>NC_134352.1:2908269-4108269 GCF_964195595.1 Calonectris borealis
TCAGCTTGATACCTCTTGAGGCTTCAACAGGCAACATCTAATAACATGAGGTGCTGTACCTCACTGGCCTTAGGTAGTTATCAATAACTAATAAATGCCAAGGACCTGCTCCTGCTGGTTGATGGAAAAGGTAATCAAGGGTTAATGAGTGCCAAGAATCACATTAAAGCAGTCCATTGCTTGTTAGATTACTGAAGGTTAAAAATGGAAATTTTAACTTTACCACTAAAAATGTTAAAGGTACAGTGTATTTCCAAGATCACCATCATTCACGACTCTTTACTGCTTCCAGGATGTGTTATACAAGAAAAGAATAAGCTTGGCACAGGTTCTTCAAAATTGAAATGTTTTATGTGGAAATGGAGATAATTATGTAAATATGGAACTTCCATATTTATAAAAAGTGTGCACCTTGTCTGAACCTTTGACTTGACACAAAGATTACATTCTGACAGCTTTTACCTGCCATAGGTACACAGCTTAATGAGAAAATATTTGTGATGGCAAGCAGTGTAATGCGGAAGCTATGCCCATGGTATTTTAACTGTTAGGCTTATGTTTTTAAATAGACAGTAATTTTTAAAAGGTCACTCAGACAATTCATGGTCATATAAAACAACAGAATCTATCCTATAGTGTTTAAGAACTCATCAGATTTGAGTCGACATGGTCGAGACAAAGAACAGAGAATAAGAAATTCTTTGAAATGCAGTTTGATTGGATAAAAAAGTTCATATTGTCTAAAAGTAGATTTTCAAAGAAAGCTATTGTAATCTCCATATTATAGAAGGAAAACCATATACACAGAAATAAAGAAAACCAGAAAGTCAACAGTATACAGGATTATTCTTGAGTTCCAACCCAGAATTTTAAACATTGCAATGTCTTTTTGGTTCAAAAAGCAGGAAAAGATGTTTGTCTCTCCATTATACCATCTGAAATCTTTAAAATCACAATGTTTATGGAAGCAAACTCAGTTTCACAAGTAATACATTAGGACCGTAAGGCATTCAGATCACCTGCTGTGCACCTGAACGCACAACTTGCTCACAGTGAACTCCATGGCAAGTTTCCCAAAACAGGATGACAACTGTATGTTTAGAACTATTTTAAATAAATAACACTATGTTTACTGTAGTACTATATTTAATAAAAATACTATATTTATTTACTTCATGTCTGTACTGTACATAAGAATAAAAGTTTTCCCCTCACACAGAAAATTTTCCTTGAAGCAATGGTTTATAACCATCTGTAGTATTTAAAAAAATGGAAATTCTCTTGCTCTGGTGTACATCTGTCTTGACCAATACAGAGAGTTTGACTTTTAGTGGCACCAGTACTTTAACTTTCTACATATAGTCATTTTCCTTTGCTTCCTGAGAATAATAATAAAATCTGAATTTTATACAATGATTCCAAATCCAAGCTCCTTCCTCCCTCTTGACATGGAAATATCTATTTCTTTCCAGATATATCCACTCAAGGTATCAAAAATAAATTATGTGGCTTACTATTTGAGTATGGATTATAATCTTTTTTTTCAGTTCTGCATAGGCTTTGATTAAATTAACCACAGCTTAACAGTGAATAGGCAAAATAAAAGAAAGGTGATGGAATAATGTTGTGTATTTTGTGTTAGAAAAGTATACTTACAAATGGATAAACATTGCCATTGAATTTTCCATTTTAATCCAAGGACTATTTGAAGGCATTTTGCATTTCTCTGTCAGATCATGTTTGACTTTATGCCATTTATATATCTGAATGCAAAATGTTATCCTAAAGTCATCTGAGAGGTAATGGGTGTTTCCAGCTTTTACACTAAAGCGAGGAGATGCAAGAGCTCTAACAATCCTAGTCATTGACATTTACAACTATGGGTTTTGTTTTTAATACAGGGCAGTGAGCAATGTACTTAAGGCATCAGAAAATGGTTTATAGCATACACTAAAGGTGAATCACTTTTTTACTAGATTTATTAGCTAGAGGAGCTGCAATCTCAAGAGGAAATTTAGCCAGTTTTAACCCAAGTAGTGCTGCCTCTTATAGTTATTTCCTTTGAAATTCTCAGCAGAACTCAGGCATCTAAAATGTCCTATTCAGGGATGCTGCTTTTTCCCCCAGCTGGTTTCTGCCACCTTGGGTAATGGCAGAGTACTCATTAACAAACTAATTGATTTTTATTAATTATCTGTGGTGTAATCTTTTTCACTGATTTTTCCCCTAGTATCCAAACTTATTAACTGCAAATACACAGTCAGTATATAATTAGTCCTGAAGTAAGAGTGGACTCAATGACACTCATTGATTTTAAAATCAAATACAAATATATATATATGAATATATAAAAAAGCTACATTTTAAAGATTTATTTCCAAAATAAAAAGAAATTACTAAGAACCTATGATAAAATTTCAAGACTGAAGAAGAAATAAGATAATATAAGAATTCCCTCACATAAATGGAGCTATTAATGCATAATTCCCAATGTCATATTTAATGCACAGATTTTAAATAAAACAATGCTGAATAGTACAGAGTAATAAATGCTACCAATACTATAATGAAATACTGCTGCCAGTATTATTGTTGCTTTTCAGGATTTTCTTCCGAAGATATGTAATATGTAATTTATTAATTAGATATTACATGCTTTAAAAATACAGCATCTGGATATTTGCATGGTTTTTTTACAAGTAAACAGTCAACACCTTCTGCACAAATCAGGATAGATATTTTGGAATATCTATCTGACCTTTATGAAACTAATCTCAGTAAGCACAGCCCAGTTTTATTAATTCTCATAAAAGGAAAAAGCCATTCATCTAGGCTAGCTTTTGGATAATGCCTAATAAAAGACAGTGACAGAGGCCAAATAACAATTCCACATTTGAGCTGATTCCTCTTGGCTATGTGGCCATCAGCCTTTAACTGTGGAAAAAAACCCCAGAAATAATAAAACCTCTGTGTGTTGCAGGCTCCCTTTCTCCTTCAGCCACAAAAAAGTCACTCATTAGGAAGAGGATTAAAGCCTTACTGTATAACACTGGCACATCTCTTCGCTGTGAACTAAGCAGGAGTTTAGGAAATTATTGATAGTAAGTGAGGTGATCATCAACACTTTCAATGTCCTATGAGGTCTCACACACACTACAACAAAATGAGTAATTCCCTGTAATTATTTCAAGCAACTAATTCTGACTCCTGCTATGTTTTCGTACACCCCTGATGAGTTCATGGTATATTTGAACGTTCTAGTTATTTGACTAGATCTCTCAAAACTACTATAATCTATTAATATTAGTTTGTTGTAAGTATTAAGCTGTCATATTTGACTTTCAAAAAATACAGCAATTGGTCAGACATAGCACATAACACCATTTTTGTTGTTGATTCAACAAATGTGCAAAGGTCTAATAGAACATGGATGGAAGTTTATATGCATGTTCCCCATACACGTATGTGCCCCAAAAGCAGGTTTTCTATAAACATATGCTCCAATAAACACTACTAAGCACAAAAAAAGAGAAGCATCAAAGTGTTTTAAATATTTGACTAATTGTTCACATAAAATTCTCCCAAAGTCCTAAAATCGCTGTACACTAATTGTTCCACATTTTCTAGTTATTGCTGGCTGGCAAATCACTAATGCGACTATGAGGAAAAAAAAGAGTGACCTCAGTAAAAATTCTTACCATTTTAAGTTAAAAATAACAATAACAACATTTTATGGCATGTGTGCACAAAGAAGAATGATTCGTCTATATGGACAGATTGGTTGCAGCATGAGTTATGAAAAGTTCTGACCCGTGAGCTGATGGCATGTGAGGCTTAACCGATTAGTGGCGGTTTGACAGATTTTCAGCATTTAATTCCTAATTAATTGTTAACAGTCTTTCTGAAAATCATGGATTCCTCCAGTGTTTTCACTGAAACATCTTTTTTCTTATGAAAATATCGTGCCTCTGCAGAGAAACAGTTGATATTAAAAATAAAATAAAAATTAAAGTCTTGATCATGAACTGCAAAAGAAACACTTTAAGCAAAAAAAGGTGGAGTATAGTAAGGTCAGTGAGATGGAGGAGAAAACTCAAGTTAAAGAGAATCTCTTAATAACACAGCAGCTCCTGTTCATCCAGGTAACAGGCCCATGGCAGGTGTTGGGAAAAAAACAGTGCAATTCTGTCCAATGCACGTATTGTTTATGCAACAATACTCAGAGTGGCATCTCAGATTATTATGGCCAGAAGAAATTACCAGAAAGGCCAGGTTTCCTAGACTAGACTAGTGACAATGCCTACGTCACATTATTTATCTCATTTACTCCCATTTTATGTATGGCTGGTAGGTCAAGGCTGTCCCATTTCTGCATCTCCACAAGCCTGTCCAAAATCAGCCCACCATACAACACAGGTATCATATTAAAAAAATAAATATTTTATTTTATTCTTTTAAGCATCGCTATCTATATAATCAAACTCCAGGTAACAAGTCAAACAGCACCATAGTCACTATCATAATTTCTGGGGCATATTTCAGAATCTCCCTTATAAAAATTTGAGGAAAATTTTCGGCTAAACGTGCCAGTGTATCATTCGAGGATGTTCAAGCTTCATGCAATTATTGGGGTTTCTGAAAATGTGTTCTGCTAAAGTAAGTTATTATGACTGGAGTACATCTGGAACATTCAATACTCACATATCAAGAGAAACTTATAAATGTTGATTCTCCCCTTCCCATATTAATATCTGTTAAAATATGCTTACTAAAACATAACTAAATAAGTAAAATAGTTATTACAACAGAAGAAATGCACTCTGTGAATTAGCCTTGAGCAAAAGTTGTTGCAACACTTCTAAATACCCATTTTTGTCAGTCAGCACTTCCGCTGTTTTAATTCCTTACTCTACTCCACGAATCATACTAGTTCCACTGCAGCAACTTTTAAATAAAACTGAAAACATCACCCACAAAAATCTGTGATATGTTAGGCCAAATTCTCTGTGTACTGTTAGACAGATAAAACAGATAAATAGGCATGTGATAAGAGAAATGCATGCAAATATCAACATACAAAACCCAGATGCATCTAGAGATACGATATCATACACGTTGTATAGCACCTGCTTTTCCAGTATTTTCACTCAGAGGTTTTTCACTGCCAGAGGCAAATTCTCCGTATCTTGAATATTCAGCAGAAACTGCCCTAAACAGTTGAAATGGAGAAAAGCACCTTACTCCCTCTACACGTATGGAAGTCCTGGTTATTTAAAAACTTTTACAGCTATATGCTTCTATATAAAGGGCTCTATATGTTCTTTGTGCTCCTCTGAGAAAGGAAGGTGAACTCTTTATTCCAGCCACATTGACTGCCCCAAGGGATAAAACAGGATTTAAAATGACACGATGCAAAAGCATGAACTCAACATTTAGACAGCCACAGTAAGTTGAGGAAAATTACCATCTTCAGAATTATTAGCTAAACATCGTCCAGCGTGATTCTCCAGGTTTACATACATGTTGGATATTGGAAATCAATCTGACAATCATCTCTATTTTGACCTGAGAGGATCTAAGCAAACTGGGATCTAAAAGATATTTACGGAATATTGGCAGAATTATACTAAAAACTAAAGGGAATGCTAAAGATGTCAAAGGAGGTAGCCTAGTCAAACAGCTCATACCTATATCTTCTTCTGTAGCATGAACGTGGGCACAAGTTTTATAATGAGATGACCCTGACCTGCCACTTTCTTTCGCAAATGACTACTGCCTTAATTATTTGCATCTGTGAACTCAAATGAAAATACTTAAGGATATATCAATATGCTCATAAATCATCTGCAGGCAATAAGTAGTCCAACATAGATAATTAGAGAATTTACGGAAGGCTTACTCCCTCTGTTTATCTGCTTATGACATTTGCGGTACAGCCCTAACAGCAGGATAATTACTAGATTTATTCATCAAACAAAATCACGCCTTCTGGGAATGCACAGTGACTCTGGTTTTAGGACTAATAAAGACATTTTTCACCAAAACTCAAGTACTAATTTGCTCAATAACTAGCTGCAATAAGCTTTTATGGAAGCACTCAAAGAAAAGGCTTGGCACCAGAGGGCAGATAATTAAAGGTGCAGTATCCCCATACAAAAGGCTCTGAACAATTCCCTGACCATATTAAAATTTAATTGTTGAATGTTAATTGAAAAAAAAATAAGTCACTACTGTTCTCTCTGTTTCAGTAATTATTCTTCTCATATCAAAATATGTATCTTTATGTATATAACAAAAGAAAGTCTCTAAGATTCTTAAAAATTATATTTTCATTGATTTCCAATAAGACCAAGAAAACACAAAGAAAACAAAACTCTCAGCTCTTCAGTTTATTTTTTAGTAAAATTGGTAAAAATATTTTAAATATTTGTGGAAGAATATGGGAGCAGGCTACTACACTGAGCACCAAGTAAACAACTACTTCTCTTAGTGCACTACAGATTAAAAATTTCTAACACAAAGTAAAAAAATAAAAACACAAATCTCATGCTATTTGATCAAGGCAACAGAAACTGTACAATTCTTACAGTTGCAAAACTTTGAGGAAGTTTTGTAATCTAAATCTTAGCCCAGCCTTTCCCCAAACATCTTGCTCACAATTTCTTAATTTTAGCCCCTTTTCTGAATTTCTAGTTTCGAACCTAGAAACCCAGAAGCTCTTGAAGTACGAGAGTTAACCCCTTCTTCTTATCTCCCAAGAAATGATGAGGGCAACTTCTACAGCATTGGCCAGGTGATGAACATGCATGTTCTGCATGCATGCTGCTCTCAAAATTTTGCTATTTAGGACAGGATGGGTGTTCCCTGAGACACTAAGCTTTTACCGCACCAGAATGCAGCACGGCCCTAGGCCAACTGTCTGCTGCCGAGAAATGATGAACTACACAAAATGCAGACTTTTAAACTCGTATTTAATTGTTTAATGTCATGCCTCTTGGTAGAGCATTGTTGCTTGAAAAATAAATTGGGTAATTCAATTAAATGGCTACAGAAGATACATCATATCAGATGTAGAAAGGCGCTAACCCCAGCTTGAACTTGACGTCCCACATCGCTTCACTTATTTGACAAATGGATTCTTGAAAATAATTGAAACACATGGCTGCCAGCATAGGTCAATAATACTTTTTTGCCATTCAGCCTCTTAACAGCTTCCATTTTTTCTTGCACTGTGCCATTCAGGGCAAAGATTGCATTTGCCTGGTAAATCATGCAAGCATTATTACTAAAATGGGACTAAATGCAATGAAAATGGACTACATAAAAGTAATGGCACTTAAGTAAAAGGAAGACCATCTACTAGGGCAAACACTAAATGTCAGAGTTAAATACTATATGACATTGCCTCCATTATAAATTTGTATTATAGATGTAAGAAGGCAAACTCACTAACTATACACATGTTACCATTTGTGTGGTTAAGCTAACCAGTGTTTACAAGAGAGGAAGACCAGTGAGAGAAGGCTCACATATTAATCAGTTCAGCATATTTAATGTATTTTATTTGGTTTTTATTAAGCAGCCACCATACAAAAGTATAGAATGTCATAGATGCAGAAGAGTTGCTTTTTTTTTTTTTTTTTGCATCAATTTATAGCTTGTTGTACTGGCAGAGAACACCACAGCTGTCTGGAGGGAGATGTTTCATTAGTGTTTAGGAAAGTCTCTGGAATCACAGATGGCAGAAGCACTAGTCAAAAATATAAACCCTCCAGAAAAGAAAACGACATTTATTGGGGCTGAGGAAGTTAGATAAGGCCTGGAGCATCAAGAGCTGTAGTTGATGTCATATACTTTTACACACATCCACTCCATCTCCTTCAAGTGATTATTAGATAGTAGATGATTATTAAACGAAATATCTGTGATCCATTGGCTAACTTGTGAGTCTTAAACAAGAGTTAGGCATCCAGGCAGTGTTAACCGCACACCACCAGCAAGACTGAGCAGCACGTCGACAATAAGTCAACTGCGGGCTTATGCACAACCCAAGTGCTTCGTGTAGCCATGCCACAGCCCGCAGAGGACGGGCACCCCAGCAGCGCTTGGTCACATCTCTACAGACCCTACAGCAGCCCCATACAGACACATCCTCCGTGCATCTCCCCAAAGTGTCATGCCTCCCCACCACTGCTTCTGTTGGGAAATGCATGCTACTTTGAGTAAATTAATCTGAACTTTGGTTACAACTTCTTGCCAGAGTGACTTACACCCAATGAGTCAGAGAAGAGACACACCAAAAAAAAATTTTAGAGAACTGTAGTGGACACTGTCAGCATTTCACCTTAGTGTTTCTTTGGTCTTGTCCAATCCCTCAGTTGCTTACAAGTCTGGTTCAGATTTGGTGAAAAACAAAACCTCTAGCAAAAATACAGATGCCATTGGGGTGGTCGCAAGAGGTTCGTCTAACTTAGCAATTACAAATAAAAAAATAAAAAGACAAGCAACAAAAAGCAAACAAACAAACAAACAAACCACCCCAGAAAATGTCCTCTGTACCACACTTCATCCTCCATTCTCACACTTTGAACAAATCTCATTTCCCCATAGCTATGAGCCCACAGTTCTTTCCTTCAAATGCCACTTACGAGAAATTAAGTTTTAGCAGTCTTTTACCACTAAGCCTCTCACTCAGAGTTTGGACTTAATACCAAGATTTTAATATACTAATTCAATTATGTAGTGTTATGGGTAATATTCTTAACTTAGATCCAGTGGAAAAAAATTTAAAACCAACTTTCTCATCTGTCTTCCTTCCATCAAGACTGTAAAGTTTTTTATGCTTCTTACCTACTTTATCATCACTTTTGTGAACTGCATAACTAGTAAAGTCATTCTTCTACATCTTAAAATCCTGTTCCAGCTGCTGAAGAAATTTCAGTGCAACTTCAAAATACACTTAAAAATGATGTGGCACAGTAGCTAACATAGTAAAACTAGTTTAACACAGCCACAGTTTATGTATGCAAATAAAAGGAAATTATGAGTATCAATAAATGGCTAGCAGAATATTACAACAAATTTTGAAAGACTGACCAAAAGTTATTTTAAAAAAAATTTCAAATTGTGATGTTGTCATCCTAACAAGCCTAAATTTAAATTTATTAACACCTTGAATTCTTGCATTAGAACTTTGGCTTTATGTTTTGCTCAGGGCTTAGGACAACAGCTTTATCATTTGACATAATATTTACTGTAGCACACTAAATAATAATTTTCTGGGGAGTGTTTCCAAGAACAACCTTGAATCCTCCAAAATTATGCTTTGCCAGCAGCTTTCCCAGCTTGGAGCTCACTGTTCAAATGTCTACTTCTACATTGTTTGAGCTCACACTGCTCAGGATGTATTTGCCCAGCTGAGGTTCAGAAGATAAACAATATTTCTTTCCTTCCTCAGAACAAATCAAATTATCTGTGCCTTGAAGAAAGCATTTTTAATAAACATATATCTTCCTGAGCCCTCTCCCACTTATTCAACATATGCCATCACAGTTCTGAGATAAATCTAAATCAACAGAAGATGCAAAATAGTGCAAAAACAGTGTAAACAGTTTCATACTCTGCCTGCCTTCCATTAACCTACTCTGTAGTTTTTATCTTTTAAATTATTATTAAGTCTGTAGATACTGAGAGATGTGGCCTGCAAGTTAGTGGCAGGATGACAGAAAGCACTGATCAGAACTTCCAAAAAGTTTGAAAAGACAAACATGTAGAAAAGCATGAAGTCATATGGGAATCTGTTTCTTATATTGCAAAAATATTATTTAAAGCCATCCATATGACCCTTCAGTAACATGCAGAACTTAGAAAGGCAACTGAAATGGTTGAAGGGGAAAATGATGTATCACCGATTATAACCCTATTCCTATAGTGTAATCTGGTAAAACACAAGTACCTTTGTATATTAATCAGCCTGGTTTTTTTCCACAACAGTTCCCCTCAGATAGTTAAGAAACAATTAGCATAAACCATTATTTGAGAGGAAATAGCAAAACAATATTTATCTTTGGAAATATTATAAATAATTAAGACTTTATTCTTATGTTTTCTAAAATAAAATAAATCCAGAGTTTTGTACTTTTACTATTCAAAGTAAACTTTAAAAGTCTGATTGTATTGTAGCTGCATATTTTTAGACTAGCAGCCAAATATCTGGAGGGGGCGGCGTGTGGAGGGGGTCATGTATTATTGTTTGCGGGCTTACGCAGGGAGTTTTGATGGTTAGTGTTACCAGCCCCTGAGCTCAATTTCAGCATGGTATTTCAAAACTCTCAAGGCTTACTTTTCCCAATTAAGGATTATGGAAACAGGCCTGGTGAGCCTAGAGGGTTTTGAATTGTTCGTGTTGAACATTAAGCAAACATGGGTATCTCCAGGCTCACAAAGCTCTGATAAAACTATGTGTATGTAATTAGATCAATCAACAGGAAACATTACGTGACGTATGTCAGAGGTAGTTTCATAACAAACAGCGTATAGAGAACATCAACTAATCACTAATGCTTCAATTGACTTGGCTACCACTAATATTAAAAAACTATATCTTTGCAGGGCAAAATACAATCCACGTCACGATAATATATTTTCACATAGCTTTCTGCCAAATAATCTTCATGAACATTCTCATCTGCAAACCAAATATCCTCAGCATGCCACCAGTCAATTAGGTGTGTATTTATCCTTAAGTTTTTAATTTATGTCACTTGGGATACAAGTCAATTTTCCTAATTAGAATATATCCATCAAGATTAGAAAGTAGGCTTGGGCAAATTTATATTGGATCAGTTTAGAAAAAGAAAAATTTGCATAAAGTGCATTGTATGCTAATACAATATTTAGGTTGACTGTTCAAGGGTCAGAATTCAAAGTTTTCCACAGTGAAAGGTCCCTATTAGACATATAAATCAGAAACAGAGCCTTAGCATGAGCTTGGGCCTCGTTACTGATGGTATTTCATTGCAGCAAAGTATTCATTTCATGAAGCAACAATTTTAAGATTATTGAGTTCAGATAGGCTCACGGTGAAGTGAATGTTTGAACTAACTGCTGAGATTTGCTCTCTTGACAGTCACAGACATTTTAATTTATGCATATAGAAACAAAGGTATGTTGTAAACTTTAGTTCTTAAGAAAATATTAAGAATACTACTGTAATAATGAAGGATAAGGGAGCATTTGTATCAGTATTTCAAGTTCAATCTGTATCAATGGATAGACTATAAGGCACCTCAGGAGGCTATTCACAGAGTTAGTTAGTTAGTTAGTTAGTTAGTTAGATATTTTGAAAATCACCTTAAGGGCCACTGTCTCCATTAACACTAGAATTTTGGGAGATGAGTCAGCTAATTCAACTAACTAAACTAGGTGCTAAAGTTAAATATGAATAACCCCCAAGAAATATATACAATATTATCTGAAAAAACAACCTTTTACACTCTGTTAGAGTCAAAGCTACAGTGCCAGAAAGCGGATAGTCAAAAGAATCCAACTCAGCTTCTGAAACCCAGCGAGCATGCACCGCACCCAGGTAGACTGCATACTTCAGGTGAAGGGAAAGGAATCCTCCTCCATGAACCTACCGTAGGGATGTCTTCCATTTAGAGGCACTATGTTGCCAAGGTGCAGATGAGAAGGTGTAATGCTAAATCTCCTTCCCCCTGCTCTCCTCTCTCCCCGCCAAAAAAAGCCCAAACTCACCACAGAATAGATTCTTGCAGAAACTCTGACTATGCAGTTTCCTGGATGAATCTTCTAAACCGTCCAAACCAGCAACCTTGCCATTTATACCTTATGGGGAGTCATCCCCCTAACTGGGACTGCCCTCTTCCTTGTTTTGGCTCTAATAATTTTTTGCTCCTGGTTTTAAGTTTTGGGTATCTATATGCATCTCACAACCCAAATGAGCCCAGCTCGACTCTGGGTTGCAGAATCCTGCATGATCCTGAACTGCTGAACTGCACCATCGAGCATATTCACAAAGATCTTCCCATATGAAAGGCATGCCTCTCGGAGTACTTCTTCTTTTTCTTTGATGTGTTGTTTTCAAATGTGAGTCCATAAAATGTTTTTAAACTCTGAGCCTGCTGACACAACCTTAGACCTGTTGTTATAGACAAAGAAGAATACTCCTAGACTGGAAAAATAATGTGCGCCTACCTGTAAAGATAAAACCACAGGCCGAGGAAACAGCAGCTGAACCAGAGTAGTGAAGAAAGACATCATTTTCAGAAAAAACTCAAATTATTTTTTAACTGCTGGGATGCAGGCAGAGTAGAAGTAGTAGAGTCATTGGCACCAGAAGTGAACTCCTCAAAATAAAAATCCATCATCAAAGGTACTGTTATGATGCTTATCTAGAGATGGCTTACTGCAGTAGAAACACTTGACTATAGGGCTCACAAGTTTTAAAAAACACATTTAACAGTGTTGACATTTGCAGTAGAATCAAAAATAATCATCTGAAAATGACAAAAGCCCTCATAGCCACTTTCTATGAGTTAATCTTACTTTTATTGGGACAAACTAGGATAACAAATAACTTTAAAACTACAGGACAGTTAGAAGTGTTGTCTCTCACACTTAGAGACCTCTCTGGATGAGGAGATTTGTGGAAGAACAACTGTAGTTCTCATAAGAAGTGAATCCTTGAATGTGTTTATAGAGACACGTGTGAAAGCAACTTAATCACATTCACTTCCACCGGGCAGATATAGCTGTGATTTCTCTATAGGAATCTGATTTTCCTCCTTTTTTTTTGTATATATGTATATATATTTGCTATTAGAAAGGCATTATCTCCCCACAGTATCTGAGATTATCAGCTCTTAGAATACAAAGTAAAGTTGTGTTTCTGATACTTGAGCATCATAAGGTGCATTCTGGTGATTATCACTACTGGTTTGGAAGTGGTTTTTAAAAAAGTTAAGTGGAACAAGCAACTCTTGAGGAGATACCCATATTCTGAAAGAGTTAATGATGTTTAAACTTCAGAACTCCATCTCATTCCTTTAATTTACAGTGTTGTTTACTGAAAACCTTTGTATTACAGTCTTCCTGTAATGTTGCAAAACTGAATTAATAATTGGGTCGTCAGACAGTGGGAGCATTCCAATGTTAATTATATGTTATTGACTAATTTGACTGGAGGCATTTTAATATTGTTTCACTTATGCCAGAAATCTTTTAAATAGGAGACTCTCTCAATTTGCCTTCCAAGGGCACGAAGCTTCACCTGACTGTGCTGGTTATTAGCTGACACTTACCTGAAAGGTTCAACCATATCTTCTGATTTCTACCAAAAGAAGTAATCAGCTCTCAAACATCAACAGAGTTGTTGTAATCAACAGAGCTGATTACTGCCTCAGCATTTCTTAAAGCTTTAAGTGTTAAAGAACTGCCATCATTGTTTTCACTAATTTTCCCCAGATCCACACACATCTTACTGCACCTCTCTGCCAACCTTATCCCTCCCAGCTCAGACCAGTAAAACCAACATGCACAGGACACTCTAAGACTTCCCAAGTGTTTGTTCTGAAGAGGAAAAAAAAAAAAAACCAACCAAATTTTAAACCACTGGTCATGAAAGTGATTTTCTGCTGAAGGCAGTGATTCCAGGATTATTATCACAGTGATGTCAGCCCCTGCTGTGGGATTGGCAAATGCAAATCTAGCATAGACAGTGTAACGTCTGTTACAGTGTGATTCTATTGAGAGATAAGTCTCCTAGTTTGGAAACAGCAGGACATAGATTTAACAATATAACAATAGGGATGGGTATTCTACATTTAATACATTGAAGAAATTTAATTTAAATGCTTGATTAGGGCATAAAACAGGGTCTGTAGAGATGTGGGTCCAACCCTACTCAAATATCTCTCTATGAACAAAAACAATGAGCCAGATTAACATTCAGTTATATTTTAGAATGTGGAATTTACTGTTATGATACTGAAAATCTCCTAATTCATATCACGTTTATGGAAACTTTAGTTCAGACCATAAAGGGCCTAAAGCTTTTCATAGTCTAATCCTAGGCTGCAAAAAAAAAAAGTCCTTAATGTTTCCTTTTTCTGGTCTACTTGCAGAAAAGATTTCCTCTGCATCACAGCATGAGAGGAGAAGCATGCACATCCCTCCAAAAATGGTATATGACTCGTGGAAGTGGCACTCTCTGGAAAGGTAAGAAGCAGAAAATAGATTTAAAACATCATTTATAACTGTCTTTTATTAAAGATTTTTGCTCAGTCCTGAAAACAAAATCTGTAGGCCCCTATTTTCAAGGAAAGATTTCAGGATGTTGATCCTAAGCTGATGGCATGTCATGAAAAACAACTGGATTTGAAACATATCCCAGCTTTCAGCATTTCCTATGATGTAGCTAAAGCCATTTGCCAAGGGCCACGTGGTAAGGAACTTCATTCTGGCCTCAAACTTAACTTTCTCCCCAGAAACCTTGGAGGGTGGGGATGGAGGAGGAAATCTGTGTTTTTAGGACAAGCTTTCTGAATAAGCCATGCATGCTACATCCACACAGTTCGTTTCTGTAATTTATTTATGCACTCCTTGTGGTTACAAGGCCCACATTTATGTGCATAAAGGGAAAAAGAGATCAGATTTTGCACAAGCAGAAAGTTAAGCATGTAGATTCACACATTTTGTTCTTATTTCAAGGGTAACCCTTTGAGGATAAACAGCACATGTTCAGGATCAGGCTCTGAATGTTAAGCCACAAACTGACTCCCAAGCTCTGCTTTTTGCATCAAGATAGCAGCAGCCAGCTAACCAGCAGGTTTTTGATTCCGTACCAGCCAGGAGGCATAAGCTCAGCTTGCACTAACCCTTGAGGTCATCAGAACCTGAAAAACCCTCAGCTACTGCACACCCATGCAAGACCCCGTGTCCCATGGGAAACTCAGAAAAACCACAGTAAATTAAGTTGCTGAGGCCAGATATAACAATCAGCTAGCAGTTACTTTGACTATTCCCTGTTGCAGGTGTGCACCACTATTAAGCTCATTTCCTGACCATTTTTCCCCTGTTTGGGAATGCAAGAGCTATCATTCTAAAATACTGTCAACATCTAATCAATCCCGTTAATTCTGTCAAATTTGTATACAGTTTATAAAGAGTTAAATAAACCAGTTGGAGCCTAGTTAACATCATCATCAACTGCAGCTGATGGAGCTGTGTGTGATCAGAATCATGAGATTAACAGGAAATGCAAGCTCAGATTTAAATTGCAAACCAATGAGTATGAGGATCTCAGTGCTGAAGATGAGAAAACTAGCAAACCTTGTTTGACCCTTCAGTAATGCAACGAAAATCTATGCAAATACAGATAACATTGTGACAAACAGTACATTGGGCTGCTGTGTTTTGCTCATAAAAGCTTTACCACAGTGTGCTTAAGCAAGTTGCTGATTTATTTTGCAAATGGCAACAGGCATTTTCAGGGACTCAAGAGCTAATCAGCAACTGTCACTAAGAAAACATTGTTTATGAGCAAGTCGTGCATGCAAAGCAGCTGAAAAATTGCATCAGTCAGGCAACCAAAAATTTTCCAATAAAATAGGAAAAATATATGATAAATTTCAAAGCATTTTATAGATTACAATACTGTGGATGATCATTCGATGACTTGTAAAAATTCTCTTGGAAACTAAATGCAGCATACCTTACTATCTAGCCATTCTTGAGACAAAATTCTGTGACCACATCTCTAATACAAGAAAAATTAATAAAGCTATTACTGAAATTAGTCTTTGGATAGTAATGTGACCAAGGAATAGACCGCTGCAAGCAAAAAAGAACAATTTCATTAGACCCTAGGGATTCTACACATTGACATCTTCACTCAGTCAAAACACCAAATACCACTGCTGTTAACATTTTAAAAACCTTTTTAGTCACTGTAAGACACTCTGATTTCATGGCAACAACTTCCAAGTTAGTAGGAGAGGAAACTGGGATTGCAATATAATGCCTGGAAAAACAGCCTCAGCTGATTACCTGGCGTTACACTGATCATAGGTTAGAGCCTGTGCTGGAAAACATCGTGTGAAACAGTTTGTATTTCCCCTTAAATCCTCCATGAACTATAAAAATGTGATGCAGTGTTAAGTGCCCCCTTGACCTGTGTCAGCCACATCTTGAGCACTTACATCCAGCATCAAGTGTATTGTCAAATCAGACCCTCCGAAACAACTACTCCACTTCACTGAAACGTTTCAGAGCAGCAGCAACGGATCCAAAGAAAGTGCAAGGTATGACACACTATAACACGTTGTTTGGCACCAACATGGCATTATATTGGATACATCGATTGAACTGGAAGAGTTGTCACTCAAGCTGCAAAACAGTCTGTAATGTTAACTAATGCAAGGTGAGTGGATGTAAGTGCTGTGTAAGGAGGGAGGTAGAAGCCTCTCCTGCTGTGAAGTAACGTACCCCGTGTTTTTCCTTTCACTTCAAACACTGGCCGTTCCCACTGTTTCCTGCATGCATAGGGCACTAATTTTCTGAAAGACGAAAATACTATAAATTTACAGGACACAGACTGTATTGATCAGAAAAGTATAGAAACCTAGGAGAGATAATGGCATGAACAATATTGCAGGTTGAAGGTAAATAATGGTCATCTTTGAGAACCAGCACTATTCTGTGGTAAATATTTAACCAATTTTTAACTTTCCTACTGAAAGCTTAATAGCAACACTCCTAGCCTACACTATTGGCTCAGGAAATCCTTAAAGCCTGTAGGAGTCCAGGTGTATTCCTATGACTAAGCAAAGTTGCTTTTTCAAACACTATGAAATATGCGATTTTTTTATAAGACTATGCAGATGTATTTCATTTTAAATATATTATGGCAAGCAGTACAGCATCTGGAATACATAATTCTCAGTACATGCAACTCATCTTCATTCACAGTGTCTCAAGCCCGAGTTAGCCAAGGACTCAGTGAACTGAGACAACCAGGTTGAGGTAAGCCTGTTCTTAGACTTTGAATTCTGGTGTTATTCTGGTAATTTGTGAGGTGGCAGGCTTCCCTCTGCATTGCTGCAAGAACAGATGTTTTGCCATCATGCTTAATAGCCTACTGAAATGGTGTATTGGAGGTAAGATGTAAAGTTGACTTATTGGGTTCTTTGGCATTAACTGTAGTGCTTAAGTAAGTTTCCAGATCAGATTACAACTGGGTTTACCCATTCCTCCTGAAATTTTACAGGACAATTTTTCTCCAAAACATTTTTTTTAAATAATAAAAATCCCTGTGCTTCAGACTATACGTACTTAAGTTACTTTATCTCTGGAATTGAAGCAAAAAAGAAAAGCCCAAAGATAGACATTCATATGAAGACCAGATAGACCTTGGGAGACAAGAGAATTTTTGAGCAATGTCATGAACTTTTCCTCTTGAAATCTCGCTCTCTGTGTCCATTACTAAGCAACATAGTACTCTGTGGTGAGGGAAGCTTCCTAAACAGATGTTACTTTCTGAGCACTTTTTCTACTTTCTTCACATCTTTGTATATCTGCAGAGCAATATAAGCAGCTTTTTAAAATAAAAAAGCTAAATTTAACATTTTCTTCACACGGGCAACACTGCCACATTGGAGTGTTAACTGCTCCTAAATGCTTCTGTAGCACATTTCCTGCCAGACTCCTGTATGAGTTAGTGTGGTAAGAAGCAATTGAACATCAAATATGTTAGATCTATCAGCTGCCTTGGTTAACCATGAACAAGTCATGATCATGACCCATTACATAACAGGGTGAAAATAATACCCCTTGTTTTCCCTACTGATCATTCACAGAAGACAATATCACTAAGCATTTTGTAAAATTATTTTTTAAAGTTAAAAATATTACTTGTTTTAAATAGAGTCTAACAGTGGAAGCAGAGAACACTAACTCGGTAGGAAACCTTGTATTTTCTCAAAAACAGAAGTCTGTGAGAACAAAAATAAGTCTTTGCATAGTACCATGAAGTGAGTCACACTCATGACAGAAAGAAATGTGGTACTTCTTTCTTTATTTTGAAAGTAGAAAGGATCCTGTGCCTCCTAGAAAGTGGAGCATTCTGGAAAGAGTTGGGAGTAGCAAGTTTTTCTGACTCCTCTGCTGCAAAGGAAAGTGTTCCAGATAAGGTGTTTGTGATCTTATCAGAGATCAAAAACATTTAAATTTTTTATTAAGAAAAAAGCCAGTTGATATGTCCATGCAGTCAAGAGTTCCTTAATCAAGAACAGTAAATGTACTAATATCAATAAATGACCTGACTGGACTTCAAATGTCTAGCCGTTAGAGGGCTTACATGTGCCAATATATAGATTTTAAAAAGTCCTTTAAGTGTTGAACTCGTTTTCTTATTCTGCAACGACCTTAGTTAGTTTATTACATAATTATTGGATTATGGTCATGGATATTGATTTTGCAAATGGAATTTTGATTGTATTAGATACTGTGTCGCCTGCTTAAAGAACCAGGGTATAATGACCAATATTAGAAACATTACAAAGAAAACCTTTGACTGACTTCTTCTGTAGGTTCTAAACTTTTAATTGTAGCTGAATTTTTACAATTGCAAGATTCAAGCACTGCACATGTATATGGAAGAGGGTACTACATACCTACTGTGATGAATTAAAATTTTTATATGTTAAGAGGAAAATATGGAAATAAATTAATTCTATTCCAATGATTACAGTTTCTTTCAAATAAATCTCCTGTTCCTAAAAGTGACTAAACAAGTAACTAGAAAATCTTCAGGGTTAACTTATTTTATAGATGCCATGAATACTGTCTTAGTTTTCATATTCCACAAAAAAGTTTTGGCCACACTATTTTGATTTTATGCTGCAGCAAAAAGTGAAAACAAAGCAAAATAGGTCATCTGGTCATACAACTGTTCAAGGTAGCTGAAATGGATTAAGAAATTTTATTAATACAACTTCATAAAGATTCCTTTTTATCTTAATTGATAAAGGAAATTAAATTTTGATAGCTCAGGTGACTAGTAAGAATACACAGAATAATATTACCTTCCTTAAATAAATAAGCTTACCAGTGTTGATCACTAAACGGCACTTTGTAACCAGCATAATACGGTATTAATGAACTGCAGCTAACAGCCAGAGTTAAGATGTCAACTGCAATAGAAAAGACTGAAAGGTTTATCTCCTTCATCTTGCAGATTTGCTCGCCAGGTATGAAAAATTTAGACCAGGAATCTTTTTGAATTCTCTCGAATGCTTTTTGCCACCAAACAGTCAAGAGCGAGGAGTAAAGGAACATATTCTTTTTTTTTTTGGTTGAACAATGAATTTCAGACGCAGTTCTTGCAAGTTTGAACTGTGTCTTTGCCACAAATAAGCTGATTTACTCTACACAAATCAAACAATCCTCAGGAATGGTAGAAACCAGAAAGCTAATTAAATCTGCAGGCTGTTCTCCAGACCTAGGGGCTAATTCTCAAGTGCAAGTCATGACTTGAATCCCTGCTATCTGTGAATTATCCACTCCCTGTATGATCCTAAATAGCAGATACTAGTATGAAACTAAATAGTCAGCTGAAGTGCCCTTCAGGTAACAGCTTCACAAGAAAGCTAAAAGAAAGCTGGTATTAGGGTTTTCAGTATATTACCTTTAAATTTCAATTTTCTGTTTAATTTGGGACAACTCTAACCTGCAAATTCTCTCTCCAAGATTATGAGAGGGAACAAACTGGTAGACAACATGTTTACAAAGGGTTCATTTTATTACTGATAGAGTGATCTCTCAAGGAGAAACTGGGTCCGCTTACAAAATTAAAAATAATTTCGAAAAATAGACACTTGTCTGCCTTTAAGACATCAGTTCATTCAGATAAATAGAAATAGCCTTTTCTTCCCAATGGAAAGTACAAAATACTGAAAATAGTTGAAACTCTTTTCACAGATGGCCATAATTCTGGAAAACTTAGCATTAGCAGGCCTATAATAAAAAGCAAGCATGTTTTGACTCTAATCAGACGCAGAACACATTTTGCAAGAGTGACAGAAAGATTTTTAAGTACTCTGCAGGGTTTAAGAAATGAAGCTCTGGTTTCCTATGGCCATAGGTCTCTCTCTCCATATTACCCTTTACCATTCATCCATCCTGCAGGGCATCCTTTCCAAATCAGCTTGGAGTTAAGCACATGCTGGCTGGTTAGTCGGCTGATGTTAAACCAAACATCTAACAGCAGAGCTTTGCCTGTCTTTTACTCACAATGAAACACTTGAAACTAGACTCAGAATAGCTTTGGTCAAACAGTGCACAGTTCACTGGTTTATTCTCACAGTTCTTCCAAAATAATTATATCCATCAAAATGCCATAAAGGCTATATATGCTTTTTCTTTGCAGTTTATAGAAAAGTTATTGGACATCTTGGAATTCACTGCCGTAAAACATGAGATGCATCTTTCTTCCCTAATTAATGGGTATGTGATATGACTGACAAGCGATATACAGCTGTACATAACCTTCAGCATTCACAGTGGCTCAGTGGATACTGCTGCATCATATTCCTTGGTTTTGATTCTTGTAATCACTCTTTAACCCATTAACTTAGCTAAGTGTTTTTATTATAAATGGCTCTGGCAACTCTTGTAAGGAAAGAGGCTTTCTGAAAGATAAGTGAAGGAAACTGAGTAGATACTAAGAATAGAAGATGAGACACACGTTATCATTGCAAGGACCATGGGCTGGGGGCAGGGAACCCCAGAAAACTGAATGTAAAGTTTCTTACATACAGAAAACTTTCCAGGTCACAAATAACCCATCGTTTTTAGTTTGTTATTGTATATAACCAACTCATTTGTTTACACGATGTTAGTAGACAACAGTTAAGGAAAAAAGAAGGGAATTTTTTTTTTAACAGAACTACATTTGCCAAAATTCAAAGCCACTTTGTATTGACATTGTGGATTATGAATGAAAATAAGTATTGAATCTTCACAATCAATTAATGCCTAGGAAGTGTTTAACAAGAAGAAGATATTAAGAAAATTTAATTATATAATGGTTGCCTAACTTATTGTGACGTTCATTTATAATGTGATGAAAATATTCTTACAGCCATCCATATTGTCTAGTATCTTAGATGCAGTGCAACTGCATTTGCATTCCTGTAACAAAAGACTTCATTTTCTTGAAACATGTTATGGCCTGGCCTCATTAATTCAGAAAAAAGAAAATACAATTAAAGAAATCTTCAGGGGTTCTGAAGTCATCTGAATTTTGTGCTAGTTAATGACATGCGGTATTATTAGCTTAACTTAATCCTGTTACTTTACTGTGTTATAGATAAACTATTCACGTTTTAATCCAAGTGTTTTACTGTAATTTCACACTGAGAAATTCAGATGCAGAGTCAGAAGGACATTCGCGTTTTGATGGTTACATCATGAAAAAATTAACAGTACCTTCTGGTCAAATCAGTGCAGTCACTAAAACTAACTTCAAAACAATTCTACTTTAATATTTTTTCTAAATATCCATCATATCTTCTCTTTTATGAGATGAAATCAGTAGACAAAACAACAACCTTTCTCCCTAGCCAAGGAAGACAGAAGAAGCAAAGCAATAACTTATGTCATAGATAATTAATTGCTACATAAAGCTAATATATATGTATTATAGTTGTAAATCCACTTTACTCTTCTTGCTTAAATCCTTCCTTAAAATTTTCATATGCAGTAATATCTAAAAAGAAGTTCCTGTTACCAGGTTACTAGTGTCCTGAGACCATTTCCTTTCACATATAATATGCTTGGCAGTTTCTGTAATTTCTTTCATTAGTGGGATTGCAAACTTGTAGAGATTGTCCTTTTATTTGCTGGTAGATATTGTACAAAGGAAGAGAAGTTCATGACTGGTTCTTGAAAAAATACAATTTCATAAGTAAGTATCAACTTTGTATCTTCATACGAATAAAATGAGAACATTATCATTGTTAGTGATTTATACAACTTTTAGCAACTGTCTAAAAATATTAAATATATTATTGCTATCTGAATTTAGTTGCTTGAGACCAAACTAATGCTTTTTAATGTCTTACTACTTGTCACCAAACTGGTGTGGCACGTTCTTCACCACTTCTCTAGGAGATTTGCTTGTGCACAAAAATCTGGTCAGCAGTTCAGGCACCTAGTTTTAAATAATTATAAAGAATCACAATATTTGGTTTACTACGTTAGAGAATACTCACTTTTCACATTGAAAATTACAAGTTATTGATGAGGCAAAATCACCAGATGCAATGTTTGGCTAATGGAATATAATAAAACATCCCTTTAATATGAATTGTTGTGGATTTTCTAGAAGATTATAAACAACTATGGTGTAATTTGATATTAATATGTATGAATTAATCCAAAAACTGCATTGTCATATTAATGATTTAAGGAGTTGTTTGTTGAGCCTGATCAATGTATTGATTTAAACATGTAGGAACGTTCCTGTTACTTAGGCAGCTTCCTTTTGTTATATCAAGAATAGTAATTTTAATGGAGAAAAGCACAATAGAAGATGATTGATTGTCTGCTTTTGTCATGGAGATGAATTATTGCAGAACGCGAACATAAAAAAATGAAAGCATTGTTCTATAAACTGTCCCTTGATTCTTTGCTCATTTTGGTGTATTGTTTGCAGACTGTGGCATAGTCTAATACAAAATAGAATAGTAAATAAAGCATTTTGCTGAAGTAAAATTACTTTCCTCACCAATGAAGCCAAGCTTTCAAAAAATCAGAGTACTGGCCTGCATGTACATATAAAATGTGCAATTTAATCTATGCCAAAAGCAGATAACACAAAGTTCGCATAGCTATTATCATTATATTAAATTAGTAATGAGAGAACATAATGAAAGATGAAAAACTTTATTTAAGCCATAATGGAAAAACTGCTCACAAGCAACACAAATTAAAAAGTAATACATTTAATTTTAGACAGCTGGTAGAAATAATTATATTTTTACTTAATTGTCAGTAATTTGTGAATGAAGCCAATATTTTCTCTGTGTAGTTTTTTTTTTTTACTCAAGACGAATCAAACTGTGGTCTTAGAACTGTCATACAAGTGATAGAAATGAAGAAAATGAGGAAAAGTTACTGTTCTGTGGTCTCATTTACAAACTGAATGACACAAGTTTGTGTGAGCAATCCTGTTTAATGGATTCTAAGTGCAGAAGTTTTTAAAATACTTGAATTTCTAATAAAACAACACAATTTTAAAATAAAGTCTCAGAATTAGTCTTATTTTGAATGCCTTCCGGGTTCAAATGGAGACTCCTCGTCAAAGGTCCCTGTAGGATACCACTGGTTTTCATTTAATTATTAAGTTATTTTACTGACTTTGATTTAGAAACAATACTACAGAGGCTGTGAAAAAAGAAAATCAGATAAATCTAGCAGTCCACTTTTTATATCTTTCTCTGATTCACTGCTACTGTATTCGCTTGGAGACAGAACATTTCATTCTAGATACAGCTATCACCTGGTGTTTGCTAAATTGCTGTGAAATTCTTACAACAGCTGTTTGTTCCTGGGGAAACATTCACTTCATATTGCTGCAATAAACTGATCATTGCCAATTAAATGCCCATTAATTGTGTAAGCAAGGATTACTGCCAGATGTTTACATTAGAAAGAAAAATATCTTTTGCTATTTATTTTCCACTTATAACCATCCTCTTTCATGTAGATAATGATATGAAAGTGTTTTACTTTTTAAATATTCCACAAATTTGGGTTTGAGAATTAATACAATACACAGTCACCTTGGAATCTGTTTAGAAGGATACTAATATATATTCTTAGCACACATAATTAAAACTGAATGGTTAATTTAAAATGAAAAAGTGTATAATATACACAGTTTTCTATTAAATATATATCTAATACTTATTGATAGATTTAAGTTTTTCAAAATAATTAATTTACCTCTACTGGAGAATAGCTTTTTCAAGAAATGGCCAAACACATCTCCCCACCATTCCCTGCCAACATGTAAACTCTGTACAATCTCAGAGCTTATGAAGGAAATCTCTGATGAAGATCTCTATCAGGAATGGCTTGCAAGGGTTTCCCTTATCATCTGAGTTTTAAACAAAGATAGACCAGTAGGCTGCAGGACCATTTCCTACGATGAAAGCTTGAGAAAGCAAGGATGCAATTCCAAGTACATCATTTTGAGAACCACTGCTCACAAATCATAGAATCACAGAATCCTAGAATGGTTTGGGTTGGAAGGGAGTTTTAAAGATCATGTAGTCCAACCCACCTGCCATGGGCAGGGACATCTTCCACTAGTTCACATTGCTCAAAGCTGTGTCCAACCTGTTCCTGAACACTTCCAATGATGGGGCATTCACAACTTCTCTGGGCAACCTGTTCCAGTGTCTTACCACCCTCATCACAAAAGATTTCTTTCTTAGATCTAGTCTAAATCTACCCTCTTTCAATTTAAAACTGTTAGCCTTTGTCATGTCACTAGAGGCCCTGGTAAAAAGTCTCTCTCCACCTTTCTTATAAGCCTTCTTTAGGTATTGAAAGGCCGCAAGAAGGTCTCCCCGGAGCCTTCTCTTCTCCAGGCTGAACAACCCCAATTCTCTCAATCTTTCTTCATAGCAGAGGTGTTCCATCCCCCTGATCATTTTTGTGGCCTCCTCTGGACCTGCTCCAACAGGTCCATGTCTTTCCTGTGCTGAGGACCCCCGAGCTGGACACAGTCCTCCCTCAACCTGCTGGCCACGCTTCTTTTGATGCAGCGGAGGATATGGTTGGCTTTCTGGACTGCGAACGCACATTGTCGGCTCATGTCCAGCTTTTCATCCACCAGTACTCCCAAGTCCTTCTCCGCAGGGCTGCTCTCAATGCCTTCATCTCCCAGCCTGTACTGGTACTGGGGGTTGCTCTGACCCAGGTGCAGGACCTTGCACTTGGCCGTGTTGAACCTCATGAGGTTCACACGGCCTCACTCCTGTCAAGGTCCCTCTGGATGGTAACCCGTCCTTCAAGTGTATCAACTGTATCACTCAGCTTGGTGTCATCTGCAAATATTTCTGTAGGACAAGTTATTACCTGCACTCTTAGTCGTACACATATCAGAGTAACCATAAAAAATGCATTAAACAAATGCACTTTATAGCACAATCATCATATTTTGAATTAAATTTTTATATTCCCATCAACAACTCCAGTAAACAAAAGTTCAAAACTAGTAAATAAAATAGCCAAGTTAATGACCTGGTTAAAAGACCCCCCAAAATTTATAGCCATTTACCACAATCAGAGTTAGACTAAAGTAGTTACGCTTACTAAAATGTACATAACAGCACCCAGATATAAAGGTAGTCCACCAACTCAAACAATTTGGCTCCAAATGAAATTTTGCAAAAATACTGAGCACAAAGAGGATCCACCACTTCTGACTGATTGTTAAATTCCTCCATTCAACTACTGAGTGTGTTTTTTCATAATATTTGCAGTCTCAGGCCCAGATTTGAAATAGCATAAAGCCCAAAATTACATGCACAGTTTTTATAACAGCAATGAGCTGAACAAGACAGCAAAGAGCAGTATTTTCATGAAGGTATTTCTGAAAAGTACTGTGAGAACTGGGAAAGCTTTCAGGATCCCATAGGTGAGGTGAATTCATCCCATCTCCTCAGGCAAAAAACCGCATCCTATCTTCACCAACTAAACCACGAAATAACTGTGATGCCACCGATGAAGGTCAAAACACAGTGATTCAAAAACGTACTGACAGGTCTCACTGTAATTGTAAACAGAAAATGAGATGATTTTTTGCTGAAATACTCCTGGAACCTGTTCTTACCCCAATTTTATTTAACTAACATTAATTGAATGATACTGTATGACTCTAAATTTGAAAAATACAGGGAGTGTACATGAATATATGTGTTTACAGAAAAGCATATCAACTAGAATTACAAGATAGGAAATCTTTGGATAGAAAAGCATTCTCAGTGTGTGATTTTGTTTTCCTTTTTTTTATCCTGAAAAGGAGTAATTTTGAAAAAGTGTTAGAGTTACCAGTACCTTTGTCAGCTGAGTAAAAGCTCCCAGCGTGATGCCATCCTTCTTTATGCTATTTATAACAAGTGCAACATGAGGTAAGAAGAAAGATTGCATTAGTTTTGAGTATGGTGTTGTTATGGCTGATCATTTCCTTCACTCACAATTCAAAAGAGATGTGGAAGTGCTGGGTAGTGTTGGGAGAAGAACCATGGGGGTGATGAAGGGCTTGAAAAATGTGCTTGATAAAATACGATATTCAAAAAGGTTTTTGGTCACTAATTACAGGTAATGCCAACAAGGTTTGATCAAAATATTTTCAATTTCCTTTTATGAAAAACTGATCATCTATCAGGTAAGAAATTTCCTCCTGAATTATTGGGTATTCCAAATTTCTTACCTCATTTCCACTCCTAAATAAATACATTGTTAACAACCTGCTTCAGAAGGAAAACAAACCCTGAAATCTGAAATTTTCTTTGTAAAGCAGTATTATGATTTTCTTTCTAGCTTTAAATTAGAGTGACCTGATCACATTCAGTAAGCAGAGTCATGAACAAACTGACATTTCCTAATCAAGGGTTATTTACATTAATCATAAAGTTTTAAAATGGCTCAATGGACAGACTTCAATGCTATATGAACTTAGGTCAAAAATAGAGTGCAAACTTTCTGCAGAGATGCACTGACCAACTGGAACAATTTAACTAAGGTTTTTTATAGATTTTTCTATTGTTTAAAATTTAAAAGCAATATCTCGTAATTTAATTTTTTGCTTCCTTCCTCAATGCATTGTTGTTTTGAGCAGGAATTAATCCAGGAAGTTCCTATGGATTGTGTTACATAGAAGCTTAGAATAAATTATCACAATTATCAATTTTGGGACCTTTTTCCTAACAGGATGTGGCTTTTTTTCCTGATGAAGAGTTAGATTATTTTTCCCTACTGGCTAATAAATAAGATGACAATATAAAGGATATAAACAAAGAAATGCAGTATAAACCTGTAGGAAAGGCAAAGCATCCCCAGTCCCTCTTGCCAAGCCAGCCAGAGACAGGCACAGGAATCAGTCAAAGCAAGGGCTAGCAACAAAATTGGTTTACATGTACTGTTTACATTTACTGTGAAAGAACTTGAACAGAAACAAAAAATGTCTACCATGCAAATGCAATCTAATGAAAACACTCACGCTATCTTGCAGTTTGGTTTTTTTTTTTTAAATGCACCTGTATAGTAATCTATGCCTAGGTAAATGTTAAAATACATCTGTCAAATAGCCTAACAGTTTGAAAGCACATAAGAGCAAAGAGTGTCATGGGGCATGTGTGAATGTGTGTATGTATACATATATATATAGAGAGAGAGGGATACACACATATACTCACCTATACCTCCTGTGTGCGTACACGTGCTAAATGAGTGCTCAAGCTAGTAAAGACAGACAAAAACTGACTAGATGGAATATTGTTTATTTCAGCATATTGAACCATACTCCCCCTTTGGAAGGTGATCACAGGACACTGAGCTGTGGCAGATATAAAGCAGCAGCATCTGGCTCCTTAAATATCTCCACAGGCACTTGTAATGGCATCTTTGAAGTCATCTGTGCATCTGTCACATGTTTAGTCTGCTTATTGACTGCCCCAGCTGAGCACCATTTTGATTCTTTCAGACGTTGAATAGTCTGAGAATAAATCTCAGGAAAATCCCTCATAATGTCATACACATGCTCTTCCAAAATTAATAAGGGGACAGAACACTGCTTCATTCCCACATCTGATTTTTTTTTTTAACTGATGTAATTCTTTCATTTAACAACTGCTTCAGTGTGACTGTGCTCTGTACAGTTTTTTCTGGATTCCGTGTAATGTTGGTCAAGAAATAAAAATAACTATCAATCTCTTATCTCAACTGCATTGATGTAAATCATAAAATCCAATGCTGTGGGTGTTCTAATGGATAAACTGTAACAGAACAAGATTTTTTTATATATATATTTTCCCTTGCTATTTTGTTATTCAAAATCTCTTCTGAAGACTAATTCTGATTTAAAAAAATAAAATAAAATACAAAATAGGGAACAGTGATAATACGTTGATATAAAAGATGAGCACTTTAGGCTATCTGATTTCACAGTTATGATCTCAAAATATCCCATAATACATTTTCATCTCATACATTCTTCTTTTTAGCTCTGTGACAAATTAGCTAGTGCAAGGATGGTGAAGTTGGAGTTCCACTTTCCATCTACATGAGTCTGAGTGTTCAGGGCTTAGAAATAGCCCATGACTTAGTTAAGTTATTGATGAATTTGGCCAGTTTCTCCAAAGCAGTAGGATGCAGCAAGAGGTGCTTTGTCATAGCAGAATTTCAGAGTCTGGGCAACTGGGACTGAAAAATCTTTATGTGGGAGATTAAACCAATTTTAAGTGGAAAATCAAAGAAAAAATAGTTGTACCTCAATAATACTTAAAGCTCCCTTTAACAAAAATAGCATTTGAGTAGAAAATGCCTTTCTACAGAAATCGTCTCAAAAAAAACAGGGGGGGGAAGATGGTAGAAAGAAAGAGGAATATCTCTTGAGAGAAATAAAGATGCCATTGGAAAAAAAAAAATTCTGTGCTAAGTTAACAGGAGGTAATGATCTAGAGAGACGAAAAGAAAGTAACCACATGTTTGCATGCTATAACTAGGTCTGCGCCCTGTATTTAAGGAAAACGGACTTCTCCAGAGCTTCCTAAAAATCGTCTGATTTGTAAGAATGCAGGAACAATCTGCTAAACAGGTAGTTTAACCCCACTCCTACCCAGATATGTAGGCCTTTTTATACTTTTTACGATATCTGTACTCTCAAAGGAAGGGATTGGAAATACAAAGTAATTATCCTACTATTAAATACTCACCTCTTTATATCACAATTCTTTTTTTTTTTTTTTAATCTTTACACTAAAAAGACAACTATGTATCTGTAAAATATACTGAAATTTCAAAATACACAAAATGTAACAAAAATAATTCACAATAATTTTCACCTCTCTTTCGCAAGTGTTTACTTTGGCTTACGTACAAGAAGAGTATCATGTCTTTTCTAATTTGATTCTTCTTAGCAATGGTTAACTATTTGCAGATTTTTCTATTTATTTAAGAGGACTAAAACTCTTTTCATCCTATGAAGAAGCTTGATAAAATTTTAGTGTTAAGTGTAACTTCTGCCACCACCTAAGGCCCCCACATGTACTAGCCAGAAATAGCCAGAAGCGGAGAAACTTGGCCGTGGTGTGTGAACACAACACAAAGCAAAGGTTTTGGGCAAGTTTCCTCAGGGACTGGAAACAAAACAGAAACTCAGGTATGGCTCTTTGCCTGGGCTGATATGCTGCAGTTCTTGGAAGGGCAAGATAGTCTTAATTGAATGTAAAAAACCCCAAGACTGTATTCATTTCAGGTCTTGAAGAATAGGTCTACCCAACACCGTGCAGAAGATACCATAACTGTCATGCCAGCTTGTAGGTTACACAGCAATTGCAGCTTCTCTTTTGGTATCTGTTTAACCTTCCTGGGTGTACTTACCCTGCCGTATTACATACACAACACTTTATGTGTTTGCTTCTTTAAAGCAAATCTGAAGGGGTTTGAAACACATTAAAGTCTATGAAAGGTTATCCATGGTAAAAATGTTCAGAAAAGGCTTATAACCCTTTGACAGCAGTAGAGATTGCCTTATTGTAAATGTAATTGAACTGCAAATATTCAGGATATGAAAAATTTCTTAACATAAAAGCATTCCCCTCTTTCCTCCCACCATCTCAACCTGCTCTGCAGGTACATCTTTATGTTCACATTTATCCCCCATCTCCACCATGGAGATATGGATAGAAGGTTGCACCTTAGGATAACTCAGGTTTGAAGGAACCTCAGGATCTAAAGTCCAACTTCTTGCTCAAAGCAGGACCACCTATGAGATGAGAACAGGTTGTTCAGAGCCTTATCCAGTCAGGACCTGAGAACCTCCAAGGACAGAGACTGCACAGTCTCTCTGGACAATCTATTCCGATGCCTGACTGCCCTCACAGTGAAATTGTCTCTTGTCCTCCTGCCATGCACCACTGCAAAGACCCTCACTTGTTATCTTTTTTATAACTTTCCTTTAGTTATGGAAAGGCTGCACTTAGGTCTCCCCAAAGCCATCTCTTCTCCAGGCTGAACAAACTCCATTCCCTTAGCCTCTCCTCCCTCAGCAAGTGCTCCAGCCCCTGACCACCCTGGCAGCTCTCTGATCAATATCTTGCTCGTATGGCAGGTCCCAAACTGGTCACAGTATCTAGACATGGTCTAACAAGTGTGGAGTGAAGGGAGATAATCCCTGCCCTTGACCGACTAGTTGTGCTCACTTCGACACGGCGCCGTTAGCTTCCTCTGCGGCCAGGGCACGCTGCCAGATGTCTACCAAGACATCAGCTTGATGTCTAACAAGATCCCCAGAACCCTTTCATCAAAGCTGCTCCCCAAATAATCAGTCCCCAGCCTGTAAAATTACAGGTACTAGTAATGCAGCTTATATATTGACAAACTATATTATATACATATAAAATATAGTATTAAATGGTATAAAATAGTCTTCATCAGTATTGGACAGAAGGTAAAGGCTATTCTCATCAGCCTCTGTAGTCTTCCTTCACTTGTAGAAAGAGGGAAACTTTCTCATCAGTGTTACAGGATAAAAGACATTTACTCTTTTTACTTACTTTGATCCCTTTTCTTTGTGGCCGAGAGATATATTTTCAGAAAAAACATAAATCTTAATTCTTGTATAGTCTTTTGAAAGTTTACGCCTTTTAGAAGAGCAAGGAAAAGCACACAAATGGGACAGAGAAGATCTACGTGGTCCCATCGTCCCAAAGACTCCAATTATTATAGATCTCGGCTGTTCCAGGGTGAGGAATATTTCTGAATTTCTGAACATCTAAGGCTCTCTTTTGACCAGGTCAACTCTTTCAAAGCAAAAACATCCAACTGATCTCACTATCACACCAATGAGCAATCCCAGAATAACCAAGCTTTGTGTGATCTTCTTCCATATACTTTGAGATGCTGGCAAAGTGGCAAATTATTTAAGGTCTCTGATTCTATACAGGCTAATAAGAATACTTATGCTTTGAGGAATTTATATATAATATTAAAATATAATAACAAAGAAAAGTTAAAGCATTTATGACACATTTACTTCTAGCCTTAATTAAAAACAAAATAAGAATACAAATGCTCTGACACTGCTTTTCTTTTTTAACCTTATTGGTTTGAAAATCATTTAACAGTTGTGTTTAATCACTATTAACATCCCACCTTGAACACGCTGCATCTTGTACTGCAATGAAAAGCAAAGCCTGGTATAGACAGATGTACTCTATGATGCTACTTTGTATGTCAATAAAACTGACAGAACAAAGGAAGACGGAGAACATGTAATCCATTTGTCTTACAGGACCTCTACAGAGAAGACACAGCACCTGTTATTGAATCTTATTCAAATAACAAGGAAGCATTTAATAACTGGTGTCATGCTCAGCACAAAAGATAAATGTACACTACATCTATCGTGGGCAGCAAACTCCAGTGCAAATACTCTTGATGAGCACACAACTGACCTGATACATCCAGGAGTTACAGCACAGCCTTACACAGACATAATCACTCCCATTAGCAAGCGGCATAGCTGCATGACCACCGCCTGTACCCGAGGTGAGGAATGCTCTCGAGAGATCACAGCTTCCCATGCCAAGCTCATTGCATCATGTGCCATTGCCCTTGAAGAAATTGCACAGTTGTGATGAAGACACTGGTTCTAAACCAACCCTGTTGTTGACATGCATTAATAATTCAGACGTAATATTTCCTTTATCCAACTCCTCCTCTTCTCCTTTATCTTGTCTGTTCAGATTAAAAGCTCATAGTATCTAGCCAGAGAGGGTATTTATTCCTTATGGTAATGATGGGTAAAATTGTAATACCTTTAGCAAAAGCAACTCATTCAGCTACTGAAGTAACATTTCCTAGCAGACATTCTGCATTATTTTTGTGTCAAAAGATGTCATTTTTCTCTATTGAAAGTTTATCAGCTTTGTACATGGGAAAGATACCACACTGCTAGCCAGAAAAATGCATGTACCCTTACTTTTCTAGTGAGAAACTAAGGAACGTTTTCAGGGCAAGTTTTTCCATTTTACATATGCGCCTCAGCTTGATTCAGAAACAGAAGTCTCCTATGAAGGAACACTATGGAAGAGGAAGGGGGGACTCAACTTGTTCTTCAAATACTTCTGAGATTTTTTTAAGGAAAAAAATTGTTCATAGAGAAGTTCCAAGACATTTTTCTGCCTGGGAAGTTCTACGGAAACCCTTTGATGTATACACCTTACAAAGCAAGCAGCACACACACCTAGATCTGGAAAGGCCTTCTCCACTCTGTGCTGTTATCTGCTTTAAAACTTTGAAAGGAAAATTTGCCCATTCATTAAGGCACTACAAAATCACAAAATGGATGATGGTGGAAGAGACCTCAGGAAATCATGGAATCCAACCACTGTGCTCAAAGTTGAGTCACCTAAAACATGCTGCCTAGGACGGTGTCCATTCAGGTTTTTAATATCTCCAAGGATAGTGACTTCTAAATCTTTCTAGACAAGCTATCCAAGCTTTTGACCCCTTTCACAGTACAAAAGTGTTTTCTTATGTTTAAATGGAATTTCTTGTATTTCAGTGTGTGCCCAGTCAAGAGTCAGAGGTTCAATTTCCAATTGTGCCAGACTCTCTCTGTAAATCACTTTCTGAGACAGACTTCTTGTGAAACAGGAATAATAGTATCTACTCTCTCAGACTTGTGTCACAGGATACATCTATTGAAGATTTTAAAGCACTCAAGGTGCTCCGAAAATGTGTTTAAATGAAGAGTTTTAACGAGACAAGAAAGAAAGATATGACATCCTTTACTTCCAGGAAACGGGGTTTCAAAGATGGTCAGAACAGAGATTCATAACACTTTTATCAAAACAAAACTTGCTCTCCAGTAGATATTTAACTTGCTCATTCAGACTACTGATGCAAACAATATTGTCAGAAAGAGAAAAAAACTGAGCAGGTTATTCACTGTTTCATGCACTAGAAAAAATACTTTAAAAGGCAAAGATTTTTCAAGTTATATAAGTAGTGGAAATATCATATAAGTTTATCATGATATCTAATATCTTATTATTAGTATTTAAATTCTATTTCTAAATTCATATTCTAAGAATTTACATTTTTTAGAATCATATGTGTAAGGCAATATGACCATATGTGTAATTTGTGCACGTATACATTGGAGATGCATTAACTCTCTTAACAGGAAAAGATAACCTACTCTCCTCTGTCCCACCCCACCTCCTCTGATGACCAGTCTGTCCGGACTTTGGAATATCTTTGTAAGATAGTTGAGGCTAGGATGGGAGTTTAATGATCCAAGAACAGCTAAGGCTGGTGATTCCCATTCCTCGGCCATTCCCTGGCCTGTGACCTGAGTCAGGTTGGCATTGACTCCCTATAAAAGCATACAAACCAAGAGATGTAACCCTGAGAAACTCTTCATTCCTTCCTTTAATTGTATACCAACAGCAAAATAAAAGCATAGGTTGTTGGGGTTGCTTTTCCCATTTTGGTCAGCTCAGGTCAAAGTGTCCCAAGATCTACCTAATGTGACACGTCAAGGTAAAACAGTCAAGGCAAATCAACCAACTTCATACAGAGGAAAAATATGGTCAGTGCTACACTCCCACCAGTTTAAATTTCCAATTTAAATAAAAAACAGTTGGGTCAGTTAGGCTGACATGGGGACACAAGTCAAGAACAAAGTTGAAACTTATGCTTCTGGATCATTATCAAGACTTTCGTTTTGGCTTTCCAGTAATTTCAACTTGTCAGTCACACATACTTGCAGAGGAAACAGCTTTTGCTTGTGGGAACAGAAGAAACTAACTCATTGAGGGATACAGGCAACACTAAAAAGATGATTCATATGTGAAAGATAGCATGATACAAACTACAGATTACTACAATCATATGAAATTTTCTATTTTGGGCTGAGGATTTTCATGCACAAAATAAGATTTTAATTAAATGTCAGTGCTTCATCCAAACTAGATTTATATACCTCAAGTGGTGAAGCTTCTGTGAATAGATTCAAGGTGAACCGATGCCAGTTTTATTGATGAAATGGTGAAATTTTGCTATCAGACAGATGGAAAGGCAGCTTCTCACAGAAAAAGCTAAAAATATGAGGTGAAACCACAAAATGATTAGATATTTTTGCAAATGGTAAAAATGTGATTGTTCTTGCTTGTTTAGCTTCAGTTTCACAAGCAAAAAAGTTCACACCACTGCTGACACAGCTATACCATCTCTGGGAATTGTGTCGGTATCTGTATTTCCAGAATAACCACCATATTGTTTCGTCATAAACCATAAGCCTAAGTCTGAGACATTTTCCTCAAGCACAGATATTTTATTCTGGGCACTCCCATCAAAATCAATAGTCAAGTAAAGTATTTCTCAAAGTGGAAAAAAAAAATTACAGGATTTGACATTTGCCAGGTGTTATCATTGAACATAAGAAGCTAGACGGACAGACAATAATTTCTAAAGTTATGGAGGCACCTTAGACGGTTTTTTTGTAATCTTATTAAAAATCAAATTCACAACATCAATAGATCCTTCCTGTGCTATGTAATTACATTACAGGCATTTAATTGAAACTAAATAGAAATGAAACTTTGCCTAGCATAGACATGTTCTGATGGTAGAAACTCAGCGGGAGGGTGCTAGCTTATTAAAGATGTTCTTCATCTGTGTAGCACTTCGGGAAATAAATATGTTTTCTTTTGAAGTACTCTTTGTCATTTGAAAACATTCTAGCAACAAAACTAAGATTTTTCAGTTAAATAAAGAAGCTACATTTTACAAATATGACCCATTTAATTAAAAATGTGAAATTGAAGGGTTATCATTGAAGGGTGTCAGGTGAAAAAAACCCACATACAAGCATACAATTTAGTTGTTAGCTAGTGAAGCAACTGGTTTTACTCACATTAATATGAAACACACTCACTGCAAAACTCAAGTCCTTACTTTAGTGGATAATTTGATATATTGCTCGGGGGAAGCAATTTTTAAAATTCTGAAATGTCTTGAAAATCCCACTACACACTCCCCTTCCAGGGGGGATTGTAAGTGATTCCTGGAAGCAGGACTATGTAGGGGTGTGTTTTGCACAAAGAAGATTTGCCAGTAAAAAATGTACAGTAATAACTTCTGACGAGCAATACGAAATTACTCTGAGAGTATTTGAAAACATGATTACCCTAGCAAAACCCTATTGTGAGCAGTAGTTCAAGTTAGAAAGGATTCTGTTTTTATTCTGTTCTTATTCTTTTGGTTATCTGTATATCAACAAAAGAGCTTGAGTTAAGGAATTACCTAATGTTATTTCCATATGCCATGCTAACTTTTACCAAGACACATTGCTAGCCAAAAGAGGAACCTTCTTAAATCAGTCAATCTTTTGATATTAATTTAAAATGTTTTTTCTCACGCAAACTGCAGTCATGCTCTCATATGTTACACGGAACTGCAGAAAGACTGACTTAGGTACTCCTGAGCGATGCCAGGAAGGGGTTAAATATAGGGCTAAATTTCAGAGCAAAGTATCACAAAGCTGCTGATGTAGGAACTCTCTCCTGAGGAGGCAACATATAGACTGCACCATTTACTTGCCAATTAATCCAAGGAGATACATTGACATTAGTTCCAGAAGGAGATGCTTGCCTGCCCACTTGCCTAGAGGTAAAAGCTAGGTTCGCAGCTACCAAACAGCAGGACAGAGGAAATAAATGGGGGAAGAAATTAGGAAAAAGAATTTAGGGATTTTTTTCCCATCATTGTTTTCTTCAAAAAGAGACCTAAATGTCAAGCAGCTATCCTGTCTGACACAATGCAAACAAGCTTCATTTATCACAAAAATGCCTTAAAAGTTTTAGCTTCTCTTACAGGAAGAGAGACTAAGCCAATGCTTAAAACCACAAATTTGTCCTGACAAAGGAATGGTGAGTCACTGCATGCATCTTGCAGAGAAGAAAAATAAAAATACATTTCCTGCATGCAAGATAAATGTTGACACATATAAACTTATATTTACAGTTGCTTGCTTGCTTAAACCTCATAAGAAATGCTTTGATGAGGTAAAATGAATCATATAGCCTGTGCATTATTCAAGGCAGCCCACATTCTCATATCCTACTTGAAATGGTTCCAAGCATTTGAAACAGGTAAAAATTGGACACCTGAGGTGCACATGGCCGATCCCCAACAGCAGTGGTAGGTTTTACTACTCACTGCTGTTCCTCCGCATGACTTGGTGTAAAAGGAATTCATTAGGGGCTGTTGAGAAGAAGCCACAGCCAATGGGCCTTTCCAATGTCTAAGGGGTCAACACAGAACATAACAGCCTCAGTGTAAGCTTGCCTCTTGACTTAAAAAAGGACACTTTGCCTTTCTATCTATTTCTATCGTATGGACATTTTAATTTTTGGTAGCTCTATAATTTGTAGGAAGGGCCATGATTACTTTCAATTATTCTATATGCTTCCTTAAAGTTTTTGAAACCCTCCAGGGTCTGAGCTTCTTTACTTTTATTCAGACAAAATTTCTGTTCCAAGCTAATGGAAAGTTTTCCAGAATGAGGAGAATAGGATTGGCAGAACAAACTATAGCTGAACTACTTGTTCTTTGTGAAATACACTATTGACTCAATAAAATTCTTTTACTAGAATCTAGAAGCAAAGCTTTGTTATTCAGTTATTGAGTTATTTTTCTCCTTAATGACCATGTTGCATTAGCATTTTTGTTTACTATTTTGTGTATTGTCATTATATACAGGGTACCCAGCTAAATGAAGAAGAATAATACACACTGCCATTTTCAAAGCCCAGTAGAGTCATTGAAACTTTTTATTGAACCGATTGTTACCACACACAGTCATTAAAATGATTCAATTTCTCCTGGCCTCCCAAAGCTGCAGCACTTCTGGAAGCCAAGTCAGTTTTGTGATTTCTATAAACAACAGAGAGCAATTGCTCCAAGGCAGGAATGGGTGCCTCCTACCTCTGCGGATGGTCCCAGGGTCCCATTCCTGCTAGGATGAACTAATGGTAAAAGAAACTGAATTCCTCTAGTTTACAACAGCAGCCAGACCTGCCAGGGGAGCAAGGGCAAGTCCTGGAAACCTGGAGAACTGAGGAACGGGCTGAAAGCATGAAAAACACCACTAGATGGGAACAACCTTAAAAGGCAAAGGATGTTAACTTAATCATTTTACCCCTAAAAAGCATGATACTTCGGCTTAAGGAAACATGAAACCTCAACACCTCCAATGAAGTCTACCCTAAAAATGCTTCAAATAAGGCAATGCACCATAGAACTACACCAGGTCTTGTTAGTCTATGTGCAAGGTAAATGGTATTACACAAGTGCTTTGAAAGTAGAAAAAAAAGAGTTTTGTATCTGGAAAATCACAGTCATCTTTTGAAATTGTGTCATCTGTTGCAGAGTTTATATCTCTACTGTACATCACAGGGAAAAAGTGAACATTCAGCAGTTTTTCTATTTTTCCTTTCTTTACATATTTTTATGTATATGAAGAGTTATTGCAAAGAAAAACATCTTTGCTTTTATTGCTATTGCTGCATGCCATCCATTAGCAAACAAGTTTCACTACACAACTGTATATTTCTATTTTAGATGCATTACCGCATCCTGCCTTCCAAATTACACAATAACCATGCTAAACAGCTTAGCTTTATTTTTCTAAGAATAGGATAATTTGTAAATGTGACAAACAGTAATCATCTTACATTTAAGATGAGTCAAACAGACATTCTCCTTCAGCTGAACTTTCTGATGACAACCTTTGAAATTGACAGATTAAAAGTGATTCGTAGCTGTCAGAACTGTATAGCTTGCTGAACAAAATATGCATAAAAACTTTACAGATGACTGTCTGTGGGCTTACATGGCAGGTTATCTTCCTATACCCACTGCCAGTTAAATTAATAGTGTCATAATCTATCTTCTCTGTCAGGTGTAAATGACTTTAGCACATCAATAACTAGTTTACAATGATGTCCCTCCAATATTTAAGACTGTATATTGATTTCACAGTTTGCACAGAATAGCACATATACAATCCCCATATTTTGTTGTAGGATGGAATTTCAAATAAATGAAACATTTGCAGTCTTAGGAAAAGGTAATAAAAATGGAAGGTCTTGGCAGCTATCAGGGTATCTATCTAATGACAAATTCTTTTAAGACTGCAACTTTTACCAGTAATGATCCTATGCTGGTTTTCAGCTGTGCAAAGTCATGATACAATTGACAATCTTTATAGTAGTATAAGTTTATTATTTCACACCTTAAAATGTCTCTATACAATGGCAGTCAATGAAAAGGAAATGATGCCCAAGAATAAAAAGAAACAGATTCCACAAAATTTAGATTATGACTATAATAATTCAGAAAGAAGTTTCTTTGCCATTATTATATATATATATTTATATGTATTTATATTTATATATTATATGTATGTGTGTGTATATATATATATGTGTTTATGTTGGTGGACATGAGGAAATAAATGCAATAGTGGTTTGAGCTGTCAGAATGCCTCACAAACACTTCTGTCCACACCTTTGCTTTGTTGCTAAATGAGTGTGGATTATCCAAATTAAATTCAAATTCAGGAGCCACCCTGAAAGACATATAAACTGCATCTAGTTCTAACTGCCTGAACGTTCCTTCAAAACGTATTGAGCACTCATTTAATTTCTAGTAAGACAGAATAACTAAACTATCAGCAAAGCCCCAGCACAAAATAAATTTAGAAAAGTGATTTTCCCTCTCATTTTATGAGTTCATTTGAGACACAAATTTAATGTGAATGTCACCATAAAACAAGCTAACTCAACAAAACGACCGCCTCAGGAATCCCAGCATTCTTGCTGTACCTTAACAAGCTAACAAAAGCTTGTGATTAGAAACTAAAATCGCATCACATCCCATGCTGAATTTTCGTGCACTTCAAGATCAGTTTGTATGTTTGTAGTGGCTTAGTGAAACCATGTTTCCCTAATCCACCCCCTTATTAGTCTGGCTCAAATCTCTGTCATGAGAAGCCATGAATTACTGCAGGAAGAGTTTTAATACTCTCACAAGATGGATCATTTTATCTGGAATGGAAAAAAAGCTTGCACATACACACACACAGAGTGCTTACTCTACCAACCAACTAAAATTCCTGTGAACATAAAGTCTGGACTACTAAAGTTATATTAAAATACACGTCTAAAAGAAAAGGCTTGCTTATTTTCACCAGTGATAGTGCAGAGCATTTGAGAAGTTCCTTTAACAGCTATTCTGAATTTCCTAAAAGACTTTTCAACCAATCGTTTGAACAATTAACACCTTTTCAGCTAAAAGTTGGTTTCTGTCTTCCAGGAAAATCCTTTGGCCAATCCTGCCTGTGCATATGTATATTTGTCAAAACTTTCTATAAGCTTCATGGTGCAACTTCTAGGTAAAAACAGAAGAGACATCCAGCTCAAAAAAACCCCATGAAGTTGGTTATTAATGTGTTCACATTAAACTATGAAAATTAAGGTTCACATTTCTCGCATGACTCTGGTTGGGTTCCATGAGTCTTGAAGTGAAACACAGGCCTGGGACAGCACCTCCTTGGACGTACCACTAGACTATATAAAATTTGAAAAATGTGCCCCTCCTCAAGGTAACAGAGTAAGTGCATATGCTGGAGATGCACTGTGTTATCCATTTCTGTTCCAAAATAAAAATCTGACCGATTCCTCTCTCTATCTGGCAAAGGGAAGGTACCACAACGAGTTCACTGAGTTCCCACTGATGCACCACAGAAACTCAAGACTTTGTTCTCAATGCGCCTTGAACTGCAGGGAGAAAACTAACAGCACTGAAGCCAAAAAAGTACCATTTTGTGTTTAGGTATGACAACAGCCTGCCAATTTCCATCCTGGTTTGTTCAATTAGGTATGATTGCACGAGATACAGAATTCATCCATTTCTCTGCATGCCTGTAAGATGCGCACATGGGGCGAAGACTGATTTTATAATTGATCTGACATTCGTGATGTATGTCTAATTTGCATCACCCAAGATCATTAGTGAAATGAAGCTATATTTTCTTTTTGGGTGCTGAATATATACACTGCTGCAGAAAGAAAGGCTCAACACGCCTTCGAGCTTGAGCAGGTAACTAAGCAGAAGTGTTAAGCAGGAACCATCTTTGAGAGCAACGTGTCTGACAACTTGTTCATTGCATACTGTTAGCACTCCTATACTCAAAAAGTTCTACTAAACAATTCCGTAAGCCAAAGCCCACAAAGATGACTATATAGCTCATACCACTTTTTCAGTATCCATTTTACCCGGACATGTACACTGTTCCTCTAATGCGCGTTATTTTTGGAAAAGAGAGTACAGGAGTAAGGGATGTCATCATTGTTTATGATGTTCAGCAATTTACAGATCTTGATTGGTAAAGATCTCAGTATACGGCACATGCTGGCCTGTTCGTTTGTAGGTATCAAATGGAGGTATTAATTAAACAGTAAATCTGATGCACACTGGTATGAAGTAAATGGGTGAAACAACGAAGGTTAATGCAACAAAACAGAAACAGAGGAATGCCACTATGAACTCAGGATTTCAGTATCATTACAAATGACAACAGAATAGAGACAGTCACCACTGATGAAAAAGAAGATTCAGCTCCATCTTACCAAATACCAAACAGAAAGCTGAGAAATCCTCACTAAGCTCTGCAAAGTGTTACCTTCCTGTTTCTGGAGTCACATTGGCTTGATAAGGTAGCCAGTTAGGCAAGTCCCGGGTAAAGTTTAGAGTTATTTTTACTGAAAGTATTTTTTTCCCTTTATTTTCTCTGTTCAGTCAATGTAAGTAACTCCAAATATCGACTAAACCATCTTGATCATTCAGGTCTTCTCACTGCTGCTTGAAACTGTGGCTTGAAGCCATCCCAGTTTCACGTTCAGATACAAAGCTCACAGGAACATGTACATTTTCTCTTAAAGATTTTAAATCAGGTCTATTTTTAAAGCTATTTAATGCCTATATACATAAATATTACTTTAAAATCACCATTAAAAAATTCCAGCTAAGTTAATAAGTTAATAAGACATCCAGTAGTTTGCATGATAAAATACAAAACAATCATCTCAACTAATTTAACACTGCCCTCTAGAGGTGATATTTCTTTCACCAACACCTGTTTAGGAAAATTAAACCTTATTAAGGAGGTTATTAAAATTAATCATTTAAATTTAACTTATTAAAATTAAACCTTGCCCATGTTAGATATACATTTAGACATGAGTTTTAAGTTAAAAAAAACCCAAACAAACACCAACTAGGTTTTGAAACCTAAAATGGGACTTAGAAAAATACTGCATGTTAGTTCTGTAGAAAATTCTTTTTGATCAATAAACAATCTAAAATTTATTTATTCAAGTGTTATTTTTTATTTCTACAGCTGTATTTGGAGAACAGTTTGTAAAACTGTATTTCCACTTCGAACATAGAAGCCCTGGAGCTTTAGCTATCCCAGCAAAGGGTAAAAAAAAAGATCCTGTACCATAGCGACCTGACATTATAAAGAAAGAGGGTGGAGGTGGGAGGTGAGACAGGAGGAAATCAAATTGTGTGACAGTTTCCTCAGGAATATGGAATGTTTCTTTTTAAAGCTTAAAAATAAGGTCTTTGCTTTGTCCTGGAAATGTAGTTTAATTTCTGTTCTTCTTTTTGCTAAGGAGAAAGGAACTATTATTCAGAAATAAAATGCAATGCCTTTTTTTCTACAAGAGAAGAAGCCACCAAACATGTTTGTATTGAAAATGTTGATTGTTATCGATATAAAGTCATAAATTACTAAATTACTAAGGAATTATATACAGCCATTTAAAGAAAAGAAACTGCTAGCTGAAATAAATTGCTGCATAATTATGTGAAAAATAAATTACTTCCACTCATTTCTCCATCTTGCTGTTTGTACTTCATGCTTCTTTTCCACCACCAGAGATCCTAAATTTTTATTTTGTCAGCAAGCATTTTCCATAGACTGAAAATTAATTGTAAAAGCAGTTATTCAAAAGCAAATTTTATCAAAGATAAACTTTTTTTTGCAGTACTCTACATATGCTACAAGTTCCCCGCATCTGAAAATCTGAAGATGGTTTATGCACATATATTCTTCTAGGATTAAAATAAACAATATGGAGGAATGGATAAAAACTATACATTTGGGAAAAAAAAAAGTCAGATTGTTAAACTATGATCATATCAACTTGTCCACATTAAAATGTGCCCACTCGTAAGTTCCACTGACTCTACTCTATCATCACCTTGCTCTAGATATTGATCCAAACTGCTAGATTCAGCCTAGTTTCTTTGGGAGAAAAATATCCCACATGGGCAGAGTCAGTCAAAAGCAAAGTCTAAAACTCTTTCCAGCGCAACTAGCAATTTCTGAAAAGACAACATCCGGTAAGCTTTCCTGGAAAATGTACCAAACCATTCATCCAAATCAAAGACACGTTGTACTTTCAAGGAGACCTGCTACATTTCTTCTTCAGCTTCCTGCTCCTCACAGGGATGAAGAATTTCCATCTTTCTCAGTGGTAAAATTAGCTCATGAAGAAATTTCCTTCCTCCTGTCCCTCTACCACGTTCTTTTACTTCTGAGGCACGGGGATCTCATTCACTAGCATGAGAACATTTGGATGGGTTCTGTTTTTCACCTAATAATGCTACATTTTCTTCTTTCTCATACCTCAATTGCAGCTCAGCTTGTACACTACAGCTTGTAATGGCAAAGGAACTAAGCACAAGTTAAGCTTACAAAAGTTGTGAGACCTTAGATTAATTTCACACAGCTCTAGTTAAATGTATGAAGTTACCTGGCTGTTAAAAGTAAAGCTTGTGTATTAGAACCTGTTGCTCTTCTCATCCATGCCAGCGCAAAGGATGCTTGTACTCCCTCAGGCTCTCTCATAACCCTTCCCAGCCCAAACACCAGAGTTTCAAATGAAAAAAAACCATAGTATAGCATCATAAGAGAAGAGTTTGGCTCTGAAGAATTGTAATACCTTCTAATGCACCTTAAGCCACATCAGCCAGTAGAGCTTTACTAATGCACCGAAGAGCTCTATAGCAGATATGGGTCCAATACAACTGACAATTTTTCTTTCAAAAATCAGAACTGGCCATTGCTCTGTCCTCGTGATAGTCAAATCAGCTGCACAAAAGGGGGAAAAAGATAGCATGAAAAATACATAAAAGTTAAGTGAAAAGTTGAATAGATAAACTGTGTTTGTAAGCATCTCATATAGCTGGCCAGCTTCTGTTTTTTTTTTTTTTTTAACCTAAATTAATCAATCACATCTACTTCAAGTACTCAAATTCGTTCACTTGTTCGTATTACTAAATAAGTTGACATAGATCTTCAGTGTGTCTAATTTAACATAAAACCTGCTACTCAAACATAGAACTATAGATGCTTTTTATGAATCCCACTACTTTTAAAGGCACTTGAGGGTGTACCATTGTAAGGATACACATGGTCATTTATGATTGGCAACATCAGTGTAAGTGAGACATATGGAAAAAAAATTTTCAGTTCTATGTAATACCTAAGAATTTATTTTCACATACCAAAGTGTATCTTTATTTTCAAAAGAAAAACTGTTGGTTGAACATAACATTCCACTTGGGAAATTTCTGCAAGTGGAATATTTTAATCACCTTAAAATATGGGAAAATAGCAGGATTGAGAAAAAATTACAGATGGCAGTCACAAAACAAAAAGTGTGATGGATGTATTCTGATAGACACTTTAAAAAGTTCTTTTATTTTTATTTTGAACTGAAATTATTTGAACTTGAATATATTAATGGGTAGGTTTGGATACACAGGGATTAACTTTATCAGCAACCAAATGCTTCATGAATTGATAAACCAAAGTCCATATTTCCTTCTTTCTCAGTCCATCGGAACCTCACTACAACACGAAAACAAACAAACAAGAAAACCAGTCCTGCAGTAAAAATGATGTTTGCTTCAATACACAGCCATACCAGGACTCCAGTATCAGAATAGGCTTGATCAATTAGATAATTGATTTCCCAGCTCCTGATAAATGGTGCCATTCCTGAGAGGTTTTCAAATAAGCAGAAACAACAAAAGATGTCCTATGATTCTACAATAAGATGAACTTGAATTTGCCTATCATCAAGTGAAAAATACAGGACTCAGCCATTCAAGCATGACATTAAAAACCTGACTTTTCCTTAATATTGATGTAGAATTTATCAAATAAGATTGATCATCAAGTGTTCAATGTACCCATCTGTTTTGGAGCTTGGCTCTAAATCTTTCATTTCCTACCAAGGGCAACAGAAAAAAGGAGCCAAGTACTGCAATAAAAGGAATAGATATCAATTTGGTTTTATTCTTTTCTCCCCATAACCTGGACAGTCTTTGTCAACTCTCAGGGGACAAGATGTCTCTCAAGGTTGTGTTTCTGACTGAGAAACCTTTCAACCAAGTAAAAAATAACAAACAAAAGATGCAACCGAGTATATTGCTAATGTTACATTGTGGAGACTTAACAATTCTCCACCTGCTAAGTGGGTCCAGGCTGACCAGGATTTCAGCATCATAAAAACCCACTGCAAAGGTAGGATCTTAAATGTCAAAACTTTTTCTAAGGGTCTTATGAATATATATGAATGTATCTGACTCAAATTATGTCATTTATTTAAAAAAAAAAAAAAAAGAACTCCAAACAGGAAAAACAACAGCTGAGCCACAGATTAAAAAAACCAATGTATTGTCTCTATGAACTGCAATAAAAGAAAGGTTTTCACTTGCATCACCATCAGAAGTTGGAATTAAATAAATCTTCTAATTATTGCTGTACATACCAGCTGTTATTATGCACCTTTTCTCCTTTTTGCTTAGGCCAGGACCAGAAGCAACAATGCTAAAATAAGAAGATAAATTATTTTCAACCTGGATGAAAAAAACATGAAGCTCTGGAAATCTGTCAAGGAAAGATCCATTCTCATAAAAATTCTAGCTCAGTTTTTCTACCAGGAGATCTGACTATAAGTCATCATTCCCCATGTTTATTTTATTTGGGTTTGAATGAAGAGATCAATTAGAACTTTTTCTTTTCTCATTTCTATTCAATATGAATGGCAATATAGTGCAATCCTGTTTGTATAACAAGATAAAGACTCAATAATTAAAATAAATGAAAAAAAAAACCTTACCACAAAACACCACTATATAGCCTGTGAAAGAGAGTCAGTGCAGGAATAAACACAAAACGTAAGAGAATTGTGGATGTATTGAATTGACCTATTGCATTTACAGGTCAAATTTTCAGAACTAGCCTCCAAAACTGCATGTATTTGCTGTTTATGCACATAATCAGGTACTTGTGCATTCAGATCAGGCTGTCAGATGCAGGCAGCTTGCAGCTGGACAAAAAGTTCACAGTAAGCTCTGGTTTAGGGATCAGTTTGAAAATATGGACCAGAATAACAGTGGGATGGGTGTGGGGGAGGGAAGCAGCAGAGTATGGCTGCAAGTATTTAAAAGACGTGTAGATGAGGCGTTTAGGGACATGGTGTAGTGGGCATGGTGGTGTTGGGTTGACGGCTGGACTCAATGATCTTAGAGGTCTTTTCCAACCTTAATGATTCTATGATGCTATGATTCTATGACTGTTTATTCACATGACCTCACTGTTAGAAAAAAATTTCTTAAATTGGATAAATTTAGCCTCATATCTTCATTAAAAGCAGTGGCAATTATCATCTCTACAGAGAAGTAACAGAAGCAAAAAAGACTGAGAAACATGTCTATCGCCAACATTGGCAGAAGTAGCAGGAACATACCTGAATGCTTCAGAAATTCTGTCCCCTTGCTTTATCAACGCTTCTCCATCCTATGCAAGGTGAACTAAGCACAGCTCCAAGTCCTACTGCTTTCTAACTTCAGGGATTAAAGCAGTCTGAAGGGACAGCTGGGACAGGACACTCCCATGTTTTTGCTAGAACAGCATAACATCTAGGACTTTGCTTGATATTTCAGCATGCTCAGCCTTCCCTTACTCCAAGAAAAGCCAAGCTTGCTTGCAGGTATCTGGGGACCTGCCCATCACTCTGCATCAACTATTGGAGTTCAGCGAGCACAGAGATGTATTGCAAACATCTACAAATACATAACTGCATTTACAGCAAGTTGGAAAAACAGAAAGTGTATCAGCCTCATGCTGAAATTGAGAAAGATACTTTTGCTGGAGAAAGGAAAATGCTTCTCTCCTAAGGAGCCAAGCCTAAAACTGTCACTTTCTTGATGAGGGATGTTTGATCTGTTCTCCCTTTTTGTCTTGGAGTCATTTGGATGCGTTTTGTTCTCTTCCCCCACCCTCTAAGCCACTTCTGTACTTACTGTTCCCTTCTGTTGATGTCCTAATAAACAGGTATTTTGGAGCACAATATATCCGACGGTTTTGCAGAAAACACTTCTAATCTTGAGAGAGCAATACAAAAACTAATAAATCCGGAACACATAGCCTAGCCCCTCAAAAAATCCTGTTTTCAGAAGGCCCGTTTGGGCCTATGGTTAATCCTAATTTAAAACATAAGGAAGGGAAATTACTAGTATCAGGTGCTAAGCATGAATAGCCCTTCTCCCAGCAGGTGTCAACAGCTCCGTACAGTATGGCTTGTCCTCGTGGATCTAGGGAATGGGATCCCAGTAAAAATCAACATGAGTGTCATCTTTGCTACTGTAAGCTTTCCCTAATTGATCAATATAGCAATTTTTCTCCCCATCAGTGTCTACCTGTCACTGCTTTTCAATCTCTCTTTCAAATGAAAAGTAGAACTGTCTGTTAAGGTTTCCTTTTAAGAAGCTAAATCACTTGTTATTTTCAAGCCATTATGACTGCAAAGTACTGATGTTGAAAACTCACACTAACGATACACTTGTAGGTGGACAACTGATGTAACAGTTCATCCTAAGTAGAAGAATCAACACATTGGAGTTTTCTTGTCCCCTCTTAAAGAAGGGGTCATTTTAAACACTTGCCTTTCCTGGCCACCACCTCATGCATTTTCTGCACCGGTCTCAGGACACGTTGTGTTGTCATCAATGAATGCAGTGAGAGCTTTTGGCAATATAGTTGGGAGATTCATCTGTAAATGCTTAGCAAGAAATTCGTAGGGTGCTATGGAAGCAGCTATTGCTGCCTGGCACACGAGAGGAATGAAAGGAAGAGGTGGCAAGGAGAGGCAGCACAGAGTCAAAATATCTTATGTTCTTCCAGAGAAGTGTCTTAGTTTTATTTATCAGCGATATCTAAAAATTCGTGTTGCGAATTGAGGATCTGGAGAAGAGATTTATATTAACAAATGCTTCATTTATTCCTCAACCAAGCTTTCTTCTTCTAATTACTATGAAAGACTAGCAAAACCAATTTGCTAGACACAATTTGCAATAAAATAGCTGGGGAATGTTTTCTCAAATTAAATTAGTGACGGCAGTCGCAGAGAGAAATAGGTAATGAAAACATTTCATGAGTGTGCATGTGACAAAAAAAGCATGTTCTCCAAGCCAAACTTCCTTTTCGTTGCTCTTTTGTCACATCAGATGTTTTCATACAAAAACATAGACTGTCCATGTATTCACCACATCTGGTGTCCCAGTTTGGGTTTTTAGTGAAAACATACAAGAATGTGACAAACTTTGATTGATTAGCTAAAGTGAGTGACAGCTTCCTTCTAAGTGCCTAGACCCGAAGCGTGCACTAGCGCAGAGGAAACTGAAACGTAGGTGTCAGCCGAGTGCAGCAGTGGCTCACGCTAATTTTCATCAGGAGATCCAACCTTCACATCCTGTTCACATAGACACTTAGAGCTGAGCTCTGGGTTATTCCAGAAAATTGTCAGAGCCTCACTTTTATTAAAGCTCGCTTTGGCTGACAAAATGCTGACACTTTCAGAGAAAACGCCTGTAATGTTATACAGTGTGAAAATGTTAACCACTAGGCAATGAGTAATCTTTAAAAAATATATACTGTTTGGAAACTAATGTAATCTTCATAATATCAGTAAAAAATAACATGTTAAATATGTAGAGAGAAAAACACATTGAATAAGATCTTTGGTGCAGTGTCCCGATAGATACCCCCTCTTTGTGCAGAGATTATCCAGCTTCACAGAGCAGACCCAGAACAGCTGGGCACAATAGCAACATCTGATAGATATATGTAATTTATACATAAAAACATGAAGTATTTTTATAGGTCTGTCCATTCTAAAATAGGCCTGATTTCATGGAAAAGTTATGTACATTTTTCTAAGCAAAAAACAAGGCCAATTTCTTCTCATATTTTCTTAAGTGTTGCTTGAAGATATTGGCAGCATGTTCTCCCTTCCTGGCAGAACTGAGGGTGAAGAATGAAGGTTCACTCCTCGAGAGTGTGAAAGAGATGTTCATATTTTCTGTTAAAAATGAGACCCTTAAAATGAAATTAGAGATGGGCAGAAAAGGTTTTGAAAGATTTTCCTGTTATTAAAAAAAAATATATTCCTAGTTTGCAGTGAGTTGAAAAAGTCAGAGACCAGTGTGTCCAAAATATCCAGCTGCCTGTTGGGTATTGTTTTCCCAGAAAAAACTTCAATCATGCACCTGCCCTGCCCAGTTTGGGAGGAACTTCAATGATCTTCAGAGATAAGTACTGGACTATTCCCTGCACTCATTCATTTGGCATGTATCTGCATGAGGAATGTGAGAAAAGTCTCCCTAAAAGTCCAGAAAATTAAATGCAGTCAAGTACCATTATTTTTTTGAAGATCCATGTTTTCTAATGAAAAATTACTTATGCTTAATTTCCGGAGCCTGAGCTCTCTGGACAAGCTTTCTCTTGCCACTCTTCTCAGCCCCTTCCCATACCCGGTTGTCTACAACTTGACCATATACTATTAAATGGTCAGAACTGCTTTGGCCTCTGCCAGCTACAGCTCCCCTGGACGATGCCGGTGCCGTGGACCACAACAGACTGTACATGAGACCATGCAGTTTCAGCAGTTTCCCAGCAGAGTTGGCCGCTCTCTGGCCTCCGTTCTAGAAGATTTAATTTACTGGGATAGATTTAGCCATAAGGACGGGATTCATTCCTGTCTCAAAACATAACACAATTGTAATAAAGGAAATTAGGAGATTGATTCCTAACTGATTAAATTAATTTACCTGCCACAGCCCTAACACTGATAAATTAAAGCAGCTTAGTTTACCAAAGTTGGGCTTAATCTCTATAAAACCATAGATTGGTAGATAATTACTAGCACTCTCCACCAATACTCCATACTTGGAAGGTCAAGAAAGAGAAGGACACCACAGATTTTTCTTCGCTAAGCGTACTCTCAGCTGGCTACTGCAGTTCATCTGTGAAGTTAAATATCATTCAACAGTTATCATGCAGATGCTTCACAAGCCTGGGTCAAAAATAAACATCACGGGACGTATACAAATTCAAAACATCTCATAGCTCTAACATTAGTACTATTCAGACTGTGGATACATCTCATTTTCACAAACTTTTTTTTTTTTAAAGCAGGAAAAACATGCCCAAATCTAAGCTAAATACTTTAAAATTCACTGAGTGTTTGAAATCCAGAGATACATTCATTTCCACACTTTACAGATGTTCCCTTTCTATGTTACAGTCATGCAACAGGCCTGGCTGTTGGACGCTTTAGGTGCTCGCATTCACATTTTGCACTTGAGCCCAAATTTCAGTCTTCTGTGCATATTCTTTGCTGCCTCTCGAATTTTCCTGCAAATGACATACCCCAAGCAGCTGGCTATGTAATTGCATAAACCAAGCATACACCAACTCATCAGCTGGAAACAACCAGATCTCCTTCTGTTCCTCCTTTGCACTAGTTGGTCACAGGCTGACTAAGGCACCAATGTAATGCAGCCATGAAAAAAGCCAAACGTAATCCTAAAATGTATTCCTGTTAGACCCTAGGGAATATTAATATCACTGCTCCAAATACTGGTGGCTTTCATCTGGAGTATTGTATGCAATTCTGGTCATGCATTTCAAGAGAGATTAATCCAAAGTGGAACATACGCAGAGAACAACTACTAGGATAATCAGAAAAAGAGGGAACTTATTTTAAGAAAGGCTGCAATTATGTGGTTTGTTAAGCTTAATTAAAAACAAACAAAAACTATTGAGTGAGGGGAGAGAGTTGGAAAAGTTTTGCACATGTATCAGAAGAGAAGAGTAGAGGGATAGAAAACATCAGGAAAAATTATTTATCCTGCACAAGAATGCAGGAAGAAGAACAAATGGAATTAATTGGCCATAAATAAATTCAGGCTGAAAGCAAGCTTCCCAGCCTTCCCAAGCTTCACAGCAACATGTTTAGGAACAACCATCACATTATAACAGCAAGAATACGAATCTTCAAATAAACTTGATGAAAAAGCTACTTCAAAGACCAGGCTTCATCAGCCAGTTTGTGAGTACACTAAGCCAGTTCTCGATGAAGGACATGACCAGACCTGAAGATACACACAAAGGTCACTTCTTATTCACATGTTTATTACTTGGACCCCACACTTAAAGTTATCATTTTAACAGCCAGGATCATTAGCTGTCAGGTCCCAAACATCAATCAAAAAATTCCTATCAGATTTCGCATGTTGTGTACAAATAAGAAAGATGACCCTAGATGAATATATGCAAGTGAATAGAAATGCTATTTTTAGACTCTGAATATATGTACAGAGCAAAACAACTGCAAACTCTAGTACTGATTTATGGAAGGAAACCCCCCCAAATAATACCTTTTTGTTTGTTTGTTTGTTTTCAGTGAGCAGTTGAACTTCAAGAGAAAAAGCAATTATAGGGCTTGAGCTGATAAACCAAGCTACGTCTCAAATTGCTCTGCCATCAGTTCTTATGCACTTAACATCAGTTAAGCAACCGGGAAAAGGAGGGCTGAGCACACAGGGAGAGACATATATAAATTCTTACAGTAAGATTGGCTTGTTTTTCCTTGCAAACTGGTGTTTTGTTTTGGTTTTTTCCAAGTCACCACCTAAGAGAAAAATTGTAAAGATATTATTTTGTGATCATCTCTGAAAGCATGGAGTAATTTGAAATTCATTTTGACAATTTGTTAGCTGTTGTAGTTCAGATATAATGAAGACATAACATCTCAAACACTATCTTGCACACTATGGATGCAGAATTACACAAACTAAAGACATATCAGTCTAAATAAAAATTTCACCATTAAAGATTTTTTCCCCATGTGCCTTTTAATAGCTTTTTTCTAGTGTACATGTTCTTATTCCTTTTATGGATCTACCTCTAAAGATTTGATGTTCTGGATAGTTATAATTTTCTGATTTTGTTCTTTTAGCATGTCTTTTGAGAACTTTTTACTGTTTAGTTCGATAACTCATACCCAAAAAAACCCCATTAAATCCTTACTTATTGAGGTTTTTCCCCTCTGAATGCAAAGCCAATACTGATGTGATAGTTCAATAGTAGGATACCCTGCACAAAGTCTTTGCTGTGAATATCACACCCACCAATGTCAATAGGGGTTATACGTTCATAAATCAAAGCCTGTTTAAGACCTTCACTTGGGCACAGTCCCTTAAAATTGATTGCACTTAACATGATGTTTAGGTTACAAGTGTCATTATCAATGAGCTTACAGGTTAAATGTCTCATTCTTCAAATCACTATAATAAAACATATAGAAATGTGAGGACTTTGGGCTTTTTTGAAGCAGAAAGGTTATTTCAGTAGCACAACAACTAGAGACAGGGGAAAATGCTGACAAAGTTTTCCTTTTTGAAACAAAACATATTCTGTCCCCTCAATATCAAAATATAAAGTAAATTTCTGTATGCATCTTGAATACACAATTCCCATCCATAGCAGTTGCTTAAGATCCTGGAAAAAATGCTGTTACCTACAGTTTTAGGGACGGACCTTACCTGTCCTGCCAGTATGCAGGACATCTGATCCCATCGTTTAAGCTTTAGTCCAGAAAATGAAGATAAATGCTTTCCAATGTTCCTCAACTGATTGCATTAAATGCAGGCTGAGTTCAGAGAAATAATAAAAAGAAAGTGTAAAGCACAGCTGAATGTATAAAGATTTCATTGTTTCCTTATTTCGTAACAGAAGCTGCCCCTGTGCATGGACTTGCTCATGTCAAGCGTAGAGCATCCATCTGTTGTGATTTGTGCTGCACACACAAGCAAGTCTTTGCACACTTTTTGGATAGCTGCACATTTAGGAAAAAGGTTCTAAGTTTGGCACAATGGGGGGGAAAAAAAAAAAGAAACAAAACAAGGCAGTAAGCAGACCCCCATTAGTGGAACAAGACAACAGCAGAAAATTAGGTGAAAATCTACAACTGTGAAGACAAATAGCCCTTCCCCCACAAGGAATAACATACTCAGGTGGATTTTATTTTTTTTTTTAACACGAAAGCCTAACACCACAATGCTAAATTCCTGTAACACACAGGATATCTTTGAAGGTGTTTGCTCAGACATCTGACATGGGACAGCTGTTTAGCATGACACCTGCCATAGCAAATACACACAACTTCCCAGGGCTTTCTGCTTCTCTGCGTGTGAATGAGCCCTGTTACCCCATGGCCACCTCACACGCCGCCCAGAATTTTCCGTTCTGTGACAATACCCTAGATATGCCTTGCAACATGCTCTCAGAAGATGCTTACAGAAATCCTCGTGCAGAAAGAGTCATGGGTGACAAAACCAGGCAGGTTTGGGTTTGGTTTTCTTGGGGTCAGGCTGGGGTGGAATTTCTTCCTAGATAGCAAAGCTTGAACATACATCCCAAAGACAAAGGACTGTAAATCCAGTCTCATCTTCTCTTTTAGTGGCCACCACTAATGCTTTCCATCTTTGTAACTCCTTTCTACCTTGTTGCTTTGCTTTTCTTGCTCCAGTCCCTCTCCTTGGTTTGCTCCTTATTTCATCTCCCTGGACCTTCTCCAGGACAGCTTTCACCATACTTCTCTGCTAAATCCTTTTGCCACGGCTGCAGGTTTTTTTTTTATAGAAACTGTTGCTAAAACATCTTGTTGGGTTACAGCTGGCACAGGTAACAGGGGCCCCTCCCAAACCCTCTTACATCCACTAGGTACCCACACAAGAACACAAAACCAATCTCAAAAAGGGGGTCAATAATAGGAAATAAGGGATTTCATGCCAAAAAGGTGTTTAAATATGTCTGTAAGTGTAAGCACAAACAGTCTCCCTGTTTCATCTTGAAGTATTTTTTTAGTCATAGAGGATTAAATAGAGATTGAGTCTGAGATTTTCTGAAGTTCTGATCTAATAGCAGATAAACTCGCAGTTATCAGAGGAAAGAGCTCATAAGGCAGGGAGTACCCTCCTACCCTACCTACCACCCTACAGAATGGGTGCAGACCGGAGCTTTCTAGAGAGGGTCCACCATAATCTATTGAATGACCACTTACATTCTCAGCTGTGCTCAAAATCATGGGAATTTCTAACGTTTTGTTCAATGGGGGCATAGAAGAGTTTCTTCCTTGAGGACACACTGTGCTGCTGTTAAAAATTATACTGATTTTCCCCAATTTGCATAGCGTCAGGGTCCTGCATTTATGTCCAAGAGGTCCTGTGCAGTACCAGACAGCACAGGTACCAGGCTGTGCACACCTGATGTCCAAGGCACTGGGTGTGCAAGCCCACAGACCTCCAGTTGGCTCTCCAGTTCCAGTCAGGCACTGCTGGTTGGCAGCCAAAGAGGTACCAAGACCCTCAGCCATACCTGGTACTGTATTCATCATCAAAAATGCTCATTTTGTTGAATTAAAAGCAGATAAGGAATCCTACACTTAAAATTCATTACCCATATCTCAGTCACCTGCCACTGAATCAAGACAGTTTTATAAATTTTTGGAAATTAGAGGTGATGTCTTTTGATGGCAGTTTTCGAGAGATGTAAATGCATTGCCATAAATCTGTGGGTTATTTATAGAAATTATTTCCTTTGGTTTGCAACCTACTCCTTTGTGCCTGCATCTGCCCTTTTTCACTTTCTGAAGAGCTAGAATGCAACTCTGAATGCCAGAGCACCGACACTTTCCTCTGCAGAATGGCTTACCAGCAATTAAACGCTCTTTTATAACCACTGTGTAAGAAGTTACTTAACCTATGATTTATATTGGGGCAGTAAAGACAAGAGATGGAATAAGGTGGTATCTTCAAATGAAGATACAGGAAGAAAATATAGTTGGAGGCAGAGCAGGGCAGCATAAGCCAGCTTTCCATTTAGAAAATATCATTAGGCAATTATATTCAGAAGTATGGAATAACACAAAATATGTAGGATACCATGTACAATATAACGAGTGTCCAGTGTTTCTGGTGGTTGACCAGTTTTCCCAGGAATAGCTGACAGGAAAGCAAAAAGCAGAAAAACCTAAAGGCTTTCCTCAGGAACTGAGTCAGAGTCTTTCACTGATTTTCCATAGTTCATGGCTCAGTCAGCCCAAAAAAGGAAAAAAAAAAGCAGTATCATGCAATTTCAAGCACCTGGCTGATTTGAATGAATCCGGCTAAGAAAATCAAAACATGTACTGCGAAAAGTAGTGGTGACATTTTTGCTGACATCCTGATCTCTCTCTCTAAGCATTTATACCTTGATCATTACTGATAGCCTGGATGATTTTCTGTGCTAACTTCAACATTTTCACACAAATGGCAAATTTAAATAGACAATGCATTTTCACTGGAGCTATATAACCACAAAAAGCAAATTGTGAGAGTTTCCAATTTTACTGGAAATAGGCTGCCTTCTGGGAACAAGATACAGTCAAAGAATGACACTTGCTTTTTTGTGAGATATAGAATGACCAAAGGCAGTGGATAGTTTAATGTAACAGATATTGTACAGCTCTGCTTGTTTTCATGTGTAGACAATACTGTGGCAGGGTTTTTACAAACAGTTTTAACTCTATCGATTCTTTAACCATTATAATATGCATGTTATATAAGTTAAAATTATACCTACATTATGGCATAAAGGATGCCAAAAAACCACACGGTTTTAACATTCCAGGGGTGAAATAGGTTGTATTCTCTTATATCTTAGCACATAAGCCATGGCTATTACACGTTTGTAGAATAACTTCACCATCAGTAAAATAAACCTTTCCCTAACATTACTGTTAAAATTTCTAAAGACCTATGGATATATGTATGGGTGCTGTTTTTAAAATATTTATGCAACAGTGTATTTAGAAATGAACTGCTTTTTAGTAAATGAGTGTTAGTGAGCCTGTCAAAACACTGTTAGTTCTTTTACGGTAACTTGTATTTCATTTTCTACCAGCTACAACAAAAAGATTTAAATGGTATGGCAAATAGCTAGTGATTTCTCTACAGGGTTTATCACACTGCTTTGTTAGCATAGCATACAGTTTATCAAGCAGCTGAGGTTATTCTCCATTCTTTCAATTAAAAAAAAAAAGGTAACCAAAATAACTTTCCTTCCAAAGTCCTGGCTGCCCCAAACGCTAAAAGCCAATGATGTGTAGGAATTAAAAAAAAAAGAAAAAATCCCTCATAACTCCTTGCCTGATAAATGATAGGGAAAGTTTGACAGATCAGAACGATACGAAGCAGCCTAAAACATTTGGCACAATGTGTGTCTGGCATACAGAGACTGCCTGTCAAATGCCTATGACTCCATACAGCAGCTAGGGACCCTATGGAGCAGCAGATGGACCATTAAGGTAGTATTAATGTAGATGCCATCAGTTTTCAGTTCTGACTGGGACATACTCTTTAGAACTATGAGCAGCTGCTGCCATTTATTGTGACAGCTTCCTGCTAACTTTTGCCAACTGGCACAATCTGACTCTTTGTACCTGAGCTATTAAATGTGTGACTTCCACCATTTTATTCCTCCAGAGAACTCTTTTAATAATCCTCTGAAGAAGGAATGAGGCATTTATCACCAAAGTGAATACACATACCATACAGTTCTATTGTCCTTCCCCACTGCTGTAGATTTTACATCAGGAGTAAATATAAGCGAGCTTCCCATGCCTTACATAGTCCCCAAAATAGGCAAAGCTGGTGAATTCTTAAACTGTATTTAAATGTACTGCATTTCAACTACTGTTTCAGATTGCTGGCTTACCTTGAAATATTTGCTCTCTAATGAGCAGTTCAGGAAAAAAAAAAAAGGCAAAAAAAGGGCATATTTCATTAATACACAGAAAGAAGGAAAGCACTTTCTTTTTAACTCGATTCTTTGCGTCAATGAGCATAGGTCAATATTACAATTATAAAGGGATTTTTGAACACCCGCTGGTCTACTTAATATCTAAACATTCTTTTTGTGGCAAGCAAAGCTGTCCATTCTTGTAATGTCTTTACTGCATAGCAGGAACAATGCATTATAAATGATAAGTGATCATGTATTTGTTATCACCTGCACTATAATTTTAGCAAAATATGCAACAATACTACTGGCAGAAAAAAACCTACCGTGTTGTACATGTCTTTGATCCAGCTAGACTTCTAGGGATACATTACATCATTTGATTGTGCCAAACAAGAAAGCTAACAGTACAGCACAGCATAAGGTTTGACATACAATAAGAACTGCAGCTAGTCATTATAAAAAATGGCTGGCAGACATTCATTATGCTGAGCTAACATCTTTTCTGCTTCAAATCTTCCTGCAATCTGACTAATAATGTATGCATGGACTTCTATTGCAGATCTCCATTGCTTGATGCTACACTACCCATGTATATGTGTATAATCTCCCTAAAAAAATCTAAATGAGCCAAAAAAAACTTTTAAAAATAGGCTGTGCTGATATGTGCAGTGAGAAACATGCACACTATTGAAGCTACCGAGGATGAAAGTGTTGAGCCTGCACATAATGGGAAAATTATAAATTAAACATAACTAACCATTAATAGAAACCATTTACCTCTTGTATGAGCAGAAAACATTTGAAATAATATTAGTAGTTCTAGTAGAAACTTCCAGAATAAATCCTGCATATTGGAATGATTTTACTTCAAATATAAATTAACTTTTATGTAAGCATGCAGTATGCATCACACATTTCTAGTTTTTCTATATTAGATTTCTTTTCGGCTATATTTTATGATACCTTTACACATCGTTTAAGTGAAGGTTACCCTAAAATTGTCAGTCTTTTGATCTGTCTCAGGGTTTAAGCAATTGTCCAGAGTATGCAGAATAACACCTATCCTAGGAAGTCAGGAATATGTAGAGTAAGGCATGTAGAATAATACCAAACCTAAGAAATCAGGGGGCATTAAGAAAATCTCAGCATTTAGTAGGATTACGCACTTACACCCCAATTTTAACAATTTACTCAACAGTAAATAGCAGCATATTCTTAAATCTCAAAAGATATAACAGCCCTAAGAATGATGAACTAGAAAAGCATCTCAGTTCAGGGAAGAACTTTATCATATACTCAGCTTCAAAAGCCTGCTCAAGTCCCACTGACATGAGTATGCTTAAAAAAAAGAAAACAAGTAAAGCATATGCTTAAATGTTATCCTGGATGAAAGCCTGGGCTGGGAGGTGGTGCGGAGGGAAAGAGAAGTGGAAGCAGAGGAGAGAGGGAGGTAAAAGACTATGGGAACTTACATGCACTGAGTACACAGACATCATAAGTACTTATTTTACCCAGCTATGAACAAGCTAAACGAAATGGTACATAACATTCTACTTAAGTTTAGTAAATGTTCATTCAATCTTCAGGCGCTTAATGTAGCAGATAACTCATGTACAGCAAACTGCCCATGCAGTATCAGAGTAATACTTCCCAACTTTACTAAACGTACTTACAACAACCCTTCATGGGCAATATTATTCATAATACACTCATTCTCACATGTGCCAAAGAAAATTCCATTTTTTTTCTGTCTGTAGCATGTACAAATAAATAATATATATAATTATATAAACTAATCTGTAAACAGAGAATGTTGTTCAAGACCCTGGGCTGGAGAACTATCCCTTCGAGACTATGAGCATATCTATGTGGAGACAGAGGAAGACTTGCTCGGTTAATGTGGCTTCCAAAGCCATCACTGGCATTGAGAAGTTGCACGTATGAAAGCGATTCTTCCAGCAATATTGTAACATGAACTACAAAGAATCATAGAATCATAGAATCATTTAGCTTGGAAAACACCTTTTAAGATCATCGAGTCCTGAGCTGATCCATTTGAAATTCTTTGTATGTACCCCTTCAGGGCAAAGTTATATGGCACTAATTGTTTATAAACCTTCTATAGCGTATATAGATATTACTTTTCTACTTGATTACTGCAGTTTTTATACACTATAATGTACTCTACTCTGCTTTAAACTAGGCACAAGGATAAATGTGACACCATGTAAGAACTCAATTCAGGTTCTGAACCCAAGTATTAAATCACTTCTAGGTTATAAAATTGGCTCAAATTACAGAACACTTCATTACCAGGAGAAGTATATGCAGTCTGATTTCAGACCTAAGAAATAAGGAACTACCTAGTAGAGTTTTATATTTTCGGAATTTCTAGACAACATTTCTTCCACAGAGATAAAGGATGAAAGTGTTTGACTCAAGTTTTGACTTCAGCTGTTTCTCCCTGAGCAGTCACACCAAATGAATGCTGCAATAATTACCTGGGTTTTAATACGAAGAATAAGATTTTTAGTCCATGAATTTAGACAACAGCTTACCACGTGGCTCATAAACTGAAGGGGTGTAGAAGTGGAGGAATTACTGTTAATTTAGGAAATAGCAGTTCTCAAAACTTTAGCTGATTTTAGATTGATCTAAAAAAAATAGCTGAAAAGAAGATATTTCACCCAAAACCCAAACTTAGCCTTAAATTTTTTATACATTCAAATACTTAATTCTCGTTTCCTTAGTGATCATATGCATAATTATTCCATGGAGCATGCTGCTATAAAAGACAATGTATACCAGCGGAACCTTTGGAAATATTTTGAAAGAAAGGAGATAAGTATATACATGTCAAAGTGTTTTCCTCATTTTACCCCCTTTCCTTATTGTTTTTGTTTTTTACCAGACTGAATACAAATGTTACATTTGACTGTTTTTTCTAAGATTACCTATCTCGTAGGCTTTAAAACATGCTGAGATTATAGTCCCAACTTACTTCCCAAAGGAAGAAGTTCACAGTATAAAATTACCATCACAAGTGGCCTGAATTGACGCCCGTATCAGCAATTTCCAGCACAGAAGGCAAGCACTGAACTGTCAGTGGGACAAAACGACCTTCTGGCCTTTCTAGCTCAAAGGTTGAAATATATTGGCAAAGCAGCTTCAAAAAGCTCTACACTTGTTAAGTACATAAGAATGGGTCAGACTGAAGAGGTCCATCCAGACCAGTGTCCAGCCTCTCACAATGGCCAAAGCAGGTGCCTGAGGAAAGAGGGAAAGCACATAACGATATTTCCTTCTGCAAACTCTCGTGGCAGTTTCAGCAGAAGGAATATCTGAGACAGAATTGTCATTGTGCTTAACAGCCCTCAATGAAAATTTCTTTCATGAATTTGTGTAATTGCTTTTTAACAAATTTTCATTTCCACATTGCACTTTGGAAAAAAAAGAAGCCTCGCTATATGCTGTACTGAAAATGTATTCCATCTTTGGTTTTGTTTTTTTAAGTGTTAGCTGCTAATTTCATTCACATATTCCTAGCTTTTATGTTTATACCAAATTCGATAGATAAGTTTCTATTTACCATTACATTCATGGTTCTGTCATTCCTAGACCATCTCTTTTCCATTTTAAACCTGTTTGCACTGGGTATCCATCCTCTGTACTGCCCAGCCTTGGCTGATTGATAAATTCTAAGCCTACCAATAGGGAATTGATCCAGATGAAAATGAACCCAGAAAACAAGTGAATAAAAATAAATGGAAAATTATTAATTTGCAGATGCATGGTCCCTGGTCCAGCTGACCACACAACCAGATAAATGTCAGCACCAACACAAATGCAGCACAAGGACCCCACTTAGGTGGCAAAGGGGCAGGACACCCTCTAAACAACAGCCCACGCGTACAGCAAGTCGTGTTGATCGGCACATGGTAAAGCACAGCTGTTGCATACTGCCAGCGTGCCGCAAGATTTTCTTTAAGAGTATATTTCTCTTTGACTTGGAGCCTTGTTGGTTGGAGGAGCAAGACACGACTTTGGATCTCAGCCAGGCAAAGCACTTCTCTTTCCAACGGAGGATGAAGGTCTCCACCAGCACACAGGATCCGCTCTGCACTGCCACACATAAATGATTAGAATATAAACTTCGTAATGCAAACAACAAGCAATGCACTTCGCTCTCGTTCCAACCTCTAAAACAAAAGAATGCCATGTCTTTTATTTCCACCGTCCCCAACCCCCAAATAGAGTTCAAAGACTTACAGGTGCTTTAAAAAAAATACCTGCTTTTCATCAATGTGCATATTTTAGTTTCAAAAGCATATTAATATCCTTTGTGACTTCAGTTAAAGTAAACAGAAATAATTGGAAAGGTGACAGATAAATTATTAGAAGACTGTATTTAGGATTTGCAATACAAACTAAGCACAAAAGAAGGCTGAAATTCACCACAGATATAAATAATTTAAAAGAAAGTAACACTTCTACCTCAGCAGGGGTGGTTTATTGAGGATAGGGTTTTATATATATATATTTTAAGAACACCGTGTCTTCATTTTGTCCTAAGTCACACGTACAACTATTTATTATGGTCTAAATTTTAAAGGAAACCATTACAGAAGTTAGTATGTGAAACATTGAAATAGCTGGCTCTAACCATTATTAATGCAATGTTTTTCTGTAAACCATACATTATACCAGGCTGATACTTATCTCTGTATTAATCACTGTACATTAGATCAGATAAATGCAATTACTCTAAGGTGACTGTTTCAAACAATAACCAAATAGGTACTACAAAATTAATTAAAAACTTAAAAGTCTTTGTTCATTTAAAGTGTATTTTTCTCTGTAGAAATCCTTTACCACTTCCAAAGGCAAAGAATTCTCCTCCATTTGTTGAGGACTAAATCACCTTTATAATTTTTTTCTTCTACAGTTAAGTGGATGCAACTAAAGGAAATCTATAGAAAGAGGTGGCAAACACATGCAATAGGGCTTTAATAAATAGTAACAATTAAGACTGACTATATTGGTACCTATATATGAACACGTATTCAACTGGAAAATGTTTCATTAAGGCAATTTACAAAAATATGCATCGTGGTTATTTTGTTACCTGAAGTTATGTCCCTTCCCTCAAGCAGGAACCATATTTTGCAACGGACGTATCACTTGACATATATGATAACGACAGATGGCACAGAAACACCTGGAACAAATAAATAAAATGCATTCCTCTGCTCGAGGTAAAGCATCCTATCTCATAACAGGAAAGCCTGCGACACAAATTTGGACACGCTAATGTCACATATTACATATATTATCTCGGTGCTGGCTCTGCTCATCAATTGTGTTTGTTGTCAGAGGCTGTGCTCCAAAAACAAAGACACTGGGAACGTGCAGAACTGTGCGACACCTCAGTGGAGGAACAGGCATGTCACATACCTGGAGCTTCAGCTGTGGAAAGCCACCAAGCTGTGCCATGTCACCGCTACCTTCTGCAACAACTCAGTTCAAAGAAAGGTGTGTGACATGCCTGCCTCTCACTTCAAAGACATATATGCCGCGAGGCAAAAACTGCTGCAAGCCCCTTCTCATGTTTTGGATCAGCATTTTATATTTGGGGTTTTTATTCCTTCTCCCACATGGTGCTAATAAATGGAGGAAAATCGTTTCCATTTTACACACCCTGAAAGCATCAGATTTCAAAAGATAGTGTCAGACCTGTCACCTTGCATGTATATGTGTTTTTGACTATTCACACTGAGCCTGGCTTTTGCATTTCATAGTGCTGAGCTGCAACTTTTGAGAACTCACTTCCTTTAAGTAGTATCGAACATACGCACACAGGATTGTGCAGCATGGGCTTATATACAGATTTTTATTTTGTGGAAATACATTGCGGGGCTTATCCAAAATCTGAAAGGCAATGGAGCAAGCCTCCTAGCAGTAAAATTAGTGACTCTGCATTAAAGGAAATAAAGCAAAATTGATTTACATGAGTTAAGTATCTCACATATACCTTTGCACAACACATTTACTGCAAACTTCTAATCAATCTGCATTTACAGGATGGTCTGGACTTTCATGTCTAAAGTACCTTATTTCTGAAATAAAAACCTCCTCACGGATATTTTTGCATCTGAGATGGAAATATAAGATCTCTGTTTGGACAATATTTTCATCATGGAAGACGCTCAAGCACCTTAATATTTTAGGAAACAGCTTAAGTGCCACTTGTCTGAGATATACACACATATGAACTAGGAAATGGGACTATATTCTAAAAGACATTGTATATATTTGTAAATGTTAATATTTCTTCTTATTGCTTTTATCAGTCAAACTTCTGAACCGTTGAATAATGTCTAAGAACATCCTAGCTTACCATCAACACTGGAATTCTCTTTGAACCCGAGAAATTATGTATTTACCAACAGGATGCTTTTTTGAGACGCTTTCTACCCACTGCATAAAGAAAGACAGTCACACAGCACTTCAAATGCTGGCTCTGACAACTTTCCTGGGCAATGTGTGGCTTGTAGAATGGCTTTCACAAGGAGGACTTCCCAGAAAACAAAGCTTTCCAGGTTTCAAAAATATATTCCCTTGGAAGAGAGAGGCAGGATTGTGCGGAGAAAGTAGATGATGCAAATGGTCACACAAACAAGTTGCTGTGGGGTAACTTCAGGCTGGAATTATACCAAGATAACTGCCTGTATGGAAGTCTTTTACCCCATCATAAATACCATTTCTTTTACCATGTAGGTTTATGAGCAGGTATTGTGGTTCAGCTGGTGCACTACAGTACTACATTCTTCCACATTCTTACACATTTGTTCATATTCCTAAATTATATTACCTTAATAAGACAGCTTCTGAAACTAACTCCATTTGGTCTTTTTCCTTTATGATTTTCTTTAATTTCGCAATTTTTAAAATAGAATTTCTAAATATTTCTAACAGTGTGTTTTATTTCAAAATATTGTTTTCCACAGTGACTTTTTTGCTATGCCATGTTAATTGGGCAGTACTTGAAACATGACTTATGTCATACATGAGTCCTCATCTAAGAGTGAAAGAATTCAGCAATTCCACTTCTACATGGTATTAATACCATTCTCTTATCCAAATGAAAACTCTGTCAAGGGTGAAGAGATCTAGTTGATACTCAGACAAGGGTTGTACTACTTTATCCATTTACTATCCATGAACTAGATTCTTGATTTCTTATGCAGAAGATGCCGATCAACCAGAAACCCAGAATGCTTCAAAATGATAGGTGATGTAATTTCTGTCTGTGTGTGCCATTACATATCTTGCTTCTACAACAGCAAACTGTAAATACAGATATCCATATATATTTTTAATAGAGAAAACAGAAACAAAGCTTAGACCTCCTGGGAGCTGCAGCTACCTCGATCTATTGAGGATTTGTTTTAATTTGCATGGGCCAAATCCAACTTTCACAGACATCAATAAACAGAGACTCTCACTGAACTCAGCAGGTTTCATTATGCTGTTTATATTTATGGAACTCAGTTTGTACAAGCTGGCAAATTTCAATGGCTTTAGGCTAGTTATTTTTACATATATGGCTTTAATAACATCAATTAACTGAACAACTGCATTCTTATTGCTCCAGACCTGTCATTAAGTCATATTCCTTCTACTACTGCTAATTCAGCAATAGCCATAGCAAGATTCCTGCAATACCTGAAACTTCTGTTGTTGCCTTCACAATAGTTTCTCCATTTCTTTCTACCTAATATCACCTTTTCTTGAAGGGACTTATTTCTCTGGTGTTTTCAATTAAAGCTGAGCTGAGCTCTCTTGCAATGGAAGATGCAGCCCTGCATCTACATGATGGCTCTCAAATGTAGAGAGAAACATTTCTTAAAGAATTCTTGATCTTAAATTTGTAGTTCTAGTTTTACACAATAAAAATATTCTCTCAGCAGTAGTATTACAGCAAGTTTATTACCATTATTATAAGAGTCCAAATGACTCCGTTTTTCCAAATGTACACACTTAAGCCATATTAATTTTAAAACACTTTAAACCTGAGAAGGAGAAGATCAAAAGTTAGTCAACTTCCCTTTTTCACTAGCACATGTAACATATGGGTCAAAAACATTGGTAAATTGGATTGAATAGCTGTCACCACATATAGAATATATTGATGTAAAAGTTACTTATACAAACACAGTAACATAAAGGCAAATGAGCAAGCCAGCAACTCCCCAGAGAGCAAGAAAGCACAAAGTTAGGGAAATACAAGCATAAGGAATCCAAACATAATGTCATCCTACCATCATTCACAGAAAGACTAAAATATAGGCATGGAATCAGACAAGACTTATTTATATAAAATTTTTCCTAGCGAGCTTGTTGGGTGCAACCAGCTTAACATTCCTGTGAGGCAGAAGTCTGACCAGTGTTCTCCAGAGAGAAGGAAAATGTTGGGGAAGCTCCCTGTAACCTCACATATTTTCTCCCAAGACCTCTAGGATACAATCAGGAAACAGCAACAAGCATAATTCTGATCTTCCCACACCTCAAACTGTTTGTGGTGACTCTCTGAATTTTAGATTTCTGTTAAAAAGGCTGAAAATCTCAAATTCTGTATCTATCTGCCAAACATTTAGAAATAAAGTTAATATACTTTATTTTAAAGAATGCTACATAGAATAATTGTGGGCTTACTAAGCCAAAGTATCTTTGAGATGACAAGGATGCATTAATAAGCATACACAATTAAACACGACCATTTAAAGTGAAGAGCTTTTGCTTGTATACATGTCTTTTCTTCATCACCACAAAATTTATCTGAAGAGATTGTCAAAGGTGACCTTTATGTACCTCAATGCACTACAACCTATTTCGTGTCAACAAGGCTATTTTTTTCAGGATTTCTGCAGCACCAAGTGCTTAGGGTCAGAATCTCAAACTCATTAATTTAATGAAAAGACAATCTGCATTAAAAAGTTTGCAGTATTAGAAAGCCTACTTTCTCCAAAAACAATACACTCATATCTAGCCTCTTAATTATATTCTGTAAGTCAATATGGGCAACCATGTGCAATCTTAAATGTATTGAAATTTTTCTCCATTTTCCTTGTATATTCCAGAAAGCTGTTACTTTCATTCTTTGTCCTCACAAGCACTGAGGAAGCTGGATGATGTCGTTGTCAGGCCACTCTTAATCACCTCTGAAGGGTCAAGGCAGTTGTGAAGGTTTCTTCCTTCCTAAGAAAGGAAGTAAAAGTTAACCCCATCTTTAAATAGGGTAAGAAAGAGGATCAAGGGAACTAAAAGCTGGTCAGCCTCATCTTGATTCCTGGCAAGGTGGGGGACCAAACCCTCTTGTAAGCCATTTCCAAACATATTAAGAATGTGAAGGTGATTGGGAGTAGTTGACATGGATTTATAAAGGGGAACTCATGCTTGACTTACCTGACAGATTTCTACAAGGAAATGACTGGCTTGGTGGATGCGTGGAGACTAGAGGATGTTGCCTATCTTGACTTTAGCAAGGGTCTCAACTTGTCTGTTATAGCATCTTCATAGACAAACTGATGAAGTACAGACTAGATAAATGGACAGTGAGGTGGACTGAAAGCTGGTTGAACTGATGAGCTTAAAGTGTTGTGATCAGCAGCACAAAGTACATCTTGCGAATTTTAACAAAGGGAAATGTAAAGTCCTGCATATGGGGAGGGATAACATGAGGCACTGCTACAGGCTGGGCACTGACCAGCTGGAAAGTGCTTGGCAGAGAAGGAGCTGAAGGTCGCTATGGACAACAAATTGACCATGAGCCAGCAATAAGCCCTCACAGCAAAGGCCAACAGCCTCCTGTGCTGTGTTAGGCAAAGAGTTACCAACGGGTTGAGGGAGGTGATCCTTCCCCTCTGCTCAGCACTGGTGAGACACACCTGGAGTGTTCTGTCCAGTTCTGGGCTTTCCAGTACAAGAAAGACCTGGGCATACTGGAGAAAATCCAGAAAAGGGCCAAAATGATTAAGGCACTGAAGCATCTTTCACACCAAGAGAGACTGAGAGAGCTGGAACTGTTCAGCCTAGGGAGGAGAAAGCTCAGGGGGATATTACCGGTGTTCACAAACCCCTGGTGGAGTACAGAAGACAGAGCCAGATGATGCCCTGTGACCGGACAAGAGGCAGCGGGCATAAGCTGAAACACACTAAATTCTACCTGAACATAAGAAAAACTTTTTTCTACTGTAAAGGTGGTCAAACATTGGGTCAAGTTGCCCAGAGGGGTTGTAGAATCTCCTGCCTTGGAGGTAATCAAAACTTGACTGGACGTGGTCCTGGGCAACCTGGTGTAATTGACCCTACTTTGAGCAGGAGGGTTGGACTCCAGGGTCTCCAGCGGTCCCTGCCAGCCTCCACCATTCTGTGATTTATATTTGTTAAGTACCAGATACTTTTCCTAAATTGGTAGATGTGCGAGAAGAATCAAGAAATAAGCTGAAGGTATGTATCCAGGCAAAACATTACAGAATAGAAATCATATATCAGTAAATGTGCTTTTTGAGCATATTCTACAAAAGCATGAAAACTTCAAAAATGTCAAGTTTAAGTGGGAAGATGTTGCCTTTTGTACTCAAAGTCTGACATGAAATACAAAATATGTTGTTACATGTCCAATTTATGTACACAGGTGGATTAGGCTTTTTTGTACTAGATCAATTTTTTTTCTTTTTTTCCCAAGTAACTACCGTCCCATAGGAATCTATGATTGGAGCTTTATGTTTTATAGCAGCAGAAATAAACAGACACTGCACTCTGTTAAGATCTGGCTCTTCAGAAGAGCATGGATAACCTTGGCTTTTGTTCCTACTTGGTTTGGGTTCAGGTTTTTGAGACATGTTATCCACTGGGAATCCTTTCATTCTCCACAACTGGCAAGTATTCATACCTTCAGAATTTCATAGAAAACAACAACAGGGACAAAGCGAGAACATACAAGTGACATAACATTAATGGGCTGAACAACATATTTATAAATTTTATTGTCAACAGGACAGAAAACATCAGTTCAACAGTGGAGAGTATTTTTCTTTGCGTGCAACCTATGCATTTTGCCTTCATAAACTGCTATACAGAATATGACAGAAATTATTAGGCACTGCAGCTAATTAGTCCAACTTTTTCTTCCAAGCTTACTTTTACTAATACAGCTGAAACATTTAAATTCACCAAGAGAAATGGGCAATGTCTTTTCATACCATATTTCCCACAACGCTCAGTTTCCTGCTGCAAATCATTAAACAGCCAACAGATGCATTTTGTTTTCTGCTTGCACATGTGCAAGCAATTCTTCTTGAAGGGCAAAAGTAACATTAGTTTGTGTTCCTATTATAGTTCATCATAATGTCATCACTGGAACTCCTGCCTTAAACTAAATGTTGATTTTTAAAATTAATTTATTTATTTTTTTATTCTCACTGAACATCTTTAACTACACTTGCCAGTGCCACAGTAAGTGGCATTCATCAAAAGATTTTTGGGAAGGTGGTTTAAAGTTCACGGTGCGAACAAGACAGTGACAGATTGTTCATAGAAAGTAACAACGTAAGCCCCACAGACGATAAGGTGAAGACCTTATGATTATTATCTTCCAGGAAACCACACAAGCCAGTCTTTGCTCTGGATCTGAGGCAAACAGCAAGAAAGTTTTCTTTTCCCCTCCTCCCTCTCTTTTGTTTCAGCAGTGAAACGCAAAGCAAATATACTTCAGTGTCATGATTTTTTGCTGGCACCTTTCCATAGCCAATTCCATTCATGCAGAAAAGGGATGAAATTCCATCATTCGAGCATGACATCTCAAAATTCAAACTTAATGAGAGCTTTGGCAGCTTCTGTCGAAGGCAGACAGTGATTAACAAAACACTTCAGAGTACAAGGCACAGCAGTGCTCAAAGAAAACAGTGATGATCTCCACTTAATTGTAGAAAAGCCCAAAGCATCTGCCAGCAGAGGAGAGCTCGAGCCATAAGGAGCTATTGCTCAGATAGGCTGTCATCTCCAGAGATCAACAACCATATGCTCAGCTCAAGCGCAAACTCCAAAGAAGTTAATTTTCTGACAAAATACAGGGATAAATATGACATTCAAACAAGTGTGCTCACTCATCCTGAACACACGTTCATCTGCACGTATCAGATTTATGCATCGTTTAAAGAGAAGCAAATATAATTTGTTTGGAACACAAACATTACTGTATGAGCACAGGTATAATTAATCTTTGTCCGCTCCACAGGTTCTTGTGTTCCGCCGGTTAATGCTTACAGTAAACTTTTGATGAATGAATACGATCACCTGTTGCACACTGTCTCACTACGTAAAATATTCACCATCGTCTTTTCTGCTACCTAGGATGCGCACAGTTATCGCCTCTTCGGTTGCAGCAATAGATTTTTATCCTAGTTTTATAACAGTGTAAGGTTCATTTCTAAATGCCAAGGACAGGGACTTTGAAAAAATTCGAACGGCAAGCAAGTTTATTTTAAGAAAATTATCATCTCAGCGTGCAGAGCTAGGAAAAGCTTAATTAGTCTACAAATATATTAACTCTTTTGTACTTATTTAGTGCCTTATAGTCAACGAATGGAAATAGGTTATTAAAATGTATGTGCCTGGCAGCAAGAAATTAACAGAAGGGAAAAGGTCAATCTAAAAGGGGAATGTACTAGAAAAACACATGTTGCTGAATATAAAGTTAAATGTACTTTCACTTTGTCAAGAAACTTTTTAATCCTTTTTTTTTTTAACAATTACCTCAAATGCCCTTCTGCTATATCAAGTATAGAATATTATGACTTTCTTTGAAAATAATAAACATCTAGGAAACGTTCTGTGCACTGACGGAGACAGGATCTCCAGATAGGTCTAGTTAAAGCAATTCACACGAACAACCCTCTTAAATGTCAGCACGTCACGTGCATCACATCTGCATGGGTCCAAATTCATCCTAATTCTGTCCTGCGCTTATCCAAAAACTGCATTCGAACTCCCAACCTTCAGTCCCCATGCCTGGCTTTGGGACATGCTTTAGACCTCCTGAAGCAGCAACACTCATCGTAAGGAGGAGTTTGAGGAAAAGGGAGATCAGCCAGTCATTTGATACACTATTTTCACAAGCTTCATCACTCAGTTTAAGTATATTTCTAATAAAGATGTGCAGAAAATATGAGATGGTAATTCAGCAAGTAGCTGAATTCAGCCTCATTGCTGAACAGATGTTTGTTTCCTTAATTGTGAGATAGCCTGAAGAAACCAGGATATTGTGGATACCTAAAACTATTAAAGAAAATAAGGCCTGTTCCCAGCAGCATAGCTGCACGATGTTTCACTGAAAGATTTGTGTCAGATGTAGAATAGCAATGTTGTAAATAACAACAGTGCAAAAGAAAATTATAATCAACACGTGTCCTGAAATGAGTGGAAGTAGAAGAATTGGCTGCAATTGTTAACTTTCTCGTTTCAGCTTCTTTTTTTTTTTTTTGGTATTGATTCTCAAGCATACCTCTTGGTAAATTGCTAAACTACAGCAGTATCATAAAGCATATGGAAACATCTGAAGGCAGAAAAGGATCCCTCACGCTGCAGCAGGATGAGTTGGAGCAGAGATGTACGCGGCACAAATGAAGAGTGGCACAGGAACTCCACACGCTGCTCAGCAGCACATAAAATATGGAGAGTTCGAGAAAGTCCTGGTTGGCCTGTGGTGGACAGGTTTAACAACAGGCTTTCGTAACCCATGTTTCAAGCACACACTTCATCCCTTTTCTTTCAGCAGCGACTGCAAAGCCGTCAAGCTTCCTCAGGAATTCCCTGGGAGGTGCTACTTTCCACTGATAGGAAAATAAAATTATGTCTCCATTACTTACAAAACTGCGGGCTGCATCTTTTATTTTAACTGAAAATAGCATGTAATGTGGGCTTTGTTACACCTTCAGCTGCAACACACCCAGGGCTGAATAGCATCAAAATTTCCCTCATTGTTGGGGCAGACTACTTTGTGGAGTAACACCAGCGGAGGAAGCAGTACTTCGCAGAGTCGCTACGTATAAACAGCTCAGCTGAGAGCCTGACAAAGGGCTCTGTTGTGCTATCTCACAGCACAGCCAATAACCTACAAAATGAAAAAACCTCTGCCAAGTGCACGGAAAATGCAGACGATGTCGTGCCATTGCTCTCTCTAGGCTGTTTGTTATGGGCAGAGCAGCTTACGAGAAGCAGAGCCAAAAAAAAATCAGCCACACCCCTGAGCACAATAGCAAACAAACTCTTTTTAATAAAATTCCTTAACAAAAAAAAAAAAGAAGCAATTTTTAGAATGCAGATATTGCTGTTTTTTAGAATGCAGATATTGCTGCACTGCCATCACCTAGAGATTCCTCCAGTAGATTGTGGGATAAGAGAAATTTAATTTATCTACTTTTTAAATTATAATGTACAGTAGTTTTATAAACAAAATAATCTCTAAAATGTGTTACATTGTATTCCCAAAAAGATAAGTTTTTGAATTACAGAATAGCTAGTAGAGTGTCAAAGAACTAGTACTGAACAATGAGAACTGATGTGACTTGCAAAATAAATAGAGAAACTGTTACGTAGGACCCAATTTAACAAGCAACTTAAACATACACTTTATTTTTAGTGTGTAGATATTCTAATTAAAGTGAATAGGATTTAACACATGCTTAAAATGAAATATATGCAAATTTTTTCCTGAATCAGAACCTTCTTTCAGATTCTGTCACTCATATCTCCAGCAAAGTTAACAAAATAAGCAATTAGCACCTCACACTGCAAATAGTTCTCATCTTTCAACTTGCACAAGGTGTCAGAGTCTGGCCCCTTAGGTAGCAAATATAAAGAGCACATATGTGCATGCAATACCAACAAAACAGCAGCATATAAGTATTAAAAGCAATTGTACAAGTAACTTCACGTCTGCGTGTGCAGTTACCTAGTCTATCCTGGTAAACAATTCATGAAAAGTCAAGCACCATGCATGTTGCAGATAATAGGATTGCAATGGAATTTGGCTGCACATCCGGACCCGTTTTGTTTTGGAGTGCAAGAATGCTCCTCATCTTCTTCTAGCAGCTCCATACACCATTTGGAAGAGCTACATATGCTTACGCAGCATTTGTTCATTGGGCATTCCCTAAGTTCCACACATAGAGTCTTTTTTAACACATAATCTTTGAAAGCTTCTAAGTCAAAGAGAATTGCTACTACAAGGTAGCAATATAGGTAAATAGAAATTGCACATGAATAATTTGTGTTACTCCCATCTTGCTGCCTGATTTGAATAGTTTAGGAAAAAAAGTCGTTTGCTTGTTTTATCTCTATATAACTGATTTCACTTATTTATTCTCCTAAAAATGTTGCTGAACCTAAGCAGATTCTACCAATTTGTATCATTTTAAGCATTTTATTGCTTGTAGGAAATGTATTCTTAAATGACATATGTAGTGAATTAAAAACTTGCTTACTTTACAAAAAAGCATAATCCACTAAATACCACTATAACAGCAGCACAGACCTAAGGTATGTTTCCTACCGGACATTCAGAAAACGTGTCATAAATGTTGTAAGGTAACGTCCTCCTTATTGATAATGATGATCTTTTTTGTGCATCTCAGTTGATTAAAGAATGTTCCTTAATCACTTCATTTCACACAGCAAAGCACCTTTGTTCAACAGAACAATGTCTCCTCTAATGAAAGACTAAATCAATACACAAAAAGCAAGGGAGATTTCTGTGAGAGCTTATGAGTATCAGAGTTAATGTTGCAGCAATGTTTTTTTGCAATACGGAATACGTTTTCACACGTTTTTCTGAACCACTAGAGAGAGATACATGATGGAACAACAAGCATTAAGAAGAAGTCCTTTCACGGAAACCACCATTGCTATGCCTGCTTTGTTGGATGTGTTAACTGAACCCTTGTATTTTCTGCTGAATTTTATGCAAAGACACCATGTAGTACTTTCCCTTTGAATTTTTTAGGCCTCATTCTCAAAGTGAACTTAAAGCACAAAACAAAGATACATCTTAATTTCTCTTTAATGGAACTACAATTGTCCTTGCTATTGGCAGTAACATTAGAGATAGCGAGTATTTGAAACTGTCCAAAAATCTATTCAGCCGTTGAATTCTGATTCTTCATTAAATTGAATCATGTTACAGATTCTTCATTAAATTGCATCAGTAAGAATTCACAGTACTACCATAGACCCTGACTATATGACTGCAAAAAGAAGGGTTGGTTTTCTGTAGTGCTGGAGAAACACATTCTGTCAGACCTGCCTGACCATCAGAGAACAAGCAGGCGTATGGAGGAAGGGATAGGACACTGCTGCCCAAATCATTCCCAGGAATCATAAGGTTTCCACAGAAAGCAATGACATACGACGAGTTTGGGTTTTTTCTATACACAATGAACAGTAGGTTTGACTTTCTGCAGCCACAGAGCTATCAGCTTCACCATAGTAAGCAACTGACTCACCCTAAGTAGACAATCAGGTACAAGGGAAAAGGCAAAACCCACCTGAATAGGAAAACAACCATACCACCTATGGGAAGCTGTTGTATTGATATACAGAGTAACATGGAATAAATGTGTGCGGCTGAGCTGCTGTATGACGGACCAGGCAGGAGAAAAGGAAAGAAAGAGGGAAAAAAGGTCAAATATGCCAGAAAAGGATTTGCTATAGCTATCAGACATCTGTTTTGAGCAAACATAACTCCCATTGAAGCGCTGTGTTTAGTTTAACCAGTGCTGTACGAAAACATAACCTGCTTTGAGTTACCAATTACACTACTTTACTGCAGAAACCGTCCTTGACACTTACTGGCAGGAACTGTCAGTATTGTTCGGCTAGCTATGATAGGTTTTTTTGCTTGAAAATATTTAGAACATAAGTAAAAATACATACAAGGCTTGTTGTTTTGTTTTTTTTTAGAAAAAAGCCCAATTAAAACAGTCAAATTCAACCAGTAGTTTAAAGGAATGTCCATGTAACTCTCCAGACATAATTGTTTCTTTCCATTAAACTGAACCCTCTGCTGTTACCACCTTCAGGTTTGAACCACTGCGAAATTTTAAAGCTATACTTCTCAAGTCAAGTTCTTTGCAGAAAAGCAAGAAAATACCATTCACCTTGGAAAATTAAGAGTTTAGACATATAATTTTCTTAACAACTACAACCACAAAAATACCACACAGTGAGCCACTTTTTAAGAGCATCCATTTAGGCATGACTTTGCCACATAAAAAGTTTCCAGTGTGGGCAAACAGCTGCTTCAGTGAACATCGAACCCTCTTGCATATGACCACAACTCAGAGTCTGTCTAGGATGCCAGTGAAACCATGCAAAGGTGTTGTAAAGTAGCTACTGGCGTGACTGGGGGTTTAACACTACACTGCGATCTGAAAACAGCTGTATGGGCAAAACTGAATGGGTGTTAAAGCAATGATATGCAGGTGGGAATGAAATAATGAGTTAAAAGTAATTTCAAGCATCACGTACAAGCAGTTGCCCTCCCCTCAAAATAGGGAGGGGTGGAAATGTTAAGCAATGCAGGTAAGCCCCATCCAGGAGTAGAGTCCTGGCATGTAGGATCTTGTAATCTTATAGATATTCCACTACATATCTATATCTCAGCACTGGAGACAACTCCTCCCCATAAAGTATAGGAAGACTGCTCTGCCCTACATCAGCTCTATCTGTTCCTTAATAATGAGACCTTAATGATCCTCAATGAGTACCTGGTGCACAGGAGACCTATACCCAAGCCCTTGTGTAAAGGCACTTTCTCTCCCACCCTCCTCTCAGAAGACTCCCTGACTCGCCAGCTATAGGGCATACAGAAGGGCTTTGCAAACAGGAATCCTTTCTTTCCAAAATGTTCTCTTTATGCTGTGGCTCAGACTCCCTCACGCAGGAGCATCTTGGAGCTAGTGGGTAAAAAAGAAGGTGAGGTTACCTTCTCCATCATGTTTGTATAATGACTCATCTAGAAGGCATATTCTTTGAAGGCCTCTCAAATTAACGCCCTGAAAATGATGTAGTTAAAGAAGCTCATCCCTGTAAGTGTAAGAAAAGAGCTTAGTGCCCGTCTAATCCTGCGCATGGCTGCACAAGAGTCTCTGCTTAGGCTCCCCGGGAATTTACCGGGACAAAACTCCATCCCTTCCATGGTAAGGTGATTACTGAGGAAAGGTAAAGGTAATGTAAGGAAGGACAAAAGTGTCTAAAGCCACATTTAGAGCCCATTTCACCAGTTCCTTCAGTGAATTAAGCCTATCATTTTCTAGGGGATGCCAAAAGAAATTTAAAATGGAAGTGACAAATTTCAGTCAAACCATAAAAGGAAATGAATTACTAATTCATAAATAATATCAAAAAGACAATTGGACAAGATTCCACGCAGATGTCCTTCAAATGTTTTTTCATATACCCTAAGACATTTAAAAAACTTAAATGATCTTATTATTTCAGCTGGTTGATGGAAAAGTATCACGCCAACCAAACTAACTTGGTGTAGAAATGTGTTATATTTATGATATGGTAGAATATGTGTGTCTTAATTTAAAGATACTGCTGAAAAAACCAAAACCACAGAACTCCTCAAAATAAAAACAAAGAAAGCAAAAAAAGTGTTTAGTATTTCTCACTCGGCGGCCTTCGATGTAATACAAGAATAAAGAAATCTAGTTTTCTAGTTGTGTGTAAAATAGGAAGAGGTGTCAACAATGTGCTGGTATACCAAATCAATCACATTTTCAAATCGCATGTTGAATATTGAAAAAAAAAAATTCCTTTTTTTAATCCATCTTTGGAGATATTTTCAGGGATATGATCCTATCACTAACTTCATATGGCAGCTGTAGAAAATCAGGATCAGGAGATATGAGGCAAGCCCAAGCATGCAGATGGACAGGAAAATATTTAAGATTTTAAAAATTCATAATCTGAATTTAAAAAAAGAGAATAAACATTAGTTCTGCCAAATAAGAATACTGCTATTGATAATTTTGAACAATTTGGATTGCTATTCATCATTTTTACTATAGTCTTGAACATTTATACTATATCAGCACAAATTTTTAGAACTTATTTGAACAAGGAAATAATTTGAGAAAAAATATTTCTTTGTTTTGGAACTGTCAAAATATTGCTTTTTATCAATGGTGAATATTTACAAATAAAGAAAATTTCAAAAGTTAGTGCTGGAATTACAGCAAAGGAGCCTGGGAAACAACAAGTTCCTACCAATTCTAACAAATGTCAAGACTGTGAAGACTAATTTTCAAAAACCTTGAACACAAATTTTGAACAAAAACAAATGTCATTTGCAAATGCACATCTTTGCAAATGAAACTCTGCTGAATCAGCAGTTATTTCATAAAAATTGGGGTGCAGTTTACATACTTCTATTTCCCACAGTGAATAAAAGTAATTTTCCCACTTCATCCTCAATGTTTAGTATTAAGTATTGTTTATAAAATTCTTTACAATTTCTCTATTAATACATCTGTATTAATACAAAGTATTCGCACAGGCAAGAGCAACTAAAAATTGGCAAGATGTTTGCATTCCTTCCTCCCTTCCTTGTTTTCTCCCTTTCTCTCTCTCTCTCCCCAATTCTCTCCTCTCCTTCTCTTTCTCTCTTTAAGTGTGTGCATGTGTACATGTGTGTGTGTGTAGCAATACTTTCTTAATTCTTACTTGATCTCTAGGGAAATTATCATAAGATAATATTTTAAAAATTCAAATAGGTTGGTCAAATAGGCTTGAATATTTTTACCATACAACACTACACCTTTAGAAGAGAAAATGCATGCTCTTATTTAATCAGTCAAGTCCTCCTTCTTATGGAGGACTGGTATCAAAAGATTTTGAAAAAAAAGGACAAGTGGCATGAATAAAAAATGTAGATATGCTTCATAAAAAGAAACATCATTTGGGGAACATAGACCAAACTTTTGCAAAACACTAGCACTTGTATCTGTAAGGAAGATAGAATAGTTGCAGAAAATTAACCATTCAAATTTTAATTTTATATTTTCTTACCTTGATTTCAGACACAACACTATGACCAGTTTTCCAAAATGGAAAATATGTTGCGAGAAAGATCAGTTTTTTGAGAAAAAACGTTTGAAATATGTTGTCATTTTTACTTTTTGGAGTAATAGTTTTAGGTCTCTTCTGGAAACAAAAACTTTTATACAGACAAGCAGCCAAATTAAGATCCTCCCAGACAGGCCAAGTACACAATAGCTGAGGTGCTGATAAGAAACCATTGTGCAAGACAAAAAATAATAAATGAGGTGCAGCATTACAGCACAGTTCACTGCTGTGTTAGTAGGCTCACACTATGACTCAAAAAGAGATTACACGTTTACATGGGTAACAAGCCTATCCAGAGACACCATGGCTAGTGCTAACCAGAATTTTAAAGGGTTTTAAAAATCACACTTCTGAGTAGAAACTATTCTAACTGTTATAAATTATTATCTAACGGGTTAAAATTTTACTCATATCTTTGTAATTTGGGATTCCTGGATATATATCTAGAGACAAATTACTAGAGTAAAGTAACCCTAAATTTGATTCAGAGCGGCAAACACTTTTTTTTTTTTTTGCAGCTACACCACAAATTTGGAGCAGGTAGAGCACAGTTCGACATCTACCAAACCAAACATACTTTTGCCAGCATCCTTACACATGCCCAAAGGAGGAAGAGGAAGAGGAGGAGAGGACCTCTATTTCAGCACAGAGGATTTCTCCTAAATGAACATGAGATGTAATTACTCTTCAGTTCTTCTCTTCTACCACCTGTTTCATGGCGTATCACGGATACAGATCTCCATAACATCTTGGCACTCCAGTTTTTCTGACAGTCCCATGCCGATTTGCCACTCCCTTATAAAAAGCATTATATAAAGCACGACCACATAGCTTCCTCTGGTTATCAGCCCTCAAGCACCCTATTTCACGAATTTCCACCTACATGAAATACTCTGGTTGCATTGACTCTAATAGCATATTAATAATGAAATCTTCAAAGTAATATTTGTATTGTAATAAAGTGGAATTTCTACAGCTACCAGACAGACATAAAATTTACAGGTACTGTTTCTACTGTAGATCTTTTTTCCATTGTTTAAGAGGGAGAAGTAATTTATCCGTTTCTAAATAATCTAGCAACCACTTACAAAAAAGACAAATATTTTCATCTTATATTTTTTGTAATGTCAGAGAAGGTTCAATCACAGTTGCCAGAAAACATCGTCTAAAGCTCCTAATGGGACCTAATATAAAAAAAATCCAAAAAACTAAAAGGGCGTTATTTGCTGAAAAATGTCTGGTTTTCCAAATATCTGAACTCCAACTACATGTAAAATATGTGGACTAAGCTATAAAAGCTGTACATTCACATAGACCATTAGCTGTTGTGAGAGACTATTCTTCTTGCATAGCAGCCACATAATACAAATTACTGGATTTCTATTTCACAGCTATATGATCACTCGCCTTACCCTTAAAAATCCTCATCTCGACACCTGATCAGCCATCAGAGCAAATTTCATAACTGATAAGACTTAATTTTCAAGAAGGGATAATATACTTATCCAAAATACTATCAAATAAAAATAACCGGTTTCTGAGATTGAAAGCAAATTCCTGTGACAAAGCCATAGTACTTTAGTCCATACTAAAAATGGCTTGGTGGAGCTGAAAAGATTTTGTACTCAGACGGATTCAGTTCTCACTTTTCCTTTAGACATTCCCTGTTTCATAGGTTGGAGCATTTGTGATAATCTTTGCGTTTTTATCTGTCTGGGATTCTTGAAAAAGAGATGTATCTTGTCTATTTACCTTGTTACAAAACAAAACATAAAAGCACAAGTATTTTGGACAAACTTTGGATAAACACAACAGAGCACAGGACAGTGCCCTTTCTGTTGGACAAATAAAATGAATCCTTTCAGCAATTTTTCTACCTTTTTTTTTTTCTTGTTGGAAACCTTTGATGTGTGAAAAGTTACCCTAAGGTATAAGAGGCAAGGATCCAAAGACTTTTCAGGTCAGTACAGCACTTTATCACAAGAAAATATCATTACTGACATTTTAAAAAGATCAGGTATAATAGTCTGACAATAGTAAGTACGTATTACCTTTGTTTCAGCTTCCGTTTAAATAGTACCTCCTTTAACCCAGTATGAAATGTATTTCTTACATGGAATATCTCCATTCACGTGTACCAATACAGATTTTCATGACCTCCCATGTTCTGTCTGTAGGACTCTGTTCCTATGCATTTGCCATGTGCACCTTTTTACAAGATGAGGACTGCTGTACATAAGCTTCTTGTCCCGTTTGCATCATGAGTGATGAAAAGAGAGACGGAAGAGAAAAAAAATAATGAAGGACCTGTTTCTTAATTGTGTTGCATGTTATTGTACCACTCTTATTGCACCACTGGCAGGGAGACAGGGCCGAATAGCTTTTGGGTATTCGAGTAGATGAACTGGACACTAGTTTGCTTGAAGACCCACGGATGCACACGAGATTCATAACAATTATATCTTGAGTTCAGCAGAGCCTTGTGGATACATCTTTGGAGCTCCTGCTTTGGAAATTTCCCCTTAACTGACAAATAGGATAGGATTTAACATTAGCATTGTTTCTCAATATCATCAAACTAACACTAAAGTAGGATTTCTGAACAACTTAATTAGTATTCAGAATATTTTCAGAACTCACTTTAAATTTTTCTTTCCTTCAAGCACATGGTTAAGCACTTTAATATGATTCAGTGTAATATGACTAACAGAATTTATTAACATGGTATTTAATTATTTGGCTGTGAAATCTTAGTTTCCCCATCTAATTGTAAACACCCAAAATACAGATTGCAGTGACTGCCTGCCACCCTTCTCATAGGAGAGGCTGGAAAATGACAGACAGGCAACAAAAGGAGAGAGGTTTTCTTTTCCGAATAAGAAAGTTGCAGGAAGAGGTCATGGAGAGCTTACCCAGCTTGACCAGCTTCAGCGGAGTGGCCAAGCAGAGATACTGGCAGGAGACAGGACTGAATTGCATCTCCCTTCCACCATACTGTAAGCTGTGAAAAATCAGAGATATAGGGCAGTGGTGCAAGGCTAATGTTAATATCATCACTTCCAATTGCGCAGGGAGCGTAAAAGATGATGACTTGAAGTGCTACACAGAAGAAAGTGATGGGGACTGTAAGGGACTGCCAGCTAAACCCAGGTCACACAGCCAAACTGACCTGCCACCTTGCCTGTCTGTATCGTCTACTACACTGGTCCCTATAAACATCACTTAGTTCATGGGATCGGCCCCCTGAAGCTACAGATCGATTTTTTTCTCGAGTGATGTACTTTATCATTATAGATGTGGGATTTCTTGTGTCTTTGTTTTCCTTTTAACCGTTTACTCCTGTTCCAACACCATCAACAGTGGTTGTTTTTGACAGTCTTAGCAAGTCTGCTGCAGCTAGTCACACTCACGGTGAATAGCTTTGCATGAGTAGGATGGATTTGCATATGCTAATGTGACATCTGGCCATTGTGCAATTTCTTATTTCTGTAACCCTTGAATAGAAGATCTTCCTAGAAGATAAGTTAGCAATAATCACCATTCAGGCTTTCAACTCAAGTTTTTTTTACTATAGGTGTCAATCTTAATCAAAAGATCTATTACACCTAAGTCTGAAGGCAGACCAAAGAAAGCTACTTAAAATACCAGTAGGATGTACCATGTTCATTCAGAAACAGCCGATTTCCTTTTATATAGTCAGAACTTTGAAATGAAGAATCAGAATTTAACCAAACTTGGATATTGCAAGTTTTATCTTTCCCAAGGTGGGAGTTAATTCAGATGTAGACCAATATATAACACAATTATCCAACCACAAAATCTGCAATGTGGTTAGCAGTGGTATTATAAAGACAAATGTAATTTATATGACAGCTTAACAAAGGTCAAAATGTAACCAATAGGGAAATAAAATATGACTTTTTAGCTAGAATCAATACTGATCGTGTATTTTACAAATATCTTCTTTTGCCAACTACATTTTGGCCTTTCGATCCTAATTTCAGTAGGAATTTTAGACTTGGGCAAAAGAAAGAATGCTTTAAGTAAAGGAACATCATTAGTTCAAACCTTTGAAGTTCAGAAAGTATAATCTCAAGGGCAATTAAGCACTGAACAGATCTTCCTTATCCAAGCAGATTATTTCAGTTTGATTCCAGAAATTTCCATGAGAGACGTAAGATTATTGTAAAGGATACCGTCTGATCACATTTGGCCCAAAAATATTATTTTAATAAAAAAGAGCTTTAAAAATCCTAAAATCACCAACACATTAATGAGGCGTTTTCATTAACAGTGCAATTCTCTGAAAAAATAAGCATTCTCCTGTATTCCAAAACAGGTGTGCCAACAGCGGTAACTACTATGATGGTAAGTTGGCAAAAAGAACAACTGTCGCTAAAATAAATCTAATTTTTTTGTTGTCTTCTGGGACACAAAGCCACTTAAAAATAAGTTTTGGTGAGATTCAGATCATCTATATGGAAAATCACAATTTACCAGGAGTTAGGAACATAATCTCTCAAATGAAAACCAGACCAGGAATTGTCTGCAAATAATTTGCACTTCCATTCTGGACCAAAAAAAAAGTCACACTATCTGTGCTTAAAATCCCACATCTGGACAGAAGCCACCTGATTGACGATGCGGGCACCTAAACCTGTAAGCAATAGCAGGAGTTAACCTTTCCAACAATAAGCATCCGGATGCTTGTTGTCATCCAGCTCTAGTGTGGAACTGATAATGGGTGTAAGAACATAAGCGCTACACTTCTAGACAGGACTTACCAGCACTTTCCAGCAAGCAAAGCATTGAACCTAGATATGAGGACACCTCCTCAGAAGCAGGAGAGCTACATCCTACAGTGTTTGTAGTATCATGTGCCTTGAAATCACATCCTGTGTCATGGAGTAGTTGTAGCAATCTCAGTTTGAGGTATTTTGAGTAAAATATTTGTAGGTACTTCCTATTGAATGTGCTTTATTATGCATGCAAAGTGCAGCAGTCATGAGCTCAAAGAACAGCCCATAACTCTAGCACAGTAATTAAGGCATCCAGCTGGATAGGGCAGACTTGGTATACTTGATCTCATACTTTGGTCTGCCTTACATATTTGAAATTAGACAATTACTGTTTCATAGAACATAGAATCATAGAATGGTCCACACTGGAAGGGACCTTGAAATATCATCTGGTCCAACCCTTCATGGGAAAGGGAGCCTAGATGAGATTATCCAGCACCCCGTCCAATCGTATCTTGAAAATCTCCAGTGACGCGGACTTTAACATGTCCCTGGGGAGGTTGTTCTAGTGACTGATTGTTCTCACCATAAAATTTCTTACTTATATCGAGATGAAACCTCCCCGGTGCAACTTGTACCCATGGCCCTTATCTTCTCCATGCAGCTCCTTGTGAAAAGAGAGCCTCCAACATCTTTGCAACCACCCTTTAAGTACTGGAATTCTGTGTCTTCTCTTCTCCAGGGTGAAAAGACCTAAGTCTGAGAGTGGGATGATCACATCTCTGCTAGCCATGACCCTGTGGATGCAGCCCAGGATCCGATCAGCCTTCATTGCTGCAGCAGCGCTCTGCTGAGTCATGTTCATCTTCTTGTCCACCAGGACCTCCATATCTCTCTCAGCAAGGCTGCTCCCACACAGATCCTAGCCTGTACTGGGCTCTTTGGTTATGTTGTCCATGTGCAGGAAGACAAATAATTTTAAAAGAAATAACTGAAATGGCCATTTTTATATAGGGATTAAAAAAAAAAAAAATTCTTGTGATTCCCGCCAAAGACATTTTTGTTATATAGTGCAAGAAGATTGAAATAATTTTTAAATTTAAAAACTCAGTTGTGTTTGTTTAAAAGATGGGTTGCACTTGTGAGAACAAAATGTCTTTTTCTTAAAAAAAAGTTTTTTGTCAAAATACTGAATTAGTAATTTCAAGAATTTTAAAAGGCAACATAATTTTTTGATTAGCCAGTTTGGACACACATGTTCCTTCAACCTTAGATTTTCAGTCTGACTCAAGGAACCAACATGGGAAGCGGCAGAGGGGGAGCACCAGGGAAGAGGGAAGCTGGAATGGCTGAAATCCATAGTCATTTCTGAAAATGTAGAAATACTTTTCCATTAGATTGTGTCCAATTATTGTTACAGAGCCATAATTATACTGGATCCATAGAGCAGCTTCTAAACCTTTTTGAATGTAATGTTCTGTTGATAACATATCTTTGCATTATACATATTTATTTTGATACATATAATATTGTTAGCCAAAACTATACAAAAAATTTAATCTGTGGTGTGTAAAAGACAAATAAAACATTTAAATATATTTCCAAAATAAAGTAAATCTACAGTACAAATGATGCACTTATCAATTGTAATACATTATGTTTTCTGTCTCATTTCAGAAGGTATTATGGTAATAATTTTGGATTTTAGCCAAGTGCTCAGCAGAGGATTTTAAACATCCTCTGAATAGACACATTTAATAGCTTTTAACTGTACAGAGCACTGCTCTTATCAGTGAGTAGCAGGAAAATGATTAATACACTTTGGGTAAACTTACACTTGGTCTTCTTTAGGTGGAGAAGGAGGCATCACTAAGGGCTGAAATCTCTAATTATATAAGAGGATATAAAAGACAGCAACTCACAGACATCAGATGCATATTCTGTAGGTCTACACAACAGATGGTGGTGTCTGGCAGTGTCTTTTCTTTTAAACAGAAAAATATTGTTATAAAAATATTCAGAATACATTTTTAGTTACTTAACCAAATGTGTGGATGAATTAGTGGGAAATGAAAGTCATGATGTGGTGCATGCAGGAACAAAAATTTTCTATGAAATCTTGTTATTTAGGATTCTTCCACTCTTATGCTGCTTTCAGCTTTAAGACGCACTTGTGTGTTCGTGTCCTTGGTACTATCTATTCAAATACATCCTGAACTCGTACATTTTTGATACATTTAATTTGTACTGTAGTGTATTGGGATATCCTGAATACCATGTTTTTACCCCTTCCCAATCCATTACTGCTAAAAAGAATCACTATTATCAGCCACAAAGGGAATTTTCTCTTGCAAGCAAAGTTCTCTGAAGGGAGAATCCTCTGCAGACCTACACTTTGAGTGACAAGTTCTTACGCGTGTCTCATTATGAGTGGGTTAAATTAACATATATTCTGCCAAGCTGAAGAAAATAGCTGTGGCTAATAACCGAACATGCAGGAAATAGTCTGTAAATCTGACTATGATGAATTTCATCAAGGTGATCCAATACTTCTGGGGGTCAGGTGAAAATATTACAATTATGTTCAAATCTAAGTAAATTCAACACATCTGGACTGCTTTTTTGTTGGAACAGGTATTTCAACTCTTCTCCAAAGAGATCAGCTCTTTCCCCTGCACTGCCAAAGCACAGTATTAGAATGAGTTAGAGTGAAAGTGGTCACACTGGCTCCCGAGCCACAAATACAGAGCTCTATACATAGTCAGACACCCAAAACCTGCAGGCAGACTTAATTGAATGAACATTTTTTGCTGAAAGGCTTTTCTTGGCACAAATTCTTTCTTTTTGTAAAATTGAATGTGACTACTTTATCCCCTTCCTAAACAATAGCCATATGCACATGGCACTCATGCCTTGAGAAGGACATTATAGGAGGAGAAGTGAAAATAAAAGATTTTCTGTAGTCTCTTTAATGTTTTGCACTCATGCTCCCATGCTGCACAACACCACTATTTAAACCTGACCATTAAGGAGCAGTATCTTGCATTGTAAGCAATTGGGAGATCTTCTGGAATACTGGGCCAAATGATGTGAGCCTACTCAATTCTTATTTTTACTGGAATGTCTTGCCGGGGACAATTAAAATTCAGTTAAAACAACAGTTAAGACAGAATCACCAGTTCCCAACAGGCAACGTAATCAAAGAAATAATTCATAAAGCTGGGCACAGCATTTCGAGAACACTGGCTCTCTGTGACGTCTCCAGTCAGACAGTCGCATCTTGCGAAGAACCTTCTGTCTATCAAGAAGGGAAGAGATGTCAATATGTTAGTGTCTTTATTTCAAAGACACAAAATTGCAAGCCAAAACGAAAACAGAAGACAATAATGATTCTGAAATTATGTCATCAAATCTTGTAAAACATTTGCTACAGATGTTTGAAATCACCCACTAGAAAAAAATAAATCTATTGATTTCAGCAGTATTTAGTCATCTCTATTAAAGACTCACTGTTATTTGTAAAATCTATAAATATATGTTCTATAGCAGCATCCATCTAGTGACTTTTACATGAATTACAAAAACAAATGATCAAATTACCAAAACAAATCAAATCAAACTGGTAGCAGACCCTGCCAGCAAGCCTCAGTGCAAAAAGAGATCCAGCAAATCACCATAATCAAAAATCCTCTTCGATTCCTCTGTAAATAGCCCATACTGTGCACCCTAAAAGAGAGCCATGCACCATATTGCTTCAGATCAAACACAGGGAACAGTTTCCAGACGTGGCCCCACATCGGGAATGCCCTGCCACACAGCTCCTCTTCCTTTAAAAACAGGGCTCTGGTGTAAGCATGGCTCCTGACCACAGCTGTGAGAACATTGTGAAGTTGGAGATGCTCTCTTAGGCAGAAAGGACTTGAGCTATTTGGGCATTTGTAAATTGATACCTACAGGCATCCTGGGCAGAAAAAAGCCTATATAGAACTACCTCACCGAGGAAATGCCAGTTAATAAGTACTCTCTGCGGAAACAAATAAAATATAAATAAAAAATAGTGCTAATATTTTTTGCATATTTTTTATTTTTTCTTTTTTTGTGTGTGTGTATAAGCTATACAGGTTTTTTTTTGTTAGCTTTTTAAATCAGTGTTTGCAAAAAAATAAATTAATTTACAACATAGAAGATAGAGTTTGTAACCTCCACAAAACCAACATGCATCCCGACATGCAATGGTGCTGAAGTGTGACAAGAAGTCTCTAGTTTCCAGCTATTCTTTGTATTTTTCACCAACACAGAAGAACCAAAGGAACTAAGAGTTCTATAAAAACAGTTTACCCAGTTTGTAATTCACAAGCCTTAGATCAGAGTTAGCTCAAGCTAAACATATTAACGTTCCTAAAAATGGATCTTTTCTCCTAATGCACTTGATCAATGTGCAGAGCTTTGATCAGAGAACAACTTAAAGGTAGCTTCATATTTCATACCTGTTACTTTTATATCCAAGGAATGGGTACTGCCACTTTAGAACGAAACCATGAAAGCCTTTGCAACACTTTCATTAAAAAAAAGAGTTCAAAAGAGGAAAAAAACAATACTTTTGCATCTCATACTCAACAACAAAGGTGGTATATAATAGTTCAATACCTCTTTCAGGTCAGAGGTGTATTAAGAAAAACATCAAGAATGATTCTGTCTGGATTTATAAGTAAGCTAAATGACACATACTGCACTTTAATCTCCTTTTGATGCATACAGTTGACAGGAGCTACAAAGGTACAATATAAAGCTTTTGAGTATTTCCCCCTATATTTTGTACAAGATGGAGGAACACATCTTCTCCCATAAAATATAAATACTTATATTTGTGCATTATGTATGTGAGGTTATACAAATAAATAAGTTCCCTAAAATGTACCAGACCTCAAAGGCAAAGAGGATGTACTGCTTGTAGGAAGAAAATCAATTAGCCTTGTACACTAACAATACCAAAATGAAATCCTTTCTCAATGGGGCTGATTCTAACTTAACTCTCATTTGTACTGATGTAAATCCATTAATTTAATTAAATGCTCTGAAATTATGTTGTTTAAACAAATACCATATTCTGATATATGCTGGTTTACATGAATTAATTTTTGGTATTCGCTGGTTTATTTACTTTGCTGTATTCTGGTATTTCAGGCAGTTAATGAAAAGCTGTTTAGAAAGCTACACAGACTCGAGTAAACAAGAAAGCAATACATAAATTACATTCATTTACCCAGAGTTGGACTTATCACAATGTCTTTATATGGCAACAAATAAAACATCCTATATTTTTTGCAGAAATCATTTGTCATGATTTGCCAGAAATCGTGTTATAGGTGTCCCACGCTTGTTCTTTTGACTGGTAGCAGGCCATAACAGTCTTCTTCAAAGCAAGAATGCTTTTTTTTTCTTTGTCAATGGCATTCTTTATCCAAGAAATTACAGGACTACCTTGACTTGTGGGAGCTTAGTTATGAGCACATAGAATTGCAATGAAGTCACTATAAACCAATTCATATCATCTTATCGAAAGGAATTATTATTATTGGGATAAGGTTGATATGTCTGTAAAGCCTTATGCTGTACAAGTACATAAAATGAACTTCAGTGAGATCAGCTGTATCTGTCTTTTGATTAGATCAATTCCATTAAAAACTACTCTGAAATCTTCCACAGGAAAAGATGCACATATTCAGCTTCAGGATCTGGGTCCACACTCTTAGAATACAAATAATAGTCAAATGGTGAATTTATTTAGTGTTTTGAGAGGCAAAGTCAGGAAAAGAGGCAAAGAGTCAAAGAGGAAAAAATGGGAATTGTTGAGTTCAGGGGAAAGTCACCACTGACCCTTCATAAGGCTGTCACAGCATAAGGGTTTTGTGAGTGTAGTGAGGAAGGCAAAAAATGCTGGAGGGTCTCTTGGAAAAAAAAAGATAAATAACGTCCAGGGACAAGTTGGCAACAGATCTTTACAGAGAGTTAACTGTAAGTAAATCGTGATTTTCATAAAAATCACGTCATGGATTTTTTTCTCAGTTTTGGGGGTATTTTCTTAAGAACAAAAAAAACATTTAATCTGTGTGAAGAACCGATTTGATGACAATTAGAGCTATGTTAGTAGAATAGACATGTATGGCTATCTTATTTCAATAGAAGTCTCTGTTATATTTAATGAAGAAGTTGTATTCTCCAGAATGAATGGTAAATTTTCCACATGGAGAGTTTTGGGGTTTTTGTTGGTTTTTTGGTTTTTTTCTTTAAATGTTCATGTTTTGTTTTATATTTGAAGGGAAAAGGCTACCTTGTCACGTGTTTTTACGGCTGGCAAGATAAAAATCATTCTGACATTATTGTGTCAACTAAAGAACAGAAATGAAACATAAACAAAAATCTGAAATACATTTGAATCTCCATATACAAAACTTATAAAGTATGGAATATATAAAAATTAAAATATTTAAATCTTCACAACTTCCAAAAACTCTCTAGTTAACTTAAAAACTGGGCTAGAAGGAACCTCAAGAAGTCATCTAGTCACCCCTCTGTACTTCATAGTTTGAAACATGCATACTACACACTTATTTAAATAATAGTAATTGGCTAACAAGCCAAATATATTTTACCAAATGTGGCAGCATGTCAAACGTTCAGCCATGATTACTTTACATTTCAGCCAAAAATAATGCAGCAGCAGCAACAAGAATGAAAATATATACTATGACACCTTCTAAAGCCTCAGGTCCACTACAATTTGTATGAACAGTGGTCTTTTAAAAACATTACAAAACCGAATTTCAGGAGGACTGCTACACTAATACTCAAAACATATTTCTCAGCTTTTCACGGTTTCATGCTCTAACTATTGTTCCTCTTTTCTGGTACTCCTTCAGGAATTCTTGCTTTATAAAATGCTATCGTGAAGGGTTGAAGGATTTTTTTTCCTCCCACTTGTATACTGTCAAGGGATGTTTTTTGAAGACCTCAGTTTCACCATCAAGAGCTAGGGAGGCAGACCTGATGGCCTTGTGGGATTTAATTAGAGTTCACCAAGTTAGAATCTCCAAGCTCTCAAAGCCCTAATTTAAATATAAGTTCACTCACTCTTCAACCGTTCCTTAGGTCCTTATTAAATTTTCAAGTTATTAAAGAGAATATTCGAAGGTTTTTTTGCAATAGATATAAACTAAACTAGAAATGTGCCTCCTGTGTTAAAACCCTTGCCAATTGCTGGTGACAAAACTACCTCAAAAAGAACAGAATCAGTGGAAATGCATTTACACTATTTGGCGTCCAGCCAGAGGGAGATGGAGGGACACCCGCGCAGCCAGGGTGAAGCTGGTGCTGGATCACGCGCATCTTTCAAAGGCACCGGTTCTTTGGGTAGCTGACCTAATGTAGTCTTACGGTAATAACAAGCATTATTACCTTTGCTCGGTGTGATTGGTGTAATATTTCCTCCATTAAGATGTCATTCAAAAGGCTTGTTTTACACTGATGACACATCAGATCCATTTAAAATAAACTTTCTTGTCAATCAAAGCTTTACAACATGTGGCTATGTGGAAAGATCTACGTATAACAAGGTTTATGAGTGACAATGTAGCTACACAGCAATTTTAAAAAATACAAAACACACTGCAATTTTTTTTTTTTAATTAAATGCTGGCAGCAGCATTCACAGCCCAAGACCCAGTGACTCTGCAAAGAAGTCAGGTTAAAAATGGCAGGGAACAAAGTATGAAGAGAGAGCTGCAGCCACACTAGTGCTGGGGAAATTTAGCAGAAATGAGAAGATATAGTACAGGGAAACAAAAAATTGACTGGCTGCAGAAATCATTCATGGAGAGACTGCAGGGACAATATTTCTTACCATTATCTCTGTGTTATCCTGCCTGTAGTTTGAAATAGTTGCAGCGATTCCTAAAATAATAACTAGGATTACAAAGCTTCCTTCTCCGTTTTTTGGTTTCCATGTAATTACCAAATCGTTTGAGTTTAGATTTGCATGACTCACAGTGATGCCAGCAAGACACAATAAATGGAGCAGCTTCCTCATGATCATGACCACCTCTCTTTTACCTGATTTACTTTGATCCTGCAATTGTCATGTTGATTGGCTCACAATTCATATATATCAACATTTAACTAGCTAGATTTAGGATTAAATGGCATCTGAAAATTACCTGGAAGAGAATTAAATAATCCGTAGTAATTTGTAGGTACTTCTAGTACACTTTCTATCAATTCTGCATTTAAAAAAAAATACAACCCCAAATCTAAAGTTTACATGCCGGGTGGATTAATCATGCATTCCCAGAAATATATGTGAATGTTAAATCGCAAATGTAAAGTGGAAAATTATCCTTTGTGGACTTTCCCTGATTTCAACATAGATATAATTGAGGGTACCCTAAAATGTCCACATACCCTTTAATTTTGCTCTTATTAGAAATGAATGCAAGCACTGCAGTTTAGGTTTGGTTAAAAGTTTGAACTTCCCCACTTTCAAGAACTTTTGAGAAGCTGTCAGAATAGGAGGGAGCAGCCAGGATTCAGGTTTGGCTTGATTTCCAAACTACATGCAAAAAGCAGATAACATAAATTAAACGTAATCATACATTAATTCTCAGTGGCTAGGCAACCATTTGCACAAGCTTTACAAAGAAATGTGTTTTTCTCTAATTCTAATCACACAAGCATTTTCAGACCCTTCGCTCACAAATCCATGGAGTTATGTTTGATTCTGCTGATGATTTATATGGAATAGCACCGAGGGCTGATTTGGCTGCTTGGTGAAATTTCAATGTTGACCAAGACACCTATGGCAATGATACACGCAATGCTAAAAATGAGGTGTCAAGTTCAAATCTCTTGAAGATCAAAGTCTCTCCATCCAAAACAAGGTTCTCTAGCACATGGATATCCCACAACTGCAGCAACAAAAATCATTTATTTCAGTATCTGGACCAAATTAAAATCGTCCTCATGATCCTTAGCCAGGAAAAAGGTAAATAAAGGACACAGAGCAGCTCTAAGGCAAGTCATTCTGCCCATAGATGTTCTGTGCTAAGCGATCACTTAGCAGACTCCAGTAGGGCAATATATGTTAAGAAGTCATCACTTTATTTTGAAATATAAGAGCTGGTAGGTAAATCCTGATAATGTCAGCAGAGATATGGTAATCAAACCTACATCCGTTCATGGCCCTGCCAAACAGGAGCATGTAAATATAAAAATAAAAATATGTATATAAAACTCTAGGGGTACACATTTTAAATTAAAAATTTCTGATAATCTGCTTACCCAATATAATGTGTTCTATGAGCTGAATAAGATAATTACATTTCAAACCAGTTCAGTGTGCTGGCCATAACACCACGTGAAACGTATGCCATTTTCTCCAGTGTTAGAGGTGCTTGAGAGATCTAAATTAAAGTCACAGATAACATTTTTAGCTGGCAGCCATTCACATATCTCTGGAGGGACTCAAATGGGCAGTCTCAGATTCAAGGAGCAATCATAAAGCAAGATAAAACCTACCCAAATTTCTTTTATCAGTTAAATGTTCCTATAACTATGTTCTCAGAAGCTTTTCAAGCAAATACAGATTAAGAAAGAGGTTAAAAAATCAGGAAGTCCTTCTGAGAAAAGCAAGTTAAATTATGAGTTATGTAAACAACAAACAAATGGACATAGATGAATTTCAGATTTCTGCATGGGAATTTAGTTAATTGATTGATATTAACAATGATTATTGCAAGTCTAAATTTTGACATAATTCTCTGAAAAAAAAAAAAAGAAAAAGCCTTGCAAACAGAAGATATGTAATCTACATTAACAATGTACAAAAAGTTAGTAGTGGGCTGAGATAGTAAATATTTAACAGTAGAGCCTGTTGTCTCCAGTTATGAGGCAAAAAGAGATGAGTTTGTGTTTCTGACAACCATACAAAAAATTGTTAAGAGAATTATCAGGGCAGGCAAAATCAGGGTCTTTTTTCACATCTTTTTACATTTGTAACATTTATCATTTTTTCCTGTCATCACCAATATTTTACTAATTCACTGGCTAAGAAATAAATACTTCTTCAGAACTGAGGAGATGTCTTGTGCTGGAGGCTCCTCTAAAAGAACGACAACACCTTCCATGGGAGGAAGTAGTGATTTCATCACACTACTTGTCAGTTACTTAGTTTTGGGTCTAGAACAATAAAAATTTACAAGTAGAGTTTGCTCTTGGCAATGTTAACAAAAGGTAGGACATACTAGAAGTATCACATTTATTTAAAATATATATATGTGCACACATGCTTGATGCGTATGTGCAAATACATACCCTTCTTCTCCATATTGTCTTAAAATAAAAAAAAAAATATTCTTGGTTTTGACTACAAACTGTTTTGGAAAGCATCAGAGCATTAATAAATTGTTCAAATTTTTTTTTATTAAATCCTTTCAATATAGACAAAATATTTTTTCCTCAGTTTTACATCGTTCCCCTTTAAGAAGGAAGAGGTGAATTAAAACTATGAGAGCGCTGGATTCAATACAGTCAATTCTTCCTACTAACGTACAAAAGAAATGTTTCTCACATGCCATAAGAAGAAATTCAGAGTAAGTACCCAAAAAATTAAATTAGGACTTAAGGTGGAATTCAGATGCTTAAGTCCAAAAAAACCCACCCACCACCAAATCACCTTGAGTTGCCTTATCTGAACACTGACTGCATTTTATGAACTTCCTGTATATTTCTTGCAGGATAAATTCAGATGCATAAATGCAGGTAGCTGCTCTAAGATATCCTGGACGTAGTCATCGGCTGGCAGATAATAGTCAGGCTCTATGGGAAACCCACATATTTCTGGAGTACATGGAGATTCCCTGGATGACATGTCCTGCTCCAAGTGCTAGGAGGCTGCAAGGGACATGGGGAAAGCAAGGAATTAATTTTGAAGAGAAAAGATGCAGGTACTGGTCTCCACTTAAAATAGGTTTTTATTCTTAGAGGTCAAGACCAGGAGATTTCAGATACGATCAACATACACTTTAAATTTGAAGGAAATAATTGTCTATAGTATATCCTATTTGTAGTTCAGCTTGTCTCAAGAGTTACAAAGGATATAGGAATTTCCAATGTCACACATATTGTGGAAGTTTTTTCCGCATGCCGTGCAGTCCTCATGTTTATTTTAAAATAAAATTCCTGCTATTTGTGAAGGTGGTTCAGTAGTATTTTGTTAATGCTAGAAATTAGAGTGAATAGCATAGCAAGTAAATAAATTTAGCTTAGACAACTCTACATGTTTTTTATAGCACCTATGAAGAAAATACTGTAAGATCCCCCTCATTTCTGCCTGAAGAAGACATCTCCTTAGCCTATGCCATCTTCCTCACTTGACCCCACTCTCTCTTTCTAATCTGCTGGCAGTGCCTCTTCAGGAGCTTCTTCTTAATCTATATTGTTTAACTTCCAGAAATAATTTCAAGAAATTAAAGGAAAGAACATAAAATTTCCCTGTAATACTGGTTAAGTGCTAAACCTATCTTCTTTGTGACTTTTGGTAGTTTTAAGCAGTTTGTGATGTTCCAGTGAAATCCAGCCAGATATCCACAAATCTCAACTAAAAAGAATTTTTTTTTTCTTTTCTTGGTAGAACAGAGGCAGAAAAAAACTCTTAGGTCTAAAGTTAAAATATAAGAATAAATAAAGATGAAACAGCCAACGTACAAAAGAGGAAACAAAAGATTCTTCTGTCATCAGGAACTTTTTTTGAAAAAAGAAAACAGCAAAATTCTTTGTATTAGTATCTTAGTATCAAGATAGCTATTACATCATTCCTCAGGATCTCCACATCTACAGTTCTCTCATACCTTCTCTAAATCTATCCTGTCTACATAGGGTCACCAATTAGGAAAGATATGGGGTAAAGTCAAAGAGCAGTTCTGTTGAAGGCAATAGGATGAAAAAAGTAGAATGAAATAAGAATATTATTAATTTATTTAATAATCTGGATATCGACTAAGAGGAGACTTTTGGCACAGGTGCTCTATAGAAATACTCTGAAGAGAAAGAAAAAAAAATCAATAATTAAATTAAAATTATCCAAAATTTATCTTGCTTTGTGTTGAGGTCTTGTTTATCATTAGCAGATATTCTCATTAGGTCTATACCAAATTATGCATAAAATCTACTTTATTCTGCACAGAGATATTTCTGTGACAATGTTGAGAATCCAGAGAATTCTTGGTACTTTCATTACTTATTTCTTTGTCTTCATTTTCCTTTCCCAAGCAGGATAATAAGTGAAGTGCATGATGAACAGATTTCTAGGGTGGGCTGGGTGTGTCTTGAGAGCAGCTGGAGTGTAAGCAATGTGCTGCAAGATGTGGGTCTGTTCCTGTAGCACCTAAAACTGCAAGATAAACGGGGCTCCCTGTTGCACGGAGAGCGAATCAATGGAAATTCAGTCAGGAAGACGGTAACTAAGCTGAGGTCACTTTGTGACATCGTTCATCGCCTTACAATGCATAATTCCTTTGCAACTGTATGCAAGTTACTAAACCGCAATGTCCATTTTCTTTAAATGAGGTTATACCAGTATCAGCAAGGAGGAAATGCTTTTCCACTCCTGAGAAAACCTGTGACATTTCAGAAATGTGACCCCACAGAATAATAACAAATTTTTTTTTTTTCCTGAGGAACTGACATCCTAATTTTACTCACAGTTCAGGAGCTCCTTTATAACAAGCATGACAAGGAACCGGATGGTAAGTTGGACATTCCAAAAGAACTTTTCCAAAAGTTCACTGATATCCAACAATTTTCCTATTAAATGTTTTATTTTAATAGATCCTGATGGAAACATGCTTTGCTGGAATTTCTCCAAGTGGCTGTCACTGAAGAAGGATACTTCAGACAATGCCTGTAGGGGAGTGATAGCTCTAGAATGTGTGGAAAAAACAGCCCTGCCAGGATGCACAAGAAGATGAGGGCTTGTGGGAGTGACCACTGGCAACTTACCATATAGTGGTCCTGTTTTATCCCCCATGTCAAAGATAATGCTGTATCATATGAGTAACAGGGCTCCAATGTAAGCACAGCCATGCTGGATCAGATAAAGGTTCGATCCAACGCATTATTTTGTGTCTGACAGTTCCCAAATTACATCCCTGAAGAGTAGTCTAAAAATAGAGCAAATATCCTCAAACACTGCCCCAATCTTCAACCGTTTGTGGATCAGGAACATCACAAGTCAGTGCTGGTGCTTTTTCAAAGATTTTCTTTCCCTTTTCTATAAATTTTAAAAGTATAAGAAGAAATTTGTCTGACATAGCTTCGCAAATACTGTTACTGTGTCACTGTGTCTATCACACCTTCTACCATTGCACTGCTGTTCCATCTGCAGTCGTTTCCAGTTCTTTCATATGCAAAAACTGAAAAAGATGAGATATCCACTGAGCATCATTTGTCCTTCCCAATAGTCCAGGGGGTGTTTTGTAAAGTCCTCCTGAAGCAGCTGCTGCACCACTGCAATACCATCGCACTGGATGTTCATCAGCCGCGTCATACTGCCAGAAATCTTGATACAAAATCAATCCTGCTCTGTGTCACACATCTGTGGTAGTATATTATTTCTAGAAGAGTTTCCTAAAATATGTTTTTGCGTGTAATAGCCAGCAAAATATTTTTGTGTATTTAAGAACCCATCTTAGGTAGTTGTAAGCGGGAGACATTCCCCTTTTTTAAATTCCATCATTTTTTTCTGCTTGCCAAGGGAGAAAAGAGCGGGAGGAAGTTTTTCAATGATTTGTCATGTAACATTTGTAATGCTTTTAGTAGTATTTTTTTCTTTAACATCTATGATCTATCTCCTTTTCTGACAGACAAACGGTTGGCATTAGTGAAAGGGATATTGCTAAGGTATACAACAGAGCATGTAAAAATCGAAACATTACTCTGGTCCTGGCAGCTGTCACTGTCCAGAGCTTTTCTCCTGATTATCTACACTGAACCTTTCCCAGTTTCATTATATTTCTCCTACTCAATCCCCTCCGTATGGTCAATTAAATGTTCTCTAGTCTTAGTGATCATTCCCTTCAAATATTCACAGATATTTATTATGAACCCTCCAGTTGTCTTTAGCCAAGCTATAAATGTATATTCAGTGCTCTATATTTTTTTTATATATTAAGTCCTCCAATCTCTTAATCACGTTTAGGGCTCTTCTCTAAACTACGAATTTGCCATTATCTTTGGTGATGAAGTGTTTACAAACCCACGGTAATATCTGTGTGAGTTATTATCATGGTTATATTGAGGGGAAATATGATGCTAGACTCCTCCAAATACACCACCGAGGATGGCATTGGTTTCCCAGCCATGTTGCATGTAAGCACCTACCAAATCTGCTGCTTATGGAGTGCAGGGGTTGACATTATTGGTCTTTTTCTGTAATAATCTACTTATTATTCTTTATATGATTGATTTTGCAAATTAATCCCTACCTATTGTGCAATGAAGTGTGTTCCAAGAGGATGAGCCTGAAGCTTAGCACTTGTTTCTGCTTGCAGGGGTTACTGTTGTGCCATTTGAGTGTCAAACAGGGCCGTGCACTTCTGGGTATTTCAAGATATTTTTGGTTTTGTTTGCGATAAATATTAACTATCGTTCAAAACAGCCCCTCAACTTCTGATTATTTGGTTAGATTTCTTATTACAGCTCTTCTGACTACAATAACTGTTAATATGATTTGGATAGTAACTAAGTAATAATGCATTAAAAATTGAAAACCACATTCCAACTTCAGTTGGTTGGAAGGAAAGTGGCATTTTGATTAAAATTTCCCTGAAACATTATTTCAAAACATCTGTTGCTCTCTAATTTTGTTTTCTTTTTTTCAAAGCAACACTATTTCAGTTTGTGGTGGTTCAATCGTGTCTTTCCCTATTGACAAAGAAAACAAAAACTGATTAGTTAATTGAATAAAAATGTTTATAGGGAAAAGTTATTTCCCAGCTCTAACTGAAACTATGCTAAGAAAAATCAAGAGAAATTATTTCATGGGAGGATATGAACTCAAAACGGAAATATAAAATACTTAAAATCATGGTGCATGCCTGCACTGCAGTAACAGAAGAGATTATATTGGTGTAGATAACAACCTGAAATCTCTTTAGACTGGCTTAGTTAGGTACCAAAACCAGCATACCTGCCCTACCTTAGTGCATGCTAATTTCAATCTACTGAAGAGGGTGCGTTCACAGCCACTGCATCATGGGCATGACTCTAACTGGGGTAAAATCCTTTGGAAAGGATTTGTTCTTGCATAATTTTGGACCATCAGTGTAGAATGAGGAAATTTTTAATATGTAATATTGGAGTCAATGTGGACCAATATTTGGAGTTGATTAATTTACTGTTGAGTTTTTCAGGGTTTTTTCCAAATGTTGTCTATGATGCCCATCATTAGGTCTGTGCCCGTCACCATCTCTGGACACAGAATGATTCCAAAGTTGCATTTTGCTCTTTCAATGCAGCCAAGCAAAGGAGATGTCGGGCCAGGGAAGTTCATAGTTTTTCTTCTCTTTTTTTTTCCCTTTCTCTTCAAGTCTAGAAAACTAAATTTAATCACTGAAAAACCTGGCATCTTTTGCCGGTAGGGATATTTTCATACACTCTAATGGATTATTTTTGCTCTGCTTGGCAGGGGACCTTTTCCTCCATATGCAACAACACAGTACATCGAAAGTTATATTAGATGAGTTGAGACTAGATACCCACTTTACATTTCTGCAGTTCACCCTTTGAAATCCACAGTCTTTGTTCTTTACATAATATTCCCGTGCTGCTGACCTTCCAAATGTTTCTTTAATTTCTGTTCCCTGCTGCACTGCAGGAGTTTTATGAGGGTGAACATAGAATTAGTAGTCCATTTCCATTAGTAGTAAATCTGCTTTTGCCCTTGCAGGGGAACCTTTGCTTCAGTGTCTGTACTTTTGCAAAAATAATGAATTCATGCAGGAGGTTACCCAGGTAGCAGCAAACCAGGGTTTAAAATCTAACCTGGAGCATCACCGCCTCAGGGCTAAATTCTGAGCCCATTTAAGCAGGAGAGATGGGCCACAAACATGAAAACAGTTGGAGCAGCCCCCATGGCTGTTCCAGTCACCAAATCACATGCAGAGGCTTATGGTTCTTTAGTTTAACTGTGCTGTGAGTATTCTGTTTTCCAGAGAACAAAAAGGCCCTTTAATCAGGATTTTCTTTCTCTTTTCTTGATTAGTTTCATCCATTTAATTGACTTGTGCTTGAGTTGCATGAGTTCTGGAAAGTTAGTTCATCCATGATCCTCTTCAGAAACAGATTACATTGTTTTCTTTCTTTGTTTATAGTATTTATATATGTTATATTTATAATTTATTTATATATTGTACACATAATTTTAATATATAATTTGTATAGTTTTTAACTATCAATCTGCTATTGATTTCTGCTATAATTTCAACAGAAAATTCTATATCTATTGTAAAGTTCATATTCACATTACAGTGTCAACATTTAAAGGAATTTCTCCTGCTGTTTTTAAATGAAAACAAAATGAAATATTTAACTTGAGGTTCCAAGATAGCATGAAAAAACTATCATTACATTTTGCTACACATTCTTCTGTACAGAAAGTAAAAGACGAGGCTTAAATATACATTTACCACATCCAGAAGTGTAATAAAACTGGTTAAATGACAACAAAACCTCAGCATGTACATCTATTTGATGATATATTTTTGAAATTAGTATACTTTTTAATTGATGCATCGAGTACAAAAATGGCCATTCAATTAAAAAAAAAATCAGAAAAATGCTCTTGTGCAAGAATGGTGTCTACATTATATTCAAAGAAATATATATATATATCAAGTGCAGCATCATTTTTAATATATTTAAATATATATTTAATATATATTAAAAAACTAACTGGTTACCCACTTACTGATAAGAAAGCAACTTTCTATATATGTGTTGGTCTAAGTCTGAATACTACGCTACTGAATAATTGTAGAAAAGAAAGGGTAGCTGATAACTTGCTCCACTGAGCCGCTCACAAGAGCAATGGAATAGCATCAGACCAACTTTCCCAAGCAAAAGTTTCTCTCATTAGTCACTTCCCATTTCAATACAACAGTAAATGGTGTGGTCTGTTTCAAGGAGCAACTGCTTGGGATAGATTTGCTTTTCATCTCAATTTGGATGCTTAAAAGTTAATATGAAGAAGCTTTCAATACTGATCTGCTTATGAGTGAAACAATGAGGATCACAGGGTGTTAGGGAGGTTGGACTTACCCTGAGGGTGTAATCTCTGGTGAGGTCAAGGCTGGATGGCTTGGGGAAAAAGAGGCATGTATACACTGTAAAGATCCATTTCCCCAGCTCAATAAAACAGGCCAGAACATGGTTTGATAGCTCACTCTTTACCAGGTGAAGTGCTTGAAGAAAAGGTTACACATTCTCCTCCTGCATTTAAATTGAAAAATAAGTAGAAGGAAAACTCCCATTCTTTTTGTGTTTAATCAGGTCTATAACCTGTTAAGCATGGACAAATATAAGTGACAGATAATGACATTTTTGTAAATATATCCCCATATGTGTTCTTGTCCGACTCTCCAAGCTGCTAACGTTTGAACTTTCCAGAGCAGAATTTGTGGAAACACAGGGAAGAGAGGAAAATTTTGAACAAGTAACTGTAATAAAAATTAGTGTATGTTTTTTTTGACGTAAATACCAAATGACCCACACACTCTGCTTTAGTAAATAAGGTTGCCAGATTTTCCCCCGGACCACTGTTCTGTGCTGCCATAAAACAAGAACATAGTTTGTTTTCTGGAGGAAGGAGAAAGCATCACAGAAACAGCATTTCAGCAGCAGTGGTAATCTCTATGACCATTGAAATCTGAATTTCTTACTTTCAAAAGCAGATGCACATATTGTGGTTTAGCAAAAGTCAGGAATATTGCATAGTCAGGAATATTAAAATATCACAACTTAGAAGCGTCTAAAACTCAGAATAGGATTAAAAAAAAAAAAGCTTACTGAATAAGAGGCAGCAATCGAGGGTCAGAGAACAGCATTTTGCAGCAAAAGCAGGTGAAGAATAACTTTTCAACTTATGAAATGTCCCATTTTCCACATCTCATGTCAGAGTGCTAGCCGCTTAAATGTGAATGCTCTAAGTCATGAAAGGATAATAAAATGGTGTAACATTTGAACTACATTTAATTTGAAATATTTTAAACATTTGAAACTCTTGAAATATGAAAACATTTGCAGTTTAATATTGGGTTTCTGTTAAGAGAAAAACCCTTCTTGTAATAACTAATCAAATAATTGCCCGGTCATATTCTCCTAATATCTGGAACTGGCAGCTGCCAGACGAGGTGAATGCGCGGTGCAAGCTTGTGTGGTAATTCCTTTCTTTGCAAATGTTTTTATCATACAATCTAAGTGATTCTTGCAAATTGAGAACCACAGTAAGTGTGTAGTTGAAGTCACTTGCTGTTCATACTAATGACTTGAAATATCTGTGCAGTAAGATATATTTTGAACATCTAGATACGTATCGGTGTAGAGCTGCTCTGTGGGATAAATTGAAAACCCTACACTTTTAAGAAAGCCTATAAATATTACATAAATCCTTTAGAAATAGCCCAACTATAATTAATTGGGCTGATAATGAGATCAAGTTTTCTAGACCTTTTCCCTACACAGGACTGTAATAGAAACTACAAGTACAGCTGCACTTCCCAAGATGAAAGTTACAATCTCCATGTGTTATAAATCAGTGTCTTTTTTTATCTTTTTCGGAAAGAAAATGCCAAAGTAGCGTGCAGCCCAACTTTTCCACCTCACTGCGCCTTTCTGACCGCGATTGGCAAGACCAGTTGCATAATAATCCATGCTGTTGTTCATGTTCTTAAATTAAGTGTGTATTTAGATGTTTTGCTGAGAGAGGCTTATGCCACTATGCAATGCAAATAAGGGGGTTGAAGCTAACCCTTAGGGCCTCCCCAAAGTTGGTAAGAGTCTTGCCATTGATTTCCATGGGCTTTGTATCAGGATCTTAGATGTTAGCAAGTGGATCGTTGGGACCTGAGGGGGAAAGTGAATGTAACACAACCCACAGGGGAGGTTTCTCTTCTCCTCCTGGGACATATCCATGCTTTATATTGTATTACATATCCATTATAGCTTTCAGCAATCGGCCCTGTCAAATTCAAGTCGTATACGCTCAGGTATTCTCTTCTGACACCTCTCCTGCTTGGCCCCTATGGGTTAAAGGGGCAACCACCATATAAATAAACCTACTAATTATTGAGCCTCTTCAAATGCATCACAGTACCATGCGCCTTAGTTAAACGGTAAGATTTTCCCTGTCGGTAGTGCAGCTTTGAATAGGAAAATTGACATTTGCATTATTTTTAAAAAATAAGCATATCCTATAAAAAATAGGCAGATGGAGAGTTGTATTTTACTGTCGTCTCTGGAAACAGAGTGCCTTGGCATGCTTAAGGGTGGGACTTCAGTAAGAGTGCGCATTAGCCTAATGACCATTTTCTGAAGTGAAACCATCCCAAACAACCAATTAAATTTTCTTAATTTAATCTGTTAAAAAAGTTTGAGTAGCCTGAAAATTTTCTGAAGCAAGTCCCTTAACACTGCCACAGATAAGGATGGAAAAAATAAATAATTGTAACTTTTCCAAGCTTTATTTCCCTGTAAGCAGTATTATCTCAGTCCCAGAAATGACAGACTTTTATTTTTCCATCCAAAAATAAAAATGGTGATCTTGTTTTAAAGGATAATCTAATTTATTGTTAATGGTTTGAATCATTCCAGGGGTCAAAGGCATCTTTTACATCAATTTGCAAAAGCAAATTAATGTTTTGAAGGAAATGTAAAAGTCAAGTTGCTTGGGAGTACATTAAATTATATGCTAGTTAATGGTGTTAGAGAGATGGTTTAAAAATAAATTGCCCATAATACCTTTTAATAAAGGAGCTAAATGCATTTTTGTTCCCTGCTAAAAGCAGATGCCTATTTGGCACTGTTTTGAATCCCATTTGCTATGTATATTTTGATTAATACTATGCTGGGTAATCTGCACTATGTGGTCTAGGTTCAGTAACCTCACTGTAAAATAATGAGCCTTCAAAAATAAAAAATACGTTAGCTATAAAGTTGTATATTCTGAGGGGCTCTGAACATATTCAAATGAAATAAAAAAAAATGAAGCTTTCACCCAGTAAATTTGCTCAAAAGTGAAACTTGCATATCTCAATTTGTATTTAGCTTTCCATCCAGGCTCTGAAAACTGGACAAGACATCAACTTTTTGCATGTTTTCAATAAATACCTTTTCTTTCAGTCAGCTGCCACAGGACTTTGCAAAAGCCCCAGTCTTAAGGGAACTTATGGCACTGGGATGCAGCCAATAACAATGAGTTCACTCACTAAGTAGTGTCTTCAGAAAAAGGTCCAGCACTCATATTTTATGAAATATGTAACATGATTTACCCAAGGTTGTCAAAAGAGATGAATTTCAGCCAAATGCAAGGTAATAAATAGTAATATGTGCTGCATATAGTTGACTTATAACCCTTGGCATTTTGAAACAAAATTCTTTTGAAGAATTCATTTTATACGTCATAAACTTTCCTATTGTTTTTCCTGTTTTGACTGTCTTTGTCATCAGATTTCTTGTGGAAAGTATTTCTGAAAACTGTAAATGAAGCAATATTTTCAAGAATACTTATATAGGTCTCTATTTCCGTGGTGTTCTTGGAATAAGAAAGTTAGTAGTGTAGAAAAATGGTCTGTTTCATTAAATCGGAACCTAGGGGGAAAAAGAGGCAATAAGGTAATGTATATGTGAGCTTTTTTATTATTATTTATTTAATGATTATAGAAAAACCTCTTCCAAGGTTGAAAGTTATTTGTTTTCATGACATACTCATGTTATTTTGAGGAACAGATTAATTTAGGGGTTGTTTTATTATTATTATTAGTAGTAGTAGGATTGCATCACCATTATTATTATTATTATTATTATTATTATTATTATTATTATTATTATTATTATTATTATTATTATTATTATTAACCAATTTTGTGATAGAGTATAAAGTGCATTTATTCAATCATTTATACTTACTTTAAAGTAAGTACAACTGAAAACATGTATTATATTATGATGCATCCACTTTAAATCCGCTGGCTTAAACTATACATATGCAGTTATGAATCCTCAAATCTGAGTGAAATACATGTCCTTTACTGCCAACCCATGCACCTCAATTTAGGCTCCTATAGCACTACCTGTCATCTGTTAAAACAACAAACAGGCGTTGGCAGGGCGTGCTGCATGCTGGTGAACCTTAAAATGGATTTGTGGACTTCCAGAGAGCATGCTCATATTTTGGCACATACTCCAATTATTCAAAAATCTTCCAGAAACTTTTCCAGTGTAGTCTGGCTGAAATGACCACAACTGTACCCAACAGCGGATCCTACGAAGAGCCTCAAAGCCCCATAAGCACGTAGTGAGGTTTCCCCAAGACACTGCCCCAGCCTGTAGTGGTCTTGTCTTAAGGAGTCCTTCAACCAGGACTGGCATCTGATGATAACGCTCTACATATATATATATATGCTCTCACATACATATATATATAAAAAAATTATGTATATCTTGTATAAGATATATATGATATATATGGTGTGTATGTATATACATATACATGTGTCCTCAGATACAGGAAGGATATACAAGAGCAAGTTTTATTAAAAAACAATTTTGGTTTTCGCCTATTCAGTTTATACACAGAGAGCTCATGACAGTTCAATGATCCACTTTTCCCGGCAGCTACAGGAAGGTCTTCCCAAAAGGCTCTCTATGTGAAGATCTCACAGGATAGTCTGTCTTGTAATGTCGAGGCAGGAACTGTAAATCTGAAGCATTTGGGAAGGTAATCCACGCCTTTAAATTTTAGGGTTCAGTTAAAACACGTTCAAACATTGTTCAATATAATCTAAAATGATGAGTGTCTGGATAGAGTGGCCTCTCAGCAGCCATTGCTCAAATAATATACAGGCAGATTGAACCTGCTCTTGTCATACTAAGGTCCAACTACAGTCAAGGAAGCAAGTAAGCACTTTTAGGGTGCAAGTCATCTGAACTATTTTCGATATCTAGCCTGGCATTAGAATAATCAAACTTTAAAAATGCTTCCATGAATCGTAAACTAAGGGCAGAAGACCAGTTCAGATGCAGAAGTTTGCATTTCTTCCCTCATGCCATCTTATTAAGTAAATAATTGGTCCACCCAAGAACCTTTAATTTCTTTGTTGTTCTACTGCAAACTGTAAAAAGCTGTTGGAAAGAAGCCAAGCCATATGAGCAAAATGTTAAAAAGCCAGAGATAATACCAGCAGGCAATGAAAGAGTTTGGAAACTACTCCTCTAGTTAAGAAAGCACTTGTCCCCAGACATGCTGGCAATCCTAAAACCCAAGATTTTCCATGGTTTCCATTTTTGCACTTACGTGCACACCATAGTGGAAGAAACAAAAGAATGTGTTAGAGAACTATTTTTCTTCTACTTTTAGAAAATGTGCGTTCTCATACACATAAGCTCGAAGCAATTGGACAGATGGTACTTAACAAATAAAACGGTACAAGGTTCACATACAGGAGACACAAAAATTTTCTTGAAATACCGCATGCATTAAACATATAGCCAATGTTCAACTTACAATATTTGGATGTAAGGAAACATCCTTAACTACCTTAAGGTCAGAGGTGGATGTTCTCATTATTTAATCTGTTACTCTGGCATTAAAGAGGACGTACAACTTCACCTGGAGCTACTGCAAAAGGGCTGTAACTTTTGAGCTTGGATGAGCTGGTGGGAACTGCAGAAAATGTAGGAAACTTCTAGAAAATGGTTGTTATCTGGTTAAATCTTTCATGAGAAATTAAGTTCTTCTGAAGTATTTTGCAGAAGACTTGTGAGAAATAATGTAAATGCCATTACCTCAGTTGGGGAAAGAGTATTGCAAATTTTGATGTAGGTACTGGAAGTCGGGAACTGAGATTTAAGGTGGAATGCACTCCCAGGTTTAAAGAATTACAGTGAAGTTAGTTTTTTTCTTGATTTCAAACATGGATTTTCAATAAAGAGTGTATCTTTTATTTTATTGCAAATAATTAATATGAGGGAAGTAGACCTTTAAATATAACAAGAAGAATTTGGAGGTAGAAGTCCCAGGAGTATCTGATCTGCTGCACCATCTAGAAAAGATTTAACTCCTTAATTGTTGTTCAGTTTGTAAATTGGGATGTATCTGACATCTCTCACCCCATCCCCGAGGGCCACCGCAGCCCTCGGCTGACCCTCCGAGGCAGAGCTGGAAGCCCGGGGGAACATGCACAACCGGCTGAGGACGGCTGCTCAGCCCGCGGCATCTTCCTCTCGTGGGCAAGCCGGCCGGCCGGGCTCTCTGCAGCTTCTTCTGCGGAAAGGGAAAATGTGACCAGGATGTGGTGGCTCCCAAAAGCCATCTGGGCTTACAAAGTTTAATCTTTATTACAAGGTTTCCACACAGAGTTATTTCAGAGCTGATCGACACCGTAAGTACAATCGTATAATTTTGTCCTCAAGAGAAAGTATGTGTCTTTAAAAAAGCTGTTACTGATTTAATAAATTATTGCAACTGTTTTCTGTAACAGAGAATTTGAAAAATTTTTACACCTAATTTTATTTCCATATGATTTATTTTTCCTCATCAAGAGGAACTGAATATGGGTGTTTTCTGCACTGTCCTTTCAAGCAGTTCTAATAATTAAATTATGTTAGCAAACTTAGCAGCATACAAATTACTGTTGAAATGGAAAATTTCATATCAATATTAAGAAATCTCTTAAAAAATCATCAAAGGTAACATAAAAAGGATTATGACTTTTTAAAATATTTCAACCACAGACTCTGCTCTGACCCTTCTGATCTGTAGGAAAAATACAGAAAGAACAACTTCAAAACTCCTGGGTTACGTCAGATGTGTAACATCCATTAGAAGAATACATACAATATGTATTTATTTGTGTAAAAATGCACATATACCAATATATAATGTATGTGTACAATTGTAATATGGATTTGAAACTCTCTCTGTATGTTTTTTTATATATATATTTTATATATATACACACACGCACATGTATTTGCATACAGAAATGTGTGTACACCCCAACATGTGTACATGTACTTCTAACTTGAAACCTGTATACAGGGTGGAAAACACTAACCTGAACTTAGGGAGGTGCTATGAGGAAGATATTCTACTGTTTGATTTTTTTAAATGGTCTGCTGCAAGCGCATAGTCTGATACGCAAAAGGCGACAGTAAATTATCAGAAAGGATGACTCGGCTGGTGGAAAAGAGCCTCTGCTCTAAAACCAAATATGTGTGAAGTGTCAGACTATGCAACTTTTTTAAAAAAAGAAACATCTTAGCACTACTTTTTTAAAACAAAAATCTTACTGATGACCCCATTTACCTAAATTAAGTACCACTTTCATTTTGTGAAACTCTTAAAACAGGAGATTTACAAGGACAAGATAAGAGGACTGGCAGATGTTCTTTGATTCATTCATTTGAAGGGAAGGGCATTTGGAAATGGCACTGGCACAGAATGACATTTGGAATAATGGCCTGTGATTCTGTTGGCACTTTTAGTGTTAAGCAAGTGATCTGCAAGGTAAAGTGGATTCACAGTTAGAGTCAGCACCAGTGCACAGGTCGCCCGTAAAAATAGAAGATTCCATTATTCTTCAGGCTCCCTAGAGGGAGCAAGGTCTCCAGCATCATTACCAGGACTAAATCTGACTTTTCTACCTCCCCTAATTTCCTCCTAGTAATTATAGGTCAAGCACTCTTTTGTAAATTATAAAACCTTTGTTCTTATCAAAAATGAATAGCTGAGGAAAAAAATTATAAAGAGAGTCCTAGGAAAAAAATTTCAATTAGAAAACCAAGCTAATTTGGTATGACCAAAGACTGTCAGGCATACTGACAGTGCTCTATTATGCAGTCATTTGGGCTCTTTCAAATTAGTTATGTTAATGTCCTGTGAGTGAATGTAACACTTGGATGGGACAAGATTTCTGCAATTAATTTCTGCAGTCAGTGGAGAGACAAGCAAATTTATTTTCCCCCTCTCTGGGAATTGGTAGTGGAGGGTGTGAGGTAGAGAAAGTGCATTTAGGAACAGAGTACAAGCTAAACACAAGCCCTAAATAAAGCAGAAACAATGGGAGCCAATGCCTCCTCATTCATTCAATTGACAATGTTTTGCAGCTTAAACCTGTTTTATTAATTATGTTTGACATTTCCTTAATTAGTTTCATTTACACCAAATCAATCCCTACTGCTGTATGGCATCATTTATCATTTTGAAAAATTTGCATACTGAGTGCTGACTTTTTCTACTTAATTATACATTAAAAGTGTCAAGCGTGCTTGCTGCCTGGCATTATCTGCGCCAGAAAGGTTTGTGGCTGGACTGTGATGGTATTAATCATTAAGAGCCCCCAAGTGCTGCTGGGTAATATCTGGGGAGTCGAGTGGCTCTCATTTTAACGCTAGAGAGCAGAAGTGCTTCTGTAAAATGACCCAAAGCAAAAACAAAATAAATGACCTAAAACATCCGGTCTACTGTAATGCTTCGCTCTTTCCGTGGAAATATGCTCTGGGAAAAAAAAAAAAAATGTTTACTGTTAACTATTAGCCTCCTGCATGTTGCAGCTGCAGAGACAGCTCTTCAGGATAGCTGATATTTTGTCTGAACGGCAAAAGTGACATTTCACTTAAATGTATATTGATGGCTGAGTAACCGACCAACCAAAGCATGTCCGTATCAGCTTTTTCTGATTTTGACTGTTTGGGCTTTTTTTTTTTCACTATAAAGAATTTAAGCTAAAACACAACCAGGAATTAACATCTCCTTTCATAAAACCAATAACTCACATGAAACCTCTTATGAAATAATCAACCATTTTTTAAATAAGTAGGTATGCCACATTCTCCAGGTTGTTAGGAAAGAACGTGGTTCCAGCCACGAGTCATTCCTAAACTCATCCGAAAGGATGGAGTGCATACAGCACCGCATTGCTAATCTATCTGTAAGTACCTATAATCCAGTGCAGGTATTTCGGCGGCAAATTAGCTGTGAGTCTGACAACTCACAGGTGCACTTCCACATTCAGAGCAGCAGCTGCTTTTGAACAGCTTTAACTACTTATCAGCAGTAGCTCTCAGAAATGCTCTTTCTCTCCCAACAGTTGTGCTCATCATTTAACTCCTTCTGAGACCCCGTGAAGACCCTTAGCCAGGCTGACCATTGATTTCAGGAAAAACTGAATCCATTACATTTATCACATGTTCTCTCTTCTTCCATATGTCTAGTTAGGACCTGGGCCAAAATTAACATTTTTGGCTAGCCCAAGGTTATCAACAGCCAGCTGAGTTCCTGCCTTTGACAACCAGTTGCAAGAACAGTTTTAATGTCCCACCAAAGCAAATGCAAAAACCTCAGAATCGGAGTAACTGTTCATAAACATTTCTGAAGCCATGTTAGATATCTCAGTTCAGTAAATTCTTAGCTATGTTAGAGTTTTTAGCAGTATCAAATAAAACAGCCTGTTTTGCAAAATGACCAAAAGTACATTTTGGGAGCTGGACCCTCCTGCCCTTCCCAAATCTTTATCAACTCCAGCAGAAACGGCAGTTAGTGAGCTGCTATATATATTCATAAAAATGCATTCCTGTCACTTTCTGATCTACCATGACGCCTGCTCAGAAGGCCACCAACCCTACCGAGCAGGAAAGCAAAATTGCACACAAAGATGGAAGGAGCTAGCATGCACAAACATGCAATTTTCAGCGGGAAAGCTCAGAAATACACAAACACGAACACATCTTCTGTCAGCTGGCAAACACAGGTTCAAAAGCACCCTACCACTGTCTGTAACGGGATTCACTGTTCCTTTCTGCCCTCCTCTCCTTCTCACCACCTCTGGAAAGAATCAACCTCAAGTGGAGAGTCAAGTCAGAGCTTGGTGTTGGCAAGAGGTGAGAAGGTTTACCCTTGGCCAATATGGGTCACACCACCAAATGAACCTGCTTTGGACATCTGACCATTATCCGTCTGACAAGTTTTCCACTCCTGTAGTTAAACAGATTGTTTGCAGAGGCTGTGACATTGACAAGAAGACTCACATTACTCTGCCCAGCAACCATGCACCGTGCATGTCCATTACTAGCCCCCATAAGCAGAATTTAGCTTATGTCTTATCTCTGATTTTTTTCTCTCTAGCGCACACATGTCAGTAACAGCGTTTGTAGACACTCCCAGGCACATCTGCTTTCCCCATGCCTGCTATTCAGGGATGCCAAGTGTAGGAAAGACCATGAAAAAAATTCTAATTTTAAACAGAATACTTCTGTTTCATATGGGAACAGCTAGAGGTAAGGGAAAGGCTCAGTCATGCACCTATATTGTAATTCTCCCTGCTCAGAGAATTAAGAAGGAGGACAGAGATATTTCTCTTTAGAGGACTAGAGGGATAAGTACACAGGTTTCGTGGTCTCACACAGCCACAGGAGGGGATCACCTTAATTCTTGTGTTTGCCTCCGATGATCTGCTCCTATGCCACGCAGTTCCATTGCATGTGGGGCTGTGGAAGGACGATGAAGCGTGTGACTTTCTGTGTGCTCTACGTGAAAGATTTGGTGATAGTTTCACTAGCACTCTGCAGGATGAAATGGGAAACAAAGTGCCGTGTTAAAATAATACGGTCCCTATCACTTCTGTGCTCTGCACACCGGGGTTTCTAAAGGAACAATTATGGACGTACCCAGTGGTGCTCACAGTCATGGAAGCATGCAGTAATTTCATTTGCAAGGGGTCTCTGGAGGTCTTCTGGTCTAATCCCAGGGCCAACTCCAAAGACACATGGGGTTGGTTGCTCAGGGCCCCATCCAGTCTAGTTTGGAGTACCTCCAAGGATGGGGAGCATAGTGCTCTCCCTGTGCAACGTGCAGTGTGACTTCTCAGGGCAACCAGTCAGCCCTTGAGGAAGACTAGAGCCCTATTTATTTCATGTAATTCTAATCACTTTTGGCTGAAGCCAAATAAAATGGCTAAGCATGTGTCTACCCCTATTATACAGTTCAGAAACTGCTTAAAAACTGGCCAAAAGCCGATGACACATCTGACATGCTGAAGATGAGAGTACATAATGTGCTTGTTAGTCTTTCACATCTCAGTCATGATTACAGCTGTGATAGATGCCTCCACCACAAACTGAGCAATCACCAGTGAACCATATGTGACTTGTGTGGCCAATTTCCAGAGAGCGGCGCTCACCATTTCTGCACGCTTCCTGAAGGATGTCTGGGGCTGCTGCAAAGACAGAAGCAGCTCATCTCCTAGGATTATTAGCAGGAAAGTCTGCTGTACTTGAGCTTATTTTAGCCAACGGAGCACAAAACTACTGACTTAGAAATGCACTGATGTGGAGGAACGCAGGATGAGCTGTGGGATTTGATATGACAGGGACTAGACTTTAATAGCAATACAGATGGTCATCTGATATTTCACTTATAATTATGTGTATTTTGACACAGACAATATCTTACTCCGTGAAAAACCTGAAAGGGTTAAAAAAGAATCTATTTTCTATGCTATACACCAACCATGCCTGCATTCATGTCAGAACCCAAACTTACTGTGTTTAATATTCAAGTTCATTTTCAAATTCTTGCCCATTAACATAATATATGCCATTTTGCAAGCCTGGTCAGAGAAATCTGTAACTAAATAATTTTCAAGTTTCCTTCATATCCAATGCATTATATGCAGTGTGAAATTATTTCCCCACTCTGTTCTTCATAGAAGAGCAGAAAAGCAATACACAATATACATAATATTGTTGTAAAATGTATTACAGACTTCAAAAGTTACAATAGGTGTATGCACAATCACAATAAGTGATCCTAAATGACCATTTAATTGTCTATTTTAAATTATGCTTGATATGCCATTTACAAGGTAAGCATTCAAAACTTGCAAGACAATATATATATGAATGTTAAAATTATTTTAATAAAAGCCTTCTCTTTCTTTCTTATGGTACTCTTCTTAGTCCCAATCCTCTTGTGAGTATACCCAATGTATGTCAAAATTGTGAGAAGCATAAACATAAAAGAAGCTAAGAATTTAGGCCATGCCTAATTCATAAGTATTTTTTGTTTACACGAAGATTTCTAATAAAAATTTAATGAGAAAATCAAAGATGGATAGTCTGAGAAATTCGTGCAACAAAACTGGGAGTCACCCAATCATGTATATGGTGGATTAGAAACCCTAAACTCAGATGGGCTTATCAAAGAGTTCACCAGGTTCAAAGAACCCTTTTCAGCATAACCAGCCACTGCTCTGAGCAGACCTGACTGTGTATGGAAACCAAGCAAAAAATCTCTTGTTTTTACTGGATTAGCTTTGAGATCTCGAGAGATTCTAAACTAAAAATTCAGGGTAAATAACTGGCAATGCTATGGTATGCAAACGCATAAAAATAAACCAATCTTATACTCTAAATATAAGTCTCTAGACGTTAAAGTTTATACCAATACTGATTTTGAACCTCTGTTAAACTTCTGAGATAGGAAACAGAATTCCACATACAAAAAATCCAAATTCCACTACTGGAAATACTTGTAATAAAGTATTACTTACTAAAGCCAGTAAAAATTTGCACTCAAATCAACAGAGATTAAGATTTTAAATGAATATTTCATTTTCAAAAGTGGTTAAGTATGTTTATCAGTTCATCAGTTTTGTTTTTTTTTTTTTTACATTGAGATTCAAATGAACTCAAGATACCACTCTAAGCTCATAATAAGTGTATTGCAGGTATTTTTTGATCATGCTGGCATAGGGATAACCACAGCAGACTTACATTCTGTGTATGTCATTTCAGATATGCACATTACTGAGCTCAGATAGACTGTGCAGACAAATGTTATGAAATTCTATTCATAATAATATGCACATGCAGTGATTTTCAAATTAAAATACAGTCCCAGATCCAGATCCTGTTGCATACTTAAGCTCTAGATTGATTTAAAGAACTTCAGTAATTCTACTGTACTGTTACACAGGCCTTTAAATGTAAAAATATATAGTACAATTTACCTCAGTAGAGCTACTCACAATGGTAAGCCTTCACAAGATCAGCCTCTAAAATTCTTTAAATACATTAAACCATTTGTCCCCACTGAGCATTAAATCTCTTGTCAGTTGAGTATTTTTTAATGAATATACTTTTGAGTTTTGTCATCATTTGAATGACTCAATTAACAGAAAGTCACCTCCCCCACTTTTACATACTGGTAAATTCCAAAGATGTCCAGAGAAATAATCTTGCCAGACCTTTCTAAAAATTCCTCAAGAGTAGAATAAGCACAAAAATTTTGACAGAAATTTATTTTCTTCAGTAGTGTAAAAGCCAGTGTACTTCATAATTTTACAAACAACCATTTCAAAAAAGTTAGTTCTGATTGTACTTGAAATAATTTTTGCTCCATAGTATATTTTTAGAAAGCTTATTCCCAAAAGGTAGGAATTCAAGTTAAGATATATGTCAATTAGTCACACAATATTTTGTATTTTCTTTTTGGACAACTTTTGTCTCTAAAAATCAATGCTATCTGAAATAAAAATCAGTTTATAAATATTTTGAAACATGTTTTAAAAGCATGCCTCCCAATTCTCCTCTTGCATCAGTCCTATAATATTTCAGTAACTGAGTTATTTTCAATTTGTCCTAAAAATTTAAATAACAAAAGACAAGCTGATACTTTTCAATATCTATGTGAAATGTTCAGTGCTTATCATTTTTTTTTTTAACAGTTTTGTTGCCTTACAACTTTATTCAAAAGAGAATTCTTTCATAAATTCCTCCTGTTTTAATTTCTAGCAGTATTCATCCATCTCTGGATGCATAATTTCTCAAGCATAAGTGCTACAGATATTTCTCACCTAATGCAATCAAATGATATATAGAACCAGCTTCTCAGAGTCCTTATATCTCCTCTACAGTTGTACCATAAGCACCATCATTTTGCATTTTAATAGCAAAACTTCACGTATTTCCACTTGCCTTATATGATGTCCATCAACACGACAAACTCGCAGGTACCCTATAGAAGGCTATTATGTATAAGTATTGAGATGATAGTTGTGACAAAGACGGGATTTCTGAAAAACAAGTGCAGGCACCTGTCTTTCCTTCCAGGACCGTAGATCTCTGCAGGCAAGTGCTCCTCTATAGTCCTGGGCAAAGTACCTTGGAGAAGCTGAACGTCCTCCATGACTCCAGGCAATACTCTCGCCAGTGGGGCATCGTGAGAGAGGGAGATGGTGGCAGTGCATGGTCAGGCAGTTCAGGAGACATCTTCGCTGAAGATCTACCTGAGCTCACCGGCAGGTGAGTGACACCTTATGAACCATGAGGGGCACAGACGTAAGCTGGGTACTGTCAAGGATGTCTGTTAAGCACCAGGATGAAGTATCATACCTTTCAGATACTACAAGCTAAAATATAATATCGTCTCATAATTCAGATAAAAAATAAACAAATATGAAGGACAGAGCTGTGACAATACAATAGTTGTTTTCAGAGGGTTAAGAAGAATACTGAATTCCCAGGTCTGCAAGACACAGACACTAATGCTTTCTAAAAGTATGTAGTGAACTCTATATCTCAGGAGGCAGGACTGACCTGAGGCTGGCCACTATCATTTGCTCTGCCCTAGGAGATCCTTTATCTGACTTTCATACGACCATCCTGCCAAAAAAAGTAGCAATACAAAATGCAGAAAGACAACCATTTTACCAAAGTTATTTTTGCCTAACTTGTTAGTTTAAAATAAATAAATAAAACTAATACAAAGAGTATAAGTAGCCTGTTGAATAAAGTTTTCCTCTATTGCAGGTAGGGGAGAAATGAAGGGAATTTTAAGTAGTGCTTAAGAAATAAGGATTCACAGAAATAGAAGAGCTGAATCCTGTTTGCTTTGCTAAAGTGAGTTCTTCCACTGACAGTGGATCTACTTATGGATGAAATTTTTTTACTGTGCAAGGAAAAGACACAAAGTCTAAGCACCAAACTCCTCTTTAGTCTTCAAAACAGAGGCAAGTGAATCTCCACGCAAGGGTGGAATTCAGTCTGCATGAAAGGCAACTGGAAGGTAATGCTGGATCCCCAGCCTCACAAAGCCCATTACGACTTTTTTTGAATCAAGTGCCATGAAGGAAGGGGATAAAACTGGAAACATACAAGGAAAAAGCAAAAAAAAAAGCTTAGAAGGGATTCTCTTCACCTTTAAAGGGGCACTTGAAGTAATTCTGTTTCTATCATTAATCAAATTCTGTTAGATCAGTAATATTGTTCTCAAGTAGGTGAAATCTTGCTTAAAGAAAAAAAAATCACTTAGAATTTTGAATTTTGAATAAAGCATGATTAGGTTTTATTAGAATGTAAGATCACTGGTTATTTTTTAACTGGATAGTTAAAAGAAGGCTATTAAATCTGTATTTGTGCACTTAAGCAAGTGGGCTGGTTTTGTAAGGTGCTCTCACTGTTTTGAATTCAGTAGGAAGTTCAGTCAGGCCTAGGTAATTACCTGGCTCAACGACTCTGCAGGTATTTTCCCCTTGTGCAAAACGTTGGGTATTTTTCTGCCTGCACGACAGGGGTATTAACTCAGCAATCTTTTAGACTCTCAAAGTGTACCAAGATTTCACCCTTAACAAAGGTCCAATGGTACCAGCAAAAAAAAAAAAAAAAAAAATCAAAAACCCCAACTTCACTAAATTGTTTTCCAGTAGTGTTGTCTTCCTGGATGAATTTAATAAACGTAATCCATAATATTCCAAAATTAAATTATGTTAGAGGCATCATGCAGGAAAGAAGAGACATTTTTTCTAGCTTTCATCCATGCTGATCTTTCATGCTGATCCCCACTGGAAATATTATTTAGGGACACTACATTTTTGTTGAACACTTGTCTTTATAATCCTGCATTTCAAGATATTCAAGCCTTTGAAGTGGAATGTTAAAGAACAGAAAGAATTCTCTACGATGAAATTGCCCACTCTACAGCCTCAGCCATCCCTTGACAAATTCAAAAACATTGTTTGTTTTTTCCTTGTGATTTCTGCTTGAGGCCACCTGGCTCAGAAGTTTTACTCTTCAGAAATGTCACACCAGATCCGTCTTTAGCTAGCTGTTGAAGGACATTTTGATACTTTAATGTGTTAAGATGATCCTTCTACTTGAAAAATTTTTTAAGTTATTTGTCTTTTCCTTACTATCATTACAACCTTTGAATGTAATTAGGCTGTGTTTAATCTCCGGGGAAGGAGCAAGGTTACAAAGACACAGTTCATTACAAACACAGGTGGTATCTATTTCAAATGTTTTTACATACAATGCAAATTTATTGTTTATTTGTCAATACTGAACTTCTGGAGTAATAATAATATTGAGTATGTTCATTTTGTACAATTTTGAATTATGGGAGAAAGAATAAAAAGAGTCCCAAGGACTTAAACCAAAAACATTTCAGTCGTAATGAAGGTGTAATCTCAATAATTTTTTTTTTAATTTACATTTAAGATTTAATTTATAAAGCTGTGCCTCATCTTTGGAGAATTTTACACTGAAATTTTTCTGCTTGATGTTTAGACACAGCTAAGTAAATGTATGTACAGAAATATATGAATATGGTATATGCAGAACATATATGTATTATAATTGAATATTATATAGAAAGAAGTGGACTTGAATTTTACCGGTGCACCAAAAAAAGACTCTGAGTATAGCAGGCACACTCATACTAGCTGTACATAGGTAGTCCAGAGCAGCCAGGATGGGGTAACATGGATTTCAGAATGGATCAGCAATGCAAGAACACATCTGAGGTCTGCAGTAGGGTCGTGCAGGCCATGGTAAAGTATGTGCTGTTACATTTTCTTCTGCTACTAATTAATATACTAGCTAGATTAACAGAACCTGGTTGTGTCTACTTGCAATGAATCCTGCTTTTATTTGACTTTATGGGTACACAAGAAGAGACAATAGAGGGAATAGGAGTGGTTGATATGATTATCACGGAGGACTACTGGAGTTTAGCATATTTTCTGTATTCTATTAAAAGTAACAATAAAGTTAGAATAGGAAGAAATGCATTATGCAATCTTTATAATAAAATATTTAACTTAATTTAATTTATTTGATTTTGGATTTCATGACACTTCCCAAACGATACTCACATTCTCCAAAGATATGCTAAGCCTTACTGTCAGCCAAAGCCCAGCTTAGACAAACAGACACGGTTCCATTTCATTCATTTGTGGCATATTTTCATGTAATGTCGACATTTAATATGCTTCAGCATTTTCAGCTCCATTTGGAGATACTTTACAAACTTAGATTCCAAAGAGAAATTAGGGTCTGCAAGCACACTTTAACTGAGGCCAAAACCCAATGTTCTCAGGACCCCCTGTTAACCAAAACTGCTACGTTTCAGAGAGCTCTGGAATTAACACAATTCATGTTCAGGCAGCCTTTCCAAATGTCTTCTCCAGATAATTCAGCTAAACTGTCATATTTCTTAAAAGTATTTCAGAGTTGGTACAGAATGAGATCATTGTTAGAAGCCTCTCTAATATACATGTGCATTCATATGCATTTTCCCCCAAGGTGATTCACACAGCTGGCTGTGGAATACATTTAGTAGACTCTTATACATAGGGCTGTCTTTCTGTCATAATCTTTCTTTTCATAGGACAATTTGTGGGACTCCATGATATGCAGCTAGCAGTGCCTGTACTCAAATGAAGTGATACTGAATTTCTATTATGCATGTGCCTTGGAAACCTAGCAGCTCGCCATAAAGATTTTATTCACACAGCAGATTTGTTGTTACTTAGATAGTTTCAGACAATTTTAGATTTGAATGGACAAGGCAGGATCTGACAGCATAAAAAGAAATACTAAGAGAAAGAAGCATGTAGAACCAAATGATATATGATGCAACCTAGAGAGCAACAAAGAAAGCAGGACGTCGAGGTACTCTTGTAAACAACTATCTTTCAAGGAATTCAGGTTTATTTTTCATAACATTTTAAAAATATTCAGTATGCATTACATAGGGAATAGATAGATGCATAGATAGATACATACACACTTGTACACAGATGCCACGCTTGTCAAAATTCTTTCTTGTCTCGTAATCTTTCTGGGATCACTTTTAAAAATTTGTGTCTAAGCTGCAAACATAGAATATGCAAATCTACATAACATCCAAAAGCACACACACAATTTACACTTCTCCCAAAGTTTCCTTTTGCGGTTGCACCTGCAACTGGGTGTACAGTTTTGTACATGTATTGGAGGAGGAGGTAGTGTGCTATTTTTAAAGCAGACATAGACTCTTTATTTTTCACCACATTTAATTTTTCATTTTCCAGCACCAAGGGAGGAAATGTTTATATATATCTGAGCTGAAATCCTGCTCATTGATGCAAATGATGAGAGAGAGAGAAGAGTATGTCAAAGAAGCCTTCTCCTTCTACGTGAAGAAAAGGGGCAGAACAGCAGTGGCTGAAAAATTGCTGTATATGAGAAGGAAAAAAAGATTATTTGTTTAGGGGAAGTTGTACTGATGTCTGTGGATGGAAGCAGCAGTGTCATGATTTCCCCACACAGTCAATCTTTCATTCTGGATGCAAGAGGAAAAAAGGACAGGATATAATATATGTGGCTTAATCAAACCACAATTCTATTAATTCAAATCATCTGGGAACAGTTTTTCAGTAACTACTACATAACTTTTTTTGCATTCATTCCCATGTAACGTTCTGCCTCAGGTCCACCACCTCTTCATAACTTCGCAACTCACATCATCCCTCCCACGGTGATTAAGCAGTGAGGGAAAGGGGCTTGTCTCCTCGCCTGCACCAGGCAGCAGGACCTCCAGCTCCTTCTCTTATCCTCCTTTGATGACATCTTTTCTTAACTGTTTTTTCAACTCTGATTTAGCAAGATATTGGAACTTTTATGCATTATATATACTAATTATTAGTGGGAATCAGTAATTAGCTTGTTTATAACCTTCCCCCACCCCCCTCCCCTTTCCACTAGGATGAGAGGTCAACAAGCCACCTCACAGGAGGAGATGTTGTTCCACTTTTCCGCTCAGGAAAGTAGAAAATTAAACTGTTGTGTGCAACATTATGCAGATATGGCCTAGATCAAACATTAGAGGTTTATGTGAGAACGAATAACTATAATAAGGAAAACAATCCTTCTGAGAAATTGGATTTGTGGAGGAAAGATGAAGAGAAAAGGAAACAAAATGAAACAGAAAGAAAAGGTAAACAGAAAGCAGGGAAAAATATTTTCTTTTTTTTTTTTTCCCCCAGAGTAAGGTGTTCTCTGGTCTCCATGAGCTCATACCTCTCTGTAAGGGAAGATAGCATCACTAGCAACTGGACCGTTTCCTGCACCTTCTTGTGAAGCTGAAGAAAACCACCATTCCCTGCAGATCTTCCTCCCAAATATTTTAGAAGAGCATGAGTCAAATTAGAGAACACAAAAATTAATACACACATGTTGGATCTTGATTAAAGTGAGAGTCTTATGACATGGTTACCTGCAGTATCAGGGTAATAGAAACGACGACCTAAAATGATCTTTCTAGTGCTTTTTTTCTCTGCTTGGATAAGATTTGATGTTTTGGATAAAATTAAACACAGTGAAGAAATGTTTTCATATATCTGTTTGCTTGCTTATTTGCAGAAATATGTTATATAATTCACGGACAACCATGAACATAAGGACAAGGCTGCAGCTTTAAGTATGCATCTGAGACATTACCTTAAAATAAATGTAATTAGCCTTTATTTATGTTAGTCATGGACATTATTGTGAGTGCATTTTTGAATGAGTAACCTCAGGTATGTTTTTATAGGGCACACTGCAGAATGCTTAACTATATTTATAAAAGCTTTGTGCAATTTTCTTTCTGATTTAAACACAGGATCTTCAAGAGTGTAGATCAGGCCCTTTGGTAGGGGTTGCTGTAGATATCTGTACCTATGAAATCGGCACTCTTCCCATTCAGCCTTCTCTTTCCAGGTTTATAATCGACCTCTCAAATGAGCAAAAATATTCTTTGATATTTCATTATCTGGAAAATGTATTGACTTGATAACAGAAGTACTCCTGCACTGAAGAAATCTGGGGAATACTTTGACAGCAGGTAATCATAATCATCCTCCAATTGTTTCATCCTGATTATTAAAGGGAATCCAACCTCCAAAGTCAGGCCTCCAAGCCCTTGCCCTTCTAGTTGTGCATCTGAGAAGAAATTATGGTAATCTTAAAATCCTATTGATGCTGAAAGGCATTTCATCAACTGCAAAAATTAAGAGTGAGATGCAGAGGATGTTTTTCTATTTAGAGGAACCCCTGCTTATATGAATAGGCTTCATGTGGTGACTCTTTTGAAGCTGAGGACTTCAAAGCAGATCACTGACTTCCAGTGGGATAATCACTTAATGCAAGAGTGGGTAGATGGAATTATTACCATGCAGTCAAGCTAGATTTATCCCTCCTCCCCTCCTTTAAAAAAAAAAAAAAAAAAAAACGGAACAACTGAAGCTTTGGTTTCTCTGTCCCCACAGTTCAAAAGTGATGATGGTATGTTGTTAAGGGTACTAATCCCACATCTGGCATCAGCTGAAAAGTAGAGAGGGCAAACAAAACCAGAAATGTGAGTAGCTTCTATTCATTTATAAGAACAACAATTTTTGATTTTCACTTCAAAAAGCTTTACATTGTAAATACTGCTAGTCACCTTTATAAATAAGATCAGATCAGTGTGCCAGTACACTTTTTTAATCAACAAATAAAATGTCTTTTGGAAAGGTTATTTAAAGATACCTGGATAGGTAACAAGCTTCCTTGGTTCTTAGAAAGTTGAAGTAATTCACTGGGAAGTCTAATTTTCTACATTTTTATGCAGTATTGTAGGGTTTCTAGTAATTTCTAGCCCTGCTGACTTGAGTTTGAACCAGCAGCACCTTTGTCTCATCTCTTAGAAGAAAAGTACAGAAGTTAAGTGGGAGGATTTGGGACCCTTAGTTTTATATAAGTGAGATTATTCACATTAGAGAGAATCAGGCTGTTGCCAAACTCGCTAATGTGTAGTACCTCTGTACTTTGTTAAGTAACATTTCTGATGACAGAAAAAGAAAAGAAAACAAAAGCAACTGGGGGGGGAGGGGGGCTGTTCTTTTTTTAAAAAAGCATGAAAACCCAGCGATCCGATCTCACCTTGCTATGAGATTTCATTTACTGAATACAACTGAAATTAACCATGCATCTGATGTTGCATGTCTGATTGTCAAAACTGTGGTGTGTGCTTGACAAATATTGGTTGAGATGCATCAAGAATCAAAAAAAGCATGTATCTGTGTGTATGATTGTGTGTGGCTGGACTGACAGCAGGACTCCAAACCAAATGTCATTAACACACACATATATATATACACTTTCCTACAAGCTAAGCATGTCAAGGGCAAGATTTCCAAGAACAAACATAATTTATAGACTAAATGTGTATATTATGAGTTTACTGACTGCATAGGTAAAATTCTACAACCATCCACTCAAGGGATGGCTCACAAAGCTTGTACGTCGTTGCGCAGACAGGCAAACCTATTTTTTGAAATTGCTGGGAATAAGGGAGGAAAATCAGTCGCTTAGTTGTGTTTTCAGATAGTTCTATGCCACTATTCTTCATCTTACGTACACATCTAATGCTAATAAAACACCCCAAAGTGTGAGTTAAGGCAGGCTCAGTATTTCAGAAAATTGGCCACATTCTAGGTGCTCTGATATGGATTTAAGGGACACAACACCTTGGAAAATTTGAGCATAAGAGGCCAGAACCTACAGAAATTCCTTTCTTAATGTTCTCCATACTGGGAAATAAGAACCAAATTATATTAATTATTAATTAATTATTAATCAATAAATTATTATTTAACATCTTCTTCTCAACTTTCTCAAACAGCTGTATAACATTCAGAATGTTTTTAGAACATTATTTCAAAAATTATTTCATCCTTCCGACAGACTAACATTCCCAAATTGTAATGGCCATGTTATGACACAATATGTTGCAAACTACATTATCCTCTTTTCATGCTGTCTTTTCCCACCAAAACATGCTTGCAACCCCTTTTTCTAGTGGATGTGTCCCAGATCCAGGAAATCCTTTTTCCCCTAACTACTCCCTATACACTCTTTTCAGGTAAAAGCATTTGTACTCCTATGACAAACCTTAGGAACCATCCTTGACCCTGGTGGTAGCTTGACCCTACGCCAAATAGTATAGACTTGTGATCACAGATTTTCATGTTACAAGCAGCTAATACTTTGCTCTACTAACTACTGCAGGGTTGGGATTTGTTTTGTTTTTCTTTTTCTGTGTTTACCAAGACAGCCCCTGTTGCATTTAGCATCCTATGTATTATAAAGGAAAAACAAAAGGTGTCTTCTCTAAGAAGCATTGTGAATAAAAATAATTACACAGCCGAAAATACTGGAGAATACATATAGTAGTATCATTCATTGCTAATGAGTTAAAAGGATATCACAGTGCATTTATAAATCACTACACAGTGTTGCACAGTTTATTTAAATTCATTGTGCCTCATTATAATTGAGCTATGCACCTTTAGGTCTGAGTTGATTAGGAATGCTATAGCTCAGAATAGCTTTTAATTCAGCGAAACATGGTCTGACCTTTACCATAATCCTGTGTGAAACACACTATAGTTTAGACATTAATAATGATACTACCTCTTTTTTGTACTGGTAAGATGCTACTTAAAAAAATTGTATTATTAGTTAACAGGCTCAGGACAATTTATCAAAACCAAATTATCCTTCTGTGTATAACTGCAGTACTTAATTCCAAGTTCCTCATCTCTCATAACTATTACCTACTCTTTAAAAATGCTAAAAACTAAAACATAATAGTGTCATGTCAGAGTAATAAGTCACATACACATACTTACTGACTCCCCACGGACTTACGCCATACCCAGCTTAGGGATCTGAGCAACATGATGTACATTATACAGGATAAGGCATCTCTTTTATTTGACCTTTGTCTTCATATTTAAGTGTAACATTTCCTTAAACCACTTTCTGGTAACTCAGCAGTTTCCACTAACAGCACTTTGCTGCTCTTCCATCATTATTGCTCAGTTTCAGACTAAAATTCCAAGGATGACAAAAAAAGCTGTGTACAGCCTGCAGCCGGCAATCAGTCCTATAGGAGGTGAGGGGCCAGGTTAATCTGAGGGAACCTCAATCTCACTCAGCAAGCCTGCCTCGCCATCCACGACCCCAGGGATCAGGTCCCCCCAGACCTCCTCTACAACTCGGTGCATTTGCTGGCCACATTGCATTTGGGTGATTTGCAGTGTCCAGCCTTCCAAAGTCTTGCTTGGGTCTTGCATGAATTGTCTTCTCGAGATGAGTCTCTTGTTTCCAGAACTGTCACCGATCTATTTTTAATGGCTGTCAGGGCTTCAGTAACATTCTTATTACAGCTATATAAGACTCATAAAGATTAATTCTGGTGGAAAAAGATATGGTTTTGCATCTGTTGCACAAGTGCGTTTCTGATCCTGAGGTCAGTGAGAATGTTCTCTAAGCAAGCGTGAAATTCAGAATAAAAGACATCAATGACTTGGAGTTAATGTTCCTAAATAAGAATGATTAGGATTATATGTCATCAATCCACTTCAAATTACTTATTAAACAAAAGACATCAAATAACTTTATTTGTTCACAATTTATAACAGGAAATCAAGATCAAACTGATATTAGGTAACATGTTGAGCAATCTAATCCTTTCCCCTAGCTGCAGTTGTAGGTTAATGTTCCAGTTTAGCAGACTGAGATCAACACAACTGGGTCAATTTCAATTCCCCAAGCTGAGCTGTGGGAAACACAGCTTGTGTCAAAACAAAAAGATATGTTTTTAAGTTGAGATTTAGTAATTGCTGACCTAGTCTCAATGTTCCTGTTTTTAAAGTTTCTCTCCTCAAGGGATAGTGCTTCCTGAATACTTAATAGAAAGCAAACAAAACCACTTTTTTCTCTCCAAAACTAAAGAAGAAGGTTCCCATTGTTGTCATGGTTTGTGCTGATCGTTGCTCAGTTGTGAGGACGAGACAGCATAAGTGGTGCTGTGAGCCGGGAAAGCAAAATCAGCTTAGTTCTGAAAGGTGTATCCAAGAATAAACTGCATTTCCAACCTGAGCAACTGATTACGGCTCCTCTCCCTCCTCCAGCATGGTCTCTCATCATGCAGAGCATCCAAGGAAGGAAAAGTCAGCATCGTGACAGCTCTGAAACGCAGACTGAACGAAGAGAAGAAAATTACAAGGAAGTTTGACCTGGTAATTATCCACATAGATTCAAATAACAAATACCTATTAAAACACTTTCTGAAGGCCTGGAGCTTTCAGAAGAAAATATAAAGGCAGCTCTCCCTGGAAAACATTGTCTTTCATCTCTGCATTCTTTAGAAAACCAGGTCTTTTCAAGTTTTCTGGCTAAGATGTTACTTTGTGATGTATCATGTGTTATATCTAAATGCATCTGTCATGAAGCTTTGAGTTGACACATGTTCCTATTTATACCTGTTCACTCAAGTACTATTCACTTCCACACAAGATGGTTAATACAGTATCAACTTCTAGTGCGGATATTCTAAGTGTAAATCTTTATTATAGTAGCCATATTCAGGACAAAGCTTCCCAGGTGAATACAGGGCACAAAAACAGGTCAGAATGGGTCAAACTATGTAGTAGAGATAATACATGCTATATATATTAAAATTCTGTAAATATTAATGAATTCATTATTTTCCAATGGAATGCTCATTTTTAGCACTCTGCAAAATTAAGTCTGCAGAAATAAGTAAGCAAAGATGTCTTTATTCTCTCTGAACATTTATAGCTAATAAATACATATTTGCTAAAGAACATTTTTTTTCCATAGGACTTACAGTAATAATTAGCATTGCATAAAAACTCTGCAAAAGATCATTTGTAGTGTTGTAGGCATTGGTGGAATAAAATAGCATTTCTCCTTCATAGTGGTAACGTTGATCTGCATTTGCTCCGGAAAATATCAGAAGGCACAGGGAAGAGTCTACAGAAGGGAAAGCTCAGGTACCTTGTGGTATTGTCCAGACATCCATCTGTGGTTGTTGGGGATTTAAACACCTCAGAGCTAATGCATGACTCGGAAGGACCCGTCAGGAACATTGACAGACTGCAAAATGACACCAGTCACATATACCAAGAGATGACAGCATAGATTTCGTGAAGTACAAGGCTTTACAGACAATCCCCTTTAAAACCTATCTGGTCTTGTATCTTGCTTTGTTCTGTGTTATGAGATCTTACATAGCCATAGGTTACCAGAAGCATACGCAATGTTATTTCTCATTCTGCCCAAGTGGAAACTAGAGGACAGCTCTGGCTGACAGAAGAAAACAAAGTGCAACCCAAGAAAACAGTGTGGGATCCAGTGGATGAGGAAAAAACCCCACAGAATTATATTACCCCTTGTCGCCAAACCAATATGTCCTCGTATTGTTAACAGCTAAATGAATTGGTTAATACATTTTACATGCCTAAGTCAAGTAAATAGACACAGAAAAAAAAAAATTTGTAATGTACATATCTGAAAACATTTTAAGTAACCTATGAGAAGCCTTAACCAACTAAACCAGTCAGTTCCCATAACACCAAAAATCAAAAGCCAACAGAAAAAACTACAGAAGTGAAGGTTGAATTTGATAAATCGATTGTATTTTCTATGAAAGCAATTCAAGCACCAGAGTTTTCCAAGCAAATTCTGTTTAAAGGAGAAAATCAGATGAAATAAATCAATTCTGATGCACAAGTTCAAAGACTAATGTCTTTAAACAGAATTCCATTGTATTTAACACTTTACAACAGAAATCATAGGAGGATATTCCCAGAACTGAGAAAATCCATTAATACATATTTAGTTCTGTTTCTTCTCTCTTTTCTGTGAAATTTATAATGCTAAAACATTTATCAATTTCCAAAAGCTATATTTGGAAGTTTCTTTGATTTTTGAATCTATTTAGCTCTTAGAAAGCACTGAGAATTGGCACTGCTGAAGACCACATAATTCTGATGTTTATCCAAAAAAAAGGGAGAGTAAAGCCAGTAGCGCTTCTCTCTTTCACATATGGATTTGAAGGGATCTCCTGCAGAAAAAAAATGTACTATCTTCCATGGGACTGTAAGATTTTTTTGATATCTGTGTAGAAACTGCAATTAAAAACAAAAATCAGTGGTTATTGTAACCCTTGGTATTGTAAAATAAACTGATTGTCTCAATTAAGGGGTCAAACCATCATACTATTTCACATGGCTTAACAGACAGTTTTGATCCTGTATATATTTTTAAAATAGTAACATACAGCATGGTGGAATTAATGATATAAGAGTTGAAAAATTTGTCATTGTGTTACATCTCAAAGATCTCTATAGGAATTATACATATTTAAATATAAAAGGCTCTGGAAATAAATATTTTACCAAACCTATTGGGAAGTTGATTTATTTTTCTCAGTTTTTATGCTTAGCAAAATAAGTAGAAATCTGTCATACTGTACAAGCCTCGTTTTTAAGCTAGGTTTTATCTTGCGCTAGTATAAACATTGCCAAAAACATTCCTCTACTGTCACCATTTCAGAGGCGAGAAACATCCATCACAACCTCATTGTCAAAATTTAGCCAGCTTCCCCAAAGAAATTCCTTCCTGAGCAGACAGGTGTTGTCGTAGGTGTGTTTTAAGGACAATTTCATAGCATATTCTTGAATGGGCAAGGCCATACGCATCCTCAACACTAAGGGTTGGTCACTACAACTGAGGAAGCATCTCAGCTAAGAGAAAACACAGAACTTCATCAATTCTTCTGATACATTCTCCCTAACTAATAAAGCAAAGGAGAAAATCTGCACATATTCACCCCATTTTATAAAAAACCTATCAAATAACAGAACAAAAAAAGGTGGAAAAAGGAAGAGAGAGAGCAAGTTAAGAGGATATTTAAAAATTAAAATACAAGAAGAAGGGATGCAGTTCTAGAAAGTAAATTGCAATAGTATAGCAAAGGCTCAGGAAAGTCAACGACAATATCATCCTTGAAAGGCTACAGTGGTCTACTGCCTCAGTGTACTTCTATATTTAATGGGCATGCTGATGGGTGCTTGCCTTCTTATTCATTGTGGTTCTAATCCCATAGGAATATTCAACTCCTTCTTGGAGAAATGTTCAGAGGATATTAGGAGCTCAGTTCTGAAACAGGTCCTGTCCCCAAATTGTTTTGTTAAGTTACATTACAGAACAAAGGATTTGGATTTTTTTAAATCCCAGACTTTCATGTTTTTACACAAATTTAGTTTAGCTTAATTTTTCCTCAGAAATTACAGTATTTTTTAAATAGGTTGGTTTTTTTTTTAGTGTGAGATGGTTAAGAGCATGATTTGTTCTTTGGCCCCTGATTACATATCTAATGGCTAGTTTTGAGAATTTAGTGACTGAAATCTAAAAAAACATATAATTTCACTCACCAACTACCTTTGTTTCTTTCTTACTAATAATACTGATCATAGGGTTCACTGAAATGAACTGAAATATATTTCAGTCCTCTTCTGAAGACAGCAACATCCTCTGCAGGCTTTGCAGGATAAATGTAATATTGTTCTTATTCCCATTACTTACTACACATCCCAAGCTTTCGTTTGTTTAGTCTCCAAATTATATATTAAGGCTATTTCAGTAAAAATATGTGTCTCTTCATATCCTGCTTAGGTGGTTTTCAGTCTATCATGATGCTGAAGAGGGGCACAGTGAAGGTAACAAGCCTGCGTAAAGTGCTAGTAATACAGAAAAATATGTTCTTGAGAATTGAGAGTTAGAAAGGGCCCAGGGAACACCCTAGCCTCAGAAAAGAACAGATAGTTCAGAATAATAAATACATCTTTGAAAGTAACTAAGACTCACATGGTTATAAAGAAAAGTTAACCAATGTAAGACTGCTAAGAAGCGAAATTCAAATAACTAAGAGTCATATTAAACATGGTACACATAGTCCTTATGCAAGAATTTCATTTAAGAACCAGACAGTCTTAGGTTTGTTTCCCTCCAACATCACGCACCTGCACTTTCTATAACTGAAAACATCATAAAGGTAATACGTGGCACTGGAAAAAACTGCAAGAACTCCAATAAAATGCATCATGACTTTTCACGTTTTTGCTAAGTTATGTTATGGACTACGTAATGTGAATAAAGAGACTGGCAACAGCACACTAGCTTAGAGGAAAGTTTCAACAATCTGGAGAAATTGGCTGACAGGAATTTCATAAAGTTCAACAAAGGCAAATGCCAACTCGCCAGCTGGGGAGGAACAACCGCATGCACCAATACATGCTGGCAGTTGACCAGCTAGAAAGCAGCTTTGCAGACAAAGACCTGGGGTTCCTGGTGGACACTAAGTTGAATGTGAGCCAGCCTTGTGCCCTTGTGGGAAAGGCGGCCAACAGCATCCTATGGTTGAACTAGGAAATGAGGAAACCGGTCACCAGCAAGTGAAGGCAGGTGATGCTCGCCTTCTACTCAGGACTGAGATGCACAACTGGAGTACTATGTTCAGTTCTGGGCTCCTCAGTACAAGAGAGACTTGGGTATGTTGGAGAGAGTCCAGCAAAGGGCTACAAAGATGATTAGGTCATTGGAGCATATGGTATATGAGGAGAGACTGAGAGAGCTGGGACTGTTCAGCCTGGAGAAAAGGAGACTCAGGAAGGGTCTGGCCTATGTGTATAAATACCTGATGGGGGAGTAAAGACGACAGAACCAGACTCTTCCCATTGGTGCCCAGCAAAAGGATAACAGGCAATGGGCACAATAGAGAAAACTTCATTTAAACAACAACAAAAAAATACTACCATAAGCTTGATCAAATACTGGAACAAGTTGCTTGGAAAGGCTGTGAAGTCTTCATCTTTGGAGATATTCAAAATCCAGATGCACACAGCTCTGAGCAACCTGCTCTAGTTGGCCCTCTCAGACCTGGGGGGTTGGAGTAAGTGATCTCCCAAGGTTTCTTCCAGCCTCAGCTATTCTGTGATTCTGTGAATATTGGACTAATCTCAAATCTCAGGTCTCAAAGAAAATATTTTTTGGAGCACCAAAGAGCCTGAACAAAAGAGGCAAACTTTGAAAATATTTGCAAAGGGTAGAGAAATTCTCATCTGAGCACAAGATATAGTCAAAAGATATTCATTTCCTACTAATTCTTGCCTTTAGAATAATTCCTATTACTAGGATGCAGATGGTAATAGATATCCTAGCCTGGTTATCCTATTAAAAGCAGAAGGACCAACAGAGGCAGGGTCTCTTTTATTGCATAAAAATCCCACTTAACTCTACCTAAAAAGTGCAGAATTTTGATGCGAGAGATATTGGCATATTTTCTTTATTTCATGTGTCAGCACTGTTCTCACAGGTCTTACAAAAATCAGAATATGCATTTATGTTCAACCTGTACTCTTCTTGAAAGTCATTCTGAGATTGTTGTCTGATTTCTGTTCAACACTCAAGATATTTCACAAGTAAATACAATGAGTTTTGAATAGTATAAGGAACACAAAAGTCTAGATGAGATTCTGCTATGGAAAAAAATTGTAAGAATATGACAAGAATTTTTGAGCAGCACGGAAAGCAGCAGAGTTTCTATCCCAGAGCTAAACAAGTAGTAATGTAAATACTACATAAGAGAAAAAACAAAGCTGAGGGGAATTTACAACTAAGTATACAAATAGATCTCAATAAGTTTGTGGCCATCCTTAATATGTTTACCTTAGTAAATATAGACAAAGCACAACATTTCCTTAGGGTAATAATTTATGTCAGGATTATGTCTAAGTGCTTATTCCAGCCACTTGGACTGGTAACAACCCTGGGAGTATGAGCACGCTGCCACATCCAAAAGTCGTGAGACGCAAATCTTAATGATGAGGGGAAATGGAAGGCATTAAAGATGCCTGAGTGTTAGGTACAATGATAGTACACATTTAACCAGATTTCCACAGATGACTCACAAGGAAGGTATAGCGTGCAATTATCTCACAAGAATATGAGGCTGTTAGTCCGTATGTGACAAAATGTAATAAAAGTTATATGTTAACCCATTTTAAAATAAAATAGGCTGGAGCCACAGCCCAAAGGAGTAACATGTTTTGCACCATAAGTTATGGCATGCCTACGTTAGCTTAAAAAGATCACAAATTATAGGTTATGATTGCTGAAAGAACCCTGACAAATACACAGGGGTTTCTTTCATCTTTAAATCTTTCAGTTGGAAATGAGATACAAATCTGAGAGACATATGATATTTGTAAATACACTCCAGAATATTTACCAAAAGCATGGTTAATATCCAGATAATCTGTTTAACAGCTGTACATGTTATTTATTTTTTTTTAAAATTGATCAGTTTCAGAAAAAATGTGTACTATGATTGCCAAACACACTACTGGTCATGAAACCTTGTAGAACATAATTAAAGCTATCAATAGACAATCGCTAAGACAGTGTATTTTCTACTTGTTTTGAGAATTCTTGATATTATACAGGGTTTTTGTTTTAAAGCAACTAAAAGTTCTTTCTAAGGAATGAAGGATAAAGATCATCCTTGAAGTGTTGAAGAACAAAAAATTTGAGAAGACATACAAAAAATATTTACTTTAAAAATGTAAAATTTGAAGATCTGAGACAGGAATGTGCTCATGCTTGGCACATACACTCAAACATTGACCAAGTGAAGAAAGAGAGACTGTCTTTGAAATGCAGGAAGAATTGGCGTTGTTTAGCCTGGAGAAGAGGAGGCTGAGGGGAGATCTCATCGCGCTCTACAACTACCTGAAAGGAGGTTGTAGTGAGGTGGGTGTTGGTCTCTTCTGCCAAGTAAGTAGTGATAGGACAAGAGGAAATGGCCTCAAGTTGCGCCAAGGGAGGTTTAGATTGGACATTAGGAGAAATTTCTTTACTGAAAGAGTGGTCAGGCCTTGGAACAGGCTGCCAGGGAAGTGGTTGAGTCACCATCCCTGGAGGTATTTAAAAGACGTGTAGATGAGACATGGTTTAGTGGACATGGTGTGTTGGGTTGACGGTTGGACACGATTATCTTAGAGGTCTTTTCCAACCTGTATGATTCTATGAATTCTATGATTCTAAGAATGAACTTGTCATGAAGTAGACAACAAACATTATATTATCAGAGCTAAATTTTAATAGGAAATGAACTTTGATAAAGATCTAGATCGAAATACCACAGCGTGAACGTAAACTTAAACCAAGAACTCTGCTTAGAGAATTGTTGGGAGTTAACTGTCAAAAAGAAATAATGTTACAAATGTACTATTGTACTGGTTTCGGCTGGGATAGAGTTAATTTTCCTCCTAGTAGCTGATATAGTGCTGTGTTTTGGATTTAGGATGAGAATAGTGTTGATAACACACTGATGTTTCAGTTGTTGCTGAGCAGTGCTTACACTAAGTCAAGGACTTTTCAGCTTCTCATACTGTCCTGCCAGCGAGGAGGCTGGAGATGCGCAAGAAGCTGGGAGGGGACACAGCCTGGACAGCTGACCCAAACTGGCCAAAGGGGTATTCTATACCATATGACGTCATGCTGAACAAAAAACTGGGGAGGTTGGCTGCGGGGGGTGCAGCCGCTGCTCGGGAAACTGCTTGGGCGTCAGTCAGTGAGTGGTGAGAAACTGTATTGTACATCACTTGTTTTGTATATACTTTTATCATTATTATTATTTTCCCTTCCTTTTCTCTCCTATTAAATTGTCGTTATCTCAACCCATGAGTTTTACCTTTTTTCCGATTCTCTGCCCCATCCCACTGTGGGGGGAGTGAGTGAACAGCTGCGTGGTGTTTAGCTGCCTGCTGGGTTAAACCACAACAACTATGTAACGTTAGGAATATCTACATAATGAAGTAAAAGGTATATATAATAAATTTGCAGACTGCACTGGACTGGCAAGGGTTACTAGCATCTTTCAAGACGATTTTACAGTTCAAAATGATCTTGACAAACTGGAGACATAGTCTGAAAAAGTATGTTCATTTTCAATAGGAGCAAGTGCAAGATGTTACAGCCAGGCAGGAAAAAAAAAAATCAGCTATATAACCCGGGAAGCAGTTGGTAGACAAAATATTCAGCAGGAAAGGATTAAAGCCTTTTTGTGAATCATAATGAAGCTTAAACCAACAATGTTTTCCATTTGCAAAAAGGGTGGTGCTGACCGGGGATTTATGAACAGTAGAAAAACACATAGGGTATCTGAAATCATCTTTTTTCAGTTCTGCCAGGCAAGGCTTTAGGTCAATCACGGTGTATTTCTAGAAGAAATTAGCTACTTTATAAAGTCCAGAAAGCATGAATGAAAAATAGCAGGGGTATAGAAAATATAGCCTATGAAGAAATATATAATGACTAGGAACCGTTTTTTTTAAAGAGGAGGAAAGTGAAAGGCCACGTGATAACTGTTTTCAAATTCATGAACCATTTCTATGGAGGGAAAAGGAACTCTGTTCTCCAAGTAATAGGCTAAGAAGTCACAGGCTTCTGCTGCAGGCAGGGTACATTAACCGTGGTAAACATCAGAATAAATTAGGAGGTTACAAAGATCTTACAGAAAGTTTAGACAAGCCTATACCAGAAATTATAAGGGCAGCTGACTCTCTCTGGAGACCCGAGTTGCCTGGATGATTTCAGAGGGTTCCCCCCAACTCTATGACCCACTTACAAGACATGAAAAAAAAAAAGGAAAGTGATTGATTATTGCTTTAACTTCCACGTGGTAGCTTCACTAGGAGATTCTATAGCTAATGATCACATCAAACTTTTCTTAATCACGGTTTGTCTAATAATGTACTGCATTAAGCAGTCTGCAGTGAAGTGCAAGTTACATCATGTTACTTTCCACGATCCCATGGAAACCATAAACCAATGGCTGAGTTGAAACGGCCTATATAAGGACACAAACTCAAACTTCAGCCTATAATTAGTATTATGAAATTCCAGGAACACATCAGCGAAACATGGGTCACCATCTGCTGACATTTTGGCAAAAAAGGGAAGAGAGGAAACTGAATGCCTGCCTAATTAGAAACTGATGTCAGAATCACCAACTCTTGCAGCTAAGTACGGGGATAGGAAAGGTAAAATAAAAGCCCATACTATGCTGAGTTCACAGACACCGATATTCACATTTATAGTGGGAAACAAGGTTTTTAAACATGCAGTGCTATCATAAAAATGCTTCTATTAAGCCTGGAGATCATGGTTTCAGACTGATTCAAACCATAATATCTTTTTCATTGTTCTAGATTGGAAAGGATCCCTGTTTGGCCACAGACAGTTAATGGAGATGATGTATAAAAGAGAACAATTCTGGCATGAATATTTGAAAATAAAAATATAATTGCAAAAGGACAAGAAAAGGTATATGGAACACCCTATAGCCTCTGATATGCAAGCACATAGAACTCTTTACTAAGGGACTTTATTACTGAAGTATACTATGTCTATAACTAAAAGGTATTATGAAAATGAAATCTTCCCTGACAACTATCAGCCTCAAGGACCCATTTTCCCATAATCTTCCAAGAATGTCAAAACTGAGAGATAAAAAGCACCGTGAACCCTTACAACCTCCATGACCTGAGTGTTCCTGTGTGCGGTTAACAAGGATGTTAACCTGTTCTGCTCAGGTGCAGAACATCAAACGTGGTTAGATCACAGAACATCTCCAGGTGGACGCTGCCAGAGGACCGTTGGCACTTGCCATAGTTTATCAGTCTACCCAGATTTCCCAAATGGGAGCTAAACGCTCAAAGCTGATTCTGTTCCTGCTCTTCTCCAGAAAACTCCAACTTCTTTCTTGTGACCAACCTTGTTCAACACTGTCCTACAGCTTAGGTTGGGTATGAAGTTGGCTTCGGCTAAACTACATCCTGAAAAAATGTAAGTGCTTTCAATTACAAATAATCCTTTTAATGCAAGTTTAAAATGCCTAATGAAATGCCATCCAAGTCTATGCTCTTTAATATTTAATAAAAATATTAAATACTACATTTACACATCAGAGGACTCCACAAGAGTGTATTAAAGCAGAAGATGGATTCAGAAGGTTTGCAGCCCACATTATGCGCTGAAGTTACAAGAGTTTCAGTCATTACTCAGTCAAAAGAGATTTACAATTATTACTGAGGAAAATTTAAAGTGTTTTAGAATCAGCAGTTAAATATTTTTTCCTTTTTAAACAAACTTGACTGATCTCAAATACAAAGATTATAGGTTAATCTCAAAATTGGAAAAAAAGGCTGAAACACAACAGGTGTAACAGACATCTAAATTTCTCAAATTTAAAACCTCAGGATGAGAATTCCTTTGTTTTATCAAAACAGTGGAAAACTTCATAAGCGAGACAACTAAAATCAAAATTTTGTTAATTTTTAGAAAACTTGCGTCCAGGTCCCCACCACACAGCATTAAACAAACATGTTTTTAGCACATTTAGATTGGGTTGGTCACAACTTCTTAATAGGTGTGAAAAAAGCAAATAAGTTGGTAAAATAGTCTTATCAAAGGGCAAAAAGAAAACATAGTAGTCCTAGGCAGTTAATATATGAGAGACTCAGTTACTAGATTTTCTGCTTTATATGTAGCATTGCAAATTTTCTGGATTTGAGAATATGTGTACAGCTTTTTATGTTTAATGAATGAATATCATATAAATAGAATTACCAGTTATATGATACCCACAATATTATATATACCTTAGGAAGGTATCATATAATCCATCCTAGCCAATCTGCATCATTATGAAAAAAAGAATGAAATCTGACAATTGTTTTGTCTCAGGAATCCATCCTTCAGATGTTAGGAATTTTTCAATTAGAGTCTATTCAGACTAGCATTACAGGAAAAATGAATTAAACTATAGGCCAGTCCTATAACATTTAGGATTCTGTTTAGCATTTACACTTAGATCTTTACAGCATCATTAAAAAAATTTGAGCCATTCTGTAACTTGTATGGAAAGAGTAAGATACATTAAACCTTCACAGGTCCAATATGGTGCAAAACTGTTACATTAGAGAAAAACATATGTTTTAAGATTTTAATCATTTCCAGCAGTCCTAGTTCTAAAATTTTAGTTTTAAAAGCATAATAATAGAAAGAGCAAGAAAGGCCAAACAGACCCCATAGTCTTTCCCAAAATGTGAAAACATATAGACTATAGCATAAAAGTCTTGCAAAAGCTACTTAATATTCTCACATTAAATTCTCAGAGAAGATCCTTCCTGCCTCTTTTTTACATACAATCAATGGATTACTTAACACAAAAGGTCAGTCACGAACTCTATCACTCCTTCTCAAAGCATTTAAATGACTTTAGGGACTCAAAGACATATTTCAAGCTATGATTTCTTGAGTTTTGATGTTGTAAATATGCCATTCTGCACTGTAACATTTAACACAATACCCTAATTTTATATTGAGTAGACCTTTCTAAATAATTAAGAAACTGATTTGAAAACATAGTAAATAAAATGGTTATTTCACTCTACTGTGAAATCATTGCATCTGCATCTCATTTGTGCATATTTAGACATATGATAAATTTGGGCAAATATTAAATCTGAACAATTTCATTAATCCTGAAACAAATTATCATTCAAGTAATTGGAAATTCACTGGAAATTCAGGTTAACAGTTTACCTGATATACTGGTTAAAAAATATTGGTCATTTGTTACTATCCATTAAATTTTTTTTTCCAATTATCGATCTAAGATATCTAGTCAAAACACTCAGTTATCTAACCAAAATAACTATCCTAGGTCATACACAACACCTTGCAAGTTAGCTCTCCCAAATTTTCCAAAACCTATGTATTTGAAAAAAACTGGCAAAAAAAAAAAAAAATTCTATGTATTTTTGCAATGAATATTTTCCTGGAGATTTTTCCTAGAACATCTTGTAAAAAGTTTAATGCTGTGAAAATTTTCATGGAAGAAAATATCAAAACCATTGCAGAAGATTCATTTAGAAACCATGCTTTTTAGTTATTCTTATTTATTTGTTATTATTTGTATAATCTTTCATCTTTTGCTCCACTTCTAAACAAAAATTGTTTGAAATGTCAGTCTGAAAACAAAAAATCCTAGCTCTCTTTAAAAATTAAAAAATGTTGGTGCATTCAGCAAATAATCATGACATTTAATAAGTAATTGTGATAATACATTTACAGTTTCACAAGGAAAACAAGTGGGATAAAATTCACTTATTTCTCATATTTAAGGTAGAACTCTGATTTAAGACCTCTGCTAAAGAAAGGTATTTAAAAGATACTTTACAATGATTGTTGCAGTCAATAAGACCTACACCTTCTGCAACTATGCTTACATGCTCTTTCTACCTACACATTGAACAAAGAACTGGTTGTAGTGAAATTCTCAAACTTCTCATAATGTAGACTATATTTGAGAGTAAAACAAAGGTAGATTACTGAATGGACATAGTGTTTATTTTGTTAGACTCTGTCAATCCCAAGAAATAATCTCCAGGTTAGATACATCAGATATTAAGTGAATAATGTTTACGGACATATGGATTTTTAATTGGTGCACTGTTGTACTGTTATTATTTTTTTACCAATATAATTTTATGTTTTAATATTTAAAAACATAGCATGGATATTTGCATATCCCAGTTTTAACTAAAAATAAAGTAAATGTTATTCTAATTTTGTTTGATTACATACTGATTCCACTCGAAAGTGACGAAATACAGTAAAAAATATATTCCCAAGTTTAAAGCAGTGTTAAAAAAAAAAATTACATGATTACACTACTGCATTTGTACCACAGGAGCATTTGCTAAATAGTACTATCATTCTCAGCAGAATTTTATGTTCAAAACAAAGAATAAAGAAAATTATGGGGAAAAAAGTGGCAAATTGGAAATAGAACCAGAAGCTCTGTTTCACAGGCTGTTGATGATCACTTTTCTATTTTATGTGTCAGGTTTAAATTTCCCTGTGGCAGCAATTTAAATCTTTTTTTCTTTCCTGAGGCTGCTTAAAAATTTAATTTAGCTCAGGCATGGTGTCTATGTTTTATAATAGGAATATAGAAAAGTCTTCTAATTTGGGGGCTGACCCTTTTAACAGATTATAGAAATTTAAACATAATTAATCAGCTTTATTCATAGAGTTACATGGGCTTTCCACAATTTACTCATGTAAATTTCTTTGCTTGAGTTACAGTAGACTACATTAGAGAAGGGTATTTGAAGGCAGATATTCACAAGTCACACATTCATGTGGTGCATATACAGTGGAAGAGTCATTTGCATGCACATCCACACACACACAGATACACATACATAAATCCAATAAATCTACATCTCTTCAGAAGTCTCACCAGTCATCCTCAACTCACATTAACTCCTTCACATTCAAGTTCCTGTATTATTTTTTCTGTATTTTTAGCTAAGGGTTGGAAATGGATTCTCACTTCAGAAATTGCCGCGTGGTACGCTCCTTTCATCTTTTTCTCCTGGGTGAGAATATCACAGTCCTCAATATGAAATGATACTAAAGTCAGATGTTAGGATCATAGTTGTTTGTTAGGGTCGCTGTGTGTTAAAGGCAAATACCAAATTTTAAAAGAATAATAGCACTGCAAAATCCTTAATTACATGCTTTGCTGTTTTCTTTGTAGGTTATAGCTGAAGAATATTCTAAATGGCTTTAACTAGTAAGAAGTATAACATCATTTTTTGGTAAATGATAGAGTTCAACACAGCAGACTTAAAGCTGTATTTCTCAGAACTTGTAATCTACGAGTGGATGAATTTTTAAAAGGAAAAAAAGTGCCATTTGATCCACTTCTGGCATATCCACAAATATATAGCTGCACAGAATTCAGGCAATGGCCACAGCAGTGACATTCCCCTTAGCTTTTATCATACCTGTGTATACTAATTTAATTTCTTTGCCATGAATCATTCTCTTGATTCTGAGAAAGGGTCTGGATATTTATCCATTTATATCACTATGTTCTAGATTCACCCCATACTCAAAAAACTCCCAAACCAACCAACAAACCCAAAACACGTGGACTTCGTGTAATCTTCTAGACTTACCAAACAAGGTTATGGAGAATGACAGCTCATTATAGGCTTCCAATTCTGCATGTTTCACGGTTGTCCAGCAGCTGAAGAGGGGTGGTTATGAGGATTGCTGTGATCTTTTCCCATCTCTTTCTCACGGTGGTTCCTTTTTTTGTGGTTTTGTTTTCAATTCTGTGCTCTTCCCCTTGCCCAGCTGTGAAAGAGTACACTTCTTTTTCATACAGGTGCTTTTGAACGTATAAATAAATGATATTTAAAAGAAGATTAAAGAGGCTAAAGAAGAGAAGAGCTTTATTAAAATGGAGAAGAGCATGAGAAGAGATTTTGGCTGCTGCTTATTGTACTTTTTGAGGTCACTGAAGAGAAATCAGCTGAAATTATCTGAATAAAAAAATACCCTGGAAATATTGTTCAAAGGTTATGGGTGAATAAAAGATCACAGTAAAATTGGAAATTACTGCTAAGAGAAATAAGAGAAGTCAAGGGGATAATTAACTAAGAATGATTTCAGAGTAAAAGGACATTGGTTAGTTAGCTTAAGTTCCATCTATTATTAAAGAACACTTAAATCTGTGTAATAGTATTGGGGTTGTTTTGTTTATAAGTTGATTGCAAACTTCTTTGATGGCAAATACTAGAAAATGTTTCATACACAGAAACAACTAGGAAACTGGGGGCTTTTTCTGTTGTTCCTGCTGCTTTTACCACAATTTGTTGAACAGAGCAAAAGGAGAGCAAGATAGCGAAAAAAATCAGTGAACATATAAAAGGGGGAAAATCGTCCCTACAGACACTATAATCCAGCTCTCTGCATGAAAACCTCTTGTTTTGGTGGGAAGGGAAAGCACCAACAGGACTGAAGCTATCTGTGTCATGATCCACCTCCACGATATCACAGGGAATAGAAACATCTGAATTCAAATCCAGCCATGGAAGCTTGCATTAATTACCTTGCCCTGCTCTATCTCTCTGTGGCAAAGGTCACAACAAATGACAGCTGAGCAAAAATCCTAGGTCAACATGGTTGGTCATGGTATCTTGCACGTAGGATGGATGGCCATGGTATCTCAAGACCTGCAAGCCTTCACTCCTGCATTCACAACACCTGTCAGCTTAGAAGACAGACAACACTTTCTTATCCATTTCACTTTTGGAAGTATTGTTCAGTGATGTGAATACTTTCCCATAAAAAGAAATATGAAACAAACTTGATAAATGGCTCTTTTCCAGCCCTTAAGAAAGTGTGTCCAAGGGAGGCATGCAGGGTCCAATAGTCTTAGCAAAAAGAAATACATAAAAATAAAAACAAACAAACAAACAGACAAACAGGACATACATACATACAGCCTGACATAAATTGTCTGGGAAAGAGAATTTGACTGTTTCTCAGAATCTAGTACTAATGGTAGTTCATTCTCTGTCAATAGCTACAGAAATAGTACATAAGAAGTAAACATTTCAGTGTATGTTGATTAGTTTTCAGCTTCACTAAAGCTACTCTTAATCACTTAACATTGCTACCATCTAACTCCCCTCCTTATGCTTCTAAGTATTTTTAGGAAGATATTTAAAAAGCTTTTTTCAATTCAGTGAAACATTGGTATGGAAGAGAATCTTTATAAAACCAGCACCAAAACAAAGCATTTTGTAATAGATCACAGGTTATTACAGCACCACTAAGAAGATACGTTCAGCTAGATCTAATTGTTATAATCATGCAAATAGCAAGTGGATTGAGAATTAGTTAGTGATTTAATTATTTAACTAAAATATAAACTCAGTTGTCACACATTCTTTAACCCTGCTATAAGTTTCCTTCAGCCTCGAAACCAATGGAAAGATGTAGAGCTACTGAAGGACAAGTATTTGTTCTGAAATGAAAGAATGTTAGAGAAACATTCGTTCATTATTATACTGATCTATTAACTAGTTTTATCTACTTCATGTTGCACTGATGACATGATAGAGTATTTGCTTTTTCTAAAATGTTTTTCAAGGTTATGTATCCAGTACAATCCCAAACCAGCCACAAATAACTAACCTTTTGTTTTTTCCTCACTTCTCAAATCTCCATCGCAACAATCTTAAATGTTTATTAAGGTATAGCATTGGAGGTGATAAGATGAGTCTTATTTTAAACACCACACATAAAAAAACCCTGACTTTATTATCTCAGTTTTCAAATATAAATTGGATTATAGCTAATCCCTTTATGTTGGGATTATGAGATTCTAAAATATTCATGTGAAAAAAATCTGATACTGGATAGAGAACATGTGGAGAATATATTTTTTGCAATTTCTAACATATGCATTGTTCATTTGCAATATTGCACGATGAATTCAAGAGTTTGAGAGTCAAAATTAAAAATAGTCCACCATATTTATAAGCAGAGTTCATCTCAACACTCTTTAACAATTTTCTACTTAGTATTTGAGTTGGACCAAGTTTTCCAAAGCTGAGTACCTATTGTTAGTCTTTTAAATAAAGATTTAGGAGTTCATAGATTTCAGAGTCTGGTAGTAAGGTGGCTTTGAATGGGATGTTCAACATCTGAAAAGATCAAGACTGGTGTCTGAAACCTATGATCAAGAAGACTATGATCAAGAAGAGATTCATAAATGCGTTTAACAGTGAGTATTATCATAATGCATGAATTTCAATATATGCAATGAAGATACATGAACAAAGTCCAAAATAAAACTATTGGAAGCCTTCAAAAAAAAATCAAAGCCAGACTGCAATTTACAAATACTCATTATTCATAAAGTGATAAAGTATGAACTTTTTACTAGAATATATAGGTTAGGTAGCTGCCTCAATATTTTAGAGATTGGAGAATGGCCCTTATTTACACTACGGTTAATTCCTGATGCTTTAGAAACATGAAAGGACCTTTCAAAGTGAAAACAGATACATCTATACATGTCTACGTGACCAGGGAACTAATAATTACAAAGGTGTTAAATTGTATTGATGCATATGAGGATAAACCTGAAGTGTTTTTAAGCCCAGATTTACACTATCTAATGCCAAAAGGAATCTTTCAGTGATGGCATGGGATGTTTCATCAGGATACCTATGAGACCTTAATTAAAGAATGAAAAACTAACTGCCTGAAATATGAACACACACTGCAAGACGTCCTTGGAACTGCAAAGCAAACTGAGCCACTGAAAATATTTCAAGTGGACAAGTTTCTTCCTGTTACAGAAAGTAATATATTCTATACCATAACCTCAGTGTAGCTACGCTGACAATTTGATGGTACATTGCACAGATATCCACAAGATGTGCAAGTCTAACAGCATTATAATTCACCCATGCCAGGGAGGCTTCTGCCTATGGAAGAACAGACTATGTGAAGCACGGTGCCAAATCGGGTTCTGTATCGTTCACACTTCGCAGGGTCTGAGAATCTTGCAAGATCTTTTGCCAGCAGCTCTCCGTGCACATCGAGTTTGCTCTTAAGCTCTTCCTTTCAGTACCTGAGTCACATCTTCCCCTTCTTCAGTCTCGGTTTTGTCATCCTCATTAGCAATATTGGCCACTGATTTTTCTGTTATAAACTGTATAACAGCTTTGGGATTATTGTGGTGTAATCCAGTGCAAAAAGTGAACAGATTGAAGACAGAATCCCACACATATGTTGTATAGCAGAGTCTTCTGACTCAGCACAGCAGGAGCTTTCCGATACCATATAGAAATTACAATTTTCTTACATTGTCTAGATAGCTGAGACAGGATAAAATCAATTCACAGCTCCGTACTGCTCCAAATTGTCTGTGCAATAAATTCCTACCTATGTCGCGAAATGCAGCTCCACTTTGAGAGCCACCATTTTACCAAAAGTGGTGCTGTTTCTAGCAGTTTCATGAGGGCAGCCTCCTCCAGAGCTCACAGCCTTTTGCCAGCAGTGGCCTTTTCTCAAATTGTTTTCAAACAGACCAGGTATCTTCATATTCTGTAATTCCTCTAAGTAGTTTAAAAAGTATCAATTGATAAGTGCACTGACCTAGCAGACATTTAAAAAAAATCTGACTAAACATAATCATACTGTAAGCATCAGCAGATTTCCAAATCCAAAGATGAAATGTGTTGTTTCTTTCTCCATTCACCTTTTTCTATGCTGCACAGATTTACCTTTCCCCGTCTTTCTCCTACCCTCCATCAGACAGGAGGGAGACTGGCCAGCTCCATTGACAGGAAAGTCAACATTTACAGAGTCAACCTAGACACATTTGCATTGCAATGATTAATCAATTAATTTCTCGGGAACATTATCCATGTAATAAAAAAATTGTATAGGAGAACAAAATAATTTTAGATTTGGTGTTACCCACAAAAATAAATTCAGACTAAGCTTAAAAATGAAATAAAATCCATTCATAATTGTGGAGTGTTTTTAGTGCATTGATCATTTTCTAGAATATCCTAATTGTGTGATTCACTTTCAAACCAGGATTAAGAAATTTATATTGCTTAACTGTAAAATGAATTTCTAAACTCTGTTATGTGTTGACATTCATTGTGCAATTCGTTTTGAAAATAAAAAGGAAAACAAGAAAAAATGAAATGCAGAAAAAGGATAAAATTTTTCTAGAACATAGATTTAAAATCTTTTCAAACTCCAGGGAATTCATGCTATGTAGACATCTGAATGGTCTTCGTACAATTATCCAGCAAATCTGAAGATGAACTGAAACACAGCTGATGACTGCCGCCACAATGCTTCCAATTGTACAAGTTCTCATAAGACCTTCAAATGAGAAGATTTCAATAGAGGAGCAGTGATGAAACATGCATGAGGAGAAAGCTATTGACTGTATTTTCTTGGACAAACTCTAACCTTTAACACTGGAATAACAAAAAGTAATTTAAATATAAAAATAAGTGTAAAAATCTTTTCCACCAAAGGGACATTTTTCAAACTCATTTTTACAAAAATCCAGCTGAAACCTGGGCATTGTTCATGACTGAAAGGCAAATCTTTGAGTCACTTTGAACAAACAGGTTTTAGTTATAAAAAGCAACTTTATCTTCATACTGATGGTGAAACTAGGTAAATGCAGACTTGTTGCCAGCCAATTCTCTGTTCCTTTGTGCACCACCATCAGTGATATTTATTCGCTCTCATATTTCTGTTTAAGATAACTTCTGAGTCAATTGGGGCCTAAAAATGTCTTGGAAAGTATTAGTGCCTTGTATTTAACATTTCATATTACAACTTAATAGTTGTCAGATCATTGTTGATGATTGGAACATGGTAATTATTAGCTTTATTCTTGACAATACAAAAATGTGTAAGACAGAACTGAACTTAAGCTTATAAAAGAGTTTATGAAACAACTGCAGAGAATAAAGAAAATACTTTCACCAGGAAAATTTAAGAAATAACAAGTCGTATTCATATTTGTTTCATGTTATCTCCCTGCAAGGAACCTTTGCTGTCCTTTGTAGTTCAGATCTGCTGCTCCACATAAGGACTCTGTGACTCTAAGTAGAAATTAAGGATGTGCTTCCAGCAGAAATGCCAGGCATCCAGCAAGTTATTTCACAGGAATCATTTGAAAAGCTAGAGAGAAGTTGTACTTTATTATTATTGATTCAGGAGGATTTTGGAATTTTATTGGAGAAATATATGCTGTTTACTGTGAATAGTAAAGTGTGCAAAATTAACATTTACTAGTTTTTGCTAATATCCAATGACGTATCTACTTCTGGCATTTAAATGAACAATTATGTTACATGCATTTTCCTAAAAGGTGAATAAAACCCACAAGTTACTGTCTGAGGAACTTTCTTTTAAAGCTTGAACAAATATTAATAAAGTTCTTCTACCTCCTCCCACACAAGTATTCCTCTCAGCTCATTCATGAATTCATGATGTTGGAAATCAACAACCATATAAACAAAAAGCCAAGAAGAATTAAAAAAAAAAAAAAAAAAATTTGAAGCCATAAAGTAACCCTAGTCTATTGAAACTGCATGGACATGAAAAAAACACTTAGCAATGATACTGAGACACAACAGAACATTTCAGAACTTGTTTGCTTTTGTTGTGTCATGAAAAGCATCAAGACATCATGATCCTGTCTGCTTTTTAGATTTCTATGAAATACTATACAAGTGTGCTAATAATAAATGAGAAAACAGAAGGTGTCAGAGGCAGAAATTTTCCATTAGGTGACACCATACCTTCTGCAGCCAATACAAAGTTATTTCCCAGCAAGAAAACCTTTCCGTAGACCGGTTTTCAAAGACTCAAACTATGGGCCTTCCATCACTTCTCTCTAGAGACTATTCCACAATTCTAATAGATCTCACTATTAGATACATTTTCCTGGTAATAAGACTAAATTTTCCTTTGCTCAATTTCATCCCTGCAAAATGCATCCCTTGGTTGCAGTATGAAACACTTGCTGGTTCAAAACTAACCATGTGTCTTTTTGCTTCCACATAGCAGCATAACCTACAGTGCTCTGGTTTTATTCACTTTATTTTTTAAGATTTTATATGCTATAAAAGTCACCATTTTAGTATATAAAACACTTTTTTTTTTCCCATTCATACTCTTTCGTAAGTGGGAATTCCACTTCCCCCCCATTCCCAAATTCTGAAATTTAGAAAACTGCACCTTTATACATTGTTAATGGCTTGGGTTCTGTCTGCCTGGATTTTCACAAGCTGTTCACCATTTGCAGAAGAGGTTAGAAAACTTTAGTTCTATGTGAGTGAGTGGTTTAACTTCTTTAAACACATAATTTCTTGGCCTACTTTTTCATACCAAATGGACTCAGACATATCCAGTAGAAACAGGTGCATTCAAGAGGATTTTCTTCATTAAAATTTAAGTATTTAAATACTACATTTACCCTGGGTAAATTAATTTCCCTCATAAAAAACAAGGAACAAATGAAAAAAAAAGGAGATATAATAAATTCATTAATACATAACTTCTATTTAGCAACATTTTATCTCTCAAATTTTTATACTGATTTTAATTCTGTATTATTGCATGCTTATCCCTGAAGTGCCACACATACCATCGTCCTGTTCCTCAGATTATCAGCAGGGTTGCACTACATCAACACAATGGCCCTCGTGCAAGCAGTCACTAGACAGATGGATAATTTTTCCTGGTTTGGGGGCCTTTCTGTACAAGAATGTACACACAGTGGGTGTTTCAACGGGAATTCTTCAAGGCACTTTGCTAGGGTCCACGCCTAGGCAAGTCTTAATCATATTCATCTCCAAACACTGACATAGATGCTCACTGTCTGATGGTTTAATATCATGCAAGGTGTAGCATCTTAGGACCCTCAAATATTTAGAAACGGGAAGACTGGTAGGAAGAGATGGATTTCATAAAAAATTACAGGAAGAGACTTTGGCTTAGTAGAAGGTGAAATCCGGCGTTCGCTGCTGAGAAGCGCAGCATGGGTTTCCTGAACCCGGGGAACCTGAGGGGAGCCGAGAGAGATGCCAGGAGCCTGCAGCTCGCGTGACAGCAGCTGACGAGACCTGGGGGGGTGCCAGGAGCAATGGCGGCCAACCCGCCCCCCACGTATAAAAGAAGTCCCTGGGAAGCGCTAATGACAGGCCCAACAGGCAGATGGGACACATGACACGGAGGACTCCCTGTCCTCTCTCCACCTGGCTGAACACAGTGACTTAAGAGATAGGGGTCAATGGTGACAACTTCCTGCCTGGCGCAGCACGCACATCTCCTCTGTGACCACCCCACCTCCCCAGGTGCCCTTGCGTAATAGGTACGAGGCTCTGCAAGTGGAACCGAACAATAACGAGGATGATGGTTCATCTAGATTGGAGGTTTCGCCCAGGTTAAGTCAGCCTACGCCCTGCGTCAAAACTGCTTCTGTAAAGAAAAAAAGATGGGTCATTGTCATAAAAGACTGCCTTCTGAAGGGAAGAGAAGGCCCAATGTGCAGATTAGACCCACTTCTTAGGGAAGTCTGCTGCCTCCCTGGGGCCGGGGTTAAAGATGTGAAGAGAAATCTTCCTATGTGGTTCGGCCCTCAGATTATTATCCATTATTGATTTTTCAGGTAGGCAGCGATGAAGTTGCAACAAGAAGCCTGAGGGCAACCGAGAGAGACTTCAGGGCCTTGGGACGACTGGTTAAGGGATCAGGAGCACAAGCATTGTTCTCCTCTATCCTTCCAGTGGCAGGGGATGATGAGGGAAGAAACAGGAGGAGCCAGCAGATCAATACCCGGCTCCGAGCCTGGTGTCGCCAGCAGAATTTTGGGTTTTTTGATCATGGGTCGGTCTACATGACACCAGGCCTGTTGGCAACAGATGGGGTACACCCATCTCAAAGGAGGAAAAGGACCTTTGCACAGGAGTTACCAGGGCTCGTTGAAAGAGCTTTAAACAAGATTTGAAGGGGGAAGGGGGTAAAACCAGGCTCACTAGAGATAAACCTGGGGGCAACACGGCAATGTTTGAGGGACAGTGTGCTAGCAAGGTCCTTCGGTCTGCCATCGCAGTGGAGGTAGGGGATGGAGATCCATGCTGCAGCAAAGGGTTATTGATGTGTTAGAAACCATGGAAGCGCTGTCGCGAATGAGTGGTTTAGAGGCCACTTAAAGAATCACCATCAAAGATATTAACAGAAAGTGATTTTAATAGAGATTTATAAAGGTGCGACCTAACAGAATTCGATGGCAAGGTTCACTCTATTACTTATTACACGGATGAAACATATAACGGAAAATCACCTAAGGGTTTATATTTCAGGGACTATATGTGTTTGGCAGCAGTCTAGGTTTCATTCACAATTTAGCAACACTTAATTATCGACTAATCTTTTACAAACTTTAGTAATGCTTAATCATTAACTAATTCAATATTTGCAAAATGAGTTAGTAAGTCTACTACAATCACAACTTAATTACAGATTATGCTATCAGTTCACACACACAGAGAAAAAAAAATATATAAAAATATACAGAAGATACCTGTTAAAAATTCCCCTCGACTTCAGTGAAGAAATACGTCGAATGTCTAGGCATTCCCTCTCAATGGGTGAAGGGTTGAGCTTTGAAAGGGACTCACCCAGGACCCAGCAGTCCTCCAAATATCGCAGGCCTGAAAGATCACAAGCTCTGAGAGACGTCCCACCCAGGGGGAGATGCTGGGCACAGCCCGCTGCGGTCCAGGAGAGCTCAGAGGGCCTCACTTAGGACCACCGTTCATAGGTTCGCAAGATGGTTGGCTTTAGTCATCTGTAAATTTCCAACCTGGCCACAGTCCCAGGTGGTAATTACTAAAAAATTCTCAAGGTTTCGGTGTTGTTCCGCTGGACACCTGGGCCAGGCAGTAGGAGTATGTTCCCAGCCTCAGTTATGCAGAGTTTCTTATACAGTCAAGGAGTGCTCAACTGCCAGACTTCAACACACCAAGGCCGAGGTTTCATGGAAATTTCTGAGATCAACAAGCAGCCCAGGGAAGAAAGGGGAGGTATGAATGCACCACCACAAGTGCCTGAGAATGGTCACATAGGAATTAGGGCTTCATCCCCTAAAAAGGTGATGGGATCAATAGCCCAGCTGAAGAAAAAAAGGAGAGTTTATGACCTTTGGAAGAAGGGGCAGGCAACTCATGAGGACTACAAGGATGTCATGAGGTTATGCAGGGAGAAAATTAGAAGGGCCAAAGCCCAACTAGAACTTAATCTGGCTACTGCCGTGTTTTTATAAATACATGAGCAATAAAAGGAGGGCTAAGGAGAATCTCCATCCTTTATTGGATGTGGAGAGAAACATAGTGACAAAGGATGAGGAAAAGGCTGAGGTACCTAACGCCTTCTTTGCCTCAGTCTTTAATAGGAAGACCAATTGTTCTCCGGGTACCCAGCCCCCTGAGCTGGCAGACAGGGATAGGGAGCAGAATGAAGCCCCAATAATCCAAGGGGAAATGGTTAGCGACCTGCTACACCACTTAGACACAAACAAGTCTATGGGGCTGGATGGGATCAAGGGTACTGAGGGAGCTGGCGGAAGCACTCACCAAGCCATTGCTCATCATTTACCAGCAATCCTGGCTAACTGGGGAGGTCCCATCTACAAGAAGCGCAGGAAGGAGGATCCGGGGAACTACAGGCCTGTCAGTCTGACCCTGGTGCCAGGGAAGGTTATGGAGCAGATCATCCTGAGTGCCATCACGCAGCAGGTACAGGACAAGCAGATGATCAGGCCCAGTTAGCATGGGTTTATGAAAGGCAGTCCTGCTTGACTAACTTGATGTCCTTCTATGACAACGTCACCCACTTAATGGATCAGGGAAAGGCTGTGGATGTGGTCTACCTCGACTTTAGTAAAACCTTTCACACTATTTCCCACAGCATTCTCCTGGAGAAACTGGCTGCTTATGGCTTGGACAGGCATACTCTTCACTGGGTAAAAAAACTGGCTGGATGGCAGAGCCCAAAGGGTTGTGGTGAATGGAGTTAAATCCAATTGATGGCTGGTCATGAGTGGTGCTCCCCAGGGCTCAGTATTGGGGCCAGTTCTGTTTACTATCTTTACCAATAATCTGGATGAGGGGATCAAGTGCACCCTTAGTAAGTTTGCAGATGACACCAAGCTGGGTGGGAGTGTTGATCTGCTGGAGGGTAGGAAGGCTCTGCAGAGGGACCTGGACAGGCTGGATCGATGGGCTGAGGCCAATGTATGAGGTTCAACAAGGCCAAGTGCCAGGTGATGCATTTGGGCCACAATAACCCCAGGCAACGTTACAGGCTTGGGGAAGAGTGGCTGGAAAGTGCCCGGAGGAAAAGGACCTGGGGGTGCTGGTTGACAGCTGAACATGAGCCGGCAGTGTGCCCAGGTGGCCAAGAAGGCCAACGGCATCCTGGCCTGTATCAGAACTAGTGTGGCCAGCAGGACTAGGGAGGTGATCGTGCCCCTGTACTGGGCACCGGTGAGGCCGCACCTCGAATCCTGTGTTCAGTTCTGGGGCCCTCACTACAAGAAGGACATGGAGGTGCTGGAGCGTGTCCAGAGAAGGGCAATGAAGCTGGTGAAGGGCCTGGAGCACAAGTCTGATGGGGAGCGGCTGAGGGAACTGGGGTTGTTCAGCCTGGAGAAGAGGAGGCTGAGGGGAGACCTCATCGCGCTCTACAACTGCCTGAAAGGAGGTTGTAGCGAGGTGGGGGTTGATCTCTTCTCCCAAGTAACAAGCGGATAGGACGAAAGGAAATGGCCTCAAGTTGTGCCAGAGGAGGTTTAGATTGGACATTAGGAGAAATTTCTTCACCAAAAGGGTCATCAAGCCTTGGGACAGGCTGCCCAGGGAAGTGGTTGAGTCACCATCCCTGGAGGTATTTAAAAGACGTGTAGATGTGACACTTAAGGACATGGTTTAATGGTGTACTTGGCAGTGCTAGGTTAACGGTTGGACTCGATCTTAAAGGTCTTTTCCAACCTAAACAATTCTATGATCCTGTGGAAGAGTGCAAAATAAAATGCCACATAGGTGGCATACCCCAGAAGTTGTTAAAAAGACATACATATTAGCAAGGCATATAGGTTCAGTTTATCAGAGCAACATTTGGCCAAGAGAACATCTATCCTGCTTTGGCTCAAGTTTGGTTTAAAATCAGGGTCAAGTGAACTTGTTTTACTAAAACAAGAACTGACCTGAACCTTCACCAGACATGAACTACTTAGTAAATATTTCATAGCAGCATGAAAAATGTAAAATTCTGCATAAATGCTTAAGCATGTAATGCTTGATTCTGCCATCCTTACTTGTGTCAAGTAGTCTCTTACTCTTTGCATAGTCCCGCAAAACATATGTATTTATCCAGGGAATAAGATAGCTGCATAATGTAATGGTACAGAACAGCACTATTTTTGCCAACTCCTTTCTTCAGTGGTTGGTGAGGAAGATGTCTCGCATACCAGACCTGACAGTAATGCACAATAAAATGCCTAGAGAGAGGTAGATACCACTATGTTTAAAGCAATTTCTAAACTCGACCCTTTTCTAATCTCTGCTTTAAGTACAGTACTTAGTAACAATCTGAATACATTTTTTCCATGTTAAAATCTTCTTTTGACACTGCGTCTGTCACACAGCCAACATGTCTGACCCAGATGTACCGAATAAGCCCCACAGATTATTTGTCAAACAAATTCTGGAACCTAATATTTCGGTCTTTTATTTAATTGGTATGCAAATGAAGAAACAAGACAGCATTTGTGCTCGATACAGTTGTCACTTCAAATTCTGGTAACATTCATTATCATGCTTACAGATGTTTTTTTTACACCTAACATCTGCCAATACTACCTAAACCGCAGGAAGTTGACAAACCTGTGCAAACTTCCTCTCAGTCTCCCTCTCGCTTTCTGTTATCTGTTCCATGCACACTAATTCTGTGCATCTGAGGCCTCTGCTCGCCAGAATTATGCCTGCTTCCTAACACCTCTGCCTCCAGAGCTTTGGATTTGAAATTGAACAGACACAGAGCCAATTTATCATAGGATGACATGTGTCATGTTCATGGTATAACCAGAGGGACCTACTGTATGCACTGTATTTATCCTTTTGTTGTCAACACGGACAAAGACAGTACCGGCAATAGGCAGCTATTAAATTTTTAAAATACAATATATATACTAAACTGTTGTTCTGTTAGAGTTGGGGTTTTTAAATGTAGTACTAGCTCATTTTGTTTAACAGCAGATTTCCTTTGTCAGATAATCATCTGTCATTCAGGCATGCAGCATATTAAAATATGTAAGCACCAAATACCAATGTATTAGCAGCAAGTCTTCAAAAAAGCAACATAAAAACCATTTCATACATGCTCTTTCTGCAAGGAAGAAATCATAATCAGATTTAATGACAGCTTACACATATTTATATATACTAATGTTGTTTGTAGCTATATTTATACCTAACTATACATAATGTGTTCGCAGAATAGACATATAAATATGTGTATATGTATGTCTATAAATATATGTGTGTGTGTGTGCGTGCATGTGTATGTTTGCATTTATATATATATATATATAACATATAGTTTGCTATGGATAAAGATACCAACAAAATTAGTAGCCTGACTAGTAATGTGCGAATTAAATAAACATCTCAAAATGTTAAGAAGAGATTTCTATTAGAAAAATCTGTCCGGAGATTTCATTCCCAGAGACCAAGAAAGAAAAAGTTGATGTAATTTGCCTGTTACCTCCTGACTCTGAGCCACCCCAGGGACAGAAAAATCCCTGGCACCTCTCAGCTGATTCCAGGTACGTTCCCTGACACCTCATTCACCTGCCATCTTTTGCAGAAGAAAATCCCAGAGCGGGCAATGGGTCTACTCTTTCACTGCAGTGATAATCTTGCAACGTGGCTTTATTTTAAACAGTATTGTTCCTTCAAGATCTTAGTCAAATCTATTGGTTGATCTACACAACAACACTGCGGTGGGTTTGATGAAGTAGTAACACAGGAGAACTATTCAGGGGACAGAAGCTGAGGGCTTTGTTTCAGGAGCAGGTAGAGGTCAAGTAGAGACTATGATTCAATAACTTGAATGAAAAGGGAGAAGAACTGTTTCTACAAATATATTTCTCATTCAGGGAAACTGAAGATATTATTTATTCAAATGTATTTCATATTATAAGATGCATATGAGATAGTTATTTTGAATTCATAGATTATCAGAAGTCACCAAGATCATATCCTATTACTTCTCCTTCCATACTGGATGAAGGAATCTGTTTAAACAGGAGATTAGCACATAGTATTAGTGAATAATGACCAGACATACCATATTTCATACTACATAATTTTAGTTATACAACTATTCCAAATTCACAAAAAAGTGGATTTGAACATTTTCACAGAGTGCAAATGATTGCATAATAGAACAAATTCTGCGTATGTATTTGCATATATGATATGATTTATACTATTACCGCTTAATACAAATGGAAGAGAAGTGAAAAAGGACGGACTCTTGCTCCGAGCCCATACACTATTAAGAGATAATCTACTACCGTTCTTTTCCAACTTAGCAGACTGCGGGTTTCCCATTTTTTTATTTGCCAGTATGAGAAGCATCAGATTTTTCTGCCGAACGTGAGGGATAGAAAGCAGTTAGTTAAAGTCTTCAAAAATTCAAGGTAGATTCAGATTGCCTTTTAGATGAAGTGAAGGATGAAGGGCTTTGATCTTATTTGATATAATTCAGTTCCTCCACTCCTGGTAATGTAAAACCATACTAGAAAAAACTAACATGGAGAAAAAAAAAAAAGGAAGAAAAATAATGGCTAAAACCAGGAAAGCATTAATATGAAATAAACCAAGCAATCCCCATTCTTCACAATAGTCTTTCTTCTGGAGGAATAAAAAGAATTAGAAAGTTAGGCAATACATTTTTGCTATAAGTTAGCATAAAAGATAACCAGAACTAGGCATATTATGCATTTTGTTTTGTTTTATTTTTAAACAATTGGAGGGAGAAAAAGCTTGGATTTAGCAGAGAATTTGCAACTGAAAATTTTCTGACAGCACTGCCTCTGCCCATCTGTGCAAAGATTTTTAGTAACGCAAACATAGCAGTGATGAAGAGCATAACATGAAATACCATGTATTTGGCTCATTTCAAGATACCAGCCAAAGAGCATGGCTCAAAAATCATAAAATGACTGTGCAAGTTTTCCAGCATAAATATTCCAGTGGATAGCTGTTAATTGTCAAAATAGACACAGGTCAATTCTCACAATCACATACTTAAAAGCTTTAAGGAGAGTTTCAATTTTATTATAGGGCAGGACTAACAGTGAATGGTGTGGGGGATAGGGACTTTTGCTATTCACCCCATGCAATCTTTCTCCTTAATCTTTTCCCAACCCCACAAATATACTACTTCGTATATAAGAAATAGCTTGGAACAGCTTGATGGCGTTTATATTTTATGCTCAAGAAGCCATTGTTTTAATGGAATTAACTACTGGAGTACTAGGAATGAGATATAAAAGGTAAACGCCATCAGGCAGAAATAGGTCAAAATGTCTACAAAGTAGAATATCTTCATCTGACTTGTAAAAGCAATATAATTTTGTTTTATTCTACAATGAATACAGAAAAACATAAAAACATGGTGGGGATGAATTTTATGTAAACGGTTTATAGCTCAAATGATTCAAAGCTCCTTGTGCCTGCTATAGCTCTCTCTTATGACATATGATCATGGACATTTCCTGACCAGCGTCTTCTAAGTGACTAAAGTACAAGTTTTTGCTCAGCTTCTGGTATTCTCAACTATATATTTGAATCACATAAAACTTCAGCTTTTATAAACACCTATAGACAGTAGCACACTTGTTTCACTGCTCTTGGATAATGGGAAGTTTATTTCACATTATACAAGTTATACAGTATACAATTATACAATAAATTTTTCCTTACGAGCAGATATAGCAGAGCCAGGAGTACAATTACGTGAAGACCACATCTGAAAAAATAACATTTGGGTCTTTTAAATGCTGCATGATTGCAGTCCTCATAGCCCTCCAGCCTGGGTAGCAGCTATATCAGTGGGCTCTAAATGGGAAAGACAATAAAGTGGAAACTAAGCACAACAGAGGACAAAAAGTAAATGGAGGAAGAAAATATGAACACTTTTACATGTAAAATCTACATCTCAGGTAAATTGTACTGAAAATTTTCTCAGAAATCAGTGAATCTCCTATTACGCGCATCTCAGATAATCCATGTGCTCTCTACAGATTTAAAAATTCCATGTTTCTTAAAAAAAAAAGAAAAAAAAAGAGGTGTGAGCAAAAGGAGGCAAAAACACAGTAGAGTCATTAAGGGACAAAGGCTCCAGCTTTCCTACATGTATAACCCACATTGCTGCTGAATCACAATCACAGAGTTAGCTGGTAGTTTTTTCTATATAGATAAGTAGGAAAGCTATATGCTTAGAAATTCAGACTGATGAGAAAATACTGCTCACAGACAGTTTAGGGTTTTTGTTTGTCTTTCTCAGATTATTTTTTTAATAGACAAATCATGCTAAAAGGATTTCATTGGGATAGCCAAACAAATGAGCAGATAAATCAGACTGATTTAAGCAACAGGCCTCAATATTAGCAGTAGAAAGAATACTCAACCACACACTTCCAGCTCTGTACAATAGTCATTTAATTACATGCAGTGCTGAGAATAATTCATAGTAACCTTGCTTGGATTTTTCTTAGGATTCATTTTATTTTTGAAATCTATATACTTCATCATACAATGAGCAAAGGAATCCATCTAGCACCGTATTAATCCATAAGGACGTCAGCTATTCCCCCTTCCACAAAAGCCCTGGGTCCTATTATTTGCAGGAAGTTGACCTATATCCAAATGCTGCAAAAACCAAAATTCAAAGATTAAATATAGATTTGCTAGCTTTACATTATTCAATCTAACTTTGCCTCCAAAACACCAAGAGAAAGTTGAAACAATGCATTGAATGTTTCCTCTAAATAAGGAAAGAAAGTGAGCAGAAGGAATTCTTGAAAAGCTTATGTGCAGTTTGAACAGACCAGCTCTTCCTGCCCCACCAGCCCACTCAGTCCACCTGCGAGTTCAAGACAGCAGACTTAATGGAAGAAGACGCCTGTTCCTAGCTCTTGGAGCCATGTTGCTCTCCAGCCACATTTGTGATGTGGAAGAAGAGCATAATACCTATGTTTTCAATGACTGTGCTTCTGAGGGCTTTTACTGCAACGTCTGTTGCAACTTAACATCTGCCCATGCTCTCAAAGTGCCACTGTTTTGAAGGAGAAAGAAAAAAGAAAGACTGACAGTGAGAACAGACTCTAGAAAGTTCTCACAACGTTGCAGAGATTGAATAATAAAGCAAAAACAAGCAGTGATGGCTAGAGATACGGAGAAAGCATCACACACTCTTTTCAATAATTTCTATTTCAGCTGGCAATGTAAAAGAAGGCAGTACTGAAAAAAGTGTCCGGATGTGAAATAGTCTTTTTTTGAATTTTTACACATTTCTGCCTTCAGAGTCTGCTCGTGAGTTTCCTATCTAGCATGTATCTCTGACACCAGCCTTCCTCAGTGAAGGGTTTGGACCTCACTGAGGAAGGGAGCTCATAGGCTTCCAGGGGCACAGGAGGCCTCCTACGTCTCTTGAAGGTCATCTCTATTCAGTAGTGGCATATAAGAGCAATAACCCAACGATCATTACAGGACATTGATTTCCTTCTGATGAAGGAGACCAAAGGTCTTCGCCACTGTCTCTCTGAGGCTGGAGCCGTGTAGGGATAATGTCAGTCAGCACGACTGCCTGCAGCAAGAGAATCATCCCCAGGATGATCTAAAAGCGTTGACTCCTCCTGTCCTTAGAGACAATTTCAGTCCAGAAACGTGGTACAGAGATGAGCTGTGAGTATCGCCTGGTAAGGAATGAAAGGCCACTCCACCACAACCCCTCCTGTGCCCATGCCGGTGCCAGTGCCAGACCTGAACGCAGCATTTGCATTCATTGTCCGCTTATGGTTGGATGCTAATCTTCGTGAAGGTGGAAAGTGTGTGCACTACATCACTGCCCTAGCCGAGTCATGCTATGGAAGGACACGCTTTGCAGTCTTCTACCACAGGTCCTTGCCAGGTGTGGAGCCCTGCTGCCTGTTTCTTTCGTAATTTGTCTTTGCAGGGCTAACTACACAATGAAAGGAAGTTAAAAAAGGAGTTAACCTCACTCGGTTTAAAACAGAAAAAAGAAACAAACAACAAAAAAGTTGAAAGTTGTAATTCTCTTTCTAGGGGGCTAAAGGTTAGGTTTGTTAACAAGGATCTTGTCTGTGACCCTTCAAGACCTCTCCTGTTCATCAGTGAGAAAAGCATTTTGACTTCTAAAAGGGCCTGAAAGTGCAAATTTTATCAGATAGTGTGTCCAGGTAGATTTCAGTCTTAAAGGAAATAGAGATGGAGCCTGTGATGAAGATGGCTAATAAGCAAATATTCATTTGTTAATGTTTGAATGAGGTATTTACAAATGTGTCTGGCAGTACATATCTGCTATATCTATTTTGTATTGCAATCAAGTTTTCATATTATTTCTTTGGTTAAGAAGGAGATCTATGAATTATTTATCCATTTGTGTAGCTGGTTGTTGCTGATAAACTGAGCAAACATGGGATTCCTCTGATATGACATATCACCCAGCTCACAGAAAATCTGATGTTGTATGTCAACTACCTAATCACTGAAAGAGGACAAAAAATAGGCATAATTAAAAAAAAAAAGGCTGTTGAAGGCATTTCAGATGAAGTTAACTAAGAAAATCACCAGTCCTTGAGATTAAGCATTACTAATTTCATGGAAAGCTTGGGATAACCAGTAAGGAAGAGAAGACGACAAAGTTAGAAACAATTGTGTTTCTTATCACCTTGCACATACTATTAATAGGCTACAATTGAAACAAGGGAGGATCCTTCATCTCTGGGAATTAGACTTAACCTGATGCTTTTATTCATACTGAGATTGGACTCGTCTTTGGTTTCCCAAGTCGCTGATTCAACCTATTTTCCTGCTTTCTTTGTTTCACATAAATCATAAAGCAGCTGGGACAGGGTGGAGGGTAACAGGTGCTGACCAGGCTTATTGGTTTAAGCAGGATTGTTTGTGCTCAACAGGGTGCTGAGAAATTGCCCAGCACACTATAGTGTGAGGAAAGTTAACAAAGAAACATACATGCTACCCACCAGGTAATGAGCAAAACACTACATTTTTTATTTTGATGTATGCCTTTGTCACTTGACAATGTCATTTCTCTAGCCACTGACAAAGTTACTGTGTTTTTCTCCACAGTGACAGTCTCATATAATTTCTCTCTCCCTGACTCTACATGTGTAAAAAAAAAAAAGGCAGAGAAACTTGATGTTCCCTATTTGGGATAGGATGAGTGACAGTATACAAAGTGTGGACTGGATCCCTACTGTGTCAGAGAGATACCAGTCAGCATAGTAAAGATGGTCAAGTTACCATTGACTTGTCAAGTGTTAACTTTATTTTCTAAGACAGGTTCAGCCCCATTTCAGCTGAAAATGCGTTAAAAAACCACAGGATTGTTCTGCCTGCTGCCATAGATTAGGAATGGAAGTTTTTATCCCTGTGCCTGATCTTAAACCAGCTACTTTTCAGAGCTGCTCAGTGTAGCCATTTTTATTTTTATATATATACACACACATATACATATATATTGAAGTCCAGTCACATCCGTGAACTAATTTTAGGCAGTTATTGAGAAGCAGAAAACAGACACCCAGAGATCTCATAGGTCTGAACTAGTTTATGACTACAGAAAGAGTTCCTGCTTGGAAACCTGCATTACACGTGCAATGGTAGCTGAGATTAATCTACATCTCTGAATAAAATTAATAAGGGAACATGTATAAAGAGGACATTCTCTCCATCCTCAGATAAAATATAAGCAGTGTTTTTACATCTACTAGGTCTAGCCTTTCTGATAAAACTTTGTCCCATCTTTTTTCACTGTCTGTTCTTCTCTTCCTATAGACTTAAAGTTAAGGCCAGGGCAGTCTTCTGCAGTTCTTCAAGACGATCTTCTGCTTTGCTTTACCATCAGGGAACTGTCAGGTTTATTTCAAAGGTCAGTTACATTTTCACTTTTTTTTTTCAATTGGTTTTGCAGCAATACTGCAATTAGATTCTTCCTGCAGCAGTCAAAAGACCGGGCTCACCTTCCACTCTGTTTGCTGCTCCTCTGTGCCTCCTTTTCTCTCCTTGACTCCCACTCCTGAACTTTGATGATCTTTAACCTTTCAAGTAAACAATAACTGTTCCAACATTATACTTTTTCTGTGCTGTCCTGGACATTACTAGGTAGATAGATTGAAAGGCCTAAGGAAGGTCTCATGAATTCTCTCCCTTAATAACACTCTCAATGATAATTTCATTACTTTGTGCTCTAGAACATCCTCTCTATCCTTTCTGCCAACAAATATTATCATATTGATCATAAAAATGTTTAACATGAAGATTACTAGGTTTTAGTTGTGCAGAAAAAATAGGTTTTCCTCTCTGATGGTTTGTGTTACAGAGATCATGTTATCAAACCGTAGTGACAGATTTTTATTTATACAGCTAAAGGAAAAAAAACAAGCAAGCCCTTAGTGATTTGAAAATAACTTCAATTCTTTACTTATGTACTAAGTGGGTTGAGCAGAAGACAATCCCTGAATCCCTGAATTCAAATAATCTATTACCCTGCATTTTTTCCTATAAATGAAGTGCCAACATACATATGCACAGCCAATGTTGAGCCACTACCACATAGATAGCTTCCCAATTCTTGTTAGAGCAACTAATAAGAGGTAGGCAACTATAAAGAAAAGGAGGCAAAATGCAGTATATAGCAATCAGTGGTGTAATGACATTGAAATACAGTAGGAATAAAATACCATGCTGTCAGACAATACTCAGGTCACCGGTTCTGACAGAAATCAGTTTCCTTTGATGAATAAAGTATTCATGCTGTACTATGCATTTAGTTTCCTTTGTGATAATAAGAGACTTCTACCCAGATGTGTTCCACCATGTCTGGGTATGAACTATTTCTTCTTCTAAGTTACTCTGAAAGGAGAGGGGTTCAACTCTTTTCATATTAATGCAAACTAGTCATTAGACATGAAAGCACAGAGTGAATAAGACTGTAGAGCTAATCAAGGGGTAAATAAAACTGAAATGCCTCCTTGCAGTATTTTCCTGAAGAAAATCATCATTCAAATAGTTGAAATTTGGTTCTTCCTGCTCAACTGAGGAAACACAAATTAAATCATCAGTTCCCTTATCATCTCTCATTGCCTCCTCTCATTTCTTCAGGGCCTGTTGTACAAACAGGTCTATGGTCTATGCATAGGATGCTGGAAGTCAAGCTTTCCTCCCTCCCACAGGTCATCTAGTCATCATCTTGCCCTTGTTAGTCCCTTTCCCGGTTGACCCTGAGCTACAATAAACAGGCTGAATGAACTGCTCCAACATGAGCTGCTTACTTGTGTTTTCACCTTTTCCAAAGGCCTCCTTTTGCTTCATTTGGTAGGTTTTCACCTAATTATATCATGGGATAGAGGCTGCAGAGCACTGAAATAGACAGAAGTGGGATGTGAACTATCAATGCAATTCCTCTGAGCCTGCAGCTCGATTCCCACTCAGCTTTGAGAGACTTTGTCTGCAGAAGCATCAGACCTATCGCATTTGCAGCAGAGTGCAGGTAAGCTTTTGATCCAGCCACATGTTGGGAGTAATTCCACAATACGGGATCCCATCAGCGCATCACTGTGTACCACTATCTTAAGCTTTCCTAGATAAAACAAAAATGGTAGTCCAATCCACCCTGTCCTATAGAACTAAAAAAAGAATACACAAAACCTAAAAAAAACCCCAAACACTAACCTTTTGTAAGAAAGTCAACAAAATTCTAAAACCTAAAAATAATCCCCACCTACCCACAAACATCCATGAGTCATGGCTGATGTGTGGAAGAAGATGCAAGGAAAAAGAAAGACCGATACAGATTTGCCAAAAATTAAATAAAATCTAATATGGCAACTAGTTACCTGTTACTAGAGCTAAGGAGACAGGAAACCAAAAAGAGGAGCCCTACTGAAATAACGGCTATCACGTGGGAACCACCACAGCATCTTTCCCTTTAGCACTGAGATCCTGAAAACTTACCTGTGATAAGTCAGAAAGAAGACCCCAGGTAACCTGTTAACTCCACTGGCTATGACTAAATCCTGAAATTCACCTGGACAATGAGACTTGTGTTTCTGCTGTCACATTTTCTGCCATTTGCCCTTCCCCGCATCCCTTCTTTTCTTTTTTTGCTTTGCAATTAAAATTTTCTCGAGCTGTTCTTCTGCAACACTTAGGGTGATGCTGAAACTGAAAAGGTAACTAAAAGCCTGGAACTGGTCCAAATGTGCTGAATCTCTTAAACACACAATAAAAACCATATACTTCCTTTGCCTTTCCAGAGGAACATGGTTGGAAACAAAAATGAATATGCAAAACCAAAACTGTATCTTCTGGTTTTGCAATTCTTTTCATTTTTATGTGCATGTCATATTTTTTTCTCAAGGAAGTAATCAGAGACCAATAAAAGTATTCTCAACTACTTTTTACTCATTAGGGATAACCATTCCCATTTCTTAATATCATCCAAAAGGCTGTCAAATGGGAGGTTTCTCCTCAAAAAGAAACCGCTGCAAAAAAAAAAAACAAACAAAAAAATCCTGCAGCTAGAAGAGAAAGGTAATAAAAACTTTTACCTTTAAATATTTTATTAATGCTTTACATTTTCAATGATTGAAATTATTTTTATGTATCTTTAATAAAACCTATAAAACATATTTTTCTTAAGACTTTATCAGCCAAGCCACACATATTCAAAATCTTTAACTACGCTTACTATGTAATGATGTCAATGTTTTTGACTCTGAGGGCCACTTATTCAAAATGAAATAACACCACATAACTTTATTAGCATTGTCCACTAGCACTTCCTTCCCATTCCCACAACCTATGAACACTCATTTTCCTTTTCCTTGTACGCTGATCAAAACTAAAAATCCTTCCTCCCAGTGCTTTCTGACTCTTCTCAGCAATTCATCACCTTATCACCACTACATCTGCTCCCCTTGTCCTGGAGATCTGAAGCCCTGAAGCTGTTTCTGGGTGCACAGAAATAGAGAAGCAGAAAGCAAAGCAGTAATAAAATGTAATTGTCAAAGAAAAGCAATTTCCTAACAGTTCAGTCTGATTTATTTTGCTTATATTTTAGCGGATTTCTGTGCCAGAGCTGAAAGTCCACTTGGGTCCTGTGAGGAAGAGAAAGTGTTTTGGTCAAAAGCAACCAGGTATAAACTTGGTCTGATGAAATTTCAGAAAGGATCCTAGCCAACAGTGGTCAGTGTTAATATTCTTGAAATGATCTTACATTGCAAGGTTGCTCTTATTTTCACTGGTCTGGGTTGGTGTATAAAGTTGTTCAGCACTTCGTAGAGCCAGAGTCTAAATGTGTTTGCTTTGCTCATGCTCATCCACAAATTTTTGAAGACTAAGATTCCAGTGATAACTTTTTATTGGAACTGAGCAAAAAAATCACTTGAGATAAGACCAATAAAGGGTCAAAATCTAAAGGGAATTTTTGACGCAGTTACATATAAGTGTAAAGAGAAATTTACAATGAAAGCTGAATAGCAGCTTTAAGTATAGACCTTATTGCTGCCAATGTGATAGTCAAAACTGAAAAGTCTGGGTTTAATATATCCTTCAGAAACTTCACTGCCACATCCACTGAGTGAAAGACTGGGCCTGCAGAAAGTTCATTACTGATGATGACTCAAGGGTCAATGTCAAGAGGACAGGAAAGGAGACAGGGAGATACAGCAGCTTCAACCACAGGATCCACCACAAGCTCTCTCTACCAGTCTGAAGAATAGACAAACCATTCAATTCTCAGGTGAGCATACTTTATGAGGAAGACATTCGGGCTATGGAGTAACGCATGTTTTAACAGCTGTTTTACAGAATGCAGAACATTTTTTCCAGGCTTGGAGTTTTAGTTGACATTATTCTGTGAAACAAATGGAAGGGAGAAACAAAGAAGAAAGAAAAGTCCACAACATAATATCAAAGTTTTATCTTATTTCTCCTCTCTGCTGTCTCTCATGTTCAAAACAATGTAGCCAGCTCAAAAATTCCAGACCATTTCTCTTGAACCTGCCTGTATTCAAGCTCTCAACTAGCAATCAGTCACAGGCCTTCAAAAGAAAAGAAAAAAACTCAAAACGTTGTGCATAGAAATTGGAGTACAATAGGTACCATATATACAAGCAATATATCACAGAGAAAGAAACAATATCCACAACATTCCCTCAAAAAAATGCATTAACAATAGCATTTCAGCTACCAATTAAAGAAACACAGTAACTTCATATTAAAGCCAGAATCTTCTCAAAAACAACAAGCCCATTAAGAACAAAATATTTGCATAAGAAGTATATTCAATGAAACTTTTTCTGATGTTTCACTGCATTGAAATCACATCTTTTCTGAAACTAGAGAAAAAAATGGCAAATCATATTTCTTTCTGGATGTAATCTGTTTGAAAAATATTTCCTCCCCCCCCCCCCAACTGAAAGTTATCGTCAGGACCAAACTCCTCCTAATCTTGTAAGTGCCGTTTTCTGTCGAAGAACTGTGTGATCTTCCTCCGGTCGTTGAGTTTTGGGAGGAGAACAGTGATCACAATCAGAAAACCAGAAAACCTTCAATTTTCCAGAAATGCAAGATGGATCATGGCAGTGTATGATCTGTGAGACAAATTTAAGGGAGGTGTTTCATGACTAGACAAGTTAACCAAGAGGTTAGAACAAGCACAAGAACTGTAGAGTTGAAAAAATCATCAGGGTACCCTAAGAGACTCCTTATGAGCATTGACTGTCTATGTGACCTTGGATAAAATGTTGAATAAATTCTCTGCACCTTTATTTAACAAAACCAATAAAATTCTACACACATAAAAAGAACATAAAACACTTTGTGATTAATGAATGCCACTGCACAAAAGGAGAGAATAGTATTTTTTGTGTTTATAACTGAGACTCCTAAAAGTACTGACAGATCACAGTCTCCTGTATATTTAGCGTAAAATTGAAGGATGACTTGGGAAAGCAAACTGTATTTTTCCTTCTGTGTGAAGATGACCTCAATAGGAATATTTGGATTTTTTCCATAGTGATTGATTAGTATAAAAACTAACATTTGAAGAGCTCTGTAGTTCCAGCTTAACCTGTTGAAAGTTTAAGGATACTTGATCACTTGATCTTTTCCAGCTCTTACTCTATACATTGAAATTAGCTGCTTGCTCAAATTCTGCTATTTGAATTAAGTTAAACCTACTTATCATTTTAAGTGCCTTGTTTATTGACCTGCACAAACAAAGTGGGGAGATACGACTACAAATCTTTTTCTCATCTTCTTAATGCTCTCCTGAAACAGGTAGGTTTTTTGATAGTCGATTTATATAAAATGTAAGTGCTTATTGCAGCTCTGAGATTGGCGAGCTACAAACTAGTTAGTTCTGTTGGTTCAAGTGCACATAAAATATCTCTATTGATTCCTTTTTTCCTATCAATTTAGGAGCTGACATAATTGAGTGACTATTGATATTGTTATGTATTACACATATATTCCACATTACAATGTGCAATAACTCCAGAAATTTCAGTAAGGTATTTTTAAATTTACAGCACTGCAAATACGACTAATATCTAGTTTTTACTTTTGCGATTGGACTAGATGAGCAGTTGGACTAGATGATCGTTGTAGGTCCCTTCCAACCAAACTATTCTATTCTATTCTATTCTATTCTATTCTATTCTATTCTATTCTATTCTTTCTATTCTATTCTATTCTATTCTATTCTATTCTATTCTACCTTCATCAAAATCTTGTATACAATGTGACAATCTCACATTAAATAACAATCCTTAAATTCTGGAACAAAGACTCTTGTGCCTTGGGTTATCTAGTTCTGAATTCTGCAGTAACTGCAAATGTCGTAATAACAATCACTACAAAGTTATGCTTTTCACTGGAATAAATTTGAAATTTCATAATACATTAAATATAATATACCTGTACCAAATTTCAGATATTGTATCTGTAAATCCCCAGTAATCTAAAGTCAGATTCTTAATTTTAAATTTAAGCCCAGTGTGGACACATGAATATTACCCTGTCTTTAGTATACCCAAGCTTTCTATAATGACAATAAGAAGTTAGCATGCCAGAGGTACATACTGGTGTATGTACAGATAAGTGTCGTTTGCAGGTTTTGTCCTTTCACAGGCATGAAACTAATTTAATTTCAGGACTGGAAGGAGAATCCTTGGAAAAATGTCCTTTATGAGGAAAAGATAGGGAAAGAATTTGAGGAAAGGGGGAATCAAAATCAGCATTGGACTAGAGAAAGAGTTCGACTGAAGGGAGGAGGAAGGAGAAACATGCAGGCATGCCTCTGCATCTCTGATCAATCTCTGCCTGTTAGTACAAAAGAACCAGTATCTCACGCTAGACAATTATAAGCATGCCTTTCTCATTTCAGCAGGAAAACAACAGAATAGTAGGCAATACATTTTTTATTGTTTTATATACCTAAGTAGTTTTGCCTTTGTGCATTAATAGATACAAATGAGTTCATTCAGGGATAATTAAATGAAGTAAAATTAAGGACTAATAAGGAATGTAAAAGACGAACAACGTCTCATGAAAAAAGGCTCATTTTGACTTCACAAGTGATAGAGTTTAGATAAGTAACAAAACTGTAGTTTTCTCTGTTTGAGGTCAAGTTGCACTCATTAAGAAGTCAATTTCAATACAGTCCTAATATTTACCACTGTACCAAGTAATAAATGTCTCAGCTGAAATGACCAAACACAAAAACAGTTAAGAATGGTGTCATTTGAACCAATACCAAATAAGCCTCAAAATTAGTGATTACTGAAATAAGCTGAGACAGCTTGCAGGCTCTCAAGCTAGTTTCAGATTATAACGTAAAGCTTCAAATTCAGGTATTGACCGCAGCAAAAGCAAAAAGACCTGGAACTCTGTATAGGCAGACTAGATAATTCATGAGGTGCTAATCTATATACCTATTTATTCAGCTTCTCAAAAACATTCTGAAGGCTATGCCAAGCTCCACGTTTCTGTAGCTACACTGCTACCACTATCAATATATTATAACTAAGGAGGATAAAAATAGAGTCAATTCAGTGACTGGAGATAATGCAAAACAGACACCTCCTGTCTGTATCCAGGCCAGAGGAAAAACTACACTGGTAGCTTGCCTTGGTTCATTTTTTGAAAACTCCTTTTTCAATATCTAAGCTTTTGTCATTAAAAATAAAATTAAAATAAAATAGATTTCACTAAAGAATGGCACATTAGACAGGAGATCTTCAGACAGGTTCCCTCGTTAAAAAACAATGGGTTTCCAGTTATCCTGACAGTAACTTTCATAGATAATTATCTGGAAAGGACAACTGGTGTTAGGAAAATTGAAATAAAAGAACCTAAGATTCAAGGGTACGAGGTCAGGTATGTGCTTGCTTGGATTAAATGGCTGATCTAGAATGACTATAGTTTCCTGCATGGAAAAAGTGCACTTTTGTTTGAAAAAAGCCTGGTTATATGCACGCGTAAAGCACTTATCTGTACTCATGAATATATACCTTGAAGTTGCCTTTAAGGTACAAAGAACCTTTCTTCTCAGCGCCATTTTAGGATTTAATTGCACTTCGAACAAAGAAAATTCTGGATTTACACCTAAGTAAATGAACACTGCAACTGACTGATAACCTGCAAATAATTTTAATGAAAACTATTTTGGCCCTAAATAACATTTTAGATTTTGGAAAGTTCATATTTGCAAGCATTTCAATGTCATAAAATACTTAGAGATGCTGTATTTTTCATGTGTGGAACTTGACTCAATTTACTGAATGCTAAATTCAGCTCCTCATTGACCCTCATTTCTATACATGAAAATAATAGTGGACATTTCAAAAGAGCATCTAATTATCTGTGGGTAGATACTATTTCACAAATGCTGCCATCTACATATCTAATAAGTAGGTATCTTATTACAATATAGTATCACTCAGCAACCTCCAAATCAAAAATTCATCTGGTTTTCCTGCTGTTACAGACTTACATTTTTTGCTGTTTTATGCACTCTGCCTATAAAAACTATAGTTTTTATCCTATAGACAGCAAGAAAATGAGGACAAAGAATAAAAACCATATTATTGTTCATTGCTTTTTCTTGCTCACATAGCTCACATACCAAAGTTAATTCTATGAAATGGCAAAGCCACCTCATCTTGACCTCAGTTTATAGGCCAAAGCAATACTAACAAATCTGCTAAAATGTATGGGATCAGATAAGCCAACAAGAAAAAGTAAGTAAGCATCATGATAAAGAATATTTTCCCATCCATTTAATTTAATATGAAACAACACAAATGTTATTATATGAATATTTAACACATTTTCTTTGTGTAATAACTATAAAATAATTTGAATCTCAACGTACATAAATGGCTTTTATAACAGTGGGATCCAAATTTCTGCCATTTCCAGGAATATATTTAACTGACATTATCAAAATCCTTTACAATTAGAATTCACCTCCTTTACATCAGAAATCACCAAAATTAGGTATTAAATAATCAGCATTAGTTCATTGTTACAGACAGTAAGTGAACCGTAAGAATACTATTTCAATAGTAACATAAAAAGACAATGAGAGACAACAGATAATATTTACATACAATCTATTAATTATTTAACTTTTTGAATTACCATTATATATTTATAATCTTAATTATGCACACAAATGCCCTCAATATTAAATGGGGAAATTATATTATCATTATTATTATTATTATTAAATATGGCACAACAAAAGCAATGTCACACTACCTATTTATAATGGATCACTAGTGCCCCCTTCTGATATGAAGTAAGAAAAAAAGCAGAAGTTTTACACAGTATACTTCATGGTATGTTCTAATATCGAGACATTTCTTTCAGTTATGTGTTATATTTAATGTAGGAAACCTGTTAAGAAGCTCGATATAAACTGACCAGCCTTGCATTCACAATCCTAAGCACTTTCACTTTGGTAAACCATACTGTAAAAAGGGGAAAAAAGATAAATTTGAAAATATAAGTCATATATTACTGAAAATACATGATTAATCTTTTATTTTTGTGTCTATCTTGCATTATAACTTTTGGAGATAGTCTCAATTTATACTGGGTTTGGTTTTTTAAATTAATAATAACTCTTTATGCATGTGCATGGGAAAAAATAAACTGCAGCTACAACCCAGAATTAATCATGTTAAATGTCATATTGCCAGGTTTCCTACAGAACTGTTGCTGACGAGAATAAAGACATGCTCATTCATTACAGCCCCTTCCCTTTGACTTAATATAAAGGGCAAAAGGCAGCATGATAGATTTAAAAGATATTGTCTACAGCATTGATTGCTCTATATCGATACTTTTTTGTTGCTGCATCATGATGCCATTTTGTGTGCGAGCTGTATGCTCATTCCTTGCATTATTTGATACAATCTTACTCCTTCATTTGGATTGCAATTATTTTCTAGTAATTGCTAAACTGAGGATTTGATTCATGTATTGCAATATTAAGGAAATTAATTTTCTGAAAAAGAAAAATAAAGTTTCTTCGTAATTTGAAAAACATTTCCTTTTCTCTTGAAGACATATGAAAAACTGATACATGGAAATCAAATTTAGGAGTGTTAAACTCATGCTACTCTTTAAATTTTCAGTATCTTGATCTAGCATATTCTATTCTATTTTTTTTGCATATTCACTGTATTAAAGTTCTGAAAGCTTCTGTAAAAATGCCAGAAACAAATCAACAGCAGGTTTCATTGACACAAAAAGGATCCCAGTGCTTGTTTGGGAGCTGTTTCTGCAAAGCCAGTCTACAGGACTTGAGATCAACACCAGGAACAAATTACTGTTGTAATCTGAAGTGCCAACTTAAAACAGGATGATTAGATGGATCTTAGTAAGCTTGAAAACTACTATTTATTGAAGTTAAGCATATGTTTTGGCTGTGAAGTGGCCTCTCTCAAATATTTTCATAATAATTCTTTAGAGGAATAATGGTCTCATTTTAATCTGATGTTTCCACTTTCTGCATCTGGGTAGTCTGAACATATTCCCTCTCACCATAATCACTTCACACACAAAAATCAAGAGATTCAGTTTTCTGACAGAGCACATTAGCTTCTGCTAACTATTGCACTAAATATATTTGGATCTGTGCTTCGTGTCACAAATTTTAAGAGGCTGATTTCATGAAATATGGCAAAAACAGAAGTTATAGACTTCATTGACAACTGCAGATAATAATGTGGGGTTTTTTGCCAGAAATCAGAAATGTGTTATATATTTAGCAAAATCTTGCCTTCTTCAAACAGAAATCTTAGCATCCCTATATTATAAACCATGTAAGTTCTCAGTCAAATCAAATTTTTCAGGCAAATCAACAATAAGAAATACATATGTTGTATATATGCTCCTCAAAATTCACCATTTTCATTTATTGGCTGTGTCTCCTTACTTGTCATTACATCACAATTTCAGAAAATGTAAAAGCCAAAAAAAAGGCATTTTAAATAACAAATTCCAGTTTCAAAATTTCTCTGCGAAAAACAATTGTGCTCAAAGACTGCCTCGGTGCAACTTCTTCGTGAGCATTCCCACTTACATTTCTAAAACAACTCCAACATTTTTAAGACTACATGACTGACACATTTTGGAGCTTGGATGTTTTTGTACTTAGCTAAGTACATCACTTCCATTACCCCAGAAAAGAGGATGCAGTGGGGGGGACACCATCTGAAGACAGAAAATATCATATTAACAAGCAACAGGTGACCAAGCTGTCTAAGCTTGTCGCCTGAGCCTGACCTCTGAATTGCCATGAAGTATGAACACTAAAGGGAATAATTTTTTTTACAGTCAAAAAAGGCAGAGGAGAGATGCAGAGAGAACTGAACCAATACATTGTGAGTTTTCTGTTCCAGCAGCATACTGTCCTTCCAGTCTTGCACAAGGCACATGGCTGTAAATCAGTTATATTGCCTGCTATTTACCTACCAAACCCTTGTACTGGTAAAAATTGCGTCGAAATATGAAAATAGGTATCTTTCTAAGTATAAGTACACAGCTTCGGAAGGATTTGAGAAAATAGCTTAGATGAAATTGTGCTGAAGAGGTTCTTCAAAAGCAGGTTTTTAGTAGCTGTATATGATTACAGAGAAATATTCCAGATGTTGCATATTTCTTAAAATAATTTCAGCATCTATTTTTGGTGTAATAAGAATGATACAAAATACTGCTTTATGTTCTCTCTCTTGGCTGAACTTCCCAGTCTGTAACACTGCAATTTTTAAGGGTAATTTTAAAACTGACTGAAAAAAACCCCTAAAATCATAACAATTTGCCAAGAAGAAATGAAAATAAAATTGCAGTGGACAAAACTCAGATGATAACACATTATTGCAAGGATCAGTCATCAATATATACCATATGATAACTAATTGATATATATATATATAGATTATTTTCATTAAAACATCAGCATGGCAAACTTACATAACCTAAGTCTCTGAACCTGAATTCCAAGCTCATCCCTCCCTCTCTGACAAACTCTAAATTATAATAGCTTAGAAAATCTCTTAATTAAGAAGCTTTGTTTTGCCTATCACCTGGTATTTTAAAATCATCCTCCTCAACAACATCCTTCTTCTTAGCCATAACCATCATTTCAGTTTGTTTCCATTAACTGGCAAGAAAACAAAAAAGTCCAAGCAATAACATCGTCACGCAAAAAAAAGAAAAAAAAAAATCAAAACCCAACCAAACCAAAAAAAAAAACATTCAGAAACAGCTCTTCACAAACTCATCAAAAGGGCTTTGAGGTACAAGACAGCAAATGACTTCTTATGTAGGAATCAGACTGCAGCAGGAAAAAAACCCACAGAGCAGAGTGCCTTAACATATTGGCAGGTGGGTCACACTCTGGGAGAGCACACCACCCACAACACATATGATAGAGCTCTGCACTCGCACACACAGTAAATTTCAGCTTCGTAATGCACAGCTACTTGACGGGCGGAGAGCTCGGGCTCCGCGAGCGAGAGCGATGTTTGGCACGTGCAGGGCTCGGTTCTGATTTTACCTACAGATGCCACCATCGCTGCTTTGGCTTCCCAATGTCCATGCTGCAAGGTGAGATTGGGATCAGTCTCACCACATGCTTAAAATCTGAGTTGCAGCTTACGTTCAGCATGAACATTTTTAGTGAATAAATGTAATTGTCATCTTGCCTGACCTATTTTCTACAGAAAATGCCTAAACGTAATGGAAGGTATGTCGGTGAGCTACAAAGGCAGGGCACGGGGAAGAGAAAAAGAGGCATCCCTCTCATAGAGTCTCACAAAACCAACAAGCAGAGGGACCTTCCATACCATCTCATCCTGCTCCGGACCCTCCAATCCTACCTCGTCATCTGCATAAATTGTGCTTGCAGCGGCAGCAGTTCACCTGAGACAACAGTTCTTTTATCCACCGCTATTTATCCAGCTGGAAGAAGTTGGGCCCACAACGAAGAGCAAAAGCTAAGGCCAGAAATTCCCCAGAACTGGTAGGCCAGGGAAGCTTATGCAAATGAATCCCAGAGTTTCTATTATTCAGTCCTTATTATGCTGTCCCCGGTAAGGCGCACACTGCGGCAATTAGTCCCTGTGCAATGCCTCCAGGTGGGGCTACAGATCTACTGCTGCTGACATCAATTGAGCGTTCCCAGGAGTGAGAATTTGGCTGTTTCTGCCTATTAGCCAATATCTGGCAATGTTGCTCCGTGGCTCCATCCTCTCCTACCATTTTTGTTCAATGTCGAATCCTTTTTTTTTACACCACGACCTCAAGTTTCTCGTACCTTTCTGTGCAAAGAATTCTACAATCGAAGAAAAATTGGGAAAGAATGAAAAGGCTGGCTTAGCAAGCTGGGAAATCAGTAACATAAGGAGAGAGAAGGAGCAACTAATTTGTTAGGAAAAAAAACCCTTGCCTTGCCTTGAGCAAGATTCAGGCTCGAATTCTTCTAGATCTCAACCACATATTCTTGCTGCAAAGCTCCACGAAGATCCCGGATGCCTGGGAGCAACCAAATACTAATGTTTTGAGAATTTTGTGAATTATATCAGCAATTCTTCACATTAAAATGTCATTCGCTAGCCTGGTTTTGGTAGCTGTAATCCAAGCTCTTCAGTTTGCTTTGCACTCTTTAAGTTAGGGTATATAGACAAGAAGATGCTGTAGTTGGCTGTGGGCATTTTCAGGTGGAGTTTGGGGTTTTATAGGGAAGTCTACTCCTCAACTTCTTAGATAGCACTTAAAAAGTTCAGTGCAGGTTACTAGAGTTTGTCCCCCTTCACACAGTCTTCCAGCTTCCTTACCTTTGTGACAGACCATAAGGTTATTACAGAATCAAAAGCTCAGTGGTAGCTGCTGAAGTTGGCACACTGTGCCTAGAAAATGGGGAAAATGAACATCTCTCAGGCTACTGCAGTGAAGATAATCACTCTTCCATTATTCCCAACAAACTTTTTTGAAAGTACTTTAGCAACACTGTTCTTAAAACAAAGGAGAGGGCTGCCTGAAAAGATATTGGGAACTTAAAGTCTTTTGCTTGAAGAGCCGTTGCAGACTGCATATTGTTTTGCAGTTGGAAATGTGCAACTGACTGTAGAAATGCGTATGTGCCTGTGTATGTCTGCTGTGTGTGAAGTCTAGAGGGATTATTCCATGTTAATGAGAGCCAAGGAATTCCTCTAGCAGCATCTTGCATAAGTGAGAATCACATAATTTAAAGCTGGCCAGGGGCAGCTTTAACTTACATGCCATTTTCAAAATTGCTTTTTTTTTTTCCTTTTTGAGGAAAGAAAAGCTATAACTACACTCGTTTTTGCTAGCTCCCTTCCATTTTGCATGTCCACTAACGCTTCTACAGAATGGATTTGCACCCTTCTAAAAACCTGTAAGTGGAATACATGTTATTTCCTTAATGGACGAATACTGATTTTGCAGAACGAAAGTGATACTACTACACAATGCTTCCCTCAAGTCCATTAAATGAAACTCCAGGCTATACGGTTTGTAAATCACAGAAGATTATGCTACTAGGGTCCATATTCTTCCTTTTCTCTGACTCCCTTCTTTCTTTCCTATAAAGCAGTGTGGAAAGGGATGCCTTTCAATAACAGATTAGTTATTCTTTTCATTAATTTATTTGTATTATTGTCCCCAGCAATGGGAAAACATAACTTTCCCAGCTTATTTTCTAAAATCTGGAAACAAAGACACATTAAAATATAGGGCCTTTCTGTCTGTAACCACTCAAATCTGCCATAATTTCTTTCTCTCACCATGCAGTAAATGAAAGCCTATAGTTCATAATACTTCCTAATAATTTAATACAAAATTTCTCCCATTTAACAAAGCAATTGCTTAACAGTAACTCATCGTTTCTCCAAAACTGAGGCATGTAGCTGTACAAAAGCTAGCTTTGATTTGCTGGGGAGCTCTGGACAAAGCTCTTATTTCAAGTGAATTTTCTCAGCTTTAGCATCACTTTAGAAATCTCCATCTAGGTTAGACATGGATATAATATAAGGTTGCAATCTTTGCGCAGTAAAATATGTCACTAACAACATCTGTATAAGATAACACAAACTGCAAGACAAAAATCAAGATGTCTTTTACTACATTTTTAATCGGATTCTAAATATTTTTCTTCACATCGGTACAAATGGACCCAGCCTGCAGTTTCGTTGTTAGGAGGGGAAATGCAGTATTAGTAATACAGATTGAACAGTCATGACCTTTCCATCCCTATCCTTCTTTCCATCCCAAACGCAGATAGCCCATGCAAATCAGCTGAAGAGAGAAGGTATGGAAAACTCCCTGAATTAGTGTCTCTGTGCAGCAGGTAATTAACAGGGAGTGCAGCCACCACTCAATTCCAGGGCAGCAATCAAATAACAAAAATTAAGATACTATGCATATAGAGAGACTTCTTTCTTTTAGTTGACCCTTGTGGAACACAAGTAATAAATCCATAACTTTTATGACTTCCTAAAGAACTGAGAAAAGGCAAAACATATTTCCTGCAAAAATTATAAATGAGTGTGAGGCGAGACTCATTTTAAAATAGTAACATTAAAGCTTACAGAAGCAGGGACCAAAAAAAAACCCATCCAAGACAGCATTTTGTTTGAAATTACGAAATCTCTATAGAGTGATTCAGAAATAGTGGGGTTTTTTAGCTCCTGTACATTAATTTAAATATGAAGCAACACCTCTACATTTCATGCTAACTACCATTTCTTTTATTCTCAAAGTAATCTTAGTAGGTGGAGGGAGAGAGAGGCAAACCTTTTAAGCATTTCAAGCCTGATGTGAGGGTGGAAAAAGAAGCTTCTAGGCTCTGATAGTGACTGGCCCTTGAAAACAATAATTAGCTCGAGAAAAGCACAGCAGTTTCAGCTGTCAAAAGGCACGAAATCCCAGTGTCACCAGTTTGATCAGCTCATTGATAGGATATGCAAAGACCTGTTCAGAAACGCAGGAGCAGCAGTGATAGGTATCGGCATGTTTGTACTGTGTCAGTTTCAGGCAGTGAAAAAACAGGATGATTGTCAAATTTGAAAAAGTAAAAATAAATCCCAGAACTTAAACAGAGTGAGTTATAGTTCTAAGGATGATGTCTTAGCTAAGCTTTGCCATTCACTTTTTTGAAAGAATAAACAAAATACAGGCTAAAAATAATGCATCCGCAAAAAAAAAAAGGAGAAAAAAGCAGGACAAAAATCTTTCTAAACTGATCTCACTTGCCCTCTGGACATACAAAAAATTAGTAACTATGCAAATCAGATTTTCCTTTGAGTTCCTAATACATCAAGTAAAACAAATATTTAAATATTCCAGCATTTTTTTTTCTTATTTTTATTTACTGGCAGACATATTTGGAGTTTTGCAAATCAAGAAAGTCACAGTTCCTGCCACTGCAAGTTTGTCACCTTTGCTAAAAAATAGCCTGTAGAGAGAACGCATATTCACTCAGGTTGAAGGTCAAAACTTCAGGTTTTGTTTGTGTCTTTTGCAGAAAAGCACGTTTTTCCTAGTCAGCCACTTTCCATTGGAAGCTGTGAATTTGTAAAAAGATTGGCTGAGGACTGGAAGCTCTTTGTGCAGGGTTCATCGTTTACTGTATTTTTATAGCATGCTCAGCACGCTAGAGACACGGCCTCCGGGTTGTGGCTGACCATGGCTGGTGCAATACAAGAAATATTTGGAAAATAAAAACAGGGTGGGAACAGGGTAAGGAGATGACAGAAAACAATTCCCCTGCCATCCCTCTGCAGACCCTGTGCACCCACAAACACACAGACACACAGAAATAAAAGCTGATGCGTACACCGATGTACCCCCACGCTCTGAGAAAGCATCACCATCAATATTCTCACTTTGGGAAACGAACCCCTCAACAGCATCCTGCACCAGCAGCGCCTACCAGCCTGTCATCTCTGCCTTTCAGGGGGAAGAAAAAAACCTTAGCATAATTTTGGAGGAACGACAGGGCTTTCTCAGTCTTTTTTTCCATGGGTATGAATGAACAGGAGCAAACGTAATAGCAATTACCCTCCAACTGTAGCTGATTGTCTTACTCTAATCTGTTTTATCTTCTGATTTTGTTACAGTACGCACAACGAGGTGCAAAATCTAAAAGCCCACGGGCCCAGCTAGACACCCATGCACGCTCTGATTATATCCAGCCAGCACTTTATGAACGCTTAAAAACTTTACGCTGTTTCTACCTGGCTAAAAATAGAGGAACTCATTCCTGAGATTCAAAACCATTTGTCATTTCTGTTTCCAGCTAAAAGAGAAACTCAGATGCAATTGTGATAAGAAAAAAGTTGCTCAAGCCGTATTTTTTGATCAGAAAGAAACATAAGCTAATTCCAGAAGCACACTATTTAGGAGACAAAGGCCTTTTGCGTCAAGTTGGGTTAAGCAGTTAAACTACTGGGGACCTTCTTGACACAAAAAAAATTTTAAAATCTCAAGAAAACACGCTGGATATTTTCTAGTGATTCTCCATGTATCTGTGGGAAACACATCACTCATATAGATTTCTTATCATGATTTAAAAATATATTTAAAAATTTTACTGCCAAATATAAAGATTACAGATAGTGACAGAATTTAAGAGAAAAACATTCGTTGAGAGAGATCTAATTATATTTCAGTTTTTGTGTGAAAAATATCCACAATCCTGATCTGTTCTCAGTCAGTTGGACTTCTGCCAATATATAATAAGATTAAAATTTAAGATTAAAAGATGTTTCAAGATACTTCTAGAATAACTGGCCTAAAGGTGAATTCTCATTTCTGTAGCTAGTACCTAAATACACAATCTATGAACAATTAAATAGGAAAGTAAACCTTTCATTATTTTTCCCTTAAAAGGAAAAAAAAAATACTATTAATTCCAATATAGACTATTTCAATTACAGCACTTCATGCCTTCCAACTCCAGTGCATTAAGTGAAACAGAAAGCTTACTCTGTTAAATTACAGAATCTCTGGAAATGTATGAAAACTTTCCAATGGAAATCTTAATTACTAAGGAACTCCAGATTATAACTATTTTTAGCTAATTGGAGAAGAAAATATTTTTAAACCTCTATTTTTGAGAAGGTACAGTTGTAATATTCCTACAATGTCTCTTGGTTTTGAAATGTGGCATATTATTCAGCCCGGGTCCTTTGATGTGTGTTTTTCCCTCAATCCATGCTCCAACAATTCTGTCATACAGAGAACTGAAAATTAAGTTATTCTCACCAGCAATACTCCCCCACAAAGAATCTATCAAACCATAGATATAAACCTCAGAACAATCCCTGCCAGGTTTCTCATGCAAATGCTGCAGAAAAACTTACAAGAGCACTTTAAGATATTGAGAACCCTTCAATACAACCCAGTATAATAACTTTTACTTGCTAATTTCTATGGGTCAGTTGCAAAGGAATAGACCTGTCAATCTTTTTCAGATGTAGCAGAATTTGTCTGTCTACAAACAGGGATGCTTTGTTGTTGCCATAGAGACTAATCCTCCACTTTCCTTCTGTTGACACAGCTAGTCACACTCTAAACTACCTGATCACACTTTTAATAGGCAGCTGACTCCAGTACCATAAAATGCTCAAATCAAGTTCGCAACACTTGACGCATCTACTGTTGCTTTTTAAAATAATAATAATAATAATAATAACAACAAAAAAATTACAATAAAGTGTTGCACAAGGAGAACTCTACCACTCTTGTCTCAAAAAGTAGATTGTATAGGAATAGTGACTGTCTAACAATTACTTTGCTCAAGTTCCAACTTAATTATATTATTCTAAGTGAATAAATTGCTATAATAGAGGAAATGTTATTTTAAACTTGCTTTTTTATGTCTTGGATATGAGTTTCCTTTAAGCATCAGTTGATTAAACATACAAAGTAGTATAACAATTACCCAGAAAATCATTTCTATTTCTTTTCACAGAATTCAGTATATTATATCATTTTCTCATTTTCAAATTTTAAAACCTGACAAGAAAACTAATGTGGAGGCAACTCACACCCTGCAATAAAGCGATGTTCTCAGAAAGGCAATTTTCATTTGGGTGACTTGAAACTTTGTGATGTTTTAATAAATATCCTATACTTAAAGCTGATTCAGAGTCTATTCATACCTTCTTGGTTTGCAAATCAAATAGTCAGAAGTGAGCCTTTTTCTTTAAAAAAAAAAAGAAAAAAGAAAAGAAAAAAAAAGAAAAGGTTCAAATAGGTTTTCTTTTGTCCAGGTTAGAATAATTTTACAAGCTTTTTCTTTTATTATTCATTGCTTAAATAAAAGGTGAAAGGGACCAAACCAGCAAAATAGAAGGACATTAATATGTTCAATGAACTTTTTGCTTCTAAAATGACAGAAAGTCTTAATTAAATTTTTCATGATGACATTATTTTGATGTTTATTTTATGGAAATTCTTTTGCACATTGGCAGTAAAATATCTCTACTTCCATTCTTCAAACTGTCTTTAGCTGCCTTCAGTGTTAAATTGCTAATTCTCTTCCTGGTTCCTCCTAATACAAAATGAAAATTCTAAAGGTAATTTTCCAAAGCTATTTTGTCCTCCTTTAACATATATTATAAAAAGTTTGTTGTGACTCCTTCAATTAACAAGAAAAATTGATGTGTATCATTAATTACGTCAGTAGAAATCATAAATCATCACTGAGTGCTGCAATTAATTATTTTAAAGTCATGTGAAGACAAATGACAGGCAGAAGATAAATCCACAGACCCTTCAGATCAGAGTGAAATGGGAGAGAAAAAATGGAGAAGAAAAGATGCAACAAAATCAGCAACAGTTTATGAATTAAAACACATGAATCATTTTCCCCTGTTTTAACAATGTTAATAAAGAGATTATAGCAAAACTAAAACACTAGTAGAAGTCAATGGTGTTTCCATTACAAGCCTTAATTTTTCAAGGGTTGTGTATTTTTATTTTCACTATTTTTAAAGCGACTGAAAAAGATTCTCCCACCAGCTTACCCTTTTTGCTTTCTATTTGTCTATGTTTTGGAGAAGGGTGGCTAAAATGCCAGAAGGATCAAGCACCCTTTTCTAATGTATTTTTCCGTCTTTGTTGCTGTAATGTCAGTGAACAATATGTCGTTTTAATCAACTTTCTCACAAATTTCTGCAGGAAGAGAGTAACTTGATGAAAAAACTGAACTTGGAATTTATCTTACAGGATAAGAAATTTCCAGAAGAACATGAGGATTTGAAATCTGTATCAACTGACTTCATATGGATATTTGCAAATACAGCTATATATATCAATTCTGTATGTACCCATACACACCCACATGTCACTAGCATCCTCACACAGTTCTATGTCCCTTTCTTAGCTGCAATCTGAGGGCTTAGGACAAAGTACAAATACCCACAGTTTTAGAAAGTTCTCAAGTTCAGAATTTAAACACAGTTTTTCCAGTTAATTAAGCAGAGACGTAGTATAACGGTTTTCAAATCATTTACAAAATACCGAGGCATTCATACTTCTCACGTGTGCTGAATGACACCTAACCCTTTCCCTATATTTTTCCCACCATAGGGTATATACAGGGAATGCCAGCATGAACATCAGTGTACACAGATAACACAACTTAGCACCCTCATTAAATCACCAGCTATGAAACTAGGAAAAGCTGTAATAGGGCATGAGGACTGTGCTTTGTAGAGGAGAGGAACACACTGCAGAATCAAAACTTGCTGTGCCTTTCTCCTTAATACTTTAAGGGCATGTGAGCTTTCACTTTGCAGAATTGATTTTCAACAGTGAAGAAGCAATACCTGTTTTAAGCATTAAACAGGACGCCATGGGGAAGATCTGCAAAGCGGGAGAGTGAGTTCTGGGATCTTAAGTCCCCCTCATGTCACAGGCACAATGAATTTTACAATCTTTTGCTTTAGGTAGTCCAGCTCCTGAAACAAAATCTCAGCTGTTACCACTGCCCAGCTGTTACCTGCACAATTAGGGCCAGTGCTTTTAAATCCCATATTTGTTCTAAAATTCAATTGTGCAACATTGTGTTTAAAATGTCAGCGGCCACTTAAATTTTATTCAGAAAAATGCTTCTACTTCAGCTACCAGTAACAGAGCTAAGCAGGAAACAAAAAAGTAAACCATTGTCAAAAGGACCCCTTACGAAATGCAGTGTTTTCTGTTTGGGTCTCACGCCATTGAGAGCATTTGGCAATTATCCTTGTCAGCATCAACAATATCATGATTTTTTTGGACAATATTCATCATAAAAATATTGCTTTCTCAACTTATCATTGTGCACAGAGGCACAAAAATGGTGCATACAGATGAAGGTGAGGACACAACAAATTGTCACTACTTTTTCCAAAGACATAGGGAGTCATAGCATTTCCCCTGACCTTAAAGAAATCATTTACAGTCCCTCTCTTCTTTTTTGATAAATCAGCCAACTATAATATCCATGTGATAGCAAGTACACACTAAACTAAATCATAAACAGGCCCAATAGGATCACTCATCAGTTTTAGGTGTCAGCAATAAACGTCCCTTTTTGACATTCAACTCATTTTGACTACTCCATTCCTTGAATAATTACAACAAAATCAATAGGATTACCCACTGAGTAAATTATATGTTAAACACTGAAGTTAAACTGTAGGAAATTTGGTTCATATTTCTATTGGAAAACATATCTTTGTTTTACTCTTATCCCATATAACCTTGTCTGTTGTGGTAAACTATTTTACTTCACTGCAGCAGTGCAGGAAAACGTAGATGCAAGGTTCCTTGTAAAGTCAGTCTTGCAAATGAAGGTCCAGTGCAACTCCAAAAAGTCTAACGTGACCGTCAGCAGTCTACTTTGTAAACTTGTATTATGGTATTCATTCCTCAACTATTGAACTAGTAGACTAGTCCAAGTGAATTTTTATACCATACAAGACATACAAGACAGCTACATCCTACTTGTAGGATGCTTTTGTAGACCGTTACTCTGGGAACCACCGTTTCTTACGGCAGTGTAGGTAGCATGTCACATACGTGCAAAAACAGATATGCAAACTGTCCTTTTACTCAATCCTTTGTGCAAAGAGAAAAAATAGTGTTATTTTTTGCTATAGGGGATTTAAAAGTAAGCCCAAGTGTAAATAATGCAATGATTCTGTTTTTATAAGGAAATGTAGTCAATTAGGAAGGTCTAATTAAAAAAAAAAAAGATAAAAATACGTTAAATGATCAGACTCTTTCTACAATGCACTTTGGAAACAGTTCCTCAAACATAATCATTTACTTTTTCTTAGCTTTTGCTTACATTGGTAAAGATCACCTATCACAGATCAATTTTCTACTGTTTCCAATCCTTTGTCTTCCTGGTTGCACATTGCATGCTCTCCTTATGCAACTTTCCCCTTGCAACAAGAGAAAGGAATCAAAGATCACAGAATTTTGATCTTCATTCCAAAGTCAATGCCACATATCCTAATGTGTGCATCAAGCAACACAAGTTAATTTACAGTCATGCACATGAGGCCATGCAGGACAAACCTCTCTATCAGAGCTGCTGTTCAGAAACAAAAAACTCCAACAGGCCAAAAACAACTTAACAAGACTGCCAGATTAACTACCAATGCAAAATGGAAAAACTGAGCCATCAAAGAGGAATATAAATGCAAAAGTTACATTCCTTCACTGTACTTCAATTCCAGTGTTCCCCCTACGAATTGTTTTTATAGACACTGCACCGCAGCACATAACCTATTTTTCTAAGTTCTGCATGCCTTGTTTGCTCTAAAAATGACTACCATGAACAATTCTAATTGTTATGGAGACTCTAAAGTCTTTATTAATTAAATTTAATGCTAAAAGGACTTGTGAGACAACCTTCTAAAACCGATTTCACTGTACCCTTCACGTTTCTTCAGCCACACTTTGTGTATCACAGTGGCCCTTGATCGTGCTACAGATTCTCGATATATGATGCAGGTTTATCTTTATTTATTTATTCCCTGTCGTAAACAATAACTGTCATTGATTAAAATATGTTGCTTCTTAAAAATACGGTGGTAGCCAGTAACTTTTTTTTTAATATTTTTTTTTCCCCATGAAGGTGGAGGTACTATTAAAGACAGCTCCTTCCCTCCAGACTTCTGGGTGGAGGGAGACTGAAGGGGGAAAGAGTCCATGAAGGTTTTTTTGTTGTTGTTCTTTTGGTTCTTCATACTTTCAAAAGATAGAGATTTTGTTCACAAAAAGATTACAGAACTATACCCTGCTGCTTGTAAATCTTAAGATGTATTTTGTCTATTCTTCCAAAGAGCCTGCTTTTGTCACTCTTACTCCTCCTGAGCAATATTTTATATCAGTATTAGAGCAGTATTTTCTCTCTGTTAATAAATGGCAGAACAGAATACGTTTCTTTTTATTAACTGCCTTTAGAAGTCTGCTCCTCTAAAATGTATTTTTAAATGTAGAATTATTCAGCTTTTGTCACAATCCTCTCCCCTTCAAAAATAAATCAAAATGGTTGATACATAAAAGTTCAAGATAGGTGAGATTTCAAAGGCTAATCCCTGGGAAAAATAAAACAGAATATCAAGAAACCCGTTACCCACTTCTGCTAGTTCTTGAACTGGGAAGATTAATACAAAGGACGTGTGTGATGGTGAAGTCTGGAAAGTTACTTAAATGCTTTTCAAACCTACTTTAGACCTGGCTATGAATATGCTATGAATCCATTGTTCAGGAAAGATATTCTTTCTGACAAAATAAGTGAAATCTATCTTGATTGACATCTATGATAAAAAGTTCTCCTTGGCATCTGTGGGACCAGGATTTTTCTGTAGGGATCTACCCTGCTTTTTATTTTCTATCAGTTCAAGAAACTATTGCCCTTATAGCTAGTTGCTTTGGCATGAAATGGAGGGGTATTTACGCCTGGTGAGGATCCACAGTAATTGTATTTGGCTGGGTGTGAAGAAGCCGCTCACCTACACTACAAACACTCTTACGTGAGATAACGAAGTACTTTTGTCATCTATAAGCCACCCAGATCACTGTATCTCCCTGGTCATGGGAAAATTTGCCAAAATAATTTGGATATAATACCATGATCGTAAATTAATGACATTTCATGAATGTAATAAAATGCATTTTTTTCCTATTACATGGACAAAAGTGAGGCTGAAGTTTAAGCTAGTAAACTAACTGAAGATGAAGATTAAAGAAGGATAATATTGATGAGTTAAAGAAATACTCTGTTGTATTTCTACAGTAGTATACTACTCTGTAGTATAAGAGTTGTTGTCTCACACTGTAAAACATTTTACAGAGATTACAGCATAATCTCATATTAAGACTATGCAGGCACATCACTTACTGAAGTTGCCTATTAATGTGATATATGTCACGTTTGCACCACACCTGACTTTATAAGGTAGAGATTTTTAGAAGAAATGTGTCCTTTCTGTGAAAATTATACATTACCTAAGGACACCTGGACCACAACAGGTCTGGCTACTAATAATTAACAGATTAGTTTGCAGCACATAAGCATCTGAGAAGGTAGATGTCTTTATGGACCTTTCTGTAAGGGAACTTCTCCCTCTCTTTGCACCCACTCCTTGGGGTTGGCTGATAGTCTCAAAATCTTAATTTTATTTCTGTTGACTAGACAGCATTCCTGATTAACAGTTTAGCATCTGAGGAAATACCACCATCATCACCCCACCAGCTGACAGAAATAACGTTTGGAAAAGTGAACACGGCTTTATTTTCCAGGAAAAAAAGACAGAGTCAGAATTTTTCACAGGGTTATTTTTGCCTCTGGTGAATTAATAAATTCTTTTACTGCTATTTTTGGAGATTTATATTAGTTTGATAGAGAAAGTAGAGCTCTGATTGGCATGAAGACAATCTCTAACTGTATTTCTGCTGATTGTAGTTAACTTTCAGATTACTTTATCTGCCCTTATAATTTACTGGTTACTCTGTAGAAATATGCATGTATGTACAAACATTAACAGCTTTACAGCAGAGAAGCAAGGATTAAAGAGGTTTTACTCTTTCATCCTTTCCATCATTATCAGCCAGCATGGTATATGCTCCTGTATTACATGAAAAAGAACATCCCCTGCCTCATCCCTGTTTAGATTATAGTAGCATACCTTTCATTATGTGCGCCTAGACATATATTAAACAAACATATTCCTTCTGTTTATTAGTTCTTTATGTATGATTGATACTGTAACTGAAAAAAAAGCTATTCCAGAAGGTCTGGCAGACAGCATATCCATACAATTTCATGCAAAGTATTTGCTGCATAGCTGAAGATCACTTAGGACAAGGAATAGCCTTTACACACAAGCTTAATAAACAGGCAGGTCAAGAAAGGTGTGGGAACAATGTCCACTCTGTGAAACTCCCTTTGGGTACATAAAGAACAGCATTATACAGTCTGGAGAGAAGCCACTTTGAGGTAGAGTTTAGCTTTTATTAGCTGAGGGCCACTAAGTAGTTTTGGGTGTATCTATTACATTTTTGTCAGCGCTGGAGTAAGGTAAAATGGCCTTAGTGCAAGGAGTAAGTTGGAGGCCAGCCTTTTTTTGTTTTTAAATGTGATTCAGGTCAACAAGGAAAAAAAAAATATCTGCAAGACAAAGAATAACAGGGACCCAAAACAGAACAAAATGTTTGTGCTGCAATTCCATAGAACAGCTGAAGTCCTTCCTGCTGGTGGGAAAAAACAGTTGCAGTTTCTCCCCAGCCACGGGTCTCCATTTGAGCTTTTGAAAATAAACCTGTGCAGCAGGATGTTTGCTGCTCAACTGAAAAGTCTCTGACTTAGGAGCTAGGACTGAGAAGCACAATGAAACTGCATCATACAAATTCTCTTTAAAGTCCTAAAGTAGCAGGCTGCTGAATTAAAGGAGTGTCGACGGGTACCCTCCTCCAGAAATTTTCTATCCTTTCTACTCCTAAGGTTTCTTATAAGTTTCCAAAACAAATTGAATAATAATAATAATATTAATAATAATAATAATTATTATTATTATACAGTTCTATGTCTCTATTTTCTGAGAAGTAAATCAACATTTCTGTATGGGTTGAACCAGACATGGATTTTCCTGTTTGCTCTTTTTTTAATCTTTTGGGGATTTTGTAGCTGAAAATTTTATTTACATGATCTTGTTGACCATTTTCTTCAGTCTTTCAATATTATTTTTTAAAAATTGTATTCATATGCATGGAGTCTCATGTATCTAAAGTATACTCCACAGACTCAATGCTGTTATTCAGCCAAAAAGCTACATGGGTTACACTCACAACTTACACAGCTAGGAATCTGCAGGCAGAACATAAACCCATCAAGACCCTGATGATGAAAACAATTGTGAAAAGTGATGCAATACCACTGACTTTCAATATTACAAAATCTTTTGAACTGGAAAAAACCACAATGCTAGGCTTGCTTCTGTGGACCATTATTTGTGGTGAGCTTTCCCAAAAGCATTGCACATTGTATAAAGCCTGCTTTTAAAATATGTAATTATTTATGGAGATAAACTCAGAACTCTTTCGGTTTTAAAAAAGGAATTAAATTCAGGCGAGTTTTTGGAACGCAGTTTCAGGCAGGAATGGTCATCTGCTTGTAGACAGACGGATGCTGCTGCAGCTGCTGCTATTCATTATACTGTACTTCACGTTTTCTTCGCTGTCAACCTTTTATGCGTTGAATCAACAGCGCTAGGGAAGGACTTACTGTGGGAGCATGTTTCTGGGTTGCTCTGGGCTTACCGCTATGCACGTGAGAGCAGAATCTGCCCTGATATGAAACACGGGAGAATTTACTGAAAGAATCCTTCTGTTTATCCTTCTCCTGATTTTATTTCTTCCGTTTCCTCACTTATCAAATGAAGCAACAACTTTCTTCCACAACATCGGTAGAGAGTTAATTCCCAAGATTCCCACTTTGATACTTCCAAGTTCCCAGGAACTCACATTCCTGCCAAGAGCAAAACCATTTAGTAAATCTCTAAGAGCTTTTGTAAATAGGATGCCATCCAGCAGATTAATCAGACTTTCAAAGCAAATAGCTGAGGGGTTTGGTAAACAAGAGTTATAATAAAGCAGAGTGTTAAAATACATACATATATGTATTTTTTATATATATATAAATGCTTGCATTACAGGCAGGAAACAATTCATGCCTGGGACGACTGCATTATTAGTCACAGCACCGTGACCTCTCACCCCAAGTGATAAAGTACACAGGTCAGAATTGACAATACATACTCATGGCTGATCATGGCTGCCAGTTATTGATCCGAGGAGGGGGAAAAAAAGAAAACTTTGCAGGAAAAACATTGCTCTGAATTACAAACACGCATTCTCCTGAGACTCAGCAACTCTCTGGGTTTCTCCCACTGGAGCTGGAAAGCAAGAAGTGAGTTCAGCCAGTATTTAATATCAAGTGAATGTGGTGTTTAATCAATACTATTCTGCTTTTGTTCCACGATGTGGAAAGCAGTGTCTATTCATTCAGTAAAGGTTAATGCCAAGGGTCAAGTGATTTCACACTCTCTGTAGGATCCACAACATTTCAGTAGTTCAGATGCCTTGGACAATGATGACTCAGTTGGACTGATTTATTGCCACTCTAAGGCCCTGCTTAATACTAAAGTGCTATCTTATGATAATACCTCAGAAAATAGCACTGATAAAAGAGGAGGCAATAATTACCTACATTTTGAAGTAATGTCTTCATTTCTAACATCCTATAAAGATGTAAGGTCCATTTAAAATGATCTGCTCCTTGTATTAGCAAGTCAGTTAAATCAGATATTATCAGTGTCCTCTGGTTTATGAAATGCTATCTATGCAAAAGAAATCTGGCGGATGTATTAAGAAAAATGCAAATTGCAAGCAAATGTAATACAGTACATCATTTAACATACATTTTAAAGAATAACTTATTTCCTTGTCTACTTGCCCAAATAAAGAAATACTGTTCTAAGACAGAGTAATAAGATAAAAAAAGGGAGAAAATTGTCAGACAATGTAGAATAAAAATATAATAATCACCCACGCTCTGTGTTCTAATCAGGCTTTAATATGTGAGACCACATAAGTAACAGTATTTACAATTGCTTCTTTTTTTTTTTTCTTTAAAATTTCTAACTTAAGGTTAGATATGCAAAAAGGGGAAGGCTATATACTCCCCTTCAATATGATACACTGAAAATGACATTAGCTGAGGTCATTGTCTAAATCAGAATGCATTTGACTTTGTCAGGGGTTCTAATTTTGAACATGTTAGGATCCCTGATTATTATTCAGCAATGTCTTATTCAAGATGTGTTTTATATAATGAAAGAAGTTCAGATGTCACCAGGAAAATAGTGTGAGAAGAATTAATTGGAAGGCTTATCAGAGAAAAGTCATTTAGAATCCAGCTCTACCTAATATATCATTGAATGATGAATATACCAATCAATTAACGAAATAAAATAAATTCTGCAAATTTGACTGAAGACATCCTATTATTATAAGTGGGAGGATATTTGGAACAGTTAATTACTCCTTATTTTAGGTTCTAAATATGCAAAAATCTTTTATCTGAATTTTCAGCATCCCTCTCTCCCCCAATTGCAGATATTTAGAAATTTCTTCTGACTTGTTTCAAATGACTATGTCATATTTTCTATAATACTACGGCAGAAATAGAAGAAAGGTATTTTAATGTAAGTTAAAGGAAAAAATCCTGCGTTCTTACATTTGCAAGATACTGTGTTGCCTTACAAAAAACAGTAATCAGTGCAAAAAAGGCAAAATGTTCAGCATTGTATTTCTTGAGAGACGGACTAGTTATTATGAAAGAAATCTACACTGTAAGGCAACAAGTTTACTGTCTTTGATGTAATAAATTGTTACTGATATTGTGAAATGTTTAGTGAGTGAATTTCTCTTTCCACTCTTTGACCACTCTTTGAATAAAAAATGTCAAAAATATCACTAAAGGTCATGAATGATGGTGAAACAATACTGTTAAAGACCAAAACCAAAACCGCCAAGACTCTCTTCTTAATTTCATAGATTTAAAAAGCTCTAAATAGTTCACAATTCCAGACAACAGATTCAAACTATCTGACATCTGTTGATTTCTTCCTCTCCCAACAAGGTTTCAAAGTCACAGCCTGAAATATAAAACTTTTCTTGTTAAAATTTCATACAGAAATTTAGGCGTCGGTAACTGACATACTTCAGAGATATCTAAGACCACCTCCTAAGATGTCTGGAACAGAAAACAAAAAGTTTGCCTGCTTTAAACTAATGGAAGTTAAAAAAATAAAATCCTTTGTATTAGGAAGGAAAGCGTGTCCTTATACTTGAACAAGACGCTTTCTTTAATTTATTTAAAAACAGAATGCCTTGGATGATCTCAGTTTACGATAACAAAGACTTTGTCACACTAAATCAGTCCTCTGCACCATTAAGTTCAGAATCTTGCCTGCAGCCCCAGCCAGCGCCCAATGTATCAGACAACAGGGACATCCAAGGAAAAAGACATATTTTTTCTGACCCCAATGAGTGTGAGTACCCGCCTTGAAGGAGGAACTTTATTAATTCCATTTTTTCTGCACAAACCAGTATTAGAGATTATTTGCTGGTAGAGCTTCACAAATTAGCATCCAGCAAACTTATATAGGGGAGCGTAGAAAACACAGTCCGTCTTAACAGTAATTAATTTTCTCATGACTACACACAGGCCCAAAGCACGTGTAATACGTAGTTTCGCTGCGAACAGGAATAGCTGTATATCAGCAATATCCCAAGGTTGCAATAAAGAACAAGAATATTCGTAGTACTTAGTGGAATAAACAGCCAGGAAAGCTGAAAATTGCAAAATTGGGCCAAAAGGTGTTCCTAGACAATTTAGCATTACTGTATGATCTAACAATTCAAATGTTTCAGCTGTAATCTAACGGCTGGACTGCATATTACTTCTTTCTGTTTTGCACACTGCAGTGGAATTCTACTACAGAGGGTATTTTGGAAATGGAGCATTGAAAAAGAATAAGTTGTAGAGAGAAGAGAATGGCTATTCAGATCAACACCACTGTAATACCTAATAGGATACCAAGAATAAAAAAAGAAAAAAAGACATGCCTAAAATTAGGCTTCTGAAGCCATACTTAGGCAATTAAATAAAAGGCCTAGTTACAAAGACTGCTAAGCAGCCAGGAGCTCCTATTATAGTGGGTGTCATCCTATTGCAGTGAGGGCAGTGAACTAGCTGGCTCCTGAAAAATGTGGCTGAGTATCCAGGCTAATTATGCAAAATACTTGCTTTGTGACAGAGTGCAACATCAGTGAGATTTATACAGGCAGATTTAGCTGCCTTTTATATACTGAGCGGTCCAGGCTGAATTTGGATCTCCATTCATGTACAAGTTATATGTGATATGAATGGACATGTGAATCAATCACGAATAAAGTGTTTATTACAACTCTGTTACTTAGTTCTGATTTGTGCTTTTGCCTACTGTTTTGTTCCATTTTTATCACTTTTTTTTTGTTTAATCTTCAGTTGCGTATGACTTTGGGGTTTGGCAGGCTTGCAGTAGAGTTTTAACTGTAACATTGTTAGAGTACAAAAGAAATTAAAATATTACAAATAAAATGTTTTCTCACTATTACAAATGAATAAAACAAAATTATTTAAGAATTTAATTATTAGAAAACAGAAGTACTGATTTCATATTACTAGGCCACCTGCCAAAGATGGTCAAAATAATGAAAAAGTTAATCTTGCTTAGTTTTATGAAAAATAACACATTGTTTGAGATAATTCAGTCTGAGATAAGTTATTTGTAAAACAGCAATTTACCTAGTGGTACTAAATACATGCATAATCAAAAAACACCCATGGTAATCTGAATTCTACTCCAACAGCTAGCTGGTGTTTCTCCGCAGCTCATGATGGTAAAAGGACCCTGCCTGGGCTCAGGGCTCTTATGGGAGAGGACTTCCTGCAGGACTGAAACCCTGATTTGTAGGAAATTTAAACAAAATATGCTTGCTACAATGAGGGTATCACCAAACCTTGAGATGCAATCTTTCCTTCTAGAATTACTTCTGTGCCTTCACCGAGGTGTGCAATGGATTTCATGCACTCAGGTGCAACCTGTTGAGAATGCATACGTGCATCTCAAATCTCTTAAAAAATTTCAATCTGAAGTCTCCAACTGTTAAAGGTTGGCTTCCACTGACCTAGAAGATTAAACAGCTACTGCCAGTGTGCTGAACAAGGCTGGCATCCTAACTGAACCCACGGAGTGACTTTGGAAAGACAAGACATTTGCTTCATGCTCCCAGCTGCACAAGAGTAGAGTAAATGTGCCTTTTCATATCACTATGAGTAGCGATGGACACCATACCAAACTGAAATAAATAAACAAGCTTTCAGAAGTTACTCAGACGATATCACGCTATAGTCAGTTCAGTCAGAAGAATTAAAACCAAAACTGTTCACCAAGCCTGAAAAATTCAGAAGGGTATCAAGTAATGTATGTTGCTTACCTTCTCATTTACTTTCTTTCAAGCATTTCTTGAAGCAGTTATTTATGCTGGAAGTGCAGGTCACCACGAGGGAGACTCTAGGAGAAAAATATTTCCCTTTACTTTCAATTCTGATGAAAAATCCCATCTTTCCTGAAAACACTCATACCATTTGTAAAGTGCCATTATTCTCTGCACTGTGTTCGCTATCCACAATGTCTCTAAAACAGGAAATTAAATCCATCATCGTGGACCCGTAAGCCAAATCCCTGCCTTTACTCACAGTTATAATATGATGTCTCTCAAGAAAATACCCAGGAGTAGCTACACCCTGCACCTCCAGGCTGCAGGGCTCTTGCTCAGCTCCCTGTAATTTCACTTGTCCTCCCTCCATCCTGCCAGGCTTGGCGAAGCATCCCTCAAGGCCATGGCTCCCACTGCTGTCCCCTTTCTGTTGTACGTCGTGATACACAGGGCCCACCTGAGAGCGCGGCGTCCTGAATCCTGACCCCAGGCATACTCAACAGCCTTGCGAATTTTCCACACCTGTGAAACAGATGGGGGAGAATATGTCAAAGGCAGCTGTTTTACCGTGCAGCATTAGTCTGTTTTTAATCTCTTCGCTTCAGTTGCTGAACTGAAATGTTATATAAATATGTCATTCTTTATGACAAAAGCCAAATAAATGCTAATACTATCATTAAAAAGAAACTTGTGTCTGGGGTGTAATGGGGAGATCAAATGACAGAGGCAGTAGCTTTTGCTCAAGGAAAGAAAATGTAAGCGTTCTTCATCTCAAAAGAGGGATGCCACTGCAGCACATCAGTTGGGTTGCATTGATCTGGGTGCTACATAGCGCAAATACTCCAAACCAGGTCTCCATCTGCTGTCATTAAGCACAGAAACACTGAACCGTGATGCCCAGACCGAAACAATACTCTGGCTGGCTGCTGTGATAACCTCGTGTTGGAGACTGGGCTTGACTGACCACATTCTGCAAAGAAGCCTGTAATCGGCCCTCAGAGATGGGACCTGCTGATACGACCTCCTTGGTGCAAAGTGCATAGTTTTCCAGGAAATACCATTTTTAGCTGTAACATACATACCTTTCCTATTGAATGAGGCCTCGCCACTTCATTTCTTGAGTGTGATTACCAAATACCACGTACTTAAACTAGATGACAAGAGGAACCAGAGTTCTCTTTGAGTCAATCAAAGACAGCATGGTTTGTTTATCTTGGAAAAAGAAGTCTTTAATCTTTACATGCACATTATTTGTTCTGCCTTTGCACAGTGCCCACCACAGTGAGACCCTCATCCTGTGCTGGAGCAAATAGACAGTATAAAAAAACAGAATGCTTTTGCTTCCTTTCATAACTGGTGACTTATCATCTTCTCAGGCATCTAAATACTGTGCTTACACATAATGCTGACTGAAGATCAAACGAGCGTGTAGACAGCATCCCCCCACAACCTCCCATCCCTCTCCACACAGTTGTTCGCATCATATTTGAGGTCAGTTCAGTCAAAGCTACCTCAGCTTTGTTAAATTTTTTGACAATACTGTAGCTTTTGGATGCCAGTGCAAACAAGCTGCCATCACATCCCCAGGATTAGGAAAGATTTTAAATTTCAGTCAACTTGGCCTTGTTTGTTTGCCTTAGCTAAGATGAGGAGTTGTCAAACTACACAATTTCCATAGCTGTCAAGGATGTTTTTGAACATGCAAATCTGCAGTACATTTTATCACAAACATTGCAAAAAGCTTTAAAACCGGGACATATGAAATATGTATACTTTCTTTTTGTTAAAAAAAATAAAGTCTCTAGCTCAACATATAGGCCTTCACCCTGTATATCAATGTATTGCTGTCTTGTCTGTTTTGTAGCCAAATGGAAACAATAGAGCATCAACAGCATTGTCAGCTCCTTCGGTTTCTCTCGTTTGAGCCTTTTATTATACACAGGCATGGAGAATGTTATTCAGTTTTTATTCTGCTTGGAAGCCTTGACATTTTCTGAGGATGAGACCTAATCCCGCATACCAGGCTTAATTTACCCCATCAAACAGGTATTCAGGAGAGGTTGGTGTACACAGCAGCAGCTTGCCTAATGTACTGAGAGGGGTGATGAGCAGTCTGGAGCGTATTGGGTCCATTCATCAGTTCTCAGGTATGCACTGCCCTTCCTCACTCGGTGACCGCACTGCCCTTCCTCACTCGGTGACCACACTGCCAACACACAATCCAGAAAATATCTGACTATGGTCTCTGCAGCGCGTTAAAAGTGAGTGGAAGATGTCACTCTTACCGCTTAATGCATGAGAAACCCATAGTTACAATGACCAGGAAATGATAGCTAATTATTTCCAATAACCATCGCCACAATTTAAAATCAGTCACTTTTTCCTAACAAGTACATTTAACATTAATGAAGTTAACATAAAACATTTTTTAGGAAATGTGCCTCCTCCCAGTTCAGTTAAGTTTTGGGGTTTTACAAACAAAAATGTGTAAATATGTGAACTTCAAACCCATTTCTTTCACTTTAGGCAGAGAGTGATCTTTTTTGGCTCGCTCCCCCGGTGCTGCTGTGCTCTCCTCCCTCTCCATAGACCTCTACCGCTGTTGACACATAGGAGCAGACGTGGTGGTGATTCATCAGCCTGCAGGTCTGCCGCTGAACTCTGTATTCTTCCACTGGTGCCTAAAAAACACGTGTGAGCTGGGTCTTGCACACAGGACAGAATCCCCCGCTTTTCGTGAGAAAAAGTTGCTCTTTGAGTTTTACCTGCCTGGGAGTTGTCATCTTGGTAACAATTAGAGATTTCATGTTAAATGGGCTAACTCTGCTACAGCAGCAAGGGAATATTTGAAATGCTAATGAAAGACCCAGACAAAACAGACTGAAGGATCTGTTGGAGAAACTGCAGAATCAACCAAGATGCAGAGGAGAGAGACTGTGAAGAGAGTACAGTATTTATCTCTGCTGTGGCAAGCATGTTGCCTCCGTCAGGCAGAAATGTTGGAGAGTATTCCCTGTTTTTGAGCCTTTAGTTTAGGTTCGAGTCATTTATTTCGAATAAGCCAGATCGCTGTGTTCTGCCTACAGAACCCCAATACAAAATATCATGTTTCCCCACTTCCCACATGGAATAAACATACAGGAGTAAAACAGACAAGATTTCATATTATCTTTGGCAGTTAGTCTAATGAGTCATTGCCAATATACATTTCTTCTAGAAACACATTGCTTATAGTATATATGGAGTGTTAAAACCTTTATATTCTAGAATATTATAAGACTAAGCTGAACGCAGCTATTTCCAGTACAGAAATACAGTTGCCAAGAAATAAGGGTGATTCAAATACTGCACTTTTACTTTTTCTTAAGGACAACAATCCTCTGTGCTCCTGCAGACATCTTGAAGGAGCTGTTGAAATGTATTATTCTGCACGTTTAATACCATGTAGGACTCCGAAGAGGTAAAGTTATACAATGCCTTAGGCAATTATGAACAAGGATTATAGGGAAAAAGAAGGCTGTAATGTAGAGTATAAGTGGCATGATATAAGCAGAATATTTAATATTTAGGACAACAAAATAAATAACACACGGTCTTGGCTACCGCAATAACAGACACCATTTCTTTTCTCTGCAGTTCAGATCCGTTTATCTGAACCAGCAATGTTCAAATTCATTAATGAAGCCACTATTGATTTGTGGAACATGACTTAAAATCTCAGCAAACACCGAACAATCTGTGAGGAGCTCTTAAATACTGAACGTATGTAACTAGACATCTCAATTTAACAACCAGACATACATTAAACAGCATTAATAGCTAGGCACTTAATGGATCAATTCCCACTGTTTGTGTAATGTGGAAATAAAAAAGGCTTATTAAATGACAAGCTTTCCCTGGTTTGTGCTAATTAATTATACACTACATCTGACTGCTAATTTAGTGGGAAAATGCAGCCCAAAACTATGGTTTCTGCTTGAACTTTGCCTCAGCACCACCTAATTCAGCGCAGAGTGCAGCTGCGACCTGCCTCTGAACGACGACAGTATTAAATTAGAGCACAAGGCCATCAATTTAATAAGTACTGTAGCAGGTAATTTGAATAAGGACAGTATTAGTATTCTACCAGTGCACAACTAAAAGCAGCTGACCTTTCAGACCAGAGAAGATCCTTGAACACATCTAGCTGAATCGGAGAACACAGTAATAATCTGGCCACGTTAAGAGTGCCAAGAGAGACTTTTACAGCTCTACACCCGTTACTATACATCAGCTACTCTACAGTATATAAGAACACTTTATGTACAAAAAAACAAGGTTATAAATAGAACAAAGGCACTGTGAAAGATATATTTGCAGTGGCACATTTGAAAATTTTCCTTATTACCCTGATTTATGGTATAAAGAATGTAAAATTAATCAATGCACATAAAAATGCACTATGAACACCCACATAACAACTCAGTGACTTTTCACTGCAAATTTAGTACCAAGAACACAGGTATGTGTTGTGTAGTAAAAGTACAGCATATAAAATTATTTTGCTATCATATTTGTTTTAAACGCAGCAATATAAGAAGGACATAGCATTCAGGCAGGAGAAAGATAATGCTTTTCAGCTAATTGGCAAGTTTTTTTGAGGTTTATAACTACAGTAAAAATTCCCTTTCAATAGACTGTTGGTGTAGCCACAGTGCTATGTGAAATTCCTCTAAATTCAGTGAAGCTACTTTTAAAGGAATGAGGAGTTTTTTTGCAAGGGTCTGCTTATAAATGTTAAAAATCACACATAATACCAACAAAAGAAAAATCACAATCATACTCATATGATTGAGGGTATAACAATACATGAAGAACCAGAAAGATTTTCTGTTTTGTTCATTTTCTGAGGGATTCGGGGGTTGTTATTTTTTTACTGGGTGGAGGGAAGGTTTTTAAGGGGTAGGTAATTCTGGTCTTCAGGGATTCTTTCCTGATGGATATCTTCTAGCAGATTTTTTTTTAATGGGAGTAGAGTTTTCCGTATGGCCCTGGCCTCTGTTTATGAAGTTGTCCCTTTCTCAACTTGCACAAATAATTCTCAGGATAAAACAGTGGAAAAGTACACTATCCTACCAGCACTGCTCCAAAAGCGAGGATACATAGTAAGAACCTGATTGAGAGCCTTATCTTCTATTTCCTTCCTAAAAGATACAATTCAGTTCCTCAGATCCTACCATGTCCACCACTTATTTCAGCAACGGGCATGCATTCACACAGTGCCAGTGATCACACAAAAAACGGTTTATTGATGCATGACTGAAATGTTTAGTAATACCCGATGCCTCTCAAACGAGCAGGCCATTTATTTTCAATGACATAAGCCTTTTAAACATGATTTTTCTAGATCTTAAAGTAGAATTGTGCATAAAACTGTGGTGCTTAGAATATAACATAGTGATATGGACATATGAATTGCTAAATAGCTATGAAAGAACTGATATTGTATGATAGTGTACGCTGTTTCCTGGAGCATCGCTTACAAGTATTAAACACAGTCTGAGCTTTTAAACCTCTCATCACAGCAAACAGATACAAGTTCATTTTGGACTTCTACCTTTTATTCTCCTGAGTTGGGGCTAATGAGACCCACCTCGTCTGGTTGCCAGTAAGACGCAGCAGAAGAGCCATGCATATTTATGCCGACTCCTGGAAACTGACAGAGTTTGTCACATCTCCTCAGAAGCCAGGTTCAAAAATTTCAGGCTGTTTTTACTTTGTTAACACTGGCAGGAAAATTGACCAAATTTGGAAGGACAGTTGATATTTTGATATTATTGCAATACCGAACGCATTTTTCATGGCCGTAACCAGGCATACATCATACTGACAGACAATTTACAAAATGGGTATTGTTCAGTTAAAATATGCATAAAGCATTGTGGGCTATATAAAATATTTATGGTCCAGATGCAAATGGCAGGTAGAGGACCCCTCTGGGGCAGAAGGGGTCCAGTCTGGAAGAAACACAAAAGAAAAGCAACATGGAGGATAAAAGAGCTGATATGGAAATGGGGAAGATAAAGCCACATATGGAGGTGACTTGCTGCCTAGAAAATAATGCGATCCTCTGTTGTGGGTTCACAAAGTCCTGTAGTGTTCATGCCATGAAAATGCTGCTATTCTGTACATATTCCAGGTTAAAACCTATGCATTGTCCCAGATTACAAATTCAACAAATATGAAAGTAAACTCTCTGAGGAAAAAAACAAAACAAAACAAAACAAAACAAACCCCACCCAAACAACCAATCCAGCTCAAAATTAGAACATAACAGCAAAAAAAACCAACCCAAAACATTGAATTATGACCAGATGACCAGAGTCAGACAAAAAGAACTATGTAATTCTAGGTTTGTTTGTTTGCTTGCCCATCCTGTAGTCTAATTCATGTGTTTACCTAGTACCAGGCTAAATACATTGGATATATTAAACCAGTCCATCCTTAACGAAAAGGGCAATGAAAATAAGGATTTAAAAATTAGAAGAAAAGGATGAAAAATGAGATACGAAAAAGTATCTAAGGAAAGAGGATTCTCTTTCCGCCTCCATCTATTTCAGCCCATGCAGATCCTGCAGTTGCCCAACATCATGCAAGTTTTGTCCTAGTTTTCTGGGCTAAATAATGCTGGGAATTAAAAATCATAAAGGAGACCTGTAACTCAATGATTTTCAGAAAAAAAAAGTTTTACAAACTCATTTAAAGTTTTCTCTCTGTTTTACTCATGCTTAGCACCTCCTTTCTTCTTTTTCTTTCATGGTTTTAAAAAAGGTATTGTTACATGCCGAAGTCACGGAGGACTGAGTGCAATGTTGAAACATGTTACACAAAAGACACATGACAAGATATTTCCATTAAACTTACACTACATAAAAATGGAGGGTAAACGGGACATGATTCATTCATGAATAGAGCCTTTAGTCTGATTTGTGGCAATAAGTATGCTGTCATAGGCTTACTTATTGCTAAGAATGTATCAAATTACCTTTGCCGCAATTATTAAAATTCCTTCTCCACCTTACAAGTGAAGTTGATTTCAAGTGCCAAGAATCTCCCCAGTGAGCTTTCCCATCAAATATTTCATAACTAAAACGTTAAATACATCTGCTAAAAGAGGACAAGTAATAGTATAATCCATTTTATTTTAAAAAGGCATGCAATTTCAGAAAGTACTAATACTAATAATATAACCACCTAGTTTAAATGTGATACTGTATAATACCTTACCTGCCAGTCTGCTTATCTAGCATCCACAGTAGCTATGCATGCAGATGGCACTGCTTAACACAAATTGCTTAACTTTAGAACTAAAATGTTTGAGATCAGTTTTGAAACAGCCCAGCAGAAAATGATAATTACTGCAATAAATACTGATTTTCTTCAGGGCATCTATGTCATACTAGAAAAAAATTCAGTGTCTTAACTCTACTTAATTAGGCAACTCATGTTTTCACTACCAAAATGGGATAAAAGTAGCCTATAAATTTGTTAATTAACTAATTGTATTCTGGCATTTCTGACATAGCTGTGTTCTGGAGAGAAGGAAGCAAAAGGATGAAATCCTGCTACATAATATAGCAGAAGTATAATAATGAGCCCATCTTTGTAGATAAATATATTATTTTTCACTGCTACAATTGAAGCTCTCAAAAAGAAACAATGACAACCAGATCTCTCGTCCCCACTAGCAATACGTGTTTTAGAATTATTTTTAATGAAGAGATTATTGGCTGTAAGGGTAAAAAATGTTGAAGCAGGTACAGCATGCTGCTATAAAAATGTTTCAGCACAAGGCAAACTTTACATCTAGCCTTGAATATAGCAGAAATAGCAAATTTGGTGGCTGGTTTTTTTGTCTGGCTGGTTCTTTTGCTTTCCCTCTCTCATTGTTGGGTTCCAGACAGTTTGGATGGGACGGCTTTGAAGTTTTGGGCTCTGGCAGTATGGAGAGTCCCTTATTGTCAGGCAATTTTATTGCTGTAACAGGGCACTGCAATGGAAGGCTGTGGTTGGGAAAAGTTCCTGGGGTGTGAGGACTAGTTCCATACCAGGACTTGTAGATCACAAGCTTGAATGGATCTGTGTTCAATGGAAAGCCAATACACAGTATGGTACTTTGATTAGGATGATACAATTTGCTTGCTTTAGATTCTGCATTTAAACAAATAAGAGAATCCCATTCCCTTTACTCCTTCTGGTAGTCAATGCTCTCTTTCCTCTGTTTCTGTGCTAAGGTAATTTAATGAGGTCTTTACATTCATTGTGTGATGAAATTAATCTTCTCTGAATCAAACCTTGATAGTCCCAATCCTACTTGCACCCTGGCAAGAGTCTTTAATGACCTTTTCCTGTTCATCCTATTCCTCTTCACACAATAAATATCTTTAATGACATCAATGACACAATCCCTTCTGCCCTATCATTTCTATGACTCATCACATGGGGAAAAAGCTAATCCTCAAAAACATCCCTATTCCTTGGCTCTACATTAGCACTTCTTGGGAACGAGCGCTCTAGAAAACGCTGGAAAGAATTACAAAAGTCAAATGTAATGTTAAAAATTATTAAGAATGGACTTGAGAATCAAACAGAAAATGTGTCACATAAGAGAAAACTGTTTTACAAAGTCCTGAATAAACTCACATCTTGAATATTACTTCAAATCTAGTCACTCCAACTCAGAAGAGTATCATAGAGCAAGGTAGGGTTATGGCACAGAGCTGGACAAAAGAATGATCCAATGCAGGGACCAATATTCTATGAGGAAAGGCATAATGGGTTAGGAATGTATTGGGGAAAAAGAACCTAAACATAACAAGGAAGGGGATGATACAGCAAAGATCTGTACAATCATTAAGGGTACAGTGGGGTATTTAGAGAATAATTACCAGTTATTTCACCCTTAGAACCAGCAGGCATTCAGAGAAGCAGGTTTAGCACAAACAAAAGCAACCAAAAGCAACATGCAAATAAACAGATGCAATCTTTGTCTCAGGATACTGTCAAGCACAAACGGATTCAAAAAGGATTCAAGCAGTATAGGTCCAGGTGTAGTCTGCATCCTCCCGGATGTCCAGTTCTCAGTGCAACGTTAACATGGTCAAAGAAAACTCCTAATCTTTCACTGGTAAATGGTGTCCCATCATTTACCAATACAAGGCCAACAGAAACACTAAATCATCGGAATTTTCTCAAAAATCAAAATGCCAGGTTTTCATGGCTATTGTTTATGTTTTATTGCAAAGTCTGAACTAATGGAACTATTTTTCTTCTCAAATACTTGAAGGTCATAATTTTGATCAGTTTATTTATTTAAAAAAAAAACCAAAACGAAACAAAACAACAATAAGCCACAAACATTATACGTGCCTGAGTTCAGCTCTCAGATTTATCATTCGCTTCTCAGTGACTGTGGAAACCACCCCAGTCCTGTAACTCGTAGTGATAATTTGGGCATCATTTTTGACTAGGTCCTCTTCCTAAGGCTTCCATTCTAGGCTTTAGCTAAGTGTGCTGATTCTTCCTGCATAAGGAAAAATCTCCAATAAACTGCCTTATCTATTCATCCTCATAGCTAAACCAACTTACATCCTGATTACTGAGACATCATCTTCCGTGACCCTGTTAAATAAAACCTTGCCCTACTCATATCCTTCATAATGCTACTGGGAAGATACAACGTATTGCTTTTATGTGTGATCTTTGTCTATTTGTAATACAAAACCCCCACAATATTATTACTAATAAAAGTAACAATAATATCATGGTAAATATAATAATAATGTTTAAAAGTAATTACATAGTACACACCACAACACACAAATCTCAAAAAGAGATCTACGCTTCTTTCAGTTTTATTAAGGTAGACCCAAAAATGACTTGATTAACTTCTCTATATTTACAGTGGTTCTCACAAGAGGGAAAATCACTATCTTCTAATCTTGACTGGCCCAAAGACCCTAAAACAGGTAATTCAAAAATTCCTAGGTATTTTCCTAAAGATTGTCTTAGGCTGTTCTTGTTCTCGTCTCTGTATGAACCTTCCAGACTAATAAAAGGCACATCTTTCCTTGAAAAAGGAATGCTGCTTGTTTCAGTATTTCCAACCTTTCATCTTGCTTTAAAGTGCCCTTTTTAGAATCACAGAATCACAGGGTTTGGATTGGAAGGGACCTTCAAAGATCATTTAGTCCAACCTCCCTGCCATCTTCCACTAGATCACATTGCTCGAAGCCCCATCCAACCCGACCTTGAGCGCTTCCCCTGATGGGGCACCTACAACTTCTCTGACAACCTGTTCCAGTGTTTCCCCACCCTCCATCTACCCTCTTTCAGTTTAAAACTGTTGCCCCTTGTCCTGTCACTACAGGCCTTGGTAAAAAGTCTCTCTCCATCTTTCTTATAAGCCCCCTTTAAGTACTGAAAGGCCGCAAGAAGGTATTGCCAGAGCCTTCTCTTCTCCAGGCTGAACAACCCCAACTCTCTCAGCCTTTCTTCATAGGAGAGGCGTTCCACCCCCCTGATCATTTTTGTGGCCCTCCTCTGGACCCGCTCCAACAGGTCCATGTCTGTCCTGTGCTGAGGACCCCCGAGCTGGACGCAGCACTGCAGGGGGGTCTCACCAGAGCAGAGTAGAGGGGCAGAATCACCTTCCTCGATCTGCTGGCCATGCTGCAGCCCAGGATATGTTTGGCCTTCTAGGTTGTGGGCTCACACTGTCAGCTGATGTCCAACTTTTCATCCACCACTATCCCCAGGTCCTTCTCAGCAGGGCTGCTCTCAATGAATTCATCACCCAGTCTGCATTGATACTGGAGCTTGCCCTGACCCAGGTGCAGGGCTTTGCTCTTGTCCTTGTTGAATTCTATGAGGTTCACATGGGCCCACTCCTCAAACCTGTCAAGGTCTCTCTGGATGGCATCCCTTCTCTCAAGCGTATCACCCACACCACTCAGCTTGGTGTCATCTGCAAACTTGCTGAAGGTGCACTCCCACTGTCTATGTCATTGATGAACATATTAAATAGTATTGGTCCCAGTATGGACCCTTGAGGTACACCGCTTGTTACTGGTTTCCATTTGGTCATTGAGCTATTGACTGCAACATTTTAGACATGGTCATCCAGCCAATTCCTTATCCATCTAGCAGTCCATCCATCAAGACCATATCTCTCCTATTTAGAGGTAAGGATGTTCTGTGGGACTGTGTCAAAGGCCTTACAGAAGTCTAGGTAGATGACATCCATAGCTCTCCTCTTGTCCACTGATGCAGTCACTCCATCACAGAAGGCCACTAGATTAGTTAGGCACAACTTGCCCTTGGTGAAGCAATCTTGGCTGTCTCTAATCATAGAATCATAGAATCATACAGGTTGGAAAAGACCTCTAAGATCATCGTGTCCAACCGTCAACCCAACACCACCATGCCCACTACACCATGTCCCTGAGGGCCTCATCTACACGTCTTTTAAATACCTCCAGGGATGGTGACTCCACCACTTCCCTGGGCAGCCTGTTCCAAGGCCTGACCGCTCTTTCAGTAAAGAAATTTTTCCTAATGTCCAATCTAAACCTCCCTTGGCGCAACTTGAGGCCATTTCCTCTTGTCCTATCGCTAGTTACTTGGGAGAAGAGACCAACCCCCACCTCGCTACACCCTCCTTTCAGGTAGTTGTAGAGCGCGATGAGGTCTCCTCTCAGCCTCCTCTTCTCCAGGCTAAACAACCCCAGTTCCCTCAGCCGCTCCTCATAAGACTTGTGCTCCAGGCCCTTCACCAGCTTCGTTGCCCTCCTCTGGACACACTCCAGCACCTCCATGTCCTTCTTGTAGTGAGGGGCCCAAAACTGAACACAGTATTCGAGGTGCGGCCTCACCAGTGCCGAGTACAGGGGCACGATCACCTCCCTACTCCTGCTGGCCACACTATTTCTGATACGGGCCAGGATGCCGTTGGCCTTCTTGGCCACCTGGGCACACTGCCGGCTCATGTTCAGCCAGCTGTCAACCAGCACCCCCAGGTCCTTTTCCTCTGGGCAGCTTTCCAGCCACTCTTCCCCAAGCCTGTAGCGTTGCCTGGGGTTGTTGTGGCCCAAGTGCAGGACCCGGCACTTGGCCTTGTTGAACCTCATACAGTTGGCCTCGGCCCATCGATCCAGCCTGTCCAGGTCCCTCTGCAGAGCCTTCCCACCCTCCAGCAGATCAACACTCCCGCCCAACTTGGTGTCGTCTGCAAACTGACTGAGGGAGCACTCGATCCCCTCGTCCAGATCATTGATGAAGATATTGAACAGGACCGGCCCCAGTACTGAGCCCTGGGGAACACCGCTCGTGACCGGCCGCCAACTGGATTTAACTCCGTTGACCACAACTCTCTGGGCTCGGCCGTCCAGCCAGTTTTTTACCCAGCGAAGAGTGGACCTGTCTAGGCCGCGAGCCGCCAGCTTCTCTAGGAGAATGCTGTGGGAGACAGTGTCAAAGGCCTTACTGAAGTCCAAGTAGACCACATCCACTGCCTTTCCCTCATCCACTAGGCGGGTCACCTGGTCATAGAAGGAGATCAGGTTGGTCAAGCAGGAAGATCAGGTTGGTCAAGCAGGAAATCACCTCCTTGTCTTCCATATGGTTTGACATGTCTTCCAGAAGGATCTGTTCCATGATCTTACTGGTCACAGAGGTGAGGCTGACTGGTCGCTAGTTCCCAGGGTCCTCCTTTTTACTCTTTTTAAAAATGGTCATAATATTTCCCGTTTTCCAGTCACTGGGTACTTCACCTGACCACCACAAGTTTTCAAATATGATGGAGAGTGATTTGGCAACTATATCAGCCAACTCCCTCAGGGGCCTGGGATGCATCTTGTTGGGTTCCAAGGACTTATGCATATTCAGGTTCCTCAGGTGGTCTTGAATCTGATTCCACTTATGATGGGAGGGACTTAATTCCCCCAGTCCCTGCCGTGAGGTTCAAGATTTTGAGACATATGGGAAGAGAGATTACCATTGAAAACTGAGGCAAAATATTGCTGAGTACCTCAGCCTTCTCCATGTCAGTTGTCTCTGGTTGTCCTGTCTTATTTATCTGCGGGGGTACATTTACACTTACTGTAACTACTGCTTAGAAGGGATGGAAAACTGCATAAACTGGCAAACGACTGAAAGACCTTAAACCAAACACATTGAGAAATAGAAAATCCTAATTTGTACTGAATAAAATTTGCAATATTGTAACTAGTAAACTGGGTTTCTTAAATTGGCCAATACAGACTCTTATAGCTCTAAGCTTACAATCAAATGAGGAGTAAAATTATGTGTAATGAATTGATAACATTGTGCATTGTAAGTCATTGAAAATGAGAGCTTTAATGTGTAACTGGCTGAACAACTCTGAGATCATATCACTTTACTTTGCATCATCTTAAAAACTGAAGTAATAAAGCCTCTTAGACAATCTGGCAATAATAGTTTTGAGGAAACTTAATGCACTGGCGTGAGTCAGTGACTATTATGAAAGAAAGTAAAATTAGCATAGGTAAAACCTGTGAAAAGGGAAGCTGCCTGCCACATATCAAACATGCCTTTAACAAGGCCATTTTTTAAATTATTCATCTGGTTTTATTTCTGTTCAGATCTAAGTAAAGGGGAAAAAAAAGTTGAGGGGTTAAATAAGAATAAATATCAAACAATATCGAACAATAACTTGTATGTTAAGACTGGACCAGTTGTTTGAGAACTTTCTCTAGCACCACATTGCTGTTTTCGGGAGACATGTCACAAACATGCAGGGCTTGTGACACCGAGAAAAGACATAATCAGAAAACAAACAAATCAACAAAAAAGTTATGAAAATACCTTAGGGCCTTATGATACCAAAACCCAGCAAAAACAATAGGAAATGATCACCTTTGTGTTTATGTTTATTATCGCCATAAATATTTAACATCTCTGAATGAACTCTTTCCATGCTAAATTCATTCCTTGGACAGATCCCACATTTCCTGGGAACTATCAGAAGCTTTACTTTATACAATTGTTCACAACAGCTATGATTAAAAAAATAAATCTCATAAGACATAAAAACAAAAGAATTGCCATAACAGGTCAGACCAAAGGTCTACCTAATACAGTAACCTGTCCCCAGCACCAGCTGGAGAAGGAAGTGTATATAAAACAGGATATGCATGGAGAAATCCTGGTACACCACCACATCTTCCAGCAGTTAGAAATGTAGGGTCTTCCTGGCTATGGTTTACAATCCAGTCGTATTTAATAGTCACAAATGGATTTACTATTCATGGACTTAACCAAATTTAACCTATTCGTCCCCTTTGCCTCCATGGCAATGAGTTGCACAACACAGCTAGGAGTTGTATGAAAAAGTACTTCCTTTTTGTTCATTTTCAGCCCGCTGCCTGATTATTTCTTACAATAAAAGAACCAGCAGGAACACAATGAAACTGCAAATAATTGTTTCTTATACACCTACTTGCTGGCTGCGGAGCAGTAATCACCCCTCAGCTGCTACTACAGCAGCAGACTTCCAATAGATATTTTGCCTTGTGTTCCTGTTACCCGGGGACTGCCAGCTTCCAGATTAGTAATAGCACACCACAACACAACAAGGAGACTTTAAAAACAAACAAACAAAAGGACTAAATGCTTTAAAGCTTTCCAGACACACAATGAATTGTTACAGGACTTGAACTCTTCTACTTCCAGTCAAACTTCTTTCCAGCGAATATTCCAGAAACTTCTTTCCAGTGAATTTTGTGCTCACAAGAGTGAAAAAGGACAGTGCAGCGCACGACACTCGTAGCGAAGTGTCCCTGCAAACCTCAGGTACAGCGGCTTGTTCCTGACCCACGCAACACCTCTGTTATCCCAAACCCCAATCCCAACACTGAGCGAGGACGGACAGCAGTGCCAGGCTGCACGGTGGCTTTCATTTTGTGGGCAAATGGGGCAAGAGGGAGAGCAAAATTATTTCTAATTGACACCTGTATGTGAAATTGGGTCTTGGAGGTGAAAGGCTGGTGCGGTAATACTCTACTGCAGCCCAGCTCCGGTTAGACTTATTTCTGGACCTAGATGGATAATGACAGAACTATGGGAAGGAAAAAGTGGCAAGGTCTTCACTTTACTATAGGCACGAGAAAATAATAATCTTCAAACCAATGGGAAAGCGCAAGCAGAAAAATAAGGAAAAGAGAAGAGTAATTACTTTACCAGGTAGTTACATGATGACATGCACTATTCCAGGTCCGAACTACTTCATCAAAGTACAGTTATATACTGTGAAAAAACCCTGTCAAAATCAGAAAGACAAAACAAGCAAAAATATCACCCATCCTGCTATATTGAAAGGTAACAAAGTTTACTTGAAATAGACACTATAAAAATAAAATATACTCTATTATGAGAGAAACAAAACCTAAACTGAGTTGAAACTGACCCTGTCAGTCACAGTGGTTATTGTTTCTACATCAGATGTTTCTTTACCAGAGAAGCTATTCTGCAGATAGATTAAGTTATGCTGTCAAGTGGCATTCCTCACAATGTTATTATATAGTGTAATAGAAAAATAGTGTATAGAAAATAAAGAAAAAGAACACCAGCATCTAAAAAAAAGTCTCAGAAAGCAAGTTACCCTGCAATAGGCAGAAAATAACTTTCACTTCTCAGAGTACGCATTCTGAAAAAAGAGACTGCAAATAAGGGGGGGAGGGGGGGGGCAGAAAACACATTAATTTCCAAAAATGAAACTTGAGAACTTTATTTACTATCCTCACAAAAGTGTTATTTGGTATATTAGCATAACAGACATCTAAATTAGTTTATTGTATGCAAAACACTATGCACTGGTTTTGCTCAATTTGTTATCCATGTCCAGACAAAATTCTGTCAAAGCACGGCATGTACTCAGTAGCGAGAGCCAAAAATTTTTCAGGAAAAGAGGGATTGCTAGGATTTGGATGAAAACCCATGAGCTGGCAAAAGGTTCCTCCTCTCTGGAGAAATGTAGTTGTCAGGTGTTAGGATAAAAACAGGTCCAAGTTTTGCATCTGTGTGGCCTGAAAAATTTCTGAAGGTAAAGCATACGTAGATCCAGCCACTGGCTACCAACAGCTATCAACAGGGGTCAAATCGTGATCCCTTGTGAAAGGTAGCTGTGAAAGGAGACTTGTACAAGGAAATTCAGCGCAGTAACGGAGGAGCAGAGTTAGACCAGGAGGCTGTGTCATCCCCCAGCTGCCGTACAGCACCTGGTTTGCAGCAGCAGTTCCTGCCTCACGTCCCATTTATCACAGAGCAGCTGAGCCATTTACCAGTTTTTCACAACACAGCCGAGCATGAAGATGGTCATAGCAGGTCCATCCAGCCCAGGGTCCTGCCTCTTACAGCGACCAGATGCTTAGGGAAAGGGGGTGAAGAGACGGGGCGGTGATGCACGCCCTGCTGCTGCCAGAGAGCCTTCCAGCTGCTGGCAGCTGGGTGCTGCCACGTGTCCTCAGGAGGCGTTCGTATCCGCATCTTCACGTGGATACATCCAAGGGTGCATCTAACACGTTTTAGAAGCCATTTATAACTTTCTTCCCCGCTGTATGAGAAAATGAGCTCTACAACTTAATCATGTGAGAAAAAATGCTTTTTTTGGTCTGTTCTAAACCTGCCGCCTCTTAATACCAAAAAGAATAGCCATCCGCTCTTCACCTCGGCTGCCCTCGGAGGGATCAGCCTCCACGTGCCACAAAATCTGACACAGCCCGCCGCGTTCGTTGTGCACTCTGTTAAGTGCTGCAGGGAAGAAGTTCTGCATGTTCCCCCACTCTTTGTCAAAGACCTGCCAGGTGGGTTAGATACTGGCCAGGGTAAGCTGAAAGCACAGGCACGGCTCTGTAAAACACATGCTGATTTTAACGTGCTGTTGGCTACGCCAGTGGGGCAGTTGAGTAATTCCCATTTTATTGCGCATCTTTCATCCTGGGTTTACACCATCCTGATCAACAGGAAAATGCTACGTGCGTACACTAGCACAGTGCTTTATCACACGTCCCAGGTTTTTTTTGGTTGTTGGTTTTTTTTTTTTTGAGCAAACCCACAAATATTAGAAAATTTTCTCCCTGGCTGAAAAGCTGCATTTTCATTCCAGATGTACAGTATGCATTGCTGTAAACATCTCCTGGTGGAGCTATAAAGCAATCTGGAGTTATCTTTTCATACACATCTCTCTTGTCTGTCAGATCAAGTGAGAAGTGGAGATCAACTTCAAATTCTTCCTGGCCATTCCAGCCCAGCAGAGGAATACTGAAGTCGACAGTCTTGGATCCTCTAAACTCTTTTTCCATCTCTCTCTCTTGTGGCAACAAGAGTGTGTTTTCCCTATCTATCTGGTTCAAACACAGTCATGTTAAGATCTCGTCTTAGTATGCAGAGTGTATGTTTAAATACTTAATAAAAAGTTCTAAATTGATTGTTTGTAAATCAATTCTAGAAATTATTTGTGATGTAGAAATTTTATGGAAATTCTTGTCCTGGCAGACTTGATACTAACTAAATATTAACAAGATATTAGTCAAACATTAAAATATATTTTAACTTACTAAATTTCTATGAGTTAGTTCTAACTGTGCTCTCAAGCATGGATCAGTTCACACACATTCTTAGGTAGTCCTGTTTGCATATTCTTTTTCTGAGGAAGCATTAATTACTGCCCAGTGTTAATCAGAATGGAGTATTCTTATTGCTCTCTTGAACGTAATCCAAAGAAATCCTAGAAACACCTATATTTGTATGTAAAATTTAAAAGAAGTTGACATTTTTACTGACTAAGGAAGTAGTATATGCACATATACCATGGTCATGCTAGGGACTATATTTCTAAACCTGTTCACTTGGTTTCTGCATTGAAAAAAATACAAAAAAGATCAGCATGTTTGTGTGCAGAAATTAGACTTGCACGTAAAGAAATCAGATGCTTAGCTAGTCCTATGCCTGTTGGCATTCCTTTATTTGAATACATGCATTTAGTTATTTGGTACATATAAATGTTCATGATCTACCACTTCAGGGATACTGAAAAGCAGTATTATTAATTCCCTATAAGCAATGATGAAGAGAGACATCCATTTTACCTCATTATTTCATAAATTATCTTTCTCTACTAAAGTAAAATTACTTATTTCACAAATAATAACTAATGAATTATTAAGGAACTATATTAGTGGTTTTGTTTTGAAATATCTCAGCTGCACAGGTAAGAATCCAGATTCCACAATATTTTCCAGAGTATTAGTTCTTCCCTAATCCCTTTATAAAACATTTTCTATGTTTTATATCACCTTTTCTGAAAACACTGAGACATCAAATCTTTCCCGTAAAGCTTCTGCACAGACTGACTTTTGCCCAAATCTACAGAAATTGAAGATAATGTAAAGAAAATGGAACAATAAGCAACAGAGATAAAGCATTTGGTCATATTATGAGACTGAGCTGATAAAGACATTCATTACATTACGTTATCAATAAACATGCAGGCAGTTATTTTTGCTGGGCAACGCTAAGCAGATAAGTTTCAGAATATTGACCAAAAAAAGAAAGATTTATTTTGAAATCAGAGTTTGCAGCCAATAAACAAGAAGAACCATAAAATTTTCTCACGACACAAGGTATTAACAATCAAAATCTAACTATGAATGCGACAGATTAATCTCACAGTGAACGGTTGCATGTTATCTAGAGCACCTTGAACCTACCAGCTTATCTGTGTCTGAGGAAGTGAATTTCTCTGGAGAAAGTAGTTTTTACCGGTTGGGAAGATACTTTAGGTTTAACAAATACTCATTGCAATGCAAAGCTGGGAAGTTTGCTCTTAAACTACTGGAAGCGCGGCCGTTATCCATCCTGAGAGGGGAGGTGGTGGCCAGGAGAGCCCTGCAGAGGGGAGGCGATGGAGTGCACAGCTGCTCCAGAGGTTGTGGCACCTCTGGAGGTGACAGAGGAGCAGACACACGTCATTAGCAGGCTGTTCTGTGAACACGCTGCCGCAGGCCATTTCAGCCACCATTTTCCTTTCTACTTGTTTACTTGTATCTATGCGCAGGCCAAATATATCTTATGAGTCATAAAGTGCACATATTTTTAGGCACATACCTTGGGGTGCAAAGGAGAGCTGAGGGAATAGCAATAACAGTAAAACCTGCAGCAACAAGTATGTGTTAGTCTGACATTAATGGGTACAGTATGGATTTTGTGTCATTTTGCCAGAATGGAGCAGGAGTGTCAAGGCAAATTCAATTTGCCACTATACTCTTGCAAGAATATCTGCATAACAAAAAGGTCAAGTGGTCCAAAAGAATATCTTTTAACGTATTAGAGCTGAACAGCTGTGTGCGGTCTACCTAGCAAAACACACTATTTCCTACCCGGCTTACCCCTGCATTAAATAAGATGGACTATATTCTGCTGTTCTGATCTTTTAAGTTACTCTTTTTTTCTATTAGGAAATTAGAAGTGAAAATGGGTCTAGAAGAGATGATTTGTGACAGCCATGGCAGATTGTGCATCTGACAAGTATAAGCTCTAAGAATAAAAGAGCTTTTGATAATTTTATTCCAAGTGACATTCGATGGGATTTAGGCTTCTACATTGCTCAGACACTTTTGAAATTTTTCCCCATAAAAGGAAAAAAAAAGAATCCATTCATCAGATGAGAAAATTACAATCTTCGCTCCAAGCTGCAAGAGTCTTCTCAGAGAGGCAGTTTCAAAATGTAACAGTGGTTTATACCAGAAATGACACAGCAAAAAAGCCTACCAAGCTGAGGCAAAACCTTCCCTACTTCTGCCACTCAGATAAAGAGTCTCCTCGAGACTGTGAGATGTTTGGGGACTTTACTTTTGATGGTCTTCCTCTCTCCAACTCAATGTTGAAGGAGTGTGGATGAGAAGCATACCATTTTTTTTTTGGACTTGAAGGTGGGGGTAAAAAAACAAAAAAGGTTGGGAAAGGAAAAAAAAAAGCACAATTATTATGAAAGTGACTGAAAAAATTTTGCTGGCATTTCTGAATAAGCGGATCATATTTTGTCTTGTGCTTTGTTTGTTTTAAAAATATCTAAATAAATGACAATCTGCTCTGACCTTCCTTCTATTGTTAAAAACTTGTCAAAAAAACAAGATGTTTTTTTCCTGCTAGTAATTTCCAGAATAGAAATGCTGTAGAGAAAAGTCAAGCAGTGCAATCACACATAGATAAGATGCATAAACTGCAAAAACATCTACTCTACCCATAAAAATCTTAATCTCTTCAGGTTCCTTTGGGCCTGTTTTTTGTTTCTCTTTGCCTTATGGAGTTACTTACACAAGTACAGAGTAGGTGTAAGGTTAGGGCAAAGACAAATTAAGTCTCTTTAACTACAGAGGAAAGTCTGTGCAGGTGGAAAACTGGTTGATATTTTCAAACTAGGGGATTTAGCCACACAGTTCCCATTGAAATTAATTAGAAGCGAGCAGATTATTCTCTCAGCTTGCCTTAAGAAGCCTCAAGCACAGAGTATAAATGAGAAAAGGGATGGGAGGAGGGGGAGAAAGTGAAAGCCCCATAAACCTTTTAAACAAAAATAGTCTAAGCAGAATGTGTGTTTCAGTTTTAACAGCCCAAATATTTGGATGCTTTGTGTAATATAATGCATACCAATACACAAAGCTTATTAAGAGTACTCAAGCCTCTTGGGTTACTTTATAAGTATGAATTACTTCATAAACCTATCCTTTAGAATATGGGTGTATGCAGGCACACAGAAAAATAAAAAAAGAAAAAAAAAGGAAGGAAAAAAAACAGCAAAAAACTTGTAAATTGGAATTTAAGTCTGTAATTTCCCCTAACTTTTCTCTCAGAAGTTGGAATAAAGCAAAATATTAAATATCAGCTTTACTGCTTGCAGTATAAGTTAACTACAGATATACAATGGCTCTGCATATGCCTTAAAATGCTTAAGACTCCCTTTCCTTGGAAATTCAACGTCAGTACGTATTGAATGTATTTGCAATGGAAAGCTATGAAGAACAGGTTCCCATAAAATGCCCAAATCTTTACACATCCAGTTGGCCAGCCAAAAGGCTGTCTTTTGCTATTTTTCCATTTCCATTTAGAGATACTTGAATATCTTTATATTTAATAGATTAAACTATAAATCAAAGCAGATTAAATCATACCTCCTCATCTTTAACAATAATACTGCAGTTCCTAAATCGAGTATCATTGTCACTGAACTGATCATGTCTGGAAGCATTTCTATTGAAAGTGATGACCCCTTTATGACAGCCACCTCAGGTAAGCAGCACACTGAATTTTACAGGGCACTCAGTGAGACGCTGTCATGGATGTTGCACACATTTTTCCCGTTAATTTGAAACTCCATCCACATTCCTTTTAAGTCCCGAGCCTTTCAGTTACCATAGTTCGCTTTGACATACATAATTTTGAATGGTCAGTCAGGAGTTGGGTAAAACTTTTATTTGAGTTTTGTGGAAGAAAAAAGCAACAACTTGTAGTTCTGGGATATTTTTTACTAAATATGTCTTTTTCAACCAGATGTTCACAGCAATGAAAATTTAAGTCTTTATTCCTCTTAAAATGAATAAGTGCACCTAACTAAAATAGGGAAAACCTTATCAAGCAGTATAGAGCATGTGAAAAACAGGAATTGCTATGAAGGAAGGATGTAACAGAGCATTCATTTAAGATAGTATAATGGAATAATTTTTTTTCCGTGAAAAAAATGATTCTCCCAAAATCAGGGATGGTGGCCTCAAATTTTCTTTTTCTTCTCTTCTCTCCCTTCTTTTCTGGATTGCTGGCAGTATTTTCTGAAACCCAGTGCCCAAAAAATACATATTTAAATGCCCTTTTTGGCTTTTCATGTGGATTTCTCTGACAACATGTTTTGCTTTCCTTGCTGGAAGCAGGAGACACTTCAGAGCCACCTTCAGAGCCACCACAATATCTTCAGTCTACCTTTAGTAGAGTCCATGTTATTGTTTTTATTCACCTTTCACCTCTCACTGAAATATTATCTCTATTAGATAATGACAACAGCACTGAGGATGACCATCTATCCAAAAAATAAACAAATTTACTTTAAGGAGCCAGATGTTCACGCTACCATGCTGAGTTCCAACAATATAAATAGAGAATGGCTCGATCCACCTCTTCCTCCGGGCTTCCAGTTAACAAAGTGCTCCTATCACCATCCCCCGTCCATGGGTCCACACCATCACAGATCAGACATATATCCTTGGCCATCTTTTGTGCATCACAATAGCTGGTTATGTTAATGAATTCCAAAATACTGTACAAGAAAAATGAGTGGAAATATATAAGGACAAGGAGGTGGTCCCTTCCCATTTGTTGTCCCTATGCTCATGCTAACAGCCTGTTTGAGAATAAATGGCATGGATCAACTGGTGAAAAGCCATTTTCACCTACTAGCATTTCAGTGGCTTTTTTTTAAAACCAAAATTCAATGATGTGTTCTGTATTGTGACAAAAATCCGCTAAGGTCGATCTACTACAAAAAGATTTCTGAAAAGTCCAAAACCAGTGACAATTGTTATACTACAAAGACATTTATAGATAGCTTTAAAGATAAGGAAAGCTGACTTGAACAGATGAGATTTTACAGCCAGTTCAAAATTAGGAGCCGAAATAAAGCTTTACATTATTCATGATTCTTTTGGAAGTCTTTTTTTTTAAAAAAAAAAAGACTGTACATGTTTTACAATGTGGTTATTTACATGCTGTGCTAGGTGCATTAAAAAACAAATAAAAGATGCCATTCCTGCCAGGAAGACTTTATGATCTAATTTTATATGTCACTCAGATGAAAACAACAAGGTAGAACAGGGCAAGAAGAGAAGACCTTACAACAGTAAACTTACAAAATTTATTGGAATTGTTCATGTTTCCTGTAAGCTCAACTACATGTTATTTGATTTTCTTGCCTGGATCCTTATTTCCTGTTTTATGCTATCGTGGGGCAAAGAAAACTTTTGACTGATAGCACTTGGATTGGAAGGGATGTGTGTCTTCTGAAGAAACAAGGAGAAAGTTTTGGCTTACAGAACTAGGGAATACATTCTGGAGGAACCCCGAAGAAACCTCAAAGGACCCAAAAAAGATCTGGAAAAATTAAGGGAACCTAGAAATAAAGGTTAAGCAATGAGATCTGATAGGTAGGTCCAAACACAACTGTGCAGAGACTTTTAAAAAATACAGTGCAAAGCCAGAAAAAGAACTGGAAGATGGCGTGATATGGGAAGGTCAGTAAAAGGATAGACATTTGATGAAGTGGAAGAAAACAACATCGACAACAAAGATGAGGGGGATGGAGTATCCTGTGGAGAAAATGACTGAAACCAAATAAAGTTTTGATCACAATGGCAGTAGTAGTTGAATTTACACATGGACTCACCAAGGAAAAAACAGAAAAACTTCAACTCCTCCAAGACTGCAAAAACAACCATAGCAAATTGTCATTGATGTCATCTTCAGGAATAAAAAGGCCTTGGTAATTTTATCTATGCAGATACTCAGTTTAAACACACTGAATTTGATCTTGTGCATGTTTGTAAATATACAAAAAAAAGATGAGAGAGAACCAGAGAAATAGGATTGGGCAGAGGGAAACAAGTCTGAGGAACAGAAACAGTTTTGCAAGTCCTGGACAATCGCCGCATCCAGAAAAGCTGACACCATCCTACAGAGATGCAGTATAGAAGAACGAAAACAAGAAATAGCGGGACTCTCTGGGTAGCTGTTACACAGAGAGGTTGTATGAATTTGTACCTTTCTGGAATGCTTATACATCCTGAACACTGGAGCAGGCTGCTCCAGTTTCCACACTTAATGAGCTTGCTTTTCGAACTCTGTATGACCCTGTTTAAGTACTTTTTTCTTAAAACAGAAGTCAGGATGCTTACCTCTAATAAGCTTAGCAGAAAAGAATCATATCATTTCTTGGCTCAGAAGAATTCAGAGCTATAGGTTATTTGCAATTCTTTGTCCTAGGCTTCCTGTTTTAACTTTGGGCAACATACGGCTACCCTTTGCCTTTGACACCCTGTTTTTAAAAATGAATGCTTCTTCCTCTAGTAAGATTGTTGGTGAAACTAAAACCACTCAATTGTCAAATACCTTGAAATACTGGCATTTAAAATGCTTCAGAAGTGCTTAATTGTGGTACAAGTATAAACTTTTACTTGATGACATAAGGATAAGAGCTAGGTTGGGGGGGGGGGAAGCAGAGCTAAGAACTTGGTCAGTAAAAAAAAAAAGAAAACTTCACAAATTTCAGTATACATTTTGCAATTTGCATTGGCATATATATTTTCTCAGTATCCCATGTACTGAAATCTCTTGCTTGTCCTACAATCAAACCATTCCTCTGTCTCTATATAGGTTTTCTTGGCCTTTCTTCTGCTCCCACCTGTATGTCAATTGCTAGTGACCACATCACAGGCTTCCAGACTCTTCTCCAATCTCACTTACAGTAAGAAGAAACAGAAAATAGTTTGAAGACAGCACAAACAACAAAAATACAAAAGGCGGGCAGTGAAAGTAGGCACACAGACGAACCAGGGGTACACTGGTGGCTGGACAGGAGCGCTGGTTCCAGTTCTTGTCTCCCCGGTAGGAGACATGGACAGACTGGACAAAGTCCAACAAATGGCTACTGAGATGAGCAAGGGATGGAGCATCTCTCCTATGAGGAAAGCCTGAGAGAGCTGGGGCTGTCAGAAGGCTCAAGGGGGATTTTATCCATGTGTACAAATATCTGAAAGAGGATGGAGCCAGGCTCTGTTCAGTGGTGTCCAGTGACAGGACAGGGAGTAATGGGCACACACAGAAACACGGGAGGCTCCATCGGAGCACCAGAAAACACTTTTTCACTATGAGGGTGACCGAGCACTAGCACAGGTTGCCCAGACAGGCTGTGGAGTCTCCATTCTTGGAGATATTCAAAAGCGACCTGGATATGGTCCTGGGCAATCAGCTTTAGGTGGCCTGCTTGAGCAGCGGGGTTGGACGAGATGACCTCCAGCGGTCCCTTCCAACCTCAACCGCTCTGTGATTCTGTGACTGAGGCTGGGACCAGGAAGATAAAGAGGAAACCTGGATGTCAAAGGAAAATAAAAAGGACCAGCAGAGCTTCTGCAGAGGAGGTGTGCAGCTTGTGAAGTACATAGAGTTTGCGTACAGAAACAAAGCAAAAGTTTGGGCTAAGATGAGGAGATCTCAAAAGGGTCAGATATTAAAATCTTATATGCTTCCATCAGTAGTTTTAGCAAAAAGGAATTTAATTAAAAGAAACACAAAGAAGGTATAAGGTTTAGCTGCCAGACTAGCAAATAGTCTCATGCAGTTAAAATTAGTAGGATACCAAATGAAGTGGAAAATGACTGTAGCTAAGTGATATTACTGCTCTTAGCAAACAGGATTTTAAATTAATAAACATGAATATATTACTCCACTGTACATTGTGCATTAATGAGGGATGCTGATGTTACACATGCATCAAATGTCAGACCATGGTGTGACAGAACCATTCATAGCAATGCAGAGGTATGTGCAGAAGTCTGCGAGAAGACCTCCACTGAAGAAGTCTCCCAATGTGAAATCACCCTAACGATCTCAACGAAACTTTTTATTCTAAAACACATTGTGAAATCCCGAGTTACAGAAAGAAAAAAAGATCACAGGAGTAGATACACAATAGATCTTTTTCTTCCCAACCTCTCCCTTTTAGAGGGAGAGAGGCAGAGATGTTTTCTGACTCTCAGAGAACTGCGTCCCTATGCTTTCAGCAGTGAAGAGGCAAACCCTATCCATTCACTGCCAGCCCAGAGTGTCTCAGAGTTGGGCACATTAAGAGTCCCAGGAAGAGGCAGAAATACTGTCTGCTTCCAAGATGTAAAGAAAAACCTCCGGTACCACCTAACATGTAAACTCTTTAATAGTTTTCCTTATCTAATACCACCATTTGGCCCCAGTCCTGCAAGCAGATACCTGTAGCAAGCCTCACAAGAAGCTCAATGATCTTAATTAGGCCTTAGCACAATATTAGCCTCAGTCTTTGTGGATCTAAAACCAGGACTGGCACCCACTCTTGAGCTTTGAACTTCTTCATATAATTTAGTCCCTTCTAAAATTTCCTTTTCAAAGAGTGCAAAAAATTAATACTTAAAATAGCATGCAGGGATGCCTTAGTTTTTATTCACTCTAGAACAGGCTAATCTAATAACCAAGGTCACCAGTCTTGAGCTTCTATGTGACATGTGGTATAACTAAATATATGTACTTATTTGCATCGATTTTTGTTGCAAGCCAATTGAATTTGCAAATCATTTCCATCTGCATACTTACATAATTTGACAACTTTACCCATTCTCAACTAACTTATTTTTAACTTGCTACAGCAACTCAGAAATGGTAAATAATTATTACTTACACTACATTAGTTTGCAGGGACTACTGCAATCAAGTTTGCAACCGAGAGTGGGCCACCATTGCAGATAATCTACTGTGAATGTCTTTGCCCGAAAAGAGTTCAAACAGGAAAGGATGAACAGAAATGAAACAGCAGTATTAAGCAAGTGACTTGCCTAATGTCGTTCATCAGATTCATGTCCTCTCTGTTAGGCTCATGATGCCTCTCAAGCGGTGAACGTTTTTCCCCTTAACTTTTGCATTAAACTTTCCTCAGTTCATTTTGTGCAATTTCTTTTTAACTTTTCAAAATATCATTTGACAAATTTTGAGGATCCAAACGTTTTTCCACAGACACGTTTGTTAAATTAATTTCTAATTCAAAATGTCATGCTTTTGCACTTCATGCATTCAAAATGTCATATACAAGTGCCATGGCAGCAGACTATGGAAATCTTGGCTTGTGGAGGAAAGACGGGAAGGAATACAGTAACAGATGCTCACACATATTTATAGACTATTGTACATAGAGACAGACACACAGCAGGTAAGGCTAGGACAGAAAGGGATGCAGTTCTTCTCTGGAGCCCCTGCGTGCTCATTTAAAACCACTTAAATATTCCTGGTTAGAATATGACTTTCAGCTCAATTGCCAGTATGGCTGGAAATTTCCTGTTGGACCATTGCTGTTTCCACAACTTCCTAATAACAAATCTGCTGTCTCCTAATGGCACATCTAACCCTAGTGCAAAGCCTGCTTCGTTTGGTTGCTGCCACCAGATTTGCTGATCTGCAGTACATCGTGCACGGGAGGCCAAGGAAACACAGCACAATTTTACCATTCATTCCTAACGGAGCTCAAGGCCATTTCTTTGGCATCTTCCAGCTCAACGGTTCAAAGCAGTCATAAAAATTACCTAACTCCTGGGCACTTGGGAATCCTTGCAGGGTCAGTATTCTTCCCTTCCTCCACTCCGTGTTTATCTGCACCTTTCCAGGCTGGAAAGCTAAACCTCTCAATAGCTCCAGGATTAGCCTTTGGAAGATGCTGGCAGGTGGCGAAGACCATAAGGCAGCCCTAAGATTGATCTGCGCTCTGCTGATAAAGACCTAAAGCTGCTTCTGTCGCTACCTTCTTCAGGTATGCCTTTAGGACTGAGCCTTTCTTTTCCTTTCTGTCATCCAAAGAGGGTTCAAAGAAGTTAAACACTTTCTTAATACTGCTTTTTAATTTAAACAGTCATAGGTATCAGCGAACAAAATGCATTAAGTTTTCATCCGAGGGATAATCTCTAATAAAAAATGGTGTACGGTATCAAAACGCCTGGGAAACCATTGTCTTAAGTGGTTTCAGTAACCATCATTAAGATATTTCTTTTTAAATAGTCTCAATCTGAAAGAGAAGCTTAAAATGTTTACTTCTCTTAATGCAAATGAGAATTTCAGAAGAATTATTTTGGAGCCCAAAGTACCTGTAAACATACAATTTTGTAATTATGGCAGGACACTGTTAAAAATTTCCTCTTTAGTAATTGTTTTTTTTAACCAGCAACAAAAAAGCCAACAATCCAGAAGCTGAGGTAGCTTCTTAGTCCGTTTCATCACAGCCTTGAGTGAAAATAGGATTTAGCACCCTTCCCCTTAAATGCAACTTCATGGTGGCAGAGAACAATAATGCATACAGACAAAAAGCGACAACCTACCTCACCTTGGGGCACTGCAAAACTGTATTTCACAAGATACAGAAAGATGAGAGAAAAGGTCATTTTTTGCTGCCCTTTCTTTTTTTTCTTTCTTTTTTATTTCTAGTCCTGAAATTCATCCGTAAAGCAAGAGAGTCTCACAAAAGAAAAAGAGGTCACACACAAGAAGGAGAAAAAGGAAAACATCCTTCTTTTACATGCCACTCCAATTATTTTCATTATATTAGAGTTTAGACATTAACAAAGCCACTGCTTTGCAAAATAGATTGATACTGGTACTGAACCACTTGATACTAAGGGTATAGCAACTCCTGGTAAATAATAGGTCCACAGTAGCTGTGATTTCTGTGTGACTGCTTATGGTGATAAGAGTTTACAGAACGAACTCCAACACCAACAGCGAGCAGAAAAATCATGTCACAATGAACATATTTCTTCCCGAAATCTTCAAGATGGATGTCTAGAATTTATGCTACCTTTTCTATCATACATATATGCATTATAATTCCAAATTTTTGTTACATCCCAAGCGAAAACTGAACTATGACGGGGACAAAAAAATAAATTGGCATAACTTTCCTGGACTCCTGACCTTTTCTGGCTCTCACTCTATCGGTTGTATGTCAGATCTTGTCCGAACCACAAAAAAAGGTACCAGTCTAAATTAAAACCAACTGAGGAATCATTTTGAAAGAAAAACTCAGAAATAGTTTCTAAAAACAAATGGGTATTTAAGTCCATCTGTTATTAGGATGGTATACTATATGTATACACTACATATATATGTACACATATACCTATATATATGCACACACACCCCTGCGCGCACGAACATACACAATTTATGCGTGCTTATACATACATGAATTTAGCTGAAAATCTCACTATCCAATAGAAGGTAAAGAATAATCTAAGCTAAAAATCAAGAGGAAGAACCGGACCTCTTGTAGCATTTTCAGCATTGTTTAGGCTGAAGAAACCTCTTAGACACAAACTCATATTCTAGCTATACTTTTGTGAGGCCACGCGCAGGACTTTCTTCAGCTTGTCAGGTCACAAAGAGTATCAGTCTGCGCATCCTTAGGGTACTACAAAGGTTCTCTAAGTCTTGGCCTGGACGATCATATTTTGGAAGTGACTACTGAGTACAGACTACTGTAGGGATGCAAGATGTCAGCCCAAGTACAGAATCCAAATCATCACTTCCCTCATGGAAATAGAAGCAAAAGGCAATGTTTGGGGTTTGAATGTGGCCCAATCACCAATACAGAGGAATTGAGAGTTCTGTGAGGTGTCGACTGGTTTTACTATCAGATTTGTTCCCATTTATTTAAATTACTTCGGGAGTTTCCAAGTGTTTTAACATAAATAAGTATCAACACCTGGGAAGGAAAGTAGAGGATGAGAGAATGATCCCTTGTCTTTTCATACCAAATGCTGCAAGTGCAAAGGTATAGGAATAAATGATCAAGAAGGAAAGGGGGTGGGGAGCAAATACAAAATGAAAACATGAAGCATACCTTTGCGGTGAGATGTTTCTGAAGTTTACAGCAAAATTTGCTCCTTGTGGTTTACTGAGCTCTGATCATTTTTCTTGAAGGATTAGTAGCAATTATCATTAAGGTTCAAGCATTTAACTGTGACTGCTGCAATAAATCTTATTAAAATAACTGAAACATACTTTTTTTGCATGTGGCAACCTGTCTCTGAATCACAACCATCTGTACATAGTTATTGCCTGGTGCACACAGATGGCAGTAAAACAACTATAAAGCTATACCATTCTTTAATCATAACTTCTAACACAACTAAACAAAGTGAAATTTGAGTCAGACCATTAGCATTTGAAAGACTATATGATCACTGTAATTAACAAATACACTTTAGAATCCCGTTATAAAATGTTTTATTGGTTTCTGATTGAAAAAATAATAACAACACTTGCACTGGGCAACAGCTTGTTTTAATCTTTGACAGCTCATTTAAAGAAATCATATGTTAACAATAGAATCACAGTCTTAAAGTTTTTATACTGCACAGTTCCTTTACAGATTTAAAATGACAGTGAAAGGTAGTAGAATAATGTATTCCTTCTTGCTTAAGGCACAGAATCATGAATGCTTTAGGTCAGTAACTGCAGGGCTACACTAAACCCCTGTCACTCCAAATCAGTTACAAAGTGAGCATCTGTACTCTTTGCTTAGCCTTCAAGCAAAAAAAAAAAAAAAGAAAAAAAGAAAAAAAATCCACACTACTTACAAATGCTGGGCCTCTGAACATGAACAGCTCTAAATGAAGCCAACCGGCAGCTTACCGAATGCCTTTCTTCTGCATAATACCAGATACTGACCTGCTTGATCCAGCACCATCTTATTAGATAGAAGGAACCTGCATATTTCTACTTCAAATGCCTGATCTTGTATTGTAATTTTGGGTTGGAGACGAAACGGGAATTTATACTAATGGCTGTCAACTGATTCAAGATCTTAAAAGTGCACTCACTGGACAGGTTTTGAGACCTGTAAGACTACTACCAAAGTAAGCTCTCCCACAGAGACATATTAATATTTCCACCAGAACATGTCTCTGCTTTACCTAATAAAGCTCACTTTGTAAAGTACTATTCATCCTTCATCTCCCTTTCGCTTCCAAAGAAGCTATGGGCACAAGACATCTTCCGAGTTTATCATCGCCTCGCTTTACCTGAAGCAACATGGAGAAGGACAGGGCATTATGAGCAACTGCGTTGTCATGCCTTAAAAATTTACCACTTATCATCTGACCTGCATTAACTAATAACGTGGATGCTTTTACCTCATTACAAAAGCAAAAGCAAAGGCAAAGCTCTTTCCATTTGAAACGAGCTAGGAGCCAGAACACGGTCAGTTGCGTGGTTCATTTGAGGAGAGGTAGCTTGTCAAGCTATGGTAGCTTGCTCCAAATCCATTAAAGTTTCAGAAAGCATTTTACAGCATCCTCTGCTTGGTTCAATCTTTGTGAGGATAGCTCTCAGAGATATCAAAAAGGAACTGAAGAAGGCAGCAGGTCCCCAGATTAAGGCTGCTTGTACTATGTTGTGAGACTGTCAAAGCACCAGACGAAAATGAACAAATTTAGATTTAAAGTACTTGAATAGGCTGTCTTGGTATTTAAATGGAGGATTTGGTCTTTTATAGTTAAAGTAGAGATCAGCTACAGAAACATTTCTCAGAACATACAAAAGAAGTTTCATTATGAAATTATTCACCAAGATGTCTACAACGTTTGTCTTTTACAAGCACCTTGTTCTTGCGCAGTATTAGAAAGGCACATGTTTATCTCAGTCCTTTGTCAGTTCCGAGTACAAATAATAGGAGACAGATGTGGCGAATGCATGTGTATCTTGCGAAGCATAATAGCAATTCCTTGATGGGCTTAGGGTAAGCAATTGCCCTCCCTGGGGCATATTTGAACTGTTTGAGATTCTTTGCTGCCAGCTACACAGCTTGCTACCTGTCAGGAACTGGAATTGGCAGAAAACAGCTGGTAGAAATCAATGGATGTGCCAGTTCTGGTTCATCCAGCAGAGATACTGTGGAACAGTGCCGTAACTCTGATAGGAATTAGGCAGCATGAACACATTTTATTTGCGCATAGCTTCAGTGCCTTCTCAGCCAGGGAATATTAAGGTTCAAATGATGTTAAGTGATTATTACATTTTAAAACCTGACATTCACATAACAAGTAATACAAGAAATCTGTTGTAAACAAGAAAAAAAGTCAGTTGCTCAATAAGGTACACCACAAATCCCGTTGTGGGTCTGCAACATAAAACGTCAGCAGTGTTATTGGATGTGATGGTCCTGGGAACATGAAAGAAGAAGAGCTCAGGGGTGCTGTAGGTCTTTAAGGACAGCAACCTCCAAGTGTATGAATGGTCTAACCCAACACTCTGGAAAACAAGTAGACAAATAAGGAGACCAGCCTGGCTTGGTGGGTAACTCATGACAGAGCTCCAGTGCAAAGGTGCAGCATAGAGGAGGATGAAGCAGGGACTGGCTACAAAGAAAAAATTTGGAAACATTACCTGGGCACGGTATTAGGATGCTGTTGGGAAAACCCCAGCTTAACTGGAGACTTGCAAGGAGTGTCAAAGGCAAAAGGAAAAACTTCTACTTTACATCAGCAGTAAACAGCTGAACAAGGAAAAAGTGGAGACATTGCTGAAGGCGTGGGTGATTTCCAAGAGCAGACACATAAGAGGATGAGGTACTCAATGCCTTCTTTGCCTCAGTTATCACCATCAAGGTCTCCCAGGCCTCCATACTTAGAGGCAGGAGAAAAACTAAGAGCAGTGGATGAGGGTCGAGACAGGGATTGTTGGAAAGAATTTGATCCATACAAATCCGTAGGCCTAGACAGGATGCGTGCAAGAGAAAGTGGAGAGAACTAGCTGATGTCCTTGCAAGGCTACTCTCTGTCATCTTTGAAAAGTGATGGAGATCAGGGGAGATTCCTGACAACTGGAGATGGGCAAACATCACAACCATCTTCAAAAAAGGCCAAAAAAGGGAACCTTCAGGGTCAGTCAGCCTCAATCAGTCAGGAAAATCATTGAACAAATTCTCTTGGAACACATTTTTGGTCTTGCTACAGAGAATAACCAGCATGGATTTACCAAGGATAAATCATGCCAGACCAACCTGATTGCTTTCTGTGTCAAAGTGACTGGATCCGTGGATGACGGGAGAGCAGTAGACGTCATTCACCTCAGCTTCCGAAGGCTTTCAACTCTGCCTCCCACAGTATTCTTGCATTCCAAGTTAGGATATTATGGTCTGGGTAGGTGGAAAACCAGAAGTTGTATGGTCTGGCTTAGAGGGTATTCATTAATGTGTTATGTTCTACCTGGATGTTAATAACAAAAGGAGTATCGCAGTGGCATCTTCTGAGACCTGTCCTGTTCAACACCTTTATCAATGACCTGGAGGAGACCCACCCTCTTCAAGGCTGCAGATGACACCAGACTGGTAGGACCAGATGATAAGCTTGAGGACAGGGCCATCATGCAGAGACAAGACAGGATGGAGTTAACAGCCTATAGAAATCCTATGAAATCCAGCAAGGACAAATGCAAAGTCCTGCACGTGGAAAGGAAGAATCCATTGCACCAGCACAGGCTGGGGATTGACTGGCTGGTAAGCAGCTCTGCTGAAAATTATCTGGGGATCTTGGTAAACAGCAAGCTGAACGTGAGTCAGCAGTGTGCCCCAGCAACAAAGTAAGTCTACTGTCTCCTGGGCAGTATTCACAGCAGCATAGCCAATAGATCAAGGAAATTATTGTTTCCCTTCTACTCAGCACTTCTTAGACTGGAATATTACACCCAGCTTTGTGTACCGCAATGAAAGAATAGCTTTGGTTAAAGTGGAGTGCATTCAGTGGAGGGCCACCAAGATAGCCAGGGGCTAGATGGAGCACATGGCCTGTGAGGACAGGCTGAGGGAACCAGGCTTGTTCAGCTCGGAGAGGAGTGTGGGCTTAGAAGGGTCTAATAGCAGCCTTCCAGTACCTCTATGGAGGTTATCAGAGGAATCATGGAAGTTACAATGGAATGGTCCATGGTAGGAGGATGAGAGGCCATGGGTATAACTTGAAGCAAGAGAGGTTCCAACTGGATATAAGGAAATACCCTTTACCACAAGGACAGTCAGGCAGTGTAACAGGTGTCCCAGAGAGGTTGTGCGGTTTCCATCCTTGGAAGTTTTCAAGACGTGACTAGATAAAGCCCCCAACAATTTTGACCTTACAGCTGCTCTTTTGAACAGGAGGTTGGACTATATGACTTCTTAAGATCCCTTCCAACCCAAATTATCCCATAAACCTGTAAGTAAATAACCGTCTCATGCTTACAAATGTAAAAAAGGACTAAAACACCTTCACAACATATCTATCTAGATAGATTAGATAGACAGATAAATACCTAATTTATCTGTCTATTTAGATATAAAATACATGTACACATTACTATATTAAAGCCTTCTGCTGTCAGATTTTGCCCCTACAAATTGGTTTAGCATCACAGAGTAAGTTAGCTTCAAAAAGAGAAGGAAGAATACCTGGAGACAGAGGGGAAATCAATTTTACAATACTTCAGTTACATGGAATTCTCTTCCCCATCAAATTTAAATACATTGCGTAAGCCCCACACTTGTGTACTTTAGAGCTGAAAATCTCATTATCACACATGATATGATAACAAAAACAACATCTGCACATTGAGGGAGAAAAAAAAAAAAACCTACTTTAAAATAAAAAAAGAAAGACAAGATTGGATCAGAGGTTTGTGGGGGCTTTTTCTGAGGAAACGCCACAATGGAGAATATTTGAAAGTTAAATGTACTTTAATATTTATATCACAGAAGTTACAGGTTTAACTAAACTCAGCCAGGCAAGGCAAAAGCTAGGAAGGGGAAACTAAGCACAAAAAGAGGACCTAGAGACATCCCAGCTGAGCTTGGAAGCTAAGCACAAGGCCTTGTTAATAATTTGTAAGTGTGCAACGAAGCAGCTGCCTTTCAAATCTAAACAGACCGAGCTGACCTCATGCTAGTTACACCATCTCTGCCACAGTTTTGGTTGAATAAGTATCACTTCAAATCCTCAAGAGATAGTCCCGATAAGGAACACTACTGTGAAGAAGGCACCAAACAGCGATTTGGACAGATTTTTCATGGGTGCACATGCACACAAACGCACACGTACATGCACAAGGAAAATAAAATAATGAAGGGTATAAGCTTTTGTAAATGCAACATAGAAATATTTCCAGCTGTCCAGAGGGAAAATGAAAAATGAGAGCAGCAATTTACACTGAAATACCACTTTTACAGGACCTCCAGAGCTGAAAGCTTGATTGTCTGCATTTTCAGCAAAGCGTTATGGTTTTAAGGAGTCAACTGCGATGGAATTCCTCTGGGTGCATGCGTAACATGCTGCTAAGCCTGCAGGGCCTATGCATCTTGTCTCATCGTGAAGAATGCAGGTCAGCTGCAGCCTAACTCACCAGCATGCAAATACAGATAAAGTATCAATAACACACACAAAGATCTCAAAGTCTGCCTAGATATGACTACTTTTTTTGCAGCTGAACTTTACTGTAATGATAGTCAGTAGACACCTGGGAGCGAGAGCTCCCACTCACTTAAAATGAAATCCTAAACTTGACTAACGAGGCTGTCCTGGTTTGAAATAAAATAATGTGGTGCAGAGAACACATCACAAGCTTTGTCTCCCAACCAGACTTTCAGTAAATTTATAAAGAGCATTGAGTAGTGATATCAGGTAAGAGAGAGATTTGGTCACTTTGCCAATTTTTTTTTTTGTGGTTCACAAAAGATGGATGAACAGGTCTCTGTTTTATCATTCATGTCCTTTAAGAAAACAAAGTTTTCAAAGTCACCAGAGGTATAAACAACTATTTTCAAAATACTGTTTAAAAACAACAAAAAACATGATATAAACCATGTGTAGGTAAAGGCAGTTTTTTTATGTAACTGTTCCCTGGTCTTCAGAAATCACTGAAATACCACCCAAATTGGAGGATGGAGCACAGCATCTTCTAACTAGGCACAATAATATAACAATAACAATCAGGAGACCATGATGGTCTAAAAGAAAAGAGGAATCTACTTTTTAAAAGACTGTAAGTGAAACCATTAAAAGTAACCTGGTGAAAAGTATTGCCCTATGGTATACAACAGGTAACAGTAGTTGCTACTAGCCTCAAAATCTATAAAATTATAAAAAGTTACATCTAGCTGAAAATAAAATTTTGATTTAGTACTGTAGAAGACCAAGGCTTTCATTTGTGTTTTGGTAATGTGAATCACTGAAAATCCAGCACTATTTGTGATCAGGTTGCTATTCTATGTTTTCATCCGAAGTGTACTATATTTAATACTAAAGTGCCTCCCAGTCACCATGCCAACGCTTCTCTGCTTTTGCATCCTTTGATACCTGTTATTCTATCATGACCTCCACAGTCAGTCCAGCTTAATTATGCTTCTGTCCTTCTATGTCATCTTTTATAAACATCCTTATCTCCCCCTGATACTATGCATCACATCTTTTTCCCTTCCTCCATTAGCAAAACTTTTGTTTGCAAATAATAGCTCCCATTAAAGTGAAAAGCTCATACTATTCAAAAAATGGTTTTGCAGATGTGTCTGATAGCTCCTAAGGTAACTGTGCAAACTTACAGGCCTTTCCTTTGTCTTCTCATTACCTTCTGCAGCTATTATTTTCTTTCCGCATCATAGAAATTCATGTGCAAAAAATCCGTTTTTTATTTGCTTCATGAACTACCACTTGTATCATTTGAAACCATGGGAAGTCACCAGAGCTATGCTGATTTATTCTAGGTGATGATCTGGGCCTAAAATACAGCGTGGATGCCTCTGTTTTTTTCAGACCAACAGGGAAGTATGAGGAATTAAATCATGTACTCCAGTATTTACTTCTCCCAGTGTGGTGAGGAACATCCTTGCTGAGACCATAGCTTCTGACGTGGGGAAGAGGACATTCATTCACGAAGGATTGGAAAGAGAAATACACACCAGCACCCTTGCATTTTACCAGTTCTGGAATGAATTAATGGCAAGAACTAGAACACAAAGCTCAGTAATCTTGTAAGCCAAAGTTACTAGCCTTTGGTTGAAAAAAACAAAAAATCATGTGAGGCACTTAAGTTTGCAGAAAATATCCCTTGACTGGTTTATATATGGGAATTATGTGCATCATTCTCTAATAAATCTAACCACTATCAGCTAGGTATGCAGAAAAAGGGTTTACTTTCTGTTAGCTCATGGAGTCAGCAATGTGTGTCTGCAAAGTGAACTGCTAGGGAAGCCATCTGTGAACTCTCTGCTAATAAATATATAATATAAGCTTTTCAGGAACATTCATTTCTTGGAAACAGAAGGCAAATTTCTTCCATTTTAAGTTTTATGCTTTTCTGCAGAATTCTTTCTAACATTAAAAAGAACTTCAGCTATTTCATCTGATGCTGACTTATCATAATTCAAACTTTCCAGGAATCATGTAATCTGTTCTCTGCAAGAAATCAGCTCCTCTGTGTAAGGAAGTATTTTCTTTCGGGTATCTTCCACCCAGTTTGGGTTATTGTCAAAATAATTTGAATGATAGGCATTTGGAGTTCATCCACTTTCTTCCCCCTCCTCCACATTTTTTTACTCCCACTTCTACTAAATCTGACCCTTTCTAGGCTAACATAGAGAGCAGATCAAAGTCCTGTAGTCTTTGGATCACTAGCGATATCTCGGCACTGAAGATATTCACATTTACTTTTGCCATCAGAATAACAACCATTGCTAAAATAGCAGCTCTAATATTCTTTACTGAATCTATATTGGTACTCGCTTGCTGGGCATTTAGTGAGTTCCATGCCAAGTGAACAATTTTTGTGTCGTTTTCTGCCAAGAAGAAAAATTTTGTAACGGTTACTGAACATGAGCAGCAACAACACATGGAAAATGTTCCAGACTACACTTCCCGGTCACTCCAGAAACAGCCATCCAGCCTTCAAGTACAAAATTCCTTTGCCAGAGGATCAGACTAATTTCAAATACCTTCAGTAAAATCTCCTCTATGTTGTGATTTCTTCAGAGAGAGTAAAACAGAGCCATTATTTTCAGAAAACACTCAGAAGGAGGAAAATAAATTTGAGATGGCCATTCTGCTGTATTTTTTTAACTCCTAATCCCTCTAAGATGTGATTACAAGCAGAAGAGAGGAGAGAAAGTCAGGAGGGTTCTGCTGCACATCTGCCCATTCCTGTTTTTTATTATCTTTTGTTGAAGTCCCCAATGGATTCCAAGAGTGCATGTTTTTGGGTAGCCATCCCACCACAAAGCACACACCTCCACGGTTCACCATCTGTTGTATCACGTTTAAAGCCATTAATCTGAAATCTGCAAAATTTACCCTATTTAAACTTTGAAATGATGAACTCATTCTATACTGCCTATGACAATCTCAAGGAGTAATAACAGCGTCCTCTTCCCTCCTCTTCCATCAATCCCCTCACACCCCTCGCAGGAGGGTAAAAGCGTTTAATGAAATTTCTAAAACTTAGAATTTTTATTTAAATGCTCTGGAGCATTTAAGTCAAGCATTAAGGAAGGTTGATGAAGGATTAACTGGGTTTTTAAGTGAGAAGCAGACTACAGCTTCCAGCTTTCAGGACTCTTGGGGCAGATGCTCAGCTCGAAGCCAGCTCTGAAGTTGCTCTCCAGGCAGCCCGGGTACCCTTGCAAGGCTGCGCTTCCCACGCTGACAGTGGACTGGGAACAGCTGCTCCAGTTCCTGGTCAGAAAGTCACCCCCTCTGCGAGAATGGAAGAAGAATATGTATCTCTGGATAACAGACACTTTCTCCTTCAAACCTCTAGTCACCAGCTGTAATTTCCCTTGTAGCTCTAAATAGCTTTAGCAGATATCGTAGAGCAAATGTGCTCCAGCAGAACTACCCAACAGGTTTCTGTAGCTCTTGAAAGGGAGCTGAGGTTTCTGTGGATCCCAATTCACTGAAGTCAGCAGTGCTACCAAAGCAGCCTACGCACAGGTCTTTGAGTTACCAAAGGAAACTCCTCACCGCCTCCCCAAGAAGCACAAGGGAATGCATGCGTGTAGTTCCAGAAATCAATTCCTGTGCTGTAAATTGGTTTGTTTTCTTGTTTTACCTTATTCTACTTGAATAGCCAACGCATAGGCATAATGCAAGATCTCCTTGCTTCAGAGATACCTAAAACTAATCAGTGAGGCTCCTCTGACAAAGTCAGTGGGATTTTTTTCATTTGTTTGCTTGGTTTCTTTTTTGCTGCAGAATAGCCTGGTGCATTTTTTGGTGGGGTGACAGAAAACAAAATGACTGTATTACATCTCCAGAAGCGTTCTTACATCTCTCTCAAGTAGACACTGATGTGCAAATGCATGCAAAACCACTTTGGTTTTTAGTAAGGAGCAGAGTTCTCCCTCAGTTCTCTGGGTAAGAGCTACTAATTGCACTATGAAAATATACAAGGCCAGTACACATTGCTATTTTGACATAACTGGCAGGGGTGGAGGGGTGGTCCCTACCCACCATCCCTCATTTTCCACTCTTACTATTTTTGTCATCTCTATCTTACTTTTTCTCCATGGTTTATTCTCAATCCTTGTTCTTCAATTAATTTAAATAAGGCTGATTGTTTACTGTAATTAAAAGAAAACAAAACTTTTTAGGACATAACTTTTTGCAATTCCTTAAGATTTCTGCACTGATTTGATTCAGAGCTTCTTGAAGCATATTCTGTGAAAACAGCAAAGTCACAAGCTGATCTGCAAAATTACTGTAGATCTCCATTGAGTTATATATCCTTAGAAGCAAAATACCTAAATAGGATTATTTGGGCCATTTTGTAATCCCTAGCTAGTAGAGACTATTAGTTGCCAAACCAGGGTAATCAGGCTAGACTATTGTAATTATTCTCCCCATCAACAAACATTATTTTATATAGCCCATGTTGTATATATGAAATAGCAAAGACTTTTGGAAATGTTCAATTAACACAATGAAACAGGGACAGTATTAGAATGTATATAGATAATATACATGTTTTTCTTCAGCAGAAAACTAAAGGTTTGATTTTCTACTAAGCTCTTCTCTGGAGCTTATCTATATTATAAAGCTTTTTACCTAAATAATTTAGAAGGCCTTTATTAGTATTAATTTCACCCAAAATAATCGTGGAATTTGGAGAATGGAAGTAAGTATTTATTTTGTTCACAAAGATGTCTGGTCCTCCAGGTGGAGCTTAGCTGTTGTATAATAGCCTAGATCAGGTACACTGAAATCAGCCTCATGGACTATCAAAGGGCTGGACCAGGTCCAGCGCTTGCTTCCATACATTTCACCTTCCTTCATAGGTTTAAATGTAACTTGGTTCTTGGGAACGTTAGGCACGTCATTGCGGTATGAGCAGAAGGATCAAGCACCCTGGGGATCAAGCATGCCCTGTACCCGTGGTTCCTTACCGGGGAGGAAGGCAGGGTAGGAACACAAGACAAAAAAGGTGGGCATGAAGTGCTCTGGGCTGCTGCTGAGGGCAGAACATGGATACTCTGCTAGCCTTCTCCACTGCAATTTACAAAAAGGCAGGAAAAGGTCACAAAAAAGGCAGGAAAAGGTTATAAAAAAGGCAGGAAACCTCGGCCTCATATCAGAACTTAATTCTACAGTATAACAGCATCAGGGATTTAACATCAGTGTCCCAGAGAGGATGTAACACCTAGCAACTCCCATGTTGCTTCTGATGAGATGTTGTATGTATAGGTCCACCATAAATAGATCATGTGTGAGTTCTTGTGCCCTTATAACTTCCATTTTGCGGTTTCCAGGACTCGAAGTGAAAGTACAGCTTGCTGGAAGAGCTTGATTTAATACCCAACAACCTGAATGGGAAATGGTTTAGTTGCTCTAGCTAGGGAGAGATTTCTCCAATCAAAGGGTGGGGCTAGATTTTCATTGACATCTCTGTCTCCCCATTCATATAATGTATTCATCGTAGTTTACATAAAATTATTCCATTCCATCAGAAGATCATATTCCTACCCAGATGGCAGTACCGATTCAGACTGCACAGTTTCAAGAAAGCAGATGGGAAGAGAGGCTCTTAAACCTCTGGAATTATCCCAAATATACTGTATGCCACAACTGGCAAAAAAAAAAAGAAACTAAATGGTAAGGCATCAGCCAGATAATGAAGGGCCCAAGAGAAATGAATTCAGCCACGGAATGACTAAGCCAATGTAAAATCACTGTAAAGTTAAAAAAAAAAAAAATTAAAGCTCATACTTCTCTATTTGCCTTAAAAAAGCAATACCATATTCTATAACGTTTAACATGATCAGGAAACAAGAAAGAATAAGGATCTTTAGCTGGTTTATGAGACTGTTTATTCGTGGATAACAAAGCACTTTACTGACATAAGCAGTTAGGGGTTTCTTCCTGATTTTCTAAAATACTAATTTATCAAAATCAAGATGTTTGGTGAGAACATGTTGGTTGTTGCTAAATCCCAGTAAAACTCAGAAGAATCTGCTTGGCGTCCCACCAGCCTGTCCATCTGTCCTCGTGGCAGCCCGTCAGGCAGGCTGCTGCAGACTCCACGCGTCCAAGCTCTTTGTCCCTCAGCACCCCAGGAGCATCGCGCTACGCAGGACCCCCAAATCCTCGGGCTTCTATCTGGCAGGTGATTGGAGATGACCCAAGAAGCCTCAGGAACGCTCTCAGTATTTCACAGTGAAATGTCATTCTGACCTTCTCTAAGCGAAGTGTCAGGATTTTCATTGCATGGAAAATTTCAAAATGTCCTTTTTTGTTGCAGTTCTGAATGGTACTATTTTTAATTTCCAGAGAATAGGAATTCCAGTGTCTGTTTAGATCTAGTCAGCACACATTCTCCTTCCTAGAGAAATCTAGGCTTGCTGACTTATTGTTTAATGTTTTAACGACTTTTCTAAAGTAGAGAGACAGTGAATCAAAAGTCAAGCATATGATTCCCAGTTTTGTGCTTGAAAAGTAGTCCACCCCTCACACTTTCTTTGTGTTCAGAATAATTTTCCAGAGCTTTCCTAACATCGCCTGAGACCATCAAAACTTTGCCAGCGCCGCTATATTAGTTTCAGAGGAAGTGAATTCTAGTAACAGCTCAAAATTTTAGTAAAATTTTCATAATAGTAAAGGAGTTAAACAGCGACCGTTTCCTCTGCTCATGGTTAGAAAACGTATCACATCATTGGTGTCGTTCCAGTTTGTAATCAAAATACCATGCTAAAAATCGCCTATTTTAACTGAGTGAATTAACGTAAAAATGGTCATTTCTGAGTTATAAAATTATTTAATTGCCAGGTTCAGGAGAGAAAGCAAGTAGATGAGCAGGCACAGAAAGTGATTATTCGACCTCCCTGGCCACACACGCGCTATCTGCTTGATGCAGTCTTGCGCTGGGAGATGCCACCAGACCTGATACACAAGACAAGGGCAGCGTAGTGCCTGAAGAATATTAATTCTTGAAGAGACTGCCACATTATCACTTGTTGGCATACCTCCAGCAGGACTCAGCTATTTTAGCATTTGCAGCTCCTCCAGTTAATATTCTTTGATATCCATCCTGAACAGATGTTATTACCGAGGTTATCTATAGTTCTGTCTTCTCTGCTGATTGAATGGGAAGGTTTGGAAGGATGAGCACTTCAGGCAACAGCGACACTCGTTTTTGTCTACTCAGGCCTTAATCAGTTTTATTCCTCATCACCTCCTTTCCGCATTACCTTTCTAGCTGCTGCTGGCTTAGCTTTTTCTTCCAAAATATAAAAGAGGGGCTATGAACGTCACTTTGCCCCTTCCTTTTTTTTTTTCAGTCTAAACTTCCAGATCTCAGAAAGTGCTATGGCACTTTGTTATTTTTTTTAACCTCCTCTAAGCTACTCCCACTCATCCCATCCAGCATCATCACTGGAATAGAGGTAACAGACAAGGGAGGGACCACGTACTGTTCTAAATAGCTCTGGATGAGGTCACGCTCATGCAATAGAAGAAACAGTGGAAGAGGAATTGGCAAGGAAAGGATGTGGAAGATTGCTGGGGGTAGACAAAAGAATGAGATTAACCGTACAAGGAAGTATTTTGTCACTGCTCTGATACACGCTTTGTAAAGCAGAACAAGAGAAAACCTGTCTTTTTGAACTCTAACTAACAATAGCATAAAGCCCTAACTTCCAAACCGCAGAAGAGGGAGAGACAGAAGACAGTTTTGTAAAAATATAATTGCACAGTTATGAGCCTAGTTTGCACGTATCAATCATAGAAAGGCATGAGTAAATAACCAAAAAGGCTTCTAAATGCAAATCATTTTCACATACACCTACTTGATCTGCAGCAGGTACTTGATCCACTGCAAATGCAATGCAAGTCTTATTTACAGCTTTGTTTCATGCTTCTGAAATTCCTTTAAAAAAAGATGTACCAAATGTCTAAAATTACAGAAAACTAGGTTCAGCGGCAACACCACAGCTTGAATGGACTCTCAAAGAAGAATGAAAGCATCAATTTTTACTGCAACCTGTCAAATATGTACTACTGAGGCATATGTGTTTCTCTTCCTTTCTTCCTGTGCTAACAATTCGATCAACAACGAGAAAAACTAGCAGGCTTTCTCTGCCTAATCCCCCGTCTTCTATCTCCAAATGGATATCATAGGAGGCACTAGAATTTACTGCAATTTCTAGCTTCTTGATAGCACAAAAATAATGCTTTTCCCCCGTTAATTTCCGATGAGATTCATGAGACTCGAAAACCTCCTGTAACCTTGTTTTGGCCTGTGCGCTTGCAGATATCCAGTGACCGAACGTTTTCTGACTGAGATTGCCCAGTACTGCTGATGTTCATGCTGTTCAGCAAATTTCAGTATTTTGTTTGCCCACCCCTAGAAGCAAAATGTATTTTGATTACATAGCATTTGAGCCGACGTCTGCTGGGGTTCAGAGGACACTGCCAGGCTTATCTCTCAGAATTTGCCTTTTCCTCACAGGGTCTAGGTCAGGGTTGTACTTTTGCTGCTGAATTTAACTTACATGTCACGTGTATTCAGCAGAAAGTGAAGGATTACGTTATGTTCATATTAAAGGCAATTACACCTTCCTTTTCTCGTGAACAGATGATATGCATAGCTGGGACACTTATGTGATGAAATAAAGCTGCTTCAATAAACAAACATGAAGTTAGGAAAATGAAGGGGAAATATAAATTTGTAAAATGTGTGACTATATCCGAGTTATAGTCCCAGTTCCATTTCTGAAAGTGAAATATTGATTCATATGACAATTAAAAACACATCCAGCAGAAGACTTTCAGAAAGCCTATTCCCTAATTTTGAGTATTGGTTGCATTCTTGCCTTTCAGGATACAATGCATACACTGAACATGATATAAATGTTACACTGGTTCTCATGAATTCTTCATTAATAAATAACTAACGAGAATTAATTTTCCTTAATTATGTATTATAAAATAAACAGACCTTTAAAAATGTAGGCAGAGCCAGTGAATAAAGCTGGTATTCCAAAACCATAAATATGCCTGGCCTATGTTTAACCTCGTAACCAACTGAGTGCAAAAATTGACCGCTCCACCTGTGTGTTAAAACTAACCAGAAGAAGAAAGAAGGAAAAATGCTGTGTTTTGAGTCACATTTTTTTCATCTCTGTGCTACAGATACTAAGAATGCAAAGTGGATTTTTTTCTTGCATTTGACCTCTAAAGTAGATTTTTCTTTTCTTTCTTTCTCACAGTCTAAGTAATATATGTTTCTTTGAACAACTTCTATTAGAAAATAGAAAATATTTTCTTAAACCGAGAAATGACATCTCAATCCTGCCTTTTCAAACCTAGCCGTTGGCTTATCCCTAATACTATCTGCTTGTGCTAGAAGCCCAGCAGACTCAGACACCAGTGACGTAATGCCAGAAGTAGGACAATATTGACATTTTATATTTTTAATTGTGTGCTCCTATTTTCACTTTTACTTTACGAGCTGCAGCATGATTTTTGCTACCTGCCAGAATTGCACAGACAACAGCATTCAACAGCTCTTTAACACCTGCAGCCTTACCAAGCTGAATTGAGAAATACCGAGCAATGCCGGTGATGTTATGTCTAGTCCGTTAATATAAGTGCTTCTTTAAGTTGCCCTAATTACTTTTGACCAGAAACATATTATTTTTTATTGCCCGCGCTGCCAGCGGCGCGGCGCTGCGGGAGGGGGTGCCTGCAGCAGCTCGGCTCCCCGCGGTGTGGGAGGGTGGAAGCTCTACCTGTCCCCGGCTTTACCCTGCACATCAAGGGCTCACCATAAAACAGTCCTGACACTGACCTCTCAAAGACCCAGCAGCTGAAACAGCCTTAACAAGGTATTAACACAGCAACGTGCCCCGTAAACTATTACCAGCTGCAGGCTGGGGAGGGGAGCGAGGGCAAGGGAGGGAGGGAGAGGGGGAGAGAGGGAAAGAGAAAGAGGGGGAAAAGGAGGAAAAGGCTGTGTCACAGCTGGAGGAGCCCTGGCATGTTCTTCTAACCTCTTTTCTGAATTCCGCTCGTACTTGCACGGCAAGGTGTCCTGAGCTAAGGGTAAGCTATGTCTTATATCCTTACATCCTGCAGTGCCTGATCTGGCTTCTCTGCCGAGTCCCACCGAACCACACCATGCTGTTTTAGCAACAACAAACACGCTTAAAACAACGCCAGAGAAAGCAGAGTTTATTTGCCTTAATTACAGGTGGCTAGCAGCCTGCTGAGCAAAGAGAGAGAGCAGCAAGTGGGAATATGCCAGCCCCTGCACAGTCCCATTAGCGTTTTATGAGTCTAGTACATCGAAAAGTATGCTCCCAGTGTAATCCAAATTTACAGTTGGTCTACCTGCAATATATTAATTAAGATAAGATTTACTTCACTGGCGATTCTGCCTTTGGGACTCTTTGGGCTACATCGCTGCACTAATCAGAAACACTTAAAAAATGGAACCTTAATTTCATTTTACATTCAGTTGAGCATGTATACCATTCGCCACGCAGCAGCGCTCAACGCGGGGTTGTTACTACAGTGCCCAAAAACGTAGTTCGATGGTAGGCTGCCTGTCACAGCTGTACCACTGAACTTCAAGGACAACCCACCCAGAAGCTAGAGCTGCTTGAATAGTGGCAGACGATGTTAGCAGGACTCAAAATGTTAATATTTAAATGGTTTATAAAAGTATCAGGAGCTACCATAACAAACATTAAGGGAAAGATTGCTGGAAGGAGGAAAAGCCTTGGGTCTCAGGACATAAGCTTAACACTAACTATTTCGGCTTGAGAGGGCAATTTATTCCATACTGCAGTTTGCACTCTGATACAGACAATTCTAGCTTCTGTCTGGTCCAGTATCCCCACCCTAACAAAGGCTCTTCTGATACACTCTGGCAATGCCAAAAAAAACTTTTCCTTTGAGCTAAAAACATTTACATGAATAACAAGAAGCCGAAGAGCTCCAGTGCTTTTCATTGAAGGGCAGGACAAAGGAAGAGAAGGAGGTGTTCACCCATTAAGTCTTCAAACGGGATGGGAATGGAGCTGTATCGTTATGTGTTGCAACTCACTCACCCGCTCTATGAGCCCAGCTGAATTATTTGTACGCATTATCTTTCATTGTCTGATCGGTTGTCTGGCGGGTAAGCAAAAACAATGCCTTGTGCTAGAGGCTAATCAGCAATCCCAATTAATAAAGAACAAATAGCTAAAATGAAAAATTCAGTACAGAGCCTGTAGTCATAAAAGATTACATCCAAACTCTTCTATGTGAAGTTATAAATAAGCAAATATTAGTGGTGTTGTAGCAATCATGGTCTAAAGAGAAGATAACCAAGGTTGTAGGGGGATTTGGCCTAATGATTTGGTATGTTTGGAAATAATGTGCAAGCTTTCAGGCTTGAATATTCTCAATCAGACGTCATAAGAAACAGTAAAATCCATGCTGGGTAGATGTCAGAAATAATTTTTATTAGTTTAGACTAGTGATTATAACATTGATTAATCAGCTTGAAAGAAAACTAGTTAGCACTTGCAGCACAGAAAGATATTAGCAAGGGAAGAGATCATTGGAACATATGTAAGAGATTGTTCAGCCAAGGTTTTTATTTACTCACACACTGTTAGCTTCCATTTGAGTTTGAAACTTCAGCTTCCAGGCTTAGGTCTTTTGAGAATATTTTATATGTCTAAAAAGAGGCTCAGAACTGAGCAATCAAGTGGTATGAAACATTTTGAGGAAGCATTTTTTTGCTCATAACTGGGTGTCCCTGCCCTTGTCACCTGTCTGTGTATCATATGTTCACTCTGATGCCTACTGATTATTCAGTTTCAACCATTCATTAAATTGAATGAAGACATTTGTTGCATACATGATGTATGTTCCTGTATAGAGTCCACACTTAACAACAAGGAATAGTAAAGTCTTTGAGAGAAAAACAGAATCAACTTACAAAGCCAGTGAGCAAAGGAGACTGAATTCACAGTTCGGGTTGTGAGACATTATGCTACCAGCTGTACTGGAAACCACAAGCTACTAACTTTTCAGTACCTAACTGCAGCCAAGTCAGATCTGACTGCAGTGGCAAAAATTGTTGGCCAGGCAGTAGTCTGTCAGTGTATGTCCTTTTCCCCTTGTCCTTGAGCTGATGAGAAAAACAGAGTCCAAAAGTACACAAGTACTTTTTTAAAGAGATGTGCAGTAAGGATGCAGAGAGTTCAGCTGACCGAGACAGAAGAATAAAGGGACAAAACAGGTAAGAAAAAATAGTGAGAAAAGATGACATTCAGAGGGAACACAAAAGAGGAATAAGAAGGAAAATAAAAGTGAGGGGGGTGGAAGATGAACGGAGATTGTAGTTGGATGAACCATGGAAAAAGGTAGGCAGAGTAAAATGTTTAACACAACAGAGTGAAGAGGAACATGACAGAAAAGAGAATCCAGCTGAAGAAAACAAAGTCTAAAGGTCATGTTGCATCTAGAAACAGAACATGGGGAAAAAAGGAAAGAGTTAGAAATAAAAGTAGAAAAGAGTGAAAAGGTTTTTTAAAATAGTGAAAATGTGCATAAAGAGTAGGTGAAAGTGAGTTTTGATGATGAGAAAGTATCCTTTTAAGTATAGATAGGAAAGATACATGAAGGCATGGAGAGTGAAAAGTGGAGAATACATGGGGGGAAAAGCAATTAAAATAATAAAATAGAATAGAATAGAAAAGAAAAGAAAAGAAAAGAAAAGAAAAGAAAAGAAAAGAAAAGAAAAGAAAAGAAAAGAAAAGAAAAGAAAAGAAAAGAAAAGAAAAGAAAAGAAAAGAAAAGAAGAAAAGAAAAGAAAAGAAAAGAAAAGAAAAGAAAAGAAAAGAAAAGAAAAGAAAAGAAGAAAAGAAAAGAAAAGAAAAAAGAAAAGAAAAGAAAAGAAGAAAAGAAAAGAAAAGAAAAGAAAAGAAAAGAAAAGAAAAGAAAAGAAAAGAAAAGAAAAGAAAAGAAAAGAAAAGAAAAGAAAAGAAAAGAAAAGAAAAGAAAAGAAAAGAAAGGAAAAGAAAAGAAAAGAAAAAAAAAGAAAAGAAAAGAAAAGAAAAGAAAAGAAAAGAAAAAAAAAGAAAAAAAGAAAAGAAAAGAAAAGAAAAAAGAAAAGAAAAGAAAAGAAAAGAAAAAAGAAAAGAAAAGAAAAGAAAAGAAAAGAAAAGAAAAGAAAAGAAAAGAAAAGAAAAGAAAAGAAAAGAAAAGAAAAGAAAAGAAAAGAAAAGAAAAGAAAAGAAAAAAAGAAAAAAGAAAAATGTTGCAAGCTGAGATCAGCTTGGTTTACTTTTGATAAAAAACTGTAGATGAAGGTTAAAAATTAGCAAAGCCCCAACTCTTGTATTTGACTGTATTGAACACAATTGTAAACAAACACACTAGTATCCCATAACTTGTAATTTCGATTTTACCTTAGCACGTTCTGTAAAAGGCTCTGGGACCTAAAACAGCAAGATCTTACAATGCGAATCAAAAAGATTCTTTTACAGGAAAGGTGATTTTCTTGCATTTGCCACCTCCTGGCATTCATCGGTTGCAGACAGACAACCGCATTACAGTTTCACGTTACTTGCAGGCAGGGCAGGCATCTCAGACCCTGCTGCTCCCGGTTCTCGCACGGGAGGACCCGCAGGAGGATGCGCCAGCCCCGCGCCGCTCCCGCCGCGTCCCCGGTCCTGCAGTGACATCCAGCGTCGAGCAGCGGGAGAGCCGGCTCCGCACCAAAAGCCGTTGCTGGATATCGCCAGCGTCATTTTTCCAAGAAGCTGATTCTCCTTGGAAGAAGGGAGGACAGGGTGCCCGTACCGCTCGGGATAAGGCGTTCAAAAAAAACATGGGATAACTGCAAACTGGCATAGACGATGCACCCAAGATCGAAAGCAATTTGTACAAGAACGTGAGCAGAACAAAGAGAATTTCCTTTGGGTGAATCATCAAAGGCGGGCAAAACTTGTGGAGTGTAAATTCACCAGCAAGAGACCTAACTTTTTCCCCACTTAAGGCTTTGGAAGAACTGGCATTGATTGTAGCAAAAGCAGTGGATTCTTTCTTTTTGTTTTTTAAGTGATTCTGGACAAAATGGTCAGGAATAGAAGAAATAGCTTCATGACAGTCCATTATAGAAAAGACATCTTTTTTTTTTCTTTTTTTGACTTTGGGAATTTCTTCATTCACATAGGTGGTGGGATGAATGTGCTGTACAAATCCAGAACATACTGGCCAGAATAGGCAAGGTACAGGCAGGCCACCAGAATGCTCAAAACCCCTTAAATTCTTGCTGCAGGATCACAAAGATCTCGATTATAGCCCTCCAAAGATAGGCCTGTAACAACCTAGAAGAAAATTTGTGACAAACAAGCTTTTAGAGTAATCAGATTGTAGAGGAGGAAAAGAAAACTTCTACGGAACAAGACAGCTTTCCAGCCTCCCACTTTCCTCCGCCTACAGAAAATGCTAGCCCTCTAAAACTACTTGCAAAAATAAAAATATCTGGAGGTGCGGTTGTCATTTTAAGATTTACGGCTCCTACAGGAAACTTGAATATTTCTCCAGCACTCTGTACGTTGCAAAGCTCAGTAGTTTTAATTATGAAGCACCCTTATTGTTTTCCCTTTTAACGAAATGTGTGTCTATCTGCATCCACTGGATGTGTGAGGAAAGAAAAGAAGACTGTAAGAGAGGAGCTAACTTTCGGGTAGAGTTTCCACGGATTTAGGCTGCCGAGGTACCTTAAGAAGGCCTTAATAATCTGCCCCAATTCACAAACTCTTAGTTTTTTAAGATGACGGCTACCCAGCTCTTCTGTGTTTAGCAGACGCGATTTGCAAGGGCTCTATTCATTCACAACAATCTGCAACCTTTGATGTCAAAGAAGCTGTGTAGTGGCTGACTGCAAGCTGCAGAGGGTCACAGATCTCTGCTCCGCACCCAGCCTTATCTATTCATCAGAAATTCATCCAGGCCATGGAAACTTTTTTATTTTCACTGCACAGGCCTCAGAAAGCCAAATGGCATGGGAAATTTAATGTAAGTCAGTCTCACATTCCCTGACCATGAATGTGAAAAAATTAATCCTCTGCAGCTAAATACTTTTGTAGTCATTCGGTATAAAAGGCAATGGTCTGTCACTTACATCCTGCGCTAAACCAGTAATGAAATCTTGAAAGGGGAGGCGGGGGGCGGGGGGGATCGCCGCGACAATGAAGCCAAAATTAGGCTGTTGCTTTCGTACCCCGAACCAATTTGGGAGTTAGCGTAATTGAATGCACGGCATTATTCTCAGCAGCGCAGGATGCGAGCGGACCTTGAGAAGGCAGGTGTGCTGGCAAACGTTTTCAGCGACACCTGCAGAGCTTTTGCCCTTGCTTCTTCCTATGCATTTCCACCACTGACTGGAGGTCTGCAGTGATATCCAGTATCTGGGTTGTTTCCACCTTGTCTCACTCCGCTAACTCCGGTGTAATAATATTAAAAGCAAGTGAAGCCTCGAGGGGCTCCATCAGACACGCACTTGCCTACTATGTCTCTTCTTGCTTTGCAAGCTCCTTGGGGCAGACAGTTTGGTAGACGATAAGAGCCACAGGTGACAAATAGGGGTGTTAGAGTGGTCTTCCATCCACAAATATAGATAATAAACGCAATAACAATCTGAGAAAAAGTTTAACCTATCAGCAGGAGGAAATAGGAGCACAGGAGCGGTGCCAAGGCTCCGTGACTGCTGCTTGGAAAAGCACACATGAGTTATGACTGTCTTTAGCATTCATGACACCAATTATCTCTATAAATGGTCATCAAAACCGAAAGGAATGCGGTCTTGTAAATATTATGCACTTCATATTCTAAGAAATAAATATGCTGAGAATGTGCTTTATGAAAAATAATGTATTTTTGTCCTTTTAATTTAAAAGAGAGCAAAAGATTGTTACTATTGTGAAATATGGGAGATCAGCTTCTGATGAAAAATCTAAATGTTAAAAAAAAACCACAGCAAAGATCAGAAACATTTATCAGAAGAGTTCATGTTTCTGATAAATATTTAAGTGTGCAAGGCAGAACCACTGAGAACAGTAAATACTTTATAGCTGGCACTTTGTCAAAACTATAAGTGGCTCTGCCTTTGAATTTTACATCATCACTAAATTTACAGTCATTTGATAAGTGGCACAAGACAAGAATTACTTCTTTCTAAATCTAAACCAAGTAATAAATCTAACATCAGGATTCCTCTTATTGTCCGTTATCGTCTGATGACAATGCCTTTTACCTTCATTGTCTTGACAGAAATATGATATGTAAAATTGTAATGTCACATCACTCACTATGATTTAACACTATCCAGCCCATACCATTTTAATCAATCAAAATTGTCGCTTTTTAGTGTAATGATTTTCTGGTGGATTCCCTGTGTTTAATATGATATATATGTCTTATCAGCAGTTGATTTACTATTTCATTTCAAAGTCTAACAGCTCAGAAGGCCATTCTTGCCTCCTTCAGACACCGCTGGAATTAGCAAACAAGCATCGTTTTAGGTACTACCGGAGAACTAATTGTTGTGGAAAGCAACCAGAAGATACAGAATTATTTTTACCACATACTAAAGATGTCTGGGAGGAAAGACAGACAAGTAAATATTGTGAAATAAAGGAATTGGAGGAAAATTCCTCACTAGAGACAGTACAGCACAAGCAGGAGCATTTTTTCTGTCTTCGGTATACTGAGACGGACGCAGGCATCCCTAATTGGATAATGCAATTGCTGAGCTCTACAATTTGCTTTTAGAACAATCTGAACGCGCAGCAGGTTTCTCTAAGCAAAGAAGCTCTTTTCATTATGTTTCTCTGCATATTATATAGTCTTTTTATTTATTATTCACAGAAAACTACTGCATTTATTCTTAGACAATTGCAAGAAAAACAATTTGCGTTTGTAAAGCTCTTTCAAACACTATCCAATATATGATTGGAATAACCAACCTACATTAAAACATGTCTTTACATTAGGCTGCAGCAAAGCACAGATGCTTAGAGCTATCAAAGAATACTAAAACAACAAATTTAACGTGAAAATTTTGCTTTTACATTCTCTTGCAGAATACCGGAAAGACTATACCCTCATACATGGAAAAATGAACATGCTCAGGTGACGAAGGAATGGGTGGGAATTCTTAGATTTCAAGGCAACAGGTTCCTTATAAGTATCCTCAGTCAGTTAATGTTTGACAACGCATAAGATGTAAAATTTTAAATGGCAAAATCACTCCAACAAATTGCAAACAAAAAAGGAAAGAGACAACAAAATCCTTCCTTGCTTTGACTAAGGATTTTAGATGTCTCAATCTATCAATTTTCATTCCTGTTAACTAGCATTTATGTGAAAAACTCTGCTGAAGTAAACAGTTCTGCAAGCATAAACACATACCACTGGGCAGGTCAAAGACTGATGACCCAGGTTTTCAAGACGGTGAGTACAGGTGGCTCTGGGGCAGCAGGAGGATCTACATCTGCACCATGTAGACTGTCAGCCCAAGGAGAAATGCACACCAGAGGTGCTCCACACTTACCTTCTTTGGAGGACAACTGCGCATTGGTCTCCTAGATTTGCTGGCAACTCTAAAATCAACCATTTTATGTTATTGACCCAACAAGCAAAGGGCTGAGGGGCCACCTTCTTCCTACAAAAGTTAAAAGGGCCTTGCATAGACCAGCTGAGATGAATTATTTTCATTCTTCAGGAACAATTAGCCCGATCTTAGTGACAGATAAAGAAACAAAGGTAAGACAAATGGTGTGACAAATAGCATGCACAGGGAAAAGTGACATGACACAATTAAGTTGCATCACAGATCGTGTAGCTAACCGAGGAGACATGAAGGCTCTTTCATCAGTTCGGAAATGGGTACATACTCAATATCCTACTGAGAATTACAGAAATTAAAACATCATTTTTCTTGTGAAAGAGCAAAAATATTTAGGAATTTTTTTTTCCATAAAGCTCATTTTTCACAATAAGAAAACATGTAAAATGTTTTCCCTTTTCAGTGCACTTTTCCTTGTTTCATAAATTCTTCTTTCTTCTAAACATATGATGTAAATTACTCAACTTAGGACACTGCAACTTTTTAGAACAATAACTAAAACAAAATAGTGAGAGCTGCCAGTAAAGAGTAGAGTCCCAGCTGTGTCTTACTGTGCAATGCAGAAATTCGATTTACTGTGACAGTGTTTGGAGATCACAGAATTCCTTCATAATCCCTACTTTTTTCTTGTTCTCCTTCTAAGGAATCACAACTAAAGTGACAAAAGCTAGTTGCAAATTACCAAAATCATATTTTCCCTAGTGCAGGAAAACTCTGCTGAGAACTTTTTAGGTCTTAGTCCACCTCTTTTGTGGGAAAACAACAATCATCGTCCAGCACGAAGGCAAGTTACATTAAATACCATTATGTTTTGCCTTATTTTTTAATTGTCCTTGAAATACTCTGTGTCAATGGTTTGTCTTACTGTTGTCTAACTGTTTTCTCTGGCCCTCGTGAATAACCACCTTGACTTCTTCCTCCAGTCTCCAAGTTCCCTGCAACTCTGGTGGTGGAAAGAAACTCATCTGCTGTGTCACAGTGGCCTTCAGATACCACAGACTCTGTTCTCAAGCGCTGGAACTAAGCAATGTTGAACAAGAACGGCAAGCACCTTGCTTAAACCCTTCTAAATACAAATTCACCTTTCGCATATATGTTTTACAACTCTTGCGACAAAGTTTTATATGGGGGAGGAAGCCGTATTCAGCCTCAAATGGCTTAGGTGTGGGAGCCTAGAGTCAATGAAGTGATAGGACAATATGGGAGTACAATAACAGCAAATAATAGGAAAATAATAGGAAAATAAAAGAATTAAACTGCAAATGTTGAGAAGTCTGAACTATGTTTCTAGTCAAATATTCAGTCAAGCGATAACTCACAGCTGCTGCAGGCAAGTATCATTTGTACCTGGACCCCTCTGAGCGTAGGTTATTCCTGCGAAGGACACCCCGACCTCCAGCACATCGCAGCCCTTCACACGCACCAGAACAGGCTGCACGCGACGTTGCTATTCGATGCCCAAATCGCTTGGCCAGCCATGTCTGGAAAGGCAGATTTGGAAAAAAGACAAGGTATATCATAGGCCTGAGGGGGAGGAGTACCTCCTTCATTAATTCTTTTTTTCTCTTGTCTTTTTGGATTGAGAGTATTTCACAGTAGGAACCACTTTACTCCTATTTCTCTATATACAGCCTAGTATACTTTTAGTTATCCACCATAGACAAATAAAAAAAAAACCAACATAGTGCCAACTGAAGTTAGGAAGAACTTCTTCATGTGATCAGGCTATTTCTATAGTGGACTTCCTTCAACCTTTCTCCAGAGCACTTGGGTACACCGCCGTCACAGTCGTGACAGAAGTCTGTCTGGTACAGCAGCTCCTACCATAAACCACACTTTGTCATATCCCAGGCATAATTACCAGATCTGACTAGGGAATGCAGAAGCCAATCCCTTTTCCCCTGACCCTAGCGATAAATCTACTGCCTGTGCCACTCATCATTTGCTCAGGAAAGGGGTCTACCGCAAATTTTGAGTTAAAACATTTCAAAACTAAAACAGCTTCTAAAAACACCTACAGCTCAACACATTGCAATTAGTCTGCAGCACTCAGAACTAAATACACCTACGATGCGATTCAGTACAATACTATCAGTCTATAGAGGACACACTCCCACACCACAATTTCCAAAATACCTTTTACTGTTCAAAGGGGAGAAGATACCGTATGTCATATCCAAGCTTTCATTAATTTTATGCAAGACATGTTTTCAAGTCTGAAATGTGTTGTGATAATTTAACACCCTTCTTCCTTGTTATTATCTCATTGTTATACTCTTCATTTTTGGGGTTGTTACTGTTAGTATACTTTCCTTTAGAAATATTTGCTTTGGAAGAGGAGCTCGGCCTAATTTGTAGACACCTTGCAGAGCCTTGTTCAGCCTTAACCCCCCAGACAAAAAATATATATCAGGAGAAAAATAGCAGATTTTTCCTCAGCAAGTGGATAATATTTTTATTACACTGAAAAAAAAGAAAGCAGTAGATTTTAATTCCATTTTAATAAACCTTCATGTCTTTTCCCTTATGAAGACCTCAAATAAACTTTGTGTCTCTACCGTTTTTCTGGAATTATTTGATCCAAGGGTTTTTCTTACACGGTGCATAATAAAAGTACTTAATAATGGCTAATGTAATTAAAAGTGTTAGGGCTAGATCTAGCTGACAACCCATACACAGGCTCCCATACTTATATCAGTGGGAAAATAGGATTTTTAACTAATCTGTTAGATCTAATCTTTATGTCCACAAAAAAAAAACCCCAGATTGTGTTCTGTGTTACCTCTGGCTGGCACGGAGACTCCCTCCTGCTGTAGTGCAGTCTGAATTGAGCAATACCCTCTTCAGTATTAGAAGACAAAGCCATAGTAACTAACCCAAAAGTTCTGTTACTGTTTTTAAAATACAATTAGGGCAGGGGAAGACTCACATAACTTTCTTTGCAGGGAAGAAAATACTGTTTTGAGTTTCTGGCTTTCTCCAGATCCCCAAAGTCAAGACAAGGCTTAGATTCCTGCAGCTAAACAATCCGAACCGACTACTAGGGGCTACTGAAACTTGCAAGTATTTTCTTTCCCTGTTTGCCCTAACTCTTTGAGAAAGTATCTCCTAACTCCTTGATGGAGAGAAGTATGGGAGGAAAAGCAAGCCTCTTTAAAGGAGAGAGCACCAGAATACCTAGATTGGTACTTTTGTGAGGCTGGAAAGCACCCCATTTTTAGAGCACTGTATAATGCAATATTGGGGCTAGTTGAAGGTCATTTAATGGTCCAGTGATAGAAAAAGAAAAAAAAGAAAACAGAATCCCTTACTCTAAACCCATTGCTCCAGCTGTCGTACAACATCTGCAGATCAGGTGATTGATAGGTAGCTTCAAGATTAACCTGGAAAATTTAGATGAGTATGCAACACTAATTTATTCAATAACATTGTATAGGGCAGATCAGTCACTGAATGTCTATGGCTCAGCAATTCTGCAAGTCAAAATTACCACTAACAGAAAACAATTCTCCATGCAAAGCACTTCAGCTCACACAAATCAAATGACACAAAGAGGGTTTCATCTACTTAGCCAAGATCAGGTTGATAACCATGACAGGTTGATATTGGTTTTCAATGCATCCTTCCCTGATAAAATTGGACTGCTGGAAACTATAGAAAAGAGTTTGCCTTATAGTGGATTACAGACATCCAGGCTAGTAGCTAAGGTCATATTTCTTTCCACCAGATTCCTTTGCAGCCACCAGAAAGTCACCTTTTATGCACAAATAAGGTTTAATCTCTTTCTTCCCTTCCAGAGACAGGGTTTCAGGCCTGAATGCAAAGAGCGAGTTTGGTTCTGTGCCATCATACTTGGCTTGACAGCTATAACTATACCTAGACTACAGAAAAAAAAAATCAGTGTCTCAATCAGTACCTGGCCAGAGTCCTCTGGACATTAATGTACAGGAATCGCATCTCCCACGCACACATCACTCTGCTTCTTCAGTGCAGGTCTGGGACTCGTTTGCAATGAAAGTTAAAGCAACAGCCAAAATATTTTAATTAGATTATTCTAATTCAGAAGTAGTTTGAATGGGCTGAATTTTGTTAGAAATAAAAATATCCCTTTTCTTACCCATGAAAAGCATAGAAGGTCATCCTGTTTGTTCCCTGCATCTTAGAAGAATAATCTTTCAGAAAAAAGACCAAAGAACTGAAATTTATAGCTCAGCTTCGAAGCATACATAATATGCAAGTTCATGACCTGTATCCCAACACATGCAACTCTCATTTCTTTAGGCAACATAATGATAATATTTCTTCAAAAGTACACAGGCTAGAAGACATTTCCAAAAAGGGGATAAGGCCACAGCCTCACATGCCACATGACTTGGCCATCTGTGTCTGTAAAAAGACACGGATCCCACTGAATTAAATAATAAATAATCTTATCAGCGCAGAAACAAAACATCCTCATATGCCTTTCATTATTAAAAAAGTGAAAATAAATTCTGAATTGACAGCTAATAAAGCATAACATAAACTCTGCAAATATCTAAAATAATAGACAAGTTAGATTATGCAATTACACAGAAGGCTGGTAGATATAGTGCAGGCAGCTGTAGTTGTCCCTCAGGCTGCCTTTCTGTAAATACAATAGAGTATCTTACAATATCTTACACTTAAAATATCTCATATTTCCTCCGCTTACATTGAACAAAATGAAATAGTGGACAATGACTGCTTGGTACATACACCACAGCACTGCTTCCATAATATGACATCCAGCAGGCACTTCCAAGTATACTCCCTTCAGTAAATTAGGTTTTTTATTGAATTATGCTGCAGCTGCTCTTCTGCCTGTGTTCAGCGCAAAACAGTGCAGAAGCGTAAAAGAAACACTGAACTTGCTAACAGACACCGCTCCAGCAGAAAGCACCTTCTTAAGTATAAAATCGAGCTATCACTAACTTATTATTACTTGAATGAGGTTTTTTTTCTTGCATTTGTAATTCATTCAGAATTTTTTTTACAGAGAAGTGGCAAGGTAGATACAGTGTACAAGTATGCAAAACAAAAGCCTATATGAACTATTATATTTCCTTGCTACGAACCACTGCAGAAAAGCGCTGGTCTCGCATACAGAAGTAAATGCACAGCATTATGAAAAGCCTAAAAAACAGTCTGGCCACCTAATAGGTAGAAATTTGGTTTCAGTTTTATTTGGGTTACAGTAGAGCGTGGGGAGGAAAAAGAAAGGCTTGGGCTTGTTCTGGTGCACGCTGTGTATACACTGAATTAATTTGCTCTACATATGCTCTACATAGACACTGAAAAGCTGAGACAGCCTCCTGTAAATTTTACCCTGTAAATAATGGAACTAGGTCCTTGTTAAAAAAGCCTCCAATGTCAGCAATGTTTCAGAGAAGTACATCCGCATTGTCCATTAAAATTTTGCCTGTGATTACATCAAACCAGTCTGACATACTTGCTCAAATTTGTTAAAAACGGGTATGGAAATGTTCATTGCAAGTGATAAAGAATTAATGCTGGTACAAGCCATTAGAGGTAGCTGACATTCAGCTTTAGTATGGTTTTCTTCTTCTGATGGTAAGTTGTGACATTCAAGCAGGAATTGTGAATTCAAGTATTTTTACTCTACTTATGAATGCAACATACTCAAAATGTATTACCTCCTCTAAGCTATTCACGTTTGGCAGGAGGCATCCCACACAGAAAAATGAGAAGTTATGAGTTTTAAGTATTGGACTTTATCTGAAACAAAGTCATAAGTACTTTAATTAGGTGACCATAAAGTCACATTAATTTCAACATTACATAATGGACAATGCATATGTTTAGAGTCAGATGCATCCTGCACTAGGGCATTCTGATCAGAGACTGAGAAACCTGGTGGAAAAATACGGATTTAACGAAAGTGACTTCAACCTATACACCGACACCACTCTAATACTTCTTCACATTTGAAACCAGTAAAAGCAATAAATTCTTTAGCCTAACACTTATTCTATGTTTTAAGAGTTTAAGGAAATTACCATATTCCCTCGATTCTTCTTAAAACAGTATGAAGCTGCTGCTACAGGAGTCAGCTCCGCTACTGACATCTCTTTTTCCTTGACCATCCCTGCCTTTCCCAGCTGTGCTATGCAAATGATGAGTCCTGTATCTCCAGCAACACACCCAGATCACAGCACCAAAGGTGATACACATATTGGATCCAGGGCAATCCGTGGGTCCTACAAGAACTCAGTACAGATCCCAGAGTTTTCCATTGTGCTGGAGCAATACGGAAAAAAAATCAAGTTTAAAAAGAATTTTTTTTTTTAAACTTACTTCTTGTCACAACATTTAGGTCCCATTCATTTCAGTTATTTTGGAGGACTGGGAAAAGCATGTTTCTGTTAAAAATATGTTTAAATCTTTCCTCGAAAACAATGCCTCTGTATTTTCCGTATCACCTGAGTTTCTGACAAAGTTGAAAGGTGCAGCCTACCTGTTGCCACACACGGTGGTCCCTGTCTCCTTGCCAAATGAGCTGGTGGTGCACCACTTGATAGAAATACACCATCAAAGAGTGCATTTGAGGATTGTTTCTGAACTGTTGGCACATGCTAGCTATAAGAAACAATTTTATTGCTTTTCCAGCAATGTGCATGGAACATCTTGTCATAAACATCTTTGATAAAACCTTACCACTGACAAACTAATGAAAAGCGACAAAGAAAATATCCAAAGTAATTCCCCATATTCCTCAGGCTAACTTTTTGTGTAAAAGATCTATTGTTTAATATAAAAATTGTGGTTTTTTTAATAAAAAAGTGTTCACTTCGACTATGAAAACTGAAAAAGTAGCAACATAAAAACAGAAAATAGTGTAAGCTTGTATGCTGCAAGCTTCCAGGCTGAGACATCTGTAATGCTGTCAGCTGGGATTGATGGTGGACTGATGCCCACTGATGGGCAAAATCAGTGCCAGAACACCCAAAATGGTAATGGCGAATTCCAGTGGCAATTTTCAGCACTGTTCGTTGCAGACCAGACTCAGCTCCCTCTGAAGTCCATGGAAGTTTTACTAAAGATATTAGTAAAAGGGTATTTGGACAATTATTGAATACTTTGGAAAACGCTGACCAAAAATGACACCATGTTGGGAAGGTCAGCAGTATTGGGAATATAACCTGGAAAAGCTGAAGGTCCTGTAACAAAAACAGAAGTGTGCCAAAGGATTGTGCTAATCACATACATTACAATCTTGACCTTATAATAATTAAAAATTGATGTTTAGAGCATAATACAGCTGTGCAACCATATTTAAACCTACTGATTTCATAGAAAGAAGAAAGTTGTATCAAAAGGTCAGAGTCTAATTTCATGACCGTATATTTACTCTTTATTCCCACAGTGAAAATGTCTAATTTTCAAAAGAGCAAACCAATAATTACTTATTATGAAAGTATTTCAGTCAATACCTAATTTCTTAGTATTGATTACTATTTAGACATTTAAAATGTACCCTACAGCACCAACAATATGTTTATCATACTATTCTTCTTACTCGTGCTTGTAAGTATTAAAGATATTGATTAAAAACACTGGGCTAAAATGCCAAACATTGCATTCATTATAATACAAATAAATTTTATTTAGCCATCTCAAAAATAGAATTCAATTAGCAAATAACTGAAACACTCCACAGTTAAAGATATGTTGGTGAAACAATGCAGATTTCTGTTACAAAATGCATTTAGTCCTTGACTGGATTAGACATTACGAATTCTGATTTCTGTTTCAGGGGTCCATTACCTGCGGGGGAAAGGTCAGGGGTTTTGGGGGGTTTGTTTTTTTTTAACTTGGGTGGCAAGGCATTTGGTTTCTTAATGCCAAACCTTAAAAAAATTATGAAGGGACATTTAATTAAGAGGTTCCTTGAGTATCTCACTTTAAATTACTGGCATCTTGCTATATACAACTCACCTGTAATTCATTGTGTTGTGTGGTAGGTATTCAGAAATCTAAGATCACAAACTTAGCTCAGTGAACAAAGCTGAAAATGAATGGATGGTTCAAGCAAGTAAGAAACCTTTAGGTTGAATTTTTCTCTGAATTTGTGTCTCTCATGTAAATACTGGGCTGGAAACTCTGCATGAACACTTGGCAAACCAATCTGATGAACAAATTCAGATAGATATGAGAATTGCTTTGTAATTACTACTTCTGCATATTGACCTCAAAGAGTGGACAGATACACTATAAAAATAAAAAAAATAAAAAGAGGTAGATCTTTTTTTAAAAATGTTAGAGAGCAAAGTGAATTAGTTTGAATATTAAGAGTTCTCACAAAAGCATTATCAGCCTATTTTCTCAGTAAAACCATGGCATTATCCTTTGAACTACGCAGATCGCCTAGCCTTTTCTGGATGCTTTTTGAGGCTTGAATCTACTTCTTACTATTTCAATAGATAAAGCCCAGAAAGCCTATTGCTCATTTTTTCTGTCTCAGTTGGAAGAGTGCAGAAAGCATTTGGCTTATACGCGGGTATGCATCTCAGCGACTAGTTAAGTCTGTCTCCTGAATTTTATCTTCCTTGATTCCCTTGCTGATACTATCTGAAGCTATGAAAAGAATGTCCTCAGAGGAGGTTCCTCAGATGAGAAATTTCCAGAGCAAGTATGCATGCTCCTTCTCTATGGAATAGTGCCAAAAGTTTATACTAGGAATACGAAAGGGAATAAATGTTCAGAAATGTATGAAGAATGTATGAAGACATACAAATACTAAAATTGTTTGAAGTTCTTACCAGCTTCAATTAAAATGCAAAAATGTTCTGCTGTTTTAAAATATCTTTTGGTCATTATGAACAATTATTGAACTTTATTCCGCTGCTGAATACTTGCAAACCAGGTACTACAGATATAATTAACAGCATTAGTCAGTAATTCTGTTTTGTACACTCTGTGTAAATATGAGTTCTACCCCAAAGGAAAATTAATAAGATGTACTTTTTAGCAGGAGATATGTAAAAATATCAGTCTCCATTTCCCAAGAACTGAGTAGAAAAAGCACAGACTGCACATTAAAAGTCTATCTCTAATAGAAAATGATGTATATCTTACTCAGTTTTATGTTCTTGTTCTGAGATTCTTCTAGAAATGCATGGTACACAGATTTAAAAAAAAATCTTTATATTAAAAATAAAGCTAAGTGTAAATTCCTAAGTTTTGAAAGATGCCATAAATTTAAAAGCTCTATGTGCTTATGGGTATGCTGTCTTTACATGAGGTTAGCAGGAGACAGGTGTTACATCAACTTTTCCAAAGCCAATTTCTAAGCTATAAACAAACACTTCTTTCTATAAATACATGTATACAGAAACCCAAACATGACTTATGATCGCAGGTGATGCTTTACAACATTTTGCGTTGAAGTAGAATATAAAGTGAGTTCTACCTTTTCCCTTATTTTAGTGATATTTGTGCTTTATGAAACATGCCAGCTTGACTGCATATCTTTATCCAGAGAAAAGGTACGAAGATGGTACACAGACAAGTCAAAGCAGAGGCTATGAACATAGGGGAACAAATGTAGCTACCCAAGATTCATTTCAGGCTAAATTAGAACCCCTTCTGCAGTTAAATCAATAGCTTTGAAGAGACCCCAACGAAGCCTGCCAACTGTGCTGGTGATATACTTTTACCTTTTAACACTGATATACAAACAGGAACCTAAATCAATAAGCAATTCATAAAGCCACTAAAAAGTAACGAACTATGGACACTACTAACTAGGTCTTGAAATAGTATCTTGAAATACACACTATCAGGCTAGAAGCCTACAGAGTCATCAAGTATCTGTCCTTTTTTTTTTTTTTTAACTATTCAGCCTATTTTAATTATTGAAGTTAGGTTCTACATATAGCCAGAAAAAATACTTTTTTTTTTTTTTTTTTTTTTTTAAAATAGGAACCTCTGGTCCTATTAATTTACAAACTCACAAATAAACCCAAAGACAAGGTCTGGGGAGAATGTGCCATGCATAGGGGAAGGAAGAGAGAAGGGAGCGGTTAATTTCAAAGCTGAAGGCAGTCTTTCCATTTACGTTGGGTCAGGTCTTTTAAATGCTAGCTTTTCTAATTCTTCCTGAACTAGCACTCTACGAATGTGCCTTTTGTGACTGGAACAGCCTTCAGCAGACAGAGCGACAGACCAGAATATGGGGAAAACAGCTTTTACATGAGGAATGGGTCAGATAGTTAAACAAAAGTAGCAGAAAGCAACTCCAGTCCATCGCAGACTGTATTATTTATGCAAAAATTGGGGTCTGCTTGTCTACTGCTGGACCCTGCAGGTCAGCTGCCTTATTCATCATTTTTCACACAGTCTCTTTAGCAAAGGAAATCAAGAATTTTCACTAGGTACCAGGGGGAGTTGAAGAATGTAATAAAAACATTGACGTTAACTGCAAAGGTTAATTAAACATTTCTGTAATAGTAACAAGAGTTCAAACAAAGTGCTTCTCTAGTTTTCACCAGCTATACACAAATATATTTCATGCTATAAAATGCTCCACACAATCACAGTCACTCAGGGAAAATTCCACGTTAGTGTAGCAGGTATTTTTATTACAGGTGAATGAGCATGACTATTGAGTTTTGTGAGACGCCCAAAACTTACTGTGTGTTCATAAAAGGACTCCAAGTTCACAAAGAGAACTGGTCAAGTTATTATTACAAGGAAACAGTAAGTCTCTCTGATTGCAAAGCCAACCATTCTTGACTGTATATATAATATCATATATATTATAGACAGTTGGACTAGATGATCGTTATAGGTCCCTTCCAGCTGAATTATTCTATTCTATTCTATTCTATTCTATTCTATTCTATTCTATTCTATTCTATTCCATTCTATTCCATTCTATTCCACCCTATTCTATTCTATTCTATTCTATTCTATTCTATTCTATCATTAATTAGTAATGAGTGTATAAACACACACATATAGGACCTTGCCAAACATAATTTAAGTTCTTTTTCTCTTGGTTGTTTCCGATGTTAATCTGGCCAGCTAATTTAAACCAGGTGATGCTTCTATCTGGTGTACAGAAATCAAAGGAAAGGAAAAAAAAAAGTTTGTGAATAAAAAGATGATGAATAAACCCCACATATTACAGGTGAATAGCCTAGTTCAGCTATAAACACTGTCATGTTTATGAATGCCAAGAATTGACCAAAGCCAATGGAAAACAGGAGAACTGTGTGAAATAAAAGTAATGGGAAAGATTCAGACACAGCTGAAAAGGACAGTCATCCCCTAACACAAGAAAATGTTGGCACATCTACCTCACTCTGTCTGCATAGCTTTCTTCTACAGTAGTATATCAATTTCTTTTCTCGCTGTTTATATAATAAAATCTGGCTGAAAAAGGAAAAGTTACCTCTTGTGTAAGGAATAGGAAAGCAACCCTCCTCCTCCCCACCATCCTCCTAGATATGAGTCTCACTCAATGAATTATAGGACAGAACAATTGGCAGAACAATTCATATTTCAGCAAACCTATGCAAACCAAACTCTTCTGAGACTTTAAGTGTTTCTGCCTATTCATCTCCTGAAGAACAAGATTTTAGCAGGACTTTTATACAGATGATGCTGAAGTGAAACATTTGTTTAAGAAGCACAAACAAGGGTCTCTGAGCAGCTCTTCCAAGCAAAGGCTCCCCTGGAAGCAGGGAACTTGGAGCAAGTCCCAGCAACTTGCTCCCTTGCTGAAAAAATCAAGCAGAAATACTGACAAAAATGGGTTTGTGGTGGATTTGAGTCTTGAGACTGGGTTTGCCTGAAGTCTAGTAAGTTTATCTAGCAGTGGAGGGTCAATGACACCCCTTCCCCTCTTCACAGCTGCCTACTGAATCTGTAGAGACTGAACGACCTCTCTTTCTGGTTTCTCTGAGGATGGACAAGGTATTCAAACATCATTATGGAAGGAAAAAAAAATGGGAGAAACTGACACATGAAATGCTACTGTATAAGCTTTGCTCCTTAAAGAACAGTATTAGAGAGTATCCTGTTTCTCACCTGTTTTCATTGATTTATTTTATAAACATTTCAACATGATAACCAACTCCTCGTAGGCTTGCATTCTAGATTTCGTGAAAGGATCTCAATATCAGTTGTAATCTGTTAAGAAAGTAGATATAATACAGTCACTATAGGATTTTTTATTTAATATGTATAATTTAATTACATGAGCCTAAATATGGTGAGGAAATAGAGCCAATCCCCTACATTTGGGGATTCAGACGTATAAAATTAGAGAAACGAAAGAAAAATATTTAAGTATGTGAGAAAGCTAGTGAACAAATCTTACCTGACAGTGTCTTATCTCAGAAGGAAGAATTAATAGCAGTGGTTGGGGCCTTTGAAACATCAAGGGCAAAAAACTGAGGAGTCTTCTCAAACACAGCGGGCAGCCTGAATGTGGGAAAGCAGCTAAACTCCACCCAGAACAACCAGAGACCCAAAACTAAATTTTACTTGTGGAGATTTGACAATGAAATATTATTTACTATCATGATTTTAACACGAGTTTCATTAAATCCAGTTATCTGATGCTTTGGGTCAGAGTTATTACAGCTCCAAAGGTGCAACATACATGAACCAGCAGCGTGCCCTGGCTGCAGAGCAGGCTGATGGCATCCTGGGCTGCAGTAGTCAAAGTCGAGGGAGGGGATCCTTCCCCTTTACTCAGCACTGGTGAGACACATCTGGAGTGTGGTGTTCCGTTCTGGGCTCCCCAGCACACAAGAGACATGGACATACTGGAGTGAGTTCACTGAAGGGCCGCCAAGATGAGTAAGGGATGGAGCATCTCTCCCATGAGGAAAAGCTGAGAGAGCTGGGACTGTTCAGCCTGGAGAAGAGAAAGCTCAGGGGGATCTTATCCACGTATATAAACACTCAAAGGGAAGGGGCACAGAGGACGGAGCCGGGTGGTGGTTTCAGTGGTGCCCAGTGACAGGACAAGAGGCACTGGGCACAAACTGAAACACGGGAGGCTCCATCTGAACATCTGGAAACACTTTTTCTCTGGGAGGGTGACCAAGCACTGGCACAGGTTGTCCAGAGAGGTCATGGAGTATCCATCCTTGGGGACATACAAAAGCCATCTGGACATGGTCCTGGGCAACTGGCTTTAGGTGTCCCTGCTTGAGCAGGGGGGGTGGGGAGGATGACCTCCAGCGGTCCCTTCCAACCTCAACCATCCTGTGATTTTGTGATTCTGTGAAAGGTGGTCAACCTCAGTTTTAATGCTTATTTGTAATCATCCAACAAAACATACCTTGGAGGGAATTCAATTGATTCTTGCTCTACAGGAGCAGGTGGAAAAGGAAGGAACTTGCAGCAAAATCCTAAATTTGTTTTAATTGCTGATGGCAACTTAAACGTCTCTTCCACTTAATGATCCATCAAGCAATGTGTCAAAGCATAATCTCATCCAAAAAGATAAGACAGTAAATTACAATAAATTCTTCTGCTCTTCTTTCGGCAAGCCAAATGCCTGTCCATAGGGTACAAGAAAGTCATGTAAGTACTGAGTCTCCAAAGGCCATAGTCATAAAAAAAGCATTTTTTTGTGAGAAACATATCTTTAAAAATAAACTTGATGCAAAATATATGCATCTTCTGAGAAGAAATTTACTGCACTGACAACAAACCTGAGCTTTACCAGATACCTTATAATAATAGATTCAATCATTCTAAATGTTTCTTGCTACTTATCAACAAACCAGAAAGTCATATTACCAGACTCACTCTAATTATCTAAGCATATCTTTATATTTTGATATGCTACCTCATTCTCTCCCTCAGATATTTATTATACATCAGTCAGTTTGATTGTGTTGTACGCAGAACACAAGGAAAGATTCACAAATATTCAAAGAGTTGTTTCATATAAAGTACACTGCACATTGGGAGAGGCATTTGTATTATTTTCTCAGAATGCCATGGTTCTTTCAGTTATAGCTCTTATGAATTGATGTGTCTCATTATAAAGTCATTCTGATGGAGTTTGGGGATTAAGAACTGTAGTCATTAGCTGTTTCTTCAGAGGAGAACAACTGTGACCTGAAAAAGGCAAGTTGTAAATAATAATTTCATTTTTAATATATATTCAATGTTTTATTTACAAGCAATGCTCCTACTTATCTATTAACCAGTCTCCTTGAATTTGACCATTTTCAAAAGGTTGACCTAATCCTGGTTGTCTAAGTTTGAATAAATCATGACATGATCCTGGGAACTTGGCAAGTACATCAATGATTTTACATCTGGCATCACACACCAGCTACATGTTGAGGGAATGAAAAAATTTTCGATTTCTTTACCTTGCCTCATTAGTCATCATGTGGTGATGCATGCATTACCAAGTGCATGCAGTCTGCAGCTCCCATGACAGTTAGAAATCCAGCAATCTCATAAAATTCATGAATTACTTGCTGCAGTGCTGATTATCTTGTGCAAAAGCTAATAAGATTATTAGCTCTGCTGAAAAGTGTATTTATAAATCAATATATGCACTGTCAGTGAGAATATTAACTTACTGTATGTTAGAGGAGCTTGTTGAAGAAACAATTAATGTAGGGGTAACCTTCAAGTGTTACAAGTACTCTGTCAACCCTAAAATCATTGCACAGAAGGCAGCAATAGTTTTTTTGCCAAGTCTGTGTCCACAGATGTTTTTCAATTAGCTGTCAGAAAACGTTATATGCTCAAAAGTCATCTGATAAATTGAGTTAGATGGATTTGACAAAGTCTTCTTTAAACTCATAGAACATTTTTATTTTAATTAGTGACCTAGGGTCTTGAGTTACTGAAAAGTTAGAGGTTACATTTCAAGCTGCAAGTCAAAAGGGTTATTATTTGCAAACTGCCTAGTCAACTGAGAAATTTCCAACCTGTAGAGTTAATTTTTACATCTACTGTGTAACTCAGAGGATTAGTAAGCACAAGTGAGTGTCGTCGTCTTCTGCTACTGAGGCCTGAATGCTGTTTTGCAACATCAGTCCTCTTGTTTTATTTGAAAACTGACTGCATAAAATAGATCATTCCTGTCCTTGTGTTAGTAAGACTAATATTTATAAAACAGTAGTGGTTTTCCACATACTTCAACATTTTCATTTTTCATTGCATTTCATCCAACAAGTCATCTTGTCTCTTGAAAACTGTTTATAGACAAAACCCGGTGCTGACTGAAATCAATCAGTATCTCTGCATGCCTTTCCACAAGATGTATCTTTTAAGGACATTGCATCAGTTCCAGTGAGAAGTACATTCTACCAATTATTGTAAAAATTAGAGGAAAGAATGTAATCAATTCATATAACTCTTCATAATAAAAAAAAATGGTTGCAGGTTCAACAAAATGTCTTCAGCTATGCTCATTATTCATATTTACTCTTTTTAATTACTTCTTCTGTGAATTTATCACATATTAATATTGATCAAGCTTCGCTGTTGAGCTCCAACTGGTAATGGAGTAGCTTCTGCTTTTCACTGCATAAGCAAGCACTTTCCAGATGAGTACGTGCAAGGGTGAGCTCAAGATGTAGCTCCCATAACTATTCATGTATGTGACTGATACTTGCTTTTCTCAGTCTCTTGTCAGCAGCTCTCACAGCATCTACTGAAAGGAAATATAAAAGAGGAGCAGAATGTGTTTTAACATGCACATAAATATTTGTGTGGGATTCGGGAGGGTGGGTTTTTGTGGGGGCGTTGTTTTATTTGGGGGTTTGTTTGTGGGTTTTTTTGAATTATTCACTAAAGTCTAGCTACAAAGCAAGCAAGCAGACAAAAGGCCAGATCCTAAGAATGAACCTCCATGACACTCGGCTAATTTGCATCTGCTAAAGAGTTGCAGCCCAATATATTTCAGCTCATAATTCATGAACAAGAGGTATGAAAGCGCTGTCGAGCGGCGAGGGGATGATGGGAGGGGGTGTTTTCCTGGGCTCTTGGGAGTGTCGTGCTGAAATTCTGCAATAACAAAGTTTGAGACTATTTCCTTTCTCTCTTGTTGTTTAGCCCCTCCGGTTTCTGCTAATTCACCTCTACCAGAGATTGTTTATCACTCCAGCTAACAAAATACTCCAGAATTCTCATATTTTAAGCTGCAGTAAAATAAACTACAATGAACAGACTGTCAAATATTTCCTTCTTTTGCTCCTTTCCTGTCTCTCCTTTCTGGGATGAACAACCAAACAATCCCCAAAATATTCTAGCTGCAGTCACCACTTAAAAGTAAACATGTCAAACACTGCACTAGGTGTTTACATATAGTCGCTTTAGGATTCAGGTTCAAAATTTGTATTTTTCTTATTAATGTAATTAGCATGCCTTAGCTCAGCCAATTGAAAATTTAAAATCAAAACTTTTTTTCAAAAAAAGAACATATTAATATCACAACAATATCGTGGAGTTGCTGCTTTTTTCCCTTAAAATGAAATATGTGCATATAAACGTACATATAATCTATTTTCAAGTACACTTAACATTTTTACCAGTAACACTTATTTCCTTCCTAACTGACACTAAAAAAAAACCACAAAAAATAAACTTTCTTTATAATGTCCATGACAAGTTACAAAAGTGTTTTCTCCATCAATTTTGAGAGGGGGATTTTATTCCAAAATTAAGGAACAGGTTATTTAATTCCTTTGTTCTTCCATCTAAAAGGAGTTGTACAGATTGTTACAAGGCTTTTCATAATATAGATGCTCTTTATTAACATAATGCCAGATCTAAATCTATCTGTGTGTTCAGTGGCAATTTCAGGTTAAAGAAAGAAATACTCAGTATAAGTGGCAATAACCACTATCAGTAAAAAGGGAAAAGAGTGATTTATAAACCCTACTTTTAATATTCTTGTGGCACTTAATTCAGCCATCAGTATTCAAATCCAGCTGACATCTGAGGGAGCTCAGAGTGCTCAGCAACTTGCATAAGTACTCAATAAATTGCTAGATTGAGCACTAATCCTGCAGTCAACGTTATGGGTAAGGGAAAACCTAATTACAGTGAGATTTTTTTTTTTAAGGTTTATTTACGGCAAGAGTTCAAAGAAAGATCACATCATTGATCTCAAACTATAATACAATCAAATTCAAAAAGGAACTAAAAGCTTCCTTGTAGGTCTGATCTGAAAGCCTTTTATGAATTATGAGTCAAGAAGAGATAATGAACATTTATAGGTCTCTAAGGGATTTAAAAAAAAAAAAAAGGTGATATTATTGCAAAATAAACCTGCATAATTCTGATCAGCGAGCTCAGTGTCGCACCTCTCTCAACCACTAGTTGAATGCGGGAATAGAGTTCTCTGCCGGCAGCTGAACTTGCACGATGCACAGGACTTGCACGGTTATACCCTATGTCACGCAGATTCAAGCCAGGGTCTTTGTGGTGCTTGAGCAGCAAGTTTTCCATGTGGTCTCACACGCAGGCTGCCACTAGACTGAGTCAGGAGTTGTGCAAAGCTTGTCTCAGCTGGGAGTCGTTTTTTGTGACAGTAAAAATAAGATCCACTTTATCGTTGGATAAAACAGACGTGTAATCATGCTCCCAGTTGCGTTTGTCAAAATGAAGCCTGTTCTTCAGGCTTTTAGCCAGTTCAGTGAAAGGAAGCTTCGGTGGAATAAGAGGCAACTTGTCATGGTGCAGCCTGAGATTCAAAGAACATGAACATCATGTCTGAGCTAATGGAAGCTCACATTTACTTTAGTAAATAAAGCAGACATCGACATACGGGTTAAAGCACTATTTTCCATAGAAGTAGCAGAAGTTACATATAAAATATTTTTGGTTGATTTGGAAACATTAAGAAATAAACTGGGGGCCTGATTCAGATACATTCCTAACCATATGAATAGGCCCACTGGAATCAAAACTGGAAAAAAACATAGAGACAAGTATAAAGATAGTAGTTTTTCTTTGTACTTACTCACCTACTTAGCAGCAGCGCAAAATTCTCTTACTGAAACTACTATCAATGGCTTCTTTTCAAAACTTGAAAGAATAACGCCCTTTGTGGGGAAAGCAGTCCAAATGGATAATAGATTTTAAAAACAGATTTTATCTTTTATGTTATGGCTACCCAATCCATCTCTTTACATGAGGTTGACAGTTATTGAGGTTTTTTAATTTTCTCCACACAGCTACCCGTTTATTCTTCTATACTGTTCCCAATTTCAAGGCCATAAATCAAAGTTAAAGTAGTTACCTAAGAGTAAAAATCTCCTTAAAATATAAAATACCTTTCCTTTTCAGTCCTTGAAGAATTAAGATGAATGAGAACACAAATTTAGATATCTAAAAAACTGGATGTAAACTTGAGAAATAAAATGTAAAAAAAACACAAAATAACCAGCCAAATTCTACCACTATTTAGTATCAACTCAGAGAAGAAAATCTTCCCTCATAGGTCACAGTATGGAAAACATGACGTCTCTTCTAAATACGTACTAAAGGATTTAGTAAATTAATCTAGCTGTTGGTTTTTAGGTTTCTCATTTTCTCTGGAAACAGACACATGCACTATAGATATGCTGCCCGGGCTACAGCACGTTGCACAGTGATATCTGGAATTAACATCTTAAAGGCAAGGTCAAGGCATCAATGTCCACTCCTGTCCACAACCTACCCACATGGGGCTGTGAAAAAGCACCTGAAAAACATGAAAACCCAAGATATTCCCAGGACGCTGGAGGCAGCTCACAATTTTTGTAAACGTGTTTTGTCTACAGCATTAGCGAGGGTTTCAGGAATCAAAATATGAATTAAATATGAAAATATGTATTCCGAGCCAGCAGGGATGGCCCCCATCTTTACCACCAGACATTTTGCAACCCGCTTCTCAACCCATTCTGTTGCTTCTAAAGAGCATGAGAGCTATTGCAATGAAACAGGCAGCCACGTTTCAAAACAAATCCCTTTACAGACTTTAATCTGAGGAAAAGAGATTCGAGGTCTGTCGCCAGTGGTAGGAGATAATCTTGTAGGGTAGCAAGAAGAAAGCGCCTGAGCTGTAGATAAAAGACGAACTCCTGCCGCGGAACATTATACAAACGCCGAAGATGCTGGAAAGACGCCAGAGCTCCCTGGTGATGCAGGCTGGAGACACGAGGTACGCAGCCACCGTCCCGCCGAGCGGCAAAGGAAAACAGTCGCAGAATTCGATCAAGCACAGCTACAGTAAGTGCCGGTGGGGACCTTTCATCTTCAGAGCTGTCAGAAAGCACGGCCGTTCGCAGAGAGCCTTCGCCGTGGTGAACCATCCTTTGTTTACCAAGAGCGATCACGAGTTAGACGAAATACGGGGAAGAGAAATAACGGGACAATGACTTCTTTTTTAAAAATCATCCACTTTAATAGTGACACTTAGCCCATGCAAAATAATCCCGCAGCCAAAGCTGACACATTGTGTCACAATTAACTTTGCTAAGAGCCATTTACCACAATTTATAGAAAAACAAAGAGGTGCAAAACGTAACACAGTTAGAGAGCTATGCTGAATGAAGGAGCCGTTTATCATTGTCCAATGCAGGTAAAAGGAAACAAAAATAGAGTACGAAAAAGAAGTTTGCAGATAAGCGAATTCATAGCTAGTATAAATTGCTCAGAAAATGGAAGCAAGTGACAAAGGAATTGTACTCTAACTGTTTGCTAGCTGTTTAGAAGATGTTCTGCACACATAACCTTGTGATAGGCAACGTCCCAGAAAAACAAAAAGCATGTAAGAAGTAACACCCTCTGGAAATCTCGGCAGACTGAGAGTATTCAGACTTTGTGTTCCAAATTAATCTGAAAGAACAGTGATTTTACACAAAAAAGTACTGTCGAGATAAGGCTCAGGTTTGGGGATGGGGTGGGGCTGGCACTAGACAGGTATGCTGGTGGATATGGGGAGATGCTCCTCACATTTATCTTCCCAGAAAACAACTGTGTGTTGATACCTGTTTCATAGCTGGATGAAACAAACTCTTAAAAAAAAAAAAAACAAAAAACAAACCAACACACAAAAAAGAAATTACAATTCCTGCCAACACATGCTCTCATTTACCATCACAGTGTTTATGAAGGCCATGCACTAAAATCAGGAACTGTATGTATCTTCATTACTCCATTTTTTTATTACTATGCCCGTAGTAATCAACAGCACCTACGGCTCCAGCAAGTGCTTCAGCTCTGTCAGAAATAGCATACTGAAGCAAAAGATGCAATACTAAAATATGCATGAAATATGCACGGACATGATATGGGAAAGTTTTTATATGAATTTTAAAATCACATTCATGTACAATACTGTAAAATCCATTTAGACTCAAACACCTCATTGTTTCAGGCCATTGTGGGGTTGCTGTTGAAACCTATTAACTCCACTTGAGCACAAACAGCCGTTCTCTGGGCAGTTCATTAAAATCCACCCTTTCTTAAGCTCGAAGGGGCTTCTGACTGTTTAGTTCCCATGGGAAATATTAAAAGAAAAAAATTGCAGAGAAAAATCATAGCATGTCACAACACTTAATAATAGCTACAAATGGAGTAATTTTAAATAGTTTGCATTAACTTGATGGGATAAATATTCTGAGGTACTCAAGACCCTTAGGGAGAAGTGTCACAGGGATAAGCCATAGTGTGAAATTGCTATTTGAGTGCTGAATACCAATTATTTGTGATTTACTGTAATTTACTTTTAAACCCAGGAGCTTACCCAAAAGCAGTTGGTGTATGTTTTAAATGATGCATCAAGCACTTGATATGTGAAATATCCAGGAACAGCAACAGAAAGAGAAAAGCCCTCAGACAATGTTCTAGTTACTTCCAACTACTGTATGAAAAAAAATTGTAAAGAAAATGTAAGGAGTGAGGCACTGAGAGTGACATGTACGTAGACTATTCGGCATCTGGGAAGCTGCGGTACTGCAAACTAATACAACTTCACAACCTATTTTTGAGCAAGTTTACTCTTGCAAAGAGCTGAAAACCAGGTGGAGCCCACCCAGTCACACTTACTACATGGTTGTTACATGCGGGCAAGGAGCTGAATTTTGTCCTTTTTAATGAGCTGCTGGTCAGAAAACAGAGTTTCTGCTCTGGGGAACATGCTTCTGCTTGGATCTCTTGAGGTCATTGCATCTTGGCCTTTTAACACCTTTCTCATGCCGGGAACCAAGCTTTCCTCCTCCTCTGACCAACTTCTTGACCAAGGAACTTCAGCCTAGATGTTTTGCCCAGTCTTTCAGAGCGCAGACGTTAGCTCAGAGTGGGACTCAGTGCACTCAGCTTCAGTCACCCGAACATTAATTACGCAACCCAAGTTAGCTGTCATAGGCACCCAAAACCATCGGTGCTGAGAGGCAGGTATCAGCAGGAAGTGATGCACTGCAGCTCCTGATCTTAAGATCGCATGAAAATATGTCTTTCTCCATCAATTACAAAGGCGAGTCAAATAGCTTGGCTGTTAATAACCTGATCTGCAGTTGGTTAACTGATTTGAAGTTAGGTGAGATGAATCCGAAGCACAATCACGTGCTTCCACGGTGGAGGCGAGACAGTCCAGCTTTCAGAAAGCAGGATATTATTTATTTAGAATAAACATACCCATTATAGAACAGCCTACATTTGCCAAATTTCTGCATGAAGATGCTAGTAGTTTAAGGCTAAATCCACACCATATTCCAAGTGGAAACTTCTACCTACGACAAGTCCAAATCTGTTCTGTCCCCATGTTGCAAGAAGCCCTTGATCAGGCACAGGATTGAAGAGTATTGTGGAAATAACTAGTGAGAAATTTTCAGAGCTCTGCTGCCCAAAGCCCTCTAAAGGAACTCAATTTCGACAGCTGCCACCCACCACCTATCCTTTCAGCAATACCATTGAATCTTCAAGCAGCATCTGGATGATGCTCTTAGTCATATGGTTTAGTTTTAGGTAGTCCTGCGAGGAGCAGGGAGTTGGGCTCGATGATCCTTATGGGTCCCTTCCAACTTGAGATATTCCATGATTCTGGGATTCTGTGAATCTTACACTGGGTCATTTGCAGGATGGACCAGGTAATGTCCTTTGCAGGTACAGGTCAAAGGCTATAATGCTATTAATTCCCATCTTACAAGCTCTCCTGCTTGTGGCCTGAAATCCTTTCTTAAGTCTAGTAAGAGTTACCTCTTGCACAGCTCTGTACACTTTTATTGTCTTTGTAACCAGTGAACTAATTAGTATTTTCTCAGATGCTGTTTGTCCATATGGAAAAAGTAGATACTTGCAGAAGTTACCTCACACAGACTTTATGTTATGAAAGAAGCATCTTTTACCTGATCCATATTGTCAGAAGTACAAACCACTAGCAAAGCTATCTATAACACATGCAATATTCATACAGAAGACCCTGAGTGTCTCACAAAACCGTGCTTCTATACCTCATCACTATGTGTCTGAGTCTTCTTTGATTTTACAACATCACTTTTATGACAAGTCATGTAAAAATAAATGTCCTGTGAACTGATTTTAAATAGCCAATGCTGGAAACTATAGTGATTTTGATTGAAGAACTTCACTTTAACAAGGTCAAAGAGCTTCATTCTACATTTTTAAAGCAATGTAAAATTTGAACTGCTAGACGTGAAGCAAAGTGATTCGAAAAGAACCTGAGAACCGGGTAAACAAGCTGAAGCAATCCATCAATCTGCTGTTGTGGCAAACGAGACCACGTGCTGAGCTGTATTACCAAGGTGGAGGGATGGGTTGATCAGGCTGCATCTGAAATGTTGCATCATCTTTTGCACCTCCAAGTGCAAGAGAGAGACCCACATGTTAGAGAAAGTCTGGAGGAGGAAGGGCCACTAAGATAGGGGCTGGAGCACAGTGACTGTGAGTAAAGTCTAAAGGAATTGGGATTGTTCAGCCTGGAGAAGAGAAGCCTTGAGGGGCACCTAACTGCAGTCTTCCACAAGGAAAAATGGAGTTACAGAGAAGATGGATCCTTCTCAGAAGTGCACAGAAAAAGGACAAGAGCCAACAGCCACAAGTTGCAGCCGAAGGAATTCAAGTTGTACATAAGAGAAAAAAAAAACCTCTTCCCCTTGTGAGTGGTTAAGCACTGCAACAGGTTGTCCAGGGTGGCTGCAGCGTCCTCATCCCCAGACATATTCAAAACTGGACAAAGCCCTGGGCAACCTGATCTACTGTTGAAGTAGAAAAGGGGGTTCAACTCAACAGCTGCCAGTGGTCCCTTCCAAGCTGAATCTTTTTTATTATTATTTACTTCTGTTGTCTTTATTTCATGAAGTTAGCACTTTGTCATACCTCCAGTCAGTTCTATTTCATATATTTTTCCATGGCTAAGTAGTTTTGTCTAAAATGCAAGATGCTTTCCTGTGTTCCACAAACTTTACTTCCCATCTGGTTTCAACAGACCCTATCATTAGTACTTCCTCACATTTTGGAATGAGGGACACAAAATCCAGGTTGTGAGAGGAAAAATCTCCTTCCTTAACACCCTATCCTGCCAATAACAGAGGAGTCTCCACCCTCTCAACTCACCAGAAGCCTCGTCTGGAGGAGCAGACAGTAGTCCTTCAGTTTCACAACTGCCCGTGACAAAATACTCTTCTCAATGTTATTCCCAGGCTATGTAACATTGAATAACATCCCAGCCAGGATTTTAGAATCATTTTTGTGTAATTTTGAGTAATTTTAATAGAAGAAGTAGAGGAGGAGAGATTTGATAGAGCATTTCTAACTTTCACTGCAACAGCATATGAGCTGAGAAGTTAATCCTCTTCCCCACCAGATTAATTATGAAATGTTAAAAATACGTTTTAAAGTTTCATAAATTTCCCTAAGTCTTTTTGCCTCTTAAGCTGGAAGCTTCAGCAGATTTTTAATCTAACTCTTTTGATTCAACCAGTGGGCCAGAATTTCTCCCATTCCACAATTTTCTTTAAAATTTTCTATCCTAGATATTAGCAAATACATTTTTCCCTATAAAAATGGCAACTGATAAACACATATACATATCCATAAGAAATAAACTGGTCTTCAATATGTAAAAAACTCAATTATCTCTGCAAAAAAATCCTAAAGCATTTTTAAAAATATATTTTTTCACAATTTCAACAATTTTTCTGAAATTTTTTCCCTTCATTTAAACAGCATTTTCATTTAAAAGAATGAAATTCAGCTGTGACACATTTCTTTCATCGAAATAAAAGCTATTCTTGGTATTGCATTTGATTCCAATTCTCTCTCGTATTCACAATACAGTTTTTCTGCTACGGATTTGTACAAAAATGTATGCACATAAAATCACTCCACATTCAATTGCTGAAATAGCGTTGTGTCTTCAATGTCCCTCTGAAATATTGAACTCATTTTTTAAAAAAATCACAAATGAAAACAAACTTTACTGCTGCTTTTGACTACAAAAACCATGACCACAAAGCACCCAGTTTCATGGACCTCAACTTCTTCCTCGTTTGTTTCCAATCCCGTTGGACCTGTTCTATCTAATGGGAACAGTATGATACTGTTATATGTATATATAAACCTCTGAGTAGTGCTGAATTATCATCCCTTTCATTCGTTCTTGCTGCTATTGGCTCCTATCACAGGGAAAAGATTTCTTATCTCTCTGTCCTGTAACTTGCATTTTTTTTCCAAATCTTGAAAACAGTCTCAACACCTTTTTTTCTTGTTGATTATTCATAATTTTTTTTCAGCAATTTTTACTTTTACATGGCAAATGATTTTGTAATACTTCCTCTGAAAAAGATTGTCTGCATAGTTTATACATTTTTTCAGATTTTTTTCCGCCGTTTCCTTTTTCCCCTAAGACTGCTGTCACATCGTATAGCTCTAAAGAAAGGCATCATCTGGGCCTGCTTATGGCTTCATCCATAGGTAGGCTGTACCAATGGATAAAGTAGGTAGGTGCCTATCTTCCAGTGAATTCGTATTCTTTAACTCTCTTGTCTGTGATGACAACAACTGCTGATAGTTGACAGTTATTTCAAATTCCAAACTGGAGTTTATAAAAAGAAAGAAAGAAAGAAAAAAAAAGATGTCCTTATTAAAAAGAAAAATTTATTTACCAAGGATGCGAGGACAGAGGAAGCGAAAGGCATCTGTAGATTTACCAGTCAGGCCTCAAATACCAATTCAAATAACTATTGCTAGGAGAAAGAATGTGCCCAAGAAAGTCACATTTAAGCAAAATCCTCCTAAAGAATAGGTCATCCTTCCTCAGAGGAAAAGAAATATAAGGTATGAATATTTCAGGAACTCTCATGAAGCCTTTGGAGCTTGTCTCCTTTGTCTTGTAGGACAGAGTTGGTTTTTTTTTTTAGGATTTGTCCCTACTCCACGTTAGTACTTATAATGAATGCTGTATCAATTCATGACTCTTCCTTGACTGGTTGTACCTCAAGAACTCAACAGGTCCAGTATCCAACTCTTTTCTCTCTTTTTTTGTAGAAGAAGCTGTAAATATCAGCTACTTCACTTACAGGTCATTTTTTGTTTTACCATCCCTTTTGAGGAAGAAGCAGCAACCTTATGAGACACCCTAACTTTTTTCTCCTCCTTTGTATGCTCTTCTACAATTCACAGTTGCAAATGCTCTAGCTCTTGCTGCGAGAACAAGAGCCTTAATTTTTTAATGCCAAAATATGCTAAAATACTCATATTTTTAAAAATTGGTCAAGCAGTTACATTCAAAGCTTTTCACCTACCCAAAATAGAGTAGATGAAGGTCCTTTTACATGGTGCTACCCCAATATTCATTAAGATGAAACACAAATCTGGCTATGTCGGAACTTTGCAAGTAGCTGTATCACCATTTTCCACAGCACAATTAGGCAGTGAACTGCCTACTGAACTCTAAGTAACATGAAATAAATACCTTCTTACAAAATACTTAAAATCACAATAAACCAAAAGCTGTAGCTTATTATCTGTTAATACTGTAGGTGGTATGCAAAACTAGCTAATACCAGTTCGATACTTATGAAAACATCTTTAACACCTTAATTCTCTAATGATGTATTTTTTAATTTCATTAATTATATTCCAGAACCAACATTCAATGATCCTATCATATATAAAGCTACAAGAATTTCAGGTTTAGCGTTAAAATATCTACATACCTTGCATATAAATCAAGCACTAGTCATTGCTTTACCTTTTCTTTGCAATCAAGAAAATAAAATAAAGACTCTTGGTAATATTAAAATAGGTTTCTCTTCCTGCTGCAAAATTAGCTTTCCCTTTCCCATGCCTACACTTTCTTTCTCTCTGAGATATAGCCAGCTTCCCAAATTCTGCGGTAAGAGTTACTGACTCCCAGGAAAATCTGGTGTCCAGCTTCCCTGTATTCAAGCACTCTGTTTCATGAAACAGTACAAAATTGTCTTTTCAAGACTTGTAAAATTTTTATATACAGTTTTGATGCATTTATGGTATAAACAATTTTCCCATTGTGTGATCTTAGCTTCATTTATTTGCATTCAACATGTCTTTTCTTTAACAACCTCTTATTGAATCTTCAGTTACGAAATTAAGTTCTACATCAATGCCCAGCCTATAAGTAATAAGGGTGGTATTCACGTTCAACTTAACAATCCTAGCTGATCTTTGGACAACTCCCACAAAGAATGTTCCTTCATCTCTATTGTAGTTACTGTCTTTTTCACTGGATATGTATTTCTTCAGGTATCGGTAGTTTCTTTTTAGGTAAAATACCTGTCCACACGCTTTGCAAAATGCTCCTGTTTTCTCCTGTGGCTCTCGCGGCTCTGCACGAACACACGGTTCTTTGCTCTGGGTACAGTTCTTCACGCTGCTTCTTGAAAACACATTTCATCTACATTCTCCAGACTCCTCTGAAGTCTCAGCTTTTGCTTTGTCTAGCGTATTCCTATGGGTTTGACATTTGCAGTCCAGCATGGCACTGTCTTATTTTCTTTCCAAATCTAGTCTATTTTTATTCTTATGAATATTTTATCCTGATGAAAGTCTAGCAATTTGTTCACACTTTCCTCTAGCCTTTCCCCTCCTCCCACAAATTTTAGTTAGGAACTTTTAGTATGCTTTTTCTTTCTTAATATTCTTTCTTTTTTTTTTCTTGGATTTGCGATCATAATTACAACCTTGTTTAAAAAAGGATCCACGAGCCTTACAAATTGGCTTAGCAGCTTTACATACGCTATAAATGCCTTAAAAGTCTTTCCCTCTTGAGTAAGATCAATACCAGAAATCAAAAGAACTGTGTTGAGGGCAGTTCTACCATTTCAAAATTGCTCTGGCGTCTTAAGCTACGTCTATTGACTGGCCTACTTTCCCTCAGTTAAATGTATACTGCCAAGAAAACACAGATAGTCTACCTAGGACTTTTCAAAAAATGAAGTATCTTTTGCTCCCAATCATCTTCTTCATTAACACCACTTGGTTTCACAAAGAAACAATTTTCTTATTCAGAGTTAATTAAATGATCTGCAACATACTTACAGAATTTGGGCTTCTCTGGAGTTTTTACGTTCTCTGCAATTTTTAGCTACCATCTTCTGGTTCTACTTTCATTTCTAGTATCATATACTATTAGTTAATGAGGCTACTATTGAAATATCATTTCATGAGGACCACGAGGACCGTTAGACTCTAATGCTAATGTTAGAGGAAAAAGTTGATGAGAGCGGAGATTTAAGTTTCTCTGCAAGGCTAACTGACTAATTGAAAAATGATAATTAAAGGTGGCTGATCTAGACTCTCCAGGCGATACCACATCGCAACTCAAGCCACTTTGAGGGGATGATTAATCTTATATATATACTACCTTACCCTTAGAAATTTTGGTCATGGAATAATATTGCCTTGAAAGTATATTTTGTAATATACTAAGTGTATTTTCAATTCCTGTCAAAGAGGCTGCATTTTAACCTACAATGTGAAGAAAAAACCCTGCACACTCTGACACTTCAAAGAGTTAGCAGTAGAAGTTGGAAAATCAGCAACTGTTTTGTTTTCAAACTCCAACTAGAGACACAGCAGTGTAACTCTGCCATCAACAGACAGGGAATTGCTCATTTTAAAATCACAAATATTTCAAAATCATTTCTAGCACAGTGCTATTGAAAACATTTTTAATGAGAATAATTCTTAGGAGGATATACTGCTATACTGAAATTCTGCTTACACCATACCCAAGTCTTTAAATGCCACACATCTAAAATGTTACTTTCAACTCATAAAAACAAATAGACTGATGATACACTTTGTCACAACAAGTACCAAATTTTTATAAAGTTTAATAGAAATTAACCGCCTTGTAGCAGACGTCCTCAAGAGCGACTGCGTTGGCATGTTTGTCATCCCTGACCTTCAGCATAAGGGATGGGAGTTTGCTTTGAGGGTTTGAACAGAACCTATCTTGGAGACATAGGAGGCATGACTGTCACACAGTTGGCTAGTGCATTCCTACATCCCCTCAAATCTTTAAGGAGAGAATAAAGAATTGCTGATTTTGTAAATAATTTAAATCTTTGGCTCTTTGTCTGGTCCTGCGGGGAACAGTACGTGTGTGTGTCTGCTATCAATATGACCTACCCCGTTCTACATAAAAGAAACCAAGACTCCAACTCGTAGTAATTTGGGTGCCCTCTGCTGAACCTTCGCTGGTGGCACAGATGGTTCCTGAATACCAATGCCCATCGCACACTTTATTGTTGGTGAAGAATGACATACCTGACTCTGTAATCAAATGGATGAAGGGACTGCGAACAGCTGACTGCGGTTGTTTCTTGCCGAGAAAAAAGCAGGGGGGAAAAAAAACCAGAGCGCTTTTATGCAAGCTCAATGAATCATGTTTGGATCCAGATTTCAGTGCAGGAGTGACTCTATAAGTATCAGAGCCTGTGCACAAGCACAAGTGTAAATTGAGGATTATATTTTGAAACTCCTGTTATTCTGACACAAGGGGTGGTGGCTGAGGGAAGGGAAAAAGTCATGTATGTAAATGCAGCATGCTACACACTCTCTCCCGCCTGCTCATGTCAGAAACCATTCTCCTTCCCAATCTAAACCAATGATCATTTTATCCGTATACTACCTCAGCAGTTCCTGGAGCGGGAATCAGACCTGCTTCCTTACATTATTGGTTTGTACTAACTCCTCTGGCCCAACGAATCTCGAAAAAAGGAGCGAAAAGCACCCCATCTCATAGTAACTGATAAATGGAGCCTCATTCCTGCCAAGGGGAGAGTTGCAAGTTTTAGCACCTCAGGATGAGGAGGGCACTGCCAAGCCAAGTGGCATGTGCTGTAAAAAGGTCGTGATATAGGTGGAAAAACTACTCATGCTGAGTAACAGCAAAGACCAAGCTCTGCTGTGCTTCTGAAACACACCTTTTAGTACGTATGCTGTGTCTGAAATCCTACCCCTTCCTATGTCCATCCTTCTGTACTGACTTGCTGCAGGCAGCTCAAAATTGTAGAGGTTCTGGGTCCTTCCCGGGAAGTTGACCTACTCTCCTGGGCTTAACCAGGGTCCGTCTGGTTGTCCTGAGGCAGGCAGGCAGAAGTTAAGAGTTGCAGGTCTCGCTGCTGGGGCACCACAGTAACTTTTTTTGGGTTTAGTCCAGAAACAACCTATGGGAAGATGAAGAGTGGCAGCAGATGTATAACGGGCAGAGAGACAGACTATGGTGTTGAGACAGGAGGAAAGGGAAAAGATGAAGACAAAAAGTAAAGGTAAATAAAATACAGAAATACAGCGATGGCACAGGAGAGAAGCCACACAGGAGATCCCACCTCAGGAATAAACAGTGGAGAAAACTGAATGGGAAAAGCAGAAAACAACACTGTAGGGGGAAAGGTACAGAGAGACAGAAAAGTGTCCCAGGGGACAATCTAGACAGGAAGCACTAGACCCAAAAGAATGAAAACAGGGAAGAAAAATCACGTCAGCGTGAATTGAAGGGAAAATCAGGCTGACAGGTGAATGAATTATTGAACTTTGTTAGCTGTAAAATAAAAATAACACGCACACCAAGACACGTATCCTTCTTCCATTCCCACATCTAGACTGAGACTCGCAGTCCTAAGCCATATACGTACAAGATGAATCACAGTCTCTTCCCCTCATGAGCTTTTGGTCTAATTAGCATGAAAGAAGCATAACTTGAAAAAAAGAGAGCTGTGGTTAGCAATAAAACGGGATCTGTTTCCCTGCCTTCTGTAGCATACACACACACACTTCCATCACCGCCGATCTGCGTATTTAATGCTGCTGCTACAGACTGCGCTGAAGCTTCAGCCCCTGCGCGAGGCATTTCTTGCACCTTTCCTCCCTGCCCTCCGAGCACATGCAAACTCAGCAGCCAGCTGCAGTTCTTGTGCAAAGACCTGCTCAGCAAGGTCGTGCTGCTGGAGAAGAACGTCTTAGTTCTTTCCACCTGAAAACGACCCCACCACATTTCCAGTTCATGCATTTCAATAATTCAAAGGCAACATTTTTAAATTTTCTGAGATGCAAAAATGTCCTGCCTATGCAGGTGACATCCAAAACCTTAATGAGGCCAAGCAGCAACCTGATGCTGTAATTCCTCTTATGCGTCCTCTTCTACGACAGTGTCTAACGTAGCACTATCTCTGTGGTACCTCTTATCTGCCTTTTAAAAGCTTGTTTTGTTGGGTTTTCCATGCAAAATAAAAAGCAGGAATATTCCTATCATAAAGGATATCAGTTAAAACCCTAACCAAGGACCTTCTTGAAATACACTCCTTATCTTTATCTTTCATCTGGCTCACAGATGGCAACTTCTGTTATAAACATTGTATTTTACTGAACCTAAATAGTGATAAAAAATTGTCTGTACTCAATATATCTTGGTATTTAAGTCAATATCTAGTTAATAAATTATGGAGAGATTCCAGTACAAGTACTTGAACTTCAAAAGAACAGTTATCTTTGCAACACAAGTGTGCCATAAACAGTTGTAGCATATCAAAATTGACAGGGAAACTTGTTCAGAAAGAGTTTGCTTGGAAAAGCAATCATCAACCTGCTCCTCTACCTTGCAGGAGTCGGGCTTCAGGGATTGCCTTCAGCTTAGGCTCAATAACAGCACAGCTTGAAAGCATATGTAAACCAAAGTAACTACAGTAGGCATGGTGTCTGGAACCACCAAGGCACAGAAATCACAAACAGGAAAGGTAACCAAGTACACAATAATGCCTGTAACATACCAGAAGCAGCTAATGAAACAAATGAGAACAGCTTGTGTAGGAAGGAATATGAAATATTTGAGCACTAACTACATGATTCACGCTCCGAGCTGACCATTGCTGGTACGTAAATAGCAGCACTATTAACACACATCGTCCCTGGGCCACAGTTTCAGAAGGATTCACATACACCTTTGTGGTACTGGGCATCCGATTGCTGCTGACTCTAAATGCAAAATATAGGGATGTGAAGGCTTTGCATACATTAAACATACATGCCTATAAAGGTGGGTATCTAAACGCATTTGGTATGTATTCAGTATGTAAACACCTTGCTGTTTCCTTCTCACTAGTACAAGCACAAGTTAAGCTGCCACTGAGGCATTAGCTTTTTGGGGCAAAGCATTTAAAAATCAGCAACCTATACCATCTATTTCAGAGCAGGCTGATACTAGCTTTAAATAAACACAGTACCTACTTCCTTAATTGTAGTAAAAATACAGATGCAATTTTTAGTAAAGACCTACTCCAATACATAAAGCCGTCAAAAATGAAAAATTATTTGAGTCCATTTACATTACACCATCAAAAATCATCCTTATAATGAAGTGAGGGACAACCTTGACTGAGCAAGGCAGGATCTTGTTTGCTTTCGTATGGCATTTTTACTGTTGTGACATTTTAAGTCCATTTCAGGAAAACTGGACAATTATCCCAAACCATCACAGCAGGAACAAGTACACAATCAAAAGGATGCAAGCAATGTACATTGAAATATTTGGCTGAAGGTTCAGCAGGAGGAAAGAGAACTGGCCAGACAAGTCGATAAGGAATGGCCAGGGAGATGCCGTTTGCACAGCAGGAGAGAAATCAGTTCCTGAAATGGTTGCAGAAAACTAAGTCCCTAGAGAGGACAAAAAATATTTTGGGGCTTTTGTTGTTACTGATTCTTAACGGTACAGTGTACAGGCACAAACTGTTTAGACAGAACCCTGCCAGCATCCAGCTAAAAGGGCAACTAAAAGTTGTTGCCTGTTTCGGATTTTGATGCAATCTATAACTGTTTGCTCAAAAAACAGGTGTTTGCCTTTATATTGTGACTTCCACTCAAATGACACAATGTGGTTTACAAACACATTTCATGTGAACTATAGGTCCCACCACAAGTATTTGCTTTTGCATTTCTATTGTGTCTTCCACGCAAGGGACACGGTGTGCTTTACAAACACGTTTCATTACGGCCATAGGTCCCACCACTGACAGTCAGCATTTAGAGTTCATAAAAGAAAAGGTCCAAGAAGCACCAGAAAGAAAGCTTGGCATTTTACCCAAGGCTTTTGCTGTTCCTACCACAACAAGGGTCTTGTTGACCAGCAGTGTGATGACCTGGAGAAATCTGCCAAGTTTCGTGTTGAGCTAATTTCACATATCCAGAAGGCTAGAAAAACTGATACAAATTTGTTTTTTAATAGTATACATTGTAGGCTCCTATTTTATATTCATGTATTTTTCACTACAGTGTCTTACTGAGAAACCTACCTTTGGTGCTTTGAGGTGTCCTCACAGGCAACCACCTATTTGTATTAACAACAGAATTAAGAAGTTTAATTTCATTCTCTAAATCCTATCTATATCAAATGCCTCTAGAGAACTAAGTAAATATCAATGTGACAATACTGGAGCATCTAATGTAACAAGCAGAATAAATCCAAGCAGCAGAGGAAGGACCAGACTGCCTTTTGGCCAGTATGTATTTCTGCAAGCAAACTGGACAAAATGTGCTTTGGGAGAAAAGTAGGCGGGGAGGGGTATTTTGTGGAATATGATGACTGCAGAGAAATTTACTTCTGCTTAGTTTATGAGATCATTAGGAGAAGACCTGCAATTAAGTTTCTATTTCATCTTTCTTGGTAAATCAGAACATTTCCATTACACCACAGCATACAGGATATTTGGCTATTTTGGAAAGCCAAGCACTAGAAGCTTCTCTGTTCTTGGTATAATTACAGTCTATAAGTATTTTAATGATTTCTTAAGGACAGAACTCAGTTGTTATTAATTAAATTATTATATAAGCCATTTTAATCCTGCTATGATCTCTTTACTGATAACCTGCAGTAGATAGTTTTGTCACCTACAGCAAAAACAGTTTCTGAATAAAACTGTTCCTTGAACAGAAGTGGCACTGGAAAGGTCTTTCATAGCACCTCCTGTTATCCAAGGAATTTTTTTCCTTCAATCTTAGGCTTTAAGTACCATAAATTAAGTGTTTTACATAAACTAATACTCAAACTCCCCCTTCCCGCCTAGCTTCAGGCTACCACCCATTCCTGCAAGGACAGCAATGTTTCCTCAGGCAGACGGTTTTAATGCAATTTCTGTTTGAGTTTTCGGTCCACACCCATGTTTTCTAATCCCCAAATGAATGATGGAATCAGGAAGTTTCTTCTGGTCGTCAGGGTTAAGCAGGGCCACTGGATCTCACCACGCTGCTGTTTTGCAACCTCTAAAATTCAAAGCTTCTGCCGTCCTTGCTTAGGTAACACTCCCATAGTCACGGGGAATATAAACAGACACAGAACAATATGAGCAAATCAACATATTTCTTCCCCCAACTGAAGCTTATAAGAAGCTAGCTTACAAATGGCAAGCCAGGTCTTACATATTTTGTACAAAGTGTGTCTGCTGGCAGTAACGCTCCAACAAATGCTCTACCAGCTGGCTGGCGGTGGCTGAGCCAGTTCCTCTTCTGAGCAGCAGCATGGCCTCTAGCTATCAAAGATTACAGCAGCATGGAATTCTCACTCTCCAGCCCGACGCTAAGCAGGATGAAAAAGGGTCCTGTTTTAGCCCCTGAAGTGCTGGAAAAAGGCACTACCATAGACCTACAATATCAAGCCGTGAGGTAGACATCTACCCTCTTATTAAGGACCAACACGTAAATTAACACATTAACGCTTTATGCATTACATATACTGCAATACCCAGTGATGGACTAATTTTCTTTAACCTAATGTGTCATTTCAGGCATCAGCTCCAAGATGTATATAATGTGTTATATAAAGTTTACTTTGTCCTACCTACTCTGACAATCTTTTGTCTCATACTACTCCCTTTTATGCCCTCCCCTAATGACTCATTACAATTACTTGCTCCTCCCTTGGGGCAGGATCTGGAAACAGAAATGTTGAGCCTAACTCTCCAATCTGGCACAGCAGGTACTTAGTACTGCTCCTGGTTTTGGCCAGGACACTTTCCAGGTAAGAGCTGAAGTGCAAGGGCATTTGCACATTTCTGTATTTTCAGTAGAAAAAGGGACCGTCGTCAATATAAAAGTGAAAGGACCATAACCACCAGCAGCCCCGCAGCCTTCTCCAAAAGTAAAAATAATAGGAGTGTTCCATCAGGCAATGTAAGGAGGTTTTTCCATAAGGGTGAACAAGGTCCACAGCGCCCTGTGCAGATAAGTCCCGAGGTGCAAATCAACCTCACCAGCTGCCACGGCGAGGAAGGCAGAGCCGCATGAAATCAGCCCGGCAGAGGCAATCCTGGCAATGGTCCCACGTCTAACTGCCACCAGTTTCACCTGCTCGGCTGAGCCGGCTGCCTTGAAGACGTTGCTCTTTGAAGATACGAGATACTGACCTTTCTGTAAAACGTCCAGGGGCGAAAGGCTAGGCTTTAAAACAGTGATGCTCACAACACTCAGAGAAACGCAGAAGCTCTTTGACACCTGCTTTACGACTAGAATGAGACGGCATAGTAGGAAATTCATGGCAGAGAAGGGGAGAGCGCATTTTCTGGTAGTGCTGTGTGATAGGAAGGAATACGGTTTTAAAAAAAATTAGCAGGAAGAGGCCTGTTTCAAAATGTTTCATTGTTCTGGCAATGAATGATTAGAGAATACCAAGATACGTATTTTTAAAGGATTTGATTTAATAACCATGGCAGAAGTAGTGGATTTTTTTTCCGGAATAGATTGAAGAAACATGGATGACAGACTAGAGGACAAAAAAAGACTGTAGCAGATGAGGCTTAAAGTACCAAACAGTGCGGACAGCAGCAGAAATAAAGGCGAGAGTCTGCGTGAAGGAAAACCTGGCAGACAATAACCTCAGTGTCAGCAATGGGAGAGAACAGCCCAACAAAAATAGTATCACAAGCCAAAGCGAGGGCACAGCGAGGACGGTGGACGTGACCTCAGCAAGATAAACGAAAAGGAAAGGATTCTTGGGGGTAGCCAGGGCTTTCTTCAGTTGCTTTGATTCATTTCAGGTAGCACATCCCCGCCTCCCGCATCCGAGATGCACCGCCGGTGGCACCTCCAGTGCTGTGTCTTCTGGCCAAAGCCTCTCACGCTGCGGTGCTTTACTGCAGCGGCTACCAGCTGATGCAAGGGAAAGCCTCTGTGTTCGCCAGCTCTAAACACCAGACAAGCTTTATGTTGAAGTCTCTATTTAGTTCATACAGTCCAAACACAGGCACATGTCACGGGGCAGGCATAGGGAACTAAAAACCATGCAAATTATACTTTAAACCTACATTTAGATTTGTCACCTTCAAAAGGATCTTCCCCCTTATTTATCTTCCTACGCCAGGATGGTTACCCTGTTGTTAGATTTGGGACCGTGTTAAATCTCCATCCAAAAGTTTGTGTCCATAGAAATGGACACAACTTTTTTCTGGGTTTGCATCGAAATGGACATCTTTTCCTCTCCCTGTCTAAAATATACTTACACAAAACCCAGACAGGATGCTGATCTAAACACTTTCCTGAAGAATTTTCTCTTACCAACACATGGAGTGCATAGGGTGGACTACAGAGAAGCTGTTAATGACTGCTTTTAACAAGCCATTAAAAAAAAAAAAAAATCACAGAGTGGCACTTATTTCTGCCTATGCAGAATGAAACTGAAATCTCAAGGTGAGACCTTTATTTACACTGAAACTTACATTTCTGTTAAAAGTACAACCATGTATGAAACTAAATGGCAAAGTAACACACACAGATATGTCAATGAGATTAACAAACGGCATCTATTATTAGCACTTGAGTGTAGCAGAGAGGATAGCAACCGAAGACGCTGAAGTAGAAATACAAGCTGGGTTTGAGGAATACTGTACCATATATATCCTCATAGAAAAAAGAACTAATTCACAGAGCACCTTGGGGTCTCAAGTATCTTCTTTCATTTTGTGACAGCTGACATTTTCTTTTGGCCTTTATGTTATGATTCTAGAGAATTCCAAATACCCGATGCTGCACGGCACACTGTATTTTTATTGCCACTGAAGTCAACAGGACTTTTAGGCTGTATTTGGTCACATGTATCCTTATCTCATCGTATTTACATCCTATGTATTACTATAAAGTATCATATAGATTATTATATATAATATCAGAGCATTTCCTGAATACACCCAACATTGTTTGCACAGCTGCTGATTTCCTGCTTTCTTTTTGAAATTATATGAACACCAGCACACAAAACGTGAACAATTCACAATGGCTCTTTCTGAAATATACAGAAGCAGCCACGAGATGGCAATAAAACCCAGATAATGAGCAAAGTTCTGGCTGCACGCCTTGTTCAAAATCACTTTTAATTGTTGCCTTCCTTTCTTACGGCTAGTGGACATGCAGAAAAAAATCCACTCCTGTAATTCAAGTGCTATTCACAATTCATAAACACCTGAAATGAAAAGTGGTGGTAGTTACATATTACACCAATATGAGTGAGTTCAATGAATGGCAGTGTAATTGCCCACCATAGATGAATATGGCCCAGAAATACTAAGTGTTCAGCACAGCTCCCTTGAATTGCCATAAAAAATTTTCACAATATTGCCAGTTTCCACCATATCCTCATTCTTTTTCTTCTTCTTTATTTATCCTCTTACTATTTGCTCAAATTTAAACTAATAATACTAATCACCGTGACTGAGATCACTACCACTTTACATCCTTCTTTTTCCACTATTTTGTAATTTTAGATGCTTTCAGTCCAAGTGCTAACATTGGGATCTACAATACACACTAATCACCTGTTTTAGCTGCTCTCCTTTATTAACAAGAACTTCACTATTTTAATATGTATTGTCAGATGACATATGAGCATTTTTTTTTTCTCCTTAAAGACAATTGCTTTTTTTCCCCATTACTTGCGATACCATTAAACATATCTCATTTTGGTCATTTAGTGGTTTTACTCAGGTACATATGCAAGAACCTATTGTTGGAGAGTATATTGTCATGTACATAAGAAATTTACTTCAGATTAAAAAGAAAAAAAAATCCATCTACATAAAAATCCTACACTGGTAGACAAGAAAAACTCCAGAACTCTCTCGGACTCACTGAATTAAGCAAAAATTGCTAGCTAGGCTTTATTTTCATACAGAACTGCACACAGTCATGCATAAAAACAAAACAGTTGTGGCGAATGTCAATGAATAGCTCTGCAACTGATAGATGACATATATGAATTTTGCCAGTGTATACCAGCCAAAGAGCTTGCACTGGGACTCCTTGTTCTTCGGCAACTTTTCCAAAGCATATTTCTTAAGCACTTTATCACTCAGGGTTAGTTTCATAACAATTACATCGTCTGCTGGGAAGGGCATTATGCTAAACTACCAAACTGCATATTACATTAATCAAGCTTGTTCACTTCTCTAATGCTTCATTAATTTGGGCCACTTGGAGCTTCCGCTCACTCAATTCTTCATCTCCTCATCTAACAGCACAATCCTGAGGGGGGTTTGCTCCTTATCCAACTGAAAAAAAAAAAAGGTAAAAAGAAGAAAAAGGTGGAAAATCGGCTAAGGTATCTTGACATCTCTAACAGTAGGAGAAGTGAAACTGTTGGGTGATTTGGGATTCTCTGCGTTCCTCTGTTTCCCCAGCAGGAAAATGGGACTTTCCCCCTTTGCAACCCTTCCTGAGAACCACTGCTGAGGTTGCTGCAACAATTAATTTGTTCAATCACTTTACTGAAGCCACACGGGACTCACTGACAAACCCTGGAGGGGACCTTGGGCTTGAAGGTCTGAGAGTTGTTTGGCCCTAATGAATGAAAATATGTGACACAACATTCGTCACGTTTTCTGTAATTTAGCTGCTCAACATTATCCTTCCCTGCACTGCAGCACTTAATAAGGTCCTTAACGTCCCCTTAATCAGCACCTACTTAATGTTACTGCTCTGCTGCCTCCTTTGTGTGACTCTTTTCCCAAAAGATATTAATAGCAGTTTCAAAGATAAAAACTACTGACAACTCCATATGTTATACAGTAGCAAGCTCCTTCCTTGACTGATTTATTTAAGTAGAGAAGTTGCAAAAATTTCTAAGCTGTTGTTGAAGGATAAATCAACACCTCTATCAGTGAAGCATTACATCTTTTGGGACTCCTTCTGTGCACCCGTCACAATCAATCCAAGAAATATGTCTGCGTGTCCCTTCGCCAGAGCGCAGAGAAATTTTCTTGGTCAAGTTTTCAGCAAGGACCATTAAAACTTAACATCTATTTTCCCTGTTCAGTGGCTATTTTTAACATTTACCCATGTTGGGTGAAAGGCAGTAGGTAGCAGACCTGTAATTCAGATTTAGCCACACAGGTGTCACAAATTTAGCGTAACACTATGCTACACATGATGGTCCTCTTAAGGAATTTCAAATGGGAGGTATGTTAGTTTCCATCTTCAGTGTGAAGGTGATTTTAAGCATCCCCAGCAGGCCAACAAAATAACAATTAACAGTCTCAGCAGAGCACTGTCTTCAAACCTGCTCAACTACATTTTTTTTCTCATCACAATTTTGCCATTCTGCTGAAAAGGACTCTTCTTTCGCAGTCTTCACAGGGTGCAAGATTAACTGGGGGAAGACACTTAAACCTCGTCAAATGAGGTTACCCATTTTTACAGAAACTTCAGGGAAAAAAACAGTCTTAAGCTGCATCATTTACATTGATCTGAAATACGAATGCCGTTACAAGTTTTGTCACCTAATATTTCACTTCTTTGTAATTTCCATGTTCTGTATTCTACTGTGTTGGTGATTTCAGTGAAACGTACGCGACTACACTGGCAGGAAAGGTTTAATCTCTCGAAGTAAGGGCAAAGCCTCTTACTGAAGGAAGTGTTTCTTTCATTACTTAGTAACGATGTCATCATCGCAGACGAAAATGGGAATGAAGGAGAAAACAGTAATGCTACTAGCTTCAGAGCATGAGTTCACCTAGATCAGCGTTGCTCAGATCATCTTGTGTTTTCATAAAAATGCTGTTCATTTAATGAAGGCATTCTTCAGGTTAAAAAAAAACCTACCCAAATTATCACTCACTTTCATACTTCACCCAGCATGGAAGTGAAAAAGTATGAGTCACTACAAGTGAGCAAGAAACTCACAGTCCAGTAAAATGAGGAATGTCATTGCCAAAGCTGGTGGTTCCTGAAAAAACAGAGAGAAACTCTAACTACACGTTTCATATAAATGCCTAGCTCCAGAATTGAATCCAGGCACTTCTGCTAGGTCCGAACACAGTATGTATGGAGAATTAAACATCTGAGAATGAGACTCATAAGCAATGTTACGCTGAATCCACAGCTTTCTGTAGTAGCCCACAAATACGTCCTGAGGACACAGACCACTCCTATCTCGCTGCTGCCTAGCTGTTGAGTTGGGGTGGCGGGGAAACAAATCTGCTTGCTTGGGGTCCACAGCCTGGAGCGAGGAAAACTTCAGATGGGTTAAAAAAAAAAAGGGTGCATTTTCTGGCATCTCAGGTAGCATGAAAAGATGAGTTGCACACAGACTGTCCCACACAAATGGAAGAGTACAGATTTCCCTGCACAAATTACATTTGGTACAATTTTACTTATCTGCCTAGACCACCTCCTGCTTTTACATGGCCTTTATACGAAAAAAAACCCACCCCAAAAAACCAAACAAAAAAAGAACTAGAAAAAACCCAAAGGAACTATAAAAGCCAGTCCCCTGTTTTTTAAAAGCAGAGTGCCTGAGAGGAACTCAGAAGTAACACTGTCAACTGCAACAGCCTGCAGACGTACAAACTTTCAGATACGGTATGCAAGAGCCGCTTTTGGGGACTCTACTGCGCATCACTCCGCGGTGACGCCTGAACCCCACGAGCACACGGCGCAGCGCGGGGGGTTGCCTCCCACGGGAAAACGCAGCATGATGAAGCGCTGCCAGATGGCTGCTATGGGCGGAGTAGACAAGAGGGGTGGCCTTGCCTTTTTGCAAATAAATTTGACACGCATGTGCCCACGGGCATACCTGTCATACAACCCGAATGCCATCATGGCATAATGATGATATGTTTTCAGGTTGTGCCCCTTAGGGGTGGTAGCCAACAAATGCCCAGTTTCTGGATCCTGATCAGCAGGAATAAGAGGAAGACCAAGCTGCTCAACTCTGGCAAAAATGAACCATGCAAAACTTCCTAATATACCTTTGAGGTGCCTCTGAAACAGAGCATCTCAAAGGACAGGCAGGAATCAGGCAGGGATTTTCCCAAGATCACAGATCTGCCTAAGCTCCACTTTGAATGCCTAAATCCTTTCTTTCATTCAAACTTGGCCCACCCTGTGTAACAGAAGATGCACCAAGGAGCTGATTCATGCTTCATGCTCATCTGTGAAGCACTTCACACACACTGTGAAGCCAATAGCTCCCTCTCCCATAATTTCCTCTGTACTCTTCCCCAGCTCACAAGCACTTTGGTGTGGCCACTTTACCCACTAACACCAAAAGTCACCAAAAATCCTTGAAAAGCCCATGCTTACTAGGCCATCCTGCATCGCTACGCTCTTGCACTGTCGTCTTCTCTCTGCGCATCGTCACACCCTGAGGTTCCAGCACAAAGCCCAGTACTGCTGCCATACCCACAGCCATCACCCCCCTGCCGTTTCGGTTTCGGTGTGGGTGTGAAGGCTGACTCGCAGTGCCGAACACCCTGTGTATTTCCACACGCCTCGGAAACCCTCCCCGCAGAGCTGCTGAGACGACGAGGGCTGCACCGAGTCCGTGTCTTCACTTTTTAACAGCACTCGCCAGCAAAACGGAAAGAGGCGTCGCTTCCACATCGCTTAAGGGGAGAGAAATAGAGTAGCGTGGCTTCCCCAACAGTGATAACCATCGCTCCTGTCACTGAAATGCTTATCTCGCTAATAAAAGCAGGTTGGATGTGCTTATTCGTTTAGCTCAGTAAGCTGAAGTAAAATAGATGGTCTAAAACAGAACTCAGCTCGCCCCAGGGTCGCTTTCTTTCTAAAAATACTACCTTACTAAAGGTCTGAAACTAAGCTAAGGAAGAGCTGGTGTGCTGAAAGCTGGTCTGTTCTTTCTCCACACTATAAATTAGTCGAATAAAAGTTATTACCTCTCCTACAATCCTTGGTTACCAAAAAGCTTAACAGCTTATTTCTGGAGATAAAATCACAGTACATAACTTTCCATTTTGAAACACAAAGCTGACGGGTGTCCTTTGATGAACCAAAAGAAAGGGGAATAAAAAAATTCTTAGCTTTCTTACAAAGCTCCAGTCCAAATATTTTCAAAATCTTTCTTCTGCTTCTGCTGGATGTTGGGAAAGATGCTGTGACAAAACCACAAAAAAACCTAGGGACTTTGTATAGCCACATCTATTATAAGATTTCTCTGCAAACTGCTAGCAAGAAGAGATAAACATGGAAAGAGAGGATGCAAAAGGCGTTTAATGAGAGAACGGTGGAGCCCGCTCCTTAGTACCACCACAACCACTGCATGAAGCCAAGTCCTGCTTTCCCTGGCAGCGTTCGGGCAAACCTTATCAGGACAGCTGCGTAACATATTTTGCCTCCTGGGCTCCTAGTATGGTTTGTGGCCTTCTTTATTTTGTAGCTTAATCACTCCTAGGTCATTTGGATTTCATAATCTTGCCTTTTCTCATATCCTTGCCAAAGAAATTCTAGGAAGTTTTTGTTACAAAAAAACACTGAGGAAAGGCAGCTATCCCACATTTTTCAAGGAGTACATCTTTGTATGTTTTTTATACATAACCATGAGCCTGAGCCTGGGATGGAGGCTCTGCAGCTATGGGACAGACCCCAAAGAGATGTTTTCCCTAACATAACAGGGAGCCCATGTAAGGATAAAATAGGGGTGAGGCGAAGCCTAGAGTCCGAGCTCTGCTCAGGTGTCTTTGCTTTCGGAAGAGGGAGCGCCCTGCTGAAATACTGAATGGCTCTGAACAGACCCAGATTGGCTCAGACACGCTCCCCAGCTCAGTCACAGTGCCAGCCCTTTTGGCAGGAGATGGAGGAGCTGGCAGGAGCCTACGGATGAAGTGGCTGCAAGGCAAGAAGGGGGAAACGCCTTAGAGGGAGCAGGGAGCAACAACAGGGACCACCAAAGCCACTGCAGAACATGGCCACGTCTCTTCTAAACTATACTTAGTATTCTAGCTCTGGCCCGTTTGGCCGTCGTTGTCTCTGAGGTAGGTATTTCAAGCACACGCTTATATATTACTGACTGCAACTGTAAGCTTGTCCTTTGGTCGTGTTTTCCAGAAGATACTAGTTTAAGTGTGTTAACTGTTAACTGTCTATTTTCTCAATTTAACAGCACTAGCAATTATTTTCTCAAACCAAAATTTGCAAACATTCAGTTTAACATAATTAATACATAACTCAAGTTCTGTTTTTAATAGTAAATACACCTCAGAACTCAAAATCATTACTTAGCAAATCTTTAGAAGTAAAAAAAAAAAACAAAAAATTGCAAACAAAAAGTTTCAGTTTGAATACTTTCCTTCCTTACTTCTAATATGTACCTTCTGAAAATAGCATGATCAGAAATAGAGCTCTCTGTTGTGCACATTCTTTCTCAGTAATAAATACTATTCTGCAAGGATACCAGATATGAACCATGGGAAGCTGCTCCTACCTCCGGATTCCTTCAAATTCAGGAACCAGTTTCACAAACTCCAAGTCTCTTTACATCATTGAGGATAGCATTTTCCATTATAAAACCAAACCCAAAATAAGCTTATTTAGTAAAATCTTCTCTTCTCTCTACCACAGCACTGACAGCTGAACAGCCATTTCAGCACAGACTGTACCAAAAGGAAGGTCTGTAGATACCCCTCTGCATCCAGGAGTTTTGGAAGCAGCTCCTCGGGGCTGCAGAGCATGTTTTCGTAACATGACAGTGTATGTTGCTATTCCGCAACGTAATGTGACAATATTTCAAAAATGCAGCCTCATAACAGGTATGAGGAGCGAAAACTTTATTCCTCTTGTTTTTATGGATGGATTGAGGATCAGATACAACAAAGGATCACCAGAAATGAGTCAGTTAAGAGAACTTTCTATGTACATTTCACATTTTCCATTCATTCACCGCATGAAATACAGAAACCATCCTGGAGCATTTTTCTTCTTTCCAGGATTTGATATGAACACCAGACAACACGTAATATCTGCTTTGACACTCTCTAGACCATTCTCTACTGCACAGTGAAACAGCTTCAAAAGGAGGGGCAAACACTGTCTCCACCCCACACCAGGTAATATATCAGGATGGTCTCTAAGGAGATGGAAGAAGAATTTGAATCTTCCCTTTAAGGCTAGTTAATTGATTAATGAGTCAGGAGAGTAATGCAAGATTTTCTGGCTTTGCTTTTAGAAAAAGTAATGACTGTTCTTAAGATCATTGTGCATCACACCATCCTTGCAGATTTATCAAGTGCACGGTGAGAAGTCAGATTAGATAAAAACACTAAAGGGACCAAAGCAGAATAATTCCTAACCTCTAGATTTTGAGTGGTCTTCAGCATGTTCTTCAGCATGTCTTCTCACTGTTCGGTCACATCGAGGCTGGGACAGCTCTGGGCACGTACAAAAGTGTAAATCTAGGCACCCAACAAACTTCAAAATAAATAACAAAAAAAACCTCCAAGGCTGGGTGAAAGCCTATCAAGAATTTTTAGAATATTGATTTTGGGCTTGGTGATCTAAATTCTGCCCATTTCTACATCCACATCCTTCTACTGGACCTCAACCTGCACAGCAGTCTGTGACATAAAGGATTATCTCTAGGTTGCCTAACCCCTCCAGCTGAGATCTGAACCCTGCGGACCTCTCAGAAGCAGAGCAGAGCACACCGACACCATGCAGTCATCGATACTGGAACAGTTAAGTTCAGATGAATCAGTACTAATTTTCAACAGCTTCCAGGGAAGATTCTCAGGCAGTGCGATCTGTATTGTTTCTTTCCATAATTTTCCATAATTTTCTAACAAATTTTTCTCTCCTCTTTCCTCTCCACCAAAAAAAAAAAAAAAAAAAGACATGACATTCAAGGGAAGGCTTGCCAGTTTCAGGAAATGGTTCGTTAAGTGAGGTCTAATTTTAATCTTTTTATAGAGGCTGGAATATTGCCATCTTCCTTGGAGCTCCTGACTCCAATATTAGACAGAGCATCACCTTCATGGTTTTCGTCAGCCAGAAAAAAAAAAAAGCTTTGGACTTAATTTTTTTAAACTTTATGCGGACTTCTCTGCAGAGCAGTATCATGTACAAGGCCTGAGAAAGGCTATTTGAGGCTCCCGACAAATAATAACCACTCTAAGTGTGTACAAACTTAAGTCTTCACTGCCCATTGTTTACCTAAGATGATAAGACTTGATCATCTTTGTATTCAATTTTTAAAATCCTGTTTCAGGATCTATAAAACTTTTAATTTTTAATAAAACTTGATATAAAACTTTTAATATTTAAGTAAATTACAGTTCATTTGAAAAAAAAAAAAACTTAGCTCCTGAAAATTAACTAATATTTACAGTTAACTAAACATCTGAAAATAACTGCTAAATACCTCTTTTAGTTACACTTCATAGCATGTTCCCCACTTAAATAAAAGCAGGATTGAATTTTTAAACAAAATATATGATTTTGACACACAGGCTTCACCGACGAACGTCAGGTTTGCAGGAATGCACAGGCAAAAGACTGGCACAAGGCAGCGCAGGCAGTTCACCCCGTTTGCCACAAGATGGCACGAAACATATAAATTGCGAGGACGAAAATAAAATGAATCGCAAACTATGAGAAGTATTAAAAAGAAAAGCTGCAGAGACTGAATGCATGTGTGACTTTTGGCAGGATGTGGGAAATGCATCAATACAGGTGAATACAACACCATTCGGCAGAACGGGCGATGTAAAGTTTATTATTCATAACACACGCTTAACCAAATCGTGTCAGCCTGTCTAGCGCTCCAGATTTAAATTACATCTAACCATATATGATGGTGCGATGATCCAGGTGGCTGGAAACAAGCCGGCGTGGGACCAGAAAGAAGAGCGAAGAGAGGGTGGGTGGCACTTCTGGTGGGAAACGGGCGCAGAAGAGTCAGGACAAGCCGGACAGGAGGAGGCGGGCGGCCGGCGGGGAGAAGGGCTGAGCAGCGGGCACCCACCCGGGCTGAATCGCTCCCCGTTAGAGACGGGCAGGGGAAGGAGAGGAGCGAGCGGGTGAGAGACGGGCAGGAGAGCAAGCGCAAGTGGGCAAAAGGCAGATTGAAAGGGAGGTTTGTGTATAAATATATATATATTGCACAAGGGACCAATATACGGATTCGTGTGCCGATTTCTGAGCTGTTCTGGTGGCCTCAAAGCTCTTTTCTGAACTCATCAGGTCTACTAGAGATGAGCTTCTTACCTCGCCTGAATCTGAGACTTCAAGTTAACTTACCAAATACTGCCAGATTCATAATAAAACCTTCTGATTTGGGAATTTATAGCTGTGTCCACAACAACCAACAGGATGCAACACAGGAAATGCTGTTCCCAATCCATCCTCCTTACCCAAAGGACACGGAGGTGCAGGGCTGCAGGAAGGAGACTCATGTTTGAGGGAAGAGATAATAGTGATGAATTAAAAAAAAACACAGGAAGGTGTCCTGGTTGCAGCACTAGCAGAAGAAGGGTCATTATTTCAAACGGGAGCAGATCTCAGCTCAGATGCTTTGGGTGCATATGCAGTACATAGCGTAGGGTTAATATTAAATTGATTTGTAATTTTATTTTCACCAAGCTTTAACTGGAATTTAGAATTAGTCTTGAAAACTGGTTCAACTTTCATGTAAATCAGCACATCTGATCACTCAGGATATTTTTTAATTAACTCACACCACCACCATAGCAATATATGGAAATTAGAGAGCTTCAAAGATTGTGAGATTTTGCATTGCATGGGTATCCAAATGTCCCACTAATCTCAGTGGACTCAGTTTTATGTGTTTGGAAAAACATCCAAAAAGGCTCGACCGTGCCTGCAGCCCTCAAAAGTTGCTCCAAATTGCAGCTCTCTCACTGTTGCAATAAAAACTAGATTTATCAGTGGTGTTCTCAATGTGTCCAGCACGCCTTAAGAAGCAGGGCTACCATCCACTGCATTTTCCCCCAGACAGCAATCCAGAAGCAGGAAAAAGCCGTCTGCCGCCCCGTATGATGCACGGTCAGGACTCATAACTATCTGCAAATTGGCAAAACCTAACGTCCTAGAAGATGACCCACAAGCTCACAAACGGTGCAATCTTCCTAACAGCCTCCTCACACGAAGTGCTGGCGCACATCCCGCATCCCCGCAGCAGCTGTGGTGCTCTCAACCTGTGTATCCAGAAATGGATCGGCAACAGACAGGAATCCCAGCGAGAGGGGAGGCAAGTTAGGGCCACGAGGTCTGCAGGTGACATACAGGGAGGTTTTACAGCAACTCAGCAAAGTATTTTATCCTTCTCCGACAAGTCTGGAATGGGCAAATGCAATCAGTATACAAAACACATCACACCTATCACAAAATAAATGAGCACGCACCGCACCCCGATTATGTAGGAATTATCTATACAGATACAAAAAAAATCCATATGGATACCCACTGGGCTAGCAAGATTTGGGCCTTCAACTTCCCAGAAAAGGCAACTGCTGTGCTCTTTATCATCGCTGCAGACTTGCCCTGAGAGAGGTGGATGGTGACAATGAACCCAGAGCGGGAAGGGCAGGAGCTGCAGCCTGGGCGCCGTGGATGGAAGCTGCATCCCGCACGGCTGCCGGCTTTCACACCTCCTACAGCAACTGCAGACCACGGAGTTGTGGTTTCTATGACTCGTGGAGGACACGGTTATTTTCTAAATTGCAGAAAAGAGGAAAAACGTGCAAATAAACATCAGACCATCTGCAGACATGAGAGCAACAAGACAAGCATTGGCGGGGGGGGAATAAAACACCTCCGCTTCTCTAGCAAGTTATCTTTTTATAGTTGGACTCGATCTTAAAGGTCTTTTCCGACCTCAATGATTCTAGGGTTCCATGATCTAGGGAAGTATGAAGGCTTACCACAAGATGGTGCAAAAACATAAAAAGTCCTAACAGGGCCGCAGGACATCTTCGGTTATAAAAAACCATGAGAATCTCCACCAGGTGTCGGGTCAAGGGAAATATGAATGACTTTTTTTACTTGAGAAAACCAGTAAATACACTCTTTGGAAACGTAAAGTCTGAAGGACGAGCGGCGCGCCTCAGTGCAAACTCCCACCGCCATCACACATCTCACTGAAAACCTTCCCTCGCTGGGAAAGACAGAATAATTAGCAATATTGCGTTAAATAACCGAACCGAGAGCGTTTACCCGAGAAACGACACCGCGGCGGTGGGTTTAAAAAAAAAAAAAAAAAAAAAAAAAAAAAAGCCCCCGGGGAGGAACCGGTGTTTGGCAGCGCGGAGGCTCATCCCGGCAGGGATTTGTTTCCCTCAAAGGCGTCTCCCCCCCTCCCCGCTCCCGCCTCTCCCCGCCGCTCTCTCCGGGAGCCCTGCCGGGCTCCCGGAGAGAGCGGCGGGGAGAGGCGGGGCGGTGGCGGGAAAGGCGGGACGGCGGCGGAGCGGCGCATGCGCGGTGGGGCTTGTTTGTCACAGGGCTTATAAGGCCGGGACGGCAGCGGCGGCGGCAGCGCCTTTGTGGGGAGAGCGAAGCGCCGGCAGCAGCGGCCACCCCCGCGCCGCCCGGGCTGGGGCCGGGGCTCCCCGCCGTCCCCATGAGCCGGTTGTAGGGTACGATCGCCCTTTACCTGAGGGGGTTTTTTGGGGTTTTTTTTTTTTGTTTGTTGTTTTTTTTTTTTTTTTTACAGTATATTTTTCTACACTTTGCTATAAAAAACCATGGTGCTGGGGAAGGTGAAGAGTTTGACAATAAGCTTTGACTGTCTGAATGACAGCAATGTTCCCGTCTACTCCAGCGGGGACACAGTCTCAGGAAGGGTCAATTTAGAAGTAACGGGGGAAATTAGAGTGAAATCCCTTAAAATTCACGCGCGGGGACACGCGAAAGTGCGTTGGACTGAATCGAGGAACGCGGGATCCAACACTGCCTACACGCAGAACTACACTGAAGAAGTGGAGTATTTCAACCATAAGGACATCCTGATCGGCCACGAGAGAGGTAAGGGTTTCCCTTCACAATGCGGTTTGGTTGTTGGTTGGTTGGGTTTTTTTTTTTTTTTCCGGGGAAAAAGGACGCATTTTTGCGTCGCCTGGTGTTTTTTTAACCGGGAGGGCAGGCGGTGCCGAGGGTCTGGCAGCGGGGTGAGGAGCCTTGATGCCCGGGCTGCAGGAGGTGGGTCTGCAGGGAGCGGGGCTGCCTCCAACTACCTGCCCTTCAGCACAGACGCTTATTAATACCTTATTTAAAAAAAAAAAAAAAAAAAAAGAAGCGTTGTTTTTTTTCCTAGTAATACTAGCAGGATTTGCCCCTCCGTGGGGAAAAATAGCTGTAAAATCAAAGCCAGGCAGGCAGTAAAGGACTTCACAGGAGCACCCTATCAAATCGTGGAATACAATGAAAGCGTAAAACCAGACTTTTTGACACATCGGGGTTCTGCTCTTCGGGCTGATAATGTGATGATTTTTTTTTTTTTAAGGATGGCTCGTTATTGCCGTATAAAAAGATTCCCCGTGGCTTATTTTGACATCTGCTATCCCCACCCCACGTGTAACCTTTTTTTATTTTTTATTTTTTTAACCCCCTTCCGGTAAATCGCTTTAATTCCCGACACACCCCGATGTAAAGATGTGCCCAAAAAACCCTGATGGGGAGCGGGGGGGTTGTATGTGTCTGTGTGAGTTGCATAATGGCAGCATCCCTCCCAAAACTGGGGAGCACCTCCGGCTCCCCCCCACCCACCCTCCGTGGAGGGGGGGGGTCCCCACGGCGCGGGGTGTACCCCCCCCGCTGGCAGACCCCCCCCGGGCGGCAGGGTGGGAGCGGCGGGGCCGGGGGGGTGTTTTTTTTCCGAAGTTTGCAGCCTTTGTTCGAAGCGGTTCAATCCTGTTTGGGACCGGTCCGGGGGGGGGAGGGGGGGTGCGCCGCCTGCTCCGCGCAGATTGGCCGCACGCGTCAGGTGGTGGCGATGACTTAATTCCCTAGCACGAGAAAATAATGTTAAAAACCGGTTATGTAATTTTGGTGCTGCTTGGCCTTTTTTTTTTTAAACATGCAGCATATTTACTGCAGGGATGGGATATTTCCCTTTCCTTTGGAAAAAAAAAAAACGTAATTTTTGAAGAACGAGGCCATTACCCAGCGTTTCTGAAATTAAGGCTGTAGCAGAGCTGGGGGCTTCTGTCTTTTTTTTTTAATTAATACCTCGTGCACAGCTGGCTAACGAGGTGACTCGCTGCTCAAAACCCTCCTCACAAATCACTCGCCCGAGCGAAAACTTCACGCACCTCCGGGTCGCGGGTGACAGACGCGTGCGGACACGGACGAGCCTCCCGTGGCGGGGTGGGAGTCTGCGGGGGTTGGGGTGGGGGAGCCGGGCGCTCCCCGCTGCCCGCCGAGCCGCTGCCGGCGCCCGCGGCCGAGTTTCAATGACCGCCCCGGGCGCTTCTCCCCCGAACTGGCGGCCCAGGCCGCGCCCCCCGCCCGCCCCCTGATTGGCCAGCTGGGGTTTGTTGGCCTGTTGCTAAGGCGATGCCAGCCGCTGATTGGAGGGGCGCTGGCCGCGGGGGTGAGGGAGCAGGTTCCCCTGCCCGCAGCCGGCGGGCGCCGGCAGCCCCCGGGGGCGAGGGGCCGCTCCCCTGAGGAGCTGGCACGGCGGACAGCCGCCTTCTGAGGGCGGGCGGGCGGCGGGACGCCCTGCGGCCAGTCACGTCCCCACCGCCCCCCTGCCCGCACACACCGGTAACGTCCCCTGAGGGGGTCTCGGCGGGGCGCGGAGGGCGGAAGGCGAAGGGCGGGCGGCGCCCCGCCTTCCCTCCCTCCCCTCGGCCGGCGGGGAGCGGAGCTGCTGAGCGAATGCGGCGGGTGTAACGTATACCGTATGTATATGAGCGGCTGGCTGGGGATCCGCTCGCGCCGGTTTAGGCCGGTCGGCTCCTGCTCCAGCCTGGCCCCTGATTGACAGCTCAGCACTTGTTTACCACAGCTCCGCCGCGGCCGCCCGGCTCGGCGGGACTGCTGAGCTGGCAGAAAGGGGGGGGAGGCAGGACGGGAACTTGTCTGTGAGGAGGAGATCGCCGTGCTGGGAAATAGAGCCGCAAGCGAAAGCAACGCTCCCCCTGCCTCAAAATAAAAAATCACAAAAAAAAAAAAAAAATTTTTTTTTTTTAAAAATCATCTTCACGCTGTCTGGTCCTTTCGGCGCTTTGTCCTGACATTTATTTCGTGACACTGCGTGCTGGAGGCGCGATGTGTCGATGGCTTGCTGCTGGGGGCTTTTTTTTGTTCTTTTTTTTTTTTTAAAAGGTTTTCGGCGTTTGCCGTGCACTGCAGGAAGGGGAGCATCGGCGTTTCTGTAGGACAATGGGAACTTAAAATCCTCTGCCTGTGTGCCTCCATTAATGCTTCAGACCATTAAATATAAGCGGTTGCCTTCCGCATTGTCTCACGATATCCCCTTTTATTATTGCAGCCCTTTTTATGTGCGAGCTGCTCAGTTATTTTTCTCTTAACTTTCTATTTTGATGAAGTCAGCGTTTTTCTGGTTTTATGGTAATTACGTCAGAATAAACCGCAAATTTGTTGTAGTATTTAAAGGCGTGCAAGAAATCATAACCATGAACGAAGGTCAGCTTTCTCGGTGGAACCAGCAAATATCTGGTCTTGCTGTCCAAGCAAGATCAAGTTAACCTATTGAAAAATAAAAAGTTTAGCTCTAGACAGTGTTAATCGGGCAGCTTGCCATTTTCTGCGCCCCTGAATTTGTCTGGTACTTTCCAGGTGGTGCTTGCACACCTTTTTTTTTTCCTCACACTTCTTTTTTTGGTGATTAATTTCTGGACGCTGTTGCCAGGCAGGAGATAAAAGAAAGCTGAATTACTAAATTTAATCTTACACAGCAGACTTCATGCAGATTGCTTAATGCTGTTAAAGAGCCATCTCTATTTCATTTTAACTAGGAATCACAGTGGAAAGCGCGATTTCCATTACAGATCTTGCAGGCAGGCCTTGAAATGGCAGCAGTTGCAACTATGTCAGTGTTCAGGGGCGGGATTATGAATTAAAGCAAATTAACCTCTCCTTCTCTGTGAGGTGAATCTTACCTACCCTTCTGTAGGTAAGATTTGGCCCAGCATCCAGCAGTTAATATGAACGGGCCAGAGACCCTTGTTTCTGGCACACCATGTTCTTAAGTGCTGTAACGAGTGTGTAAATGCCTTTTATTCTGGAAGAGAAGCCCCTGTAATGTATAAAATGTGTGCAGGTGAAATAGCATTTTTTTTTTTCCCCCTCCTAGATGATGACAATTCAGAAGAAGGCCTTCACACCATCCATTCGGGAAGGCACGAATATGCATTCAGCTTCGAGCTTCCACAGACGTAAGTGCCCGCACGCAGTCCTGGGGCCCTGCTGCCCACCCGCCTGAGCAAAACTCCTGCTGTGGGTGGAGGGGAAACCTTTTCAATGGTAGTAGGAATTGTGCTCCGACATGCAGCGGAGGACATAATCTCATTAAACTGAAGAGGTTGCTTTTAAACTGATAGACGCTTTTTTTTAATTTCCACAAAACAGGAGCTCATTGCTGCCCAGTTGCTCACTTTCATTTGACCAAGTCCAGCTGACTTATTAGGTCTTCCAATATCTTACCCTTTCCCAAGAGGAGGGAGAGGAATTTGAACTGTCACTGGAGTACTGCAGAGTGGCTGAAATACCTTCTAACCCAACCAACACTTTGCTGGAGCCATGCAGACCAGCAGAACTAGAGATAAGATCACAGCTGAATTGTTTGGGCTCAGTCTGGAACAGATGTGGCAAGTTTAACTACAAAAGAGGAGGTTGTTCTGCTTTAAACAGGATGTATGTACCCAGGCTGGCCTATGTGCAGAAAGCCTGGATGGAAATAAGCAGAAGGATGGGTGGATGAAGCAAGAAAAATTCCTCTACCTAATCCCATTTGTCTCAGAAAGCAGAGGTGAAGAGCAGAAGTGTAAAGATAAGGATTATTCCCCCATGCCCCTAGTCTGAAATGTGAAATGTAGACATCGTAATGGAAGATATATACGTAGAGGAGTTACCAATATGGAAATTGGCTAAAAATACAAGTTGCAATAAAACTAAACACACAGGAACAGAGGGAGTCTCAACATGGATGGAAAAAGGAGCCTTTTACTGTAAAAGGCAAGCAGTGAAGTCATTAAGGTTGAAAAAATTTGGCAGTGTGTTATGTGAAATAGCTCAGTACCTAATATTAAAGCTAGTAAACCATCTGTTTATTGGAGGTGCTGGTTTTAGCAGAACCTGCAGATGATAAACACTTCTACGGGTCAGTTTCAAAGTGAACAGCACAGGACTTTACAGTAGATTTTACTGGAACAGTGGAGAAGACCTGTATACATGGAGATTTTTAAAGACAATTTAACATTCTGAAAAATCTGAACTACAAAAAGAAAGAAGGCTAATACTGATCTTCCCTTGAGTTGGAAGGGGCGTTTAAATGTGGAAAAAACCCAAAACATTATACATGAACATGAAATGCTTAGTTTGAAGTGAAGCAGATAACCAGCAAGATATCGTAAGCATTGGTCAAAACATGGGTTCTTTTTAAGTGACCTGAAGGAATAACTGTGTAACCAGCTATTGATAATACTGAAAAAAACAAAGGCTGGTATTAAAAACCTGAAGTTTGGACACTGCCTACTTACTTGTTATTTTTTGTCTGTAGAATACTTCCAAAATATACTTAAACTACAGAGCAGCAGTGGAAGGAAAGAAGACGCACGCTGGCCTTACTGATTCTTTTTGCCCTAAAGAATATGGGGCAGGATGAAACATTGAAGACAGATTAGAAAATCCTTTCATTTGGATTATTAGGGGAAAAAAAGGAAACATTTCACATGTGCAAATAGAGAAGTCAAACCTGTAACTGAAAGAATCCTTCTAGTAAAGTGCTAGCATGGCTGGTATTATTCCCTATGGAAGATATGGAAGCTGTGCAAATAACTTACTTTTACTTTATATATTACAATGTATTCAAAACATAGTATAATAGAAAAAAATCTACTTGCATAAAAATAGGAAAAATTAAGTTATGGAAAACTACTGTTAATTGGAGGTAATTGAAATGTAAAGATCTTTTGTCTTTCATTTTATGATGTTACAGGGAAAAAAGGTGATGCTGAAAGGTTTGGAGATCCTTTCCACATCATTTTTTCTCCAGCTCCCAAAAAGGACTTCTTTCATCTGTCAAAATTCAGAGCAGAATAGACTTGATGATTTTATGTATATATATGCTTATATGTGTACATCCATATACAATATAAATGTTTTAAGCTGGTCTCATCAGGTGGAGGAAAATTAGAAGGTACTCAAAACAGCCTCTCTTCAGAACTCTAAATTGAAATATTTACTGTGCTTAAGGCAAAACAAACTACAAAAGTGCTGAGTTACAGCTAAAATTAACCTGACACTGAGATACCAGCCAAGTAACCAATAGACAATGATTTACAAAATATGATACCCAAAACAATAATTGGTTGATACTAATGCTAATTTTAAGTTGGTAGTCTTAATTTGGCCTTAAAAGGGCATGCTTTACTCTAGTTGTGAAAGTGGCCTCTTAAGTTTAAAGGAAATGTGTGCTCTCCTGGCATTTTCTAGTACAATTCTGTAACTGATTCTTAAAATCTATGAAAAATTATAGTAGGATGAATTGGAGATGATTTTTTCTCCCATCTTTAATCTTGAATTTTTCTGAGATATGGAAACTTTGCAAATAAGTTATGCTGCATTAAATACTACGATGCATTAAAAATGCAATTCTACATACTAATCCCTGATCTGATCAATTGTATCATTATTAGACAGAAAGACTTTACTCAATTTTGACCTTTGTGTCCTGCACAGACCACTTGCTACCTCATTCGAAGGCAGACATGGCAGTGTGCGCTATTGGGTGAAAGCCGAATTGCATAGGCCTTGGTTTCTACCAGTAAAATTAAAGAAGGAATTTACAGTCTTTGAACATATAGATATCAACACTCCTTCATTACTGGTAAGAATTGACAGAATTACTCATTCTTTATTTCTGGCATAAAAATAATGAAGTATAATAAGTGAAACAATATCCACATCTAATTTTATCTAATACTTATTCGCTAGTTTAATTACAGCTGATCTTCTGAGTTTTACATCATTTCAGCAACTCTTTAACTATTGGTATTTTGAAAGCTATGTTTTCCTGTGCTTGGAGTTGCTTCACATTTACGATATGTAAAATGGCTTTGTCAATTTAAATTGATAACACTAAATTGTAAAATGTCACTAAAAAGGAAAATTTTGCGAACTGTTCCTCTTTGATTTTGAATAAAAGATAATCTGTGGAAGGAACAGTGAAACTTAAAAGAATATTATAGTGAGAGACTGCTAACTTAAAAATGCAAAGTAAAAAATGTACTGGCGTGCATAATTGATAATTTCCATATGGATAGTTTTCTACCAATGGGGAGAAATTATCATAATTCTGTATAGTCTTTTTCTGAAAAGTCATTTCACTAAAATAATTTCAGTATCACAACTGCTTTCAATGAGGATTTGATTTCAATCTGGCCTAAAATACCTTTCTTCTTTTTTTCCTCCTCTTCAAATTCTAATCTACAGAGGGGGGGAAAAAAAACCTCAAAGTCCATTGAAATAGGTTTCTTGTGTGTATGGGTGAAAAATAAGACTTGCAAAGGGACGTTGACATTGCACAAATTCCATTAAAATCAAAGGACTCCCATTTGGCTTTAATGGGTTTTGGATCAAGTCCTAAATCCTGATACCACGTAAAATAACAAAGTCTGTTTAATACAGATGAAACAGGATCGTTCCAAAACAGAGGAAATAGCAGGAGTCAAGGTTACAGTATTTTAGCTTAGTTATTGTTTCTGAAATACAGTGTACTGGAAAGATGTTCTGGTTTACTGATAAATGAAAAGCTCTGCCAACAATGTGTTGGGATATGTAGGCTATAAGCCTTTCCTTAAGTTATACAGCATTTACGTATAAAAACTGTTTTACGTGCGACTGTAGTATGAAGTGTAGCAGAAAAAGCAGTGTTAATGAGTAATGGATTTAGAATAAACGTCGTATCTGCATAGTGCCTTTTAAATTGCTTGAGTTTTTCTTCCTATAAATAAAACTAGCTATGTTTATTAAAATACGTAACAATAAGTACATTATGAAAATCATTTTTTGTGTTGATGACAACAGATGAAGAGATTCATGGAACTCTTAATTAAATGGGCAATGTTGTTCTTTTCTTGCAGTCACCCCAAGCAGGCACAAAAGAAAAGACTCTCTGTTGTTGGTTTTGTACCTCAGGCCCAATATCCTTAAGTGCCAAAATTGAAAGGAAGGGCTACACCCCAGGTACGTAACAGAAGTAATTATAGGAAATGTTTTTCCTTCCCTTTTAAAATGAGAGTTTGTACTTACTGCTTTTATATAAACGAAATATTTAAACCATTCTTAACCGCCTCAGTCTGCATCGAGCAATCTTCTCGGTATTTTCTTAACTACAACTAAATTTGTTAACTAATGCTACCTGTGTCTCCAGATTGTCGAAGGACATCTGCTTCTGTTAGACCTGTGCATTTCTCTTTTAGATTAGCTAATGGTGATCCTATTCCTGTTAGCATCAGTGGATGTTTTTCAAGGTAGAGCATTGCTAGCAGCGTCCGGTGCACTATAACAATACACAGAATGTGTCAATTTGCTTAAGCTGCTTTGTAAATACAAAGAGAATGCAAACTTCTGTTTTGTTTCAGGTGAATCAATTCAGATCTTTGCTGAGATTGAGAACTGCTCTTCCCGTGTGGTGGTGCCAAAGGCAGCCATTTACCAAACGCAGGCATTTTATGCCAAAGGGAAAATGAAGGAAGTCAAACAGCTTGTTGCCAACCTGCGTGGGGAATCTTTGTCATCTGGCAAAACAGAAACCTGGAATGGCAAACAGTTGAAAATTCCACCTGTGTCCCCTTCGATCCTCGACTGTAGTATAATCCGTGTGGAGTATTCACTGATGGTACGTTGGATGGTCTGTTTCACTTCAGCATGAGTAGTTTCCATCATTCCTTGCAAATTGCTAAGCAGCTACCTCTGCTAACTAGGTACAAAAGAAATACATATCCTAGTATTACTGTCCTGACAGGAGTTCTGTAGATCAGTTTAAATCATGCATGCACGTTCTTAAAACAGTTTTGGTGTGCCAGCTAAGCACATGTGTTATGAGTGGGCGACATTTCCATGTGAGGGCTACTGTGAAGAATCCTGGGCTGCTTTTGACTTGAGGAGCTTCTTGTCTCCTTAGGAGCGTTTAGGGCCAACAGACAATAGGAAACTTAAGTTTCTTGTGGAAAATTCCATGGACAGAGAACTTGGTATACTAATTAGGAAGTGCTCATACAAACGTACATTCTAACCTTACACCTCTCCTGTTGTTGTTGTTCTTTAGGTATATGTTGATATTCCAGGCGCCATGGATTTATTCCTTAACCTACCACTGGTCATTGGTACCATTCCTCTACACCCATTTGGTAGCAGAACATCAAGTGTGAGCAGCCAGTGTAGCATGAACATGAATTGGCTTGGTCTGACACTGCCCGAAAGACCGGAAGGTAACTTGACAATACAAATCCCAATCAATTTGCTAGTCTGTTTTGATTTTTGTCTGCTTTATTCATCGCTGTCGTGCAAACAGACCCAAATTACATCCTTCATAATAAAGCCCACAGGAAACCCCTTGTGGATGTTTCCTTGCCACCTGCTTGTCCTCTGTAGAACAGAGTTCCCTCCCTGCCTTCCTCTCAAGGACAAGCAGTGAAATCCAGCTGCTTGGAAGCTGGCACAAGTGAAAAGCGCAGGATGCCATTGTGCTTGTGCAGAATTAATTCTGCCTCCAGTATCCCGATTGCATCCTTGGTTATAAGGCATTGTAACCCATCGTAATAGCAGTTTATGGTGTCCTTTAACAGCCTTAGTAGCCAAGCCTTTGTGAAAAGGTAACGTCATTCATTTTCATGGGAAATCTCTCTCATCAAAGGAGAAATTCTGCATCTTCTTCCCTGTGTTTTCACATGTCTGGTAAACTTCCTTTCTTTATATACAAATCCCAGAGTTGGATTTGCGGAATCCAGAGGAATGCAATGTTCTGTCATTCCTACTGGTACAGAGATTCAGTATTCTGAGTATGCTTTAAATTTAAAGGGGATAATGAAGCCACAGTAAGTGGTCAGTCAGCTCTTGGATTTGAGCATATCTTAAAACAAAACAAAACAGCCTACCCTCCCTTTCATGTTCAACAACTGTTAAAAAGTCATTTACCTACCTGTTGGTGCATTTTACAATGATAAAAGTTTAATATTTACCATGTTATATATTTTGACATGCATAAGAACTTGTTGTTCGAACTGCGTGTGCCTTTTCCCTGCAGCACCTCCTAGCTATGCAGAAGTGGTCACGGAGGAACAAAGACAGTCCAGCCTTGCACCCATGGGTGCTTGTGATGACTTTGAGAGAGCGCTTCCAGGACCATTGTTTGCATACATCCAGGAGTTCCGTTTTCTGCCTCCACCCCTCTATTCAGAAGTAGGTACCTCATACAGACTTACGATGATTAATTCACTGTTTTTCTGAATTCGGTCTTGTGGAATAAATGTAGGAAGTCGTTTGTCCTTCCTAAAATCAGGAGAAATCATTAAAATGGTGAAGAGGGGATAAGGTGACTTTGTTGTAGCGACGTGCAGGTGAATTGCATCAAGAGTTTTCGGGTTTCTTCATAATTCTAATGCTTTGTAGAAATTCACAAATTGTTGTGTACCCTATTGGCAACTTCATTAAAACCTTGCATTATGTAGATAATACATGGGTTAACACCAACATTTTGAGCCTATAGATGCACAACATGCTAATGTCTTTCACCTCTACTTCTTTCTAAAACTCTCTGCGGTTTTGGTTCTGTGCATGTAGTGCTTTCAGAAGTTCCATGTAGAGGAGTTACAAAGGTCGTCTTTCTGACTTCACGTTCTGTAAATAACACAGTTCTCCAACATTTCTGGCTGCAGTTTTACTTCTGTGAAAATCACTCAATCATGACATAACTTGAAAAGCTTTCCATGTTCATATTTTTCAAGAGAAGGCAGTGGTATAGGGCTGTATAACAAAAAGTTATACGGTGTAAACAAAAGTACAACAGTGTCCTTCGGCTAATTCTTGCTTGAATTCACTGTTGATAGTTTTTTTTTTTCCTTCTCTTCTTGAAACACTAATCTGCCGTTGAGTGGGCAGAGGGGCATGGTTTTTGCGTGCTGGAGACTTCTCTTCTATAGCTTAACCCTAGAATACAACTCTTAATTCCTTTCATTTTAGGTACTTAAAGATTTAGAAAGAAGCTTATTTTGTCCTAAAAAAATGCTTGTATAAAATCAACTGATAAGAATGTTGTCCAGCTACATACTGTGCACTTAAACTATTCTTACTATCTGGTTTTGGAGATCTAAGTTAGTATGTTGTCCCCCTTCTTCCTTTTCTAGAAAGGAAGAGGAGGTAAGGTGTGGAACACATCAACTTATAAGACATTTTAATTTTGAGGATTAATTACTTGTAAATTAAAAGTAGAATGACCTTTTACTAATAACTTTGGCTTTTGAAGCAAAATGTCTTCGGAAATCAATTAAAAAATTTATAAGCTACACTTTTAGCGATGAGTCAAATGGTCTTTTTAGTGTACAGTAAATAATTCAAAAGATTTCTGTGCTACTAAAGCAGATTTTTTCAAGTTTTTCATTAGTTCTTAGTGCTTATCCTTAAATTACGTCAGCCTGTAGTTCAAAGTTTTCCACCATACTTAGTTACTAATTTTTCATTCAATGTTTTGGCTAATTGACTAGAGGTTTTTCAGTTACTTGAATAATGTTTGGTTTGGGAATGCCGCTTATCACTGTGATTGTCTTAAACTTGTGAATTTTGTTGGGTTTTTGTTTGGATTGGTTTATTTCTAGCAGTTGACTCTAAAAATGCCTTGGGTTTTTTTTTCCCCTCTTTCGGTTAGATTGATCCAAACCCAGATCAGCCCACAGATGACAGACCATCTTGCCCCTCTCGTTGAAGGAATCCAGAAAAAGCTGACTTGTCTTGGGTTTTGAATCATACCTGCCGTGTTGAAGGTCAAGGCGTCATAGTGGAGACACACTTTCAAAGGAGGTGGTTTTGCTCTTGCCTGTATGGTGAATAAATGAAAACAACCTGTGATCATGCTTTGAAGCCTACAGTAACGTTGTAGGACTGCTCCACATGCTTGAAGACCTGATCTTTTGGTTTTTTCCCCCCTCCCCTTAAATACTGGCACATACTAGGAGCAGCCTTACTAACCTACAGTCATGTGTGTCAAAACACTCAAACCACATTGTAAGAGAGGGATGGCTTCCTCTTATGATTTGGAAATTTGCACATGCTCATTGCTTACGTTGTGCGGTTCAGTGTCACTACAGCTTTTTCTCATTTATGCCAGACTGTTGTTACTCCCCTCTTATTTGTTTGTGGTCCGCACAATAAGGAGCAAAAGAAAGCTTTGACAAAAAACAACAGCAACGGACTTTGACAAATGCACTGACTTTTCTTTTTTTTTAATTTAATGTAGCCTGGACTTTACCTGCATATGCACATGCTCAGAATTGTCCTAGTAGGCTGATCATGTATCACCTCTTCAGCTTGGATCCTGTTGTGGATTTATTTACAAACATCAAATGCCTTCAAGCCAATCCTTCTTGCTGTACGTTTTGCAGCCTACTGTAGTAGATAAGCAACAGATGTGGGGCTGGGGTGGGGGGTGGAGAGTTAATAGAAAGAAACTAATAGACTTCATCAAGATTGTATACCTTCTTGATTTCTTTTAAGAATTTGTTGCCTTTCTACTATTATTGCAAAGCAGCATTTTGTTACAGACTGCCTAAAAATCACTTAATCTCAGGTGAACTCATCACTTGCCAAACTGTTGGAATGCTATTTGTTTTGTTACGTTGCACTGTTGAGTTACTTCCTTTTTGTTTTGTGTTTGTGTTTCGTTTTTGTTCTTTATTCGAGAGCGGGATCAGGAATAGGGACATACACAAAAGTTACAAAACCCACCCTCATTCCCATTTCTCTTTCTGCATTATTAAAAAAGATGTTCAAGTTGTGAAGCTTTAAAAAAATTTTAAAAAGGCACAAACGAAAGCAGCACCAGCAGACACCAGCTCAGCCTCAAAAGAATTTTAAAAGGAAATAGTCATACACTGTCTAGGATTCATAGACAGATCGATATCTCAAGTAGTAGGGATGGGAAGGGAAAGTAAATTTATTTTTATATATAGTTACCTAATCACCAAAAATTCTATATATAATGAGTCTCTAGTAGAAAGTATATTTCAAACTGCAGGAAAAGCTTGGACTATGCTAAGAGCTCAGTTTGTGCACTTTGTATTATCTTCAGGGTTTATGATACTGTAAAAATAGTAAGTAAGACTAGAAGTATAATTAAACTGGGCAAGATCAGTGTTACCAGCCATACGCAGATACTGGTTAGCTAGAGTTGCTTCGATGATTGCATCTTCTGTGGTACTCTCAAGAGCTTTAAAACAAAACAGAACAGCGACTTTTACCATATATTCATTCAGAATGCAAGAAATGATACGGAAAGAGCACTCGCCCTTGAGTGTGCCCCAAGGAAGAAAAGAGTGCAATGGAGCCATTAGATGTGCTAACACCAATACCAGCGCTGACATGCTAGAGATTTACAATAAAAGTCAACTTTCCTTTTCAGAAACCGTGTAACACGGACCATTGACAAAGGGACATGCTTCTGGTGTTGACAACTTAAACAAATCAAGATGTAATCCATCAAGTACCTATCTCCTTGTGCAATAAGACAGCTCAGAAGGGAGCGGGAGAGGGAGGCTGGTGTTTCTGCCTGGTGCTCGTTCTTCAAAACCTCTGCCTTGGTTTTAAGGCTTCATAAATGCGACAAAATAGGCTTTTCCATAAGTGGCCTTTTATGAGAACATGAACGATAATTCATGTTTCAAAAATGACAACAGGGTGATAAAACATAAATGAGTCGCGTTTTAAGTGATTCAGTTAAAAGGCTTGGGCTTTGAGCAAGAATATTGGACGAGAAGGAAATTGGGTGACGTCTTAGATTATTAGGCCAATTTTGTGAATGTCCCTTCCCTCTACCCTCTCCAACCAGACAATTTTAAAAGCTGATGGGATCGTTGGCATAAAAGGGCATTTGGTGGTTTTTACTTTTTTTTCCTTTTTTGTTACTTTAACAGACTAGGGAACAATTGCTGATATACATAGCATTAAAGTACTTATCACAATATAATGGAAAATTGCATATGAAGCAGGATTGACCAATATCGTAGTAATTGGCATGGCATCACAGCCTTTGTGATTAGAGTGAAAAAGGCTATAACCTTATCAAATAAAGACTTTCAGTTAAATTATTGTTAGTTGTTCAGAGGCATTACTCTTCCACAAGTATTGGTCAATTCTCAGCGTTATAAAACATGAGGTTCACAGTTGTAGCCCAGTATTTGATATAGAATTCTGATCTGAATTAGGAAAAAGTAAGTAAAATCCAAACATTAGAGAAACAAAGTGCAATATTAAATGTTTGCTTTATAGGTTATATTCTATGGCTGTTTGTACTTTTCTTTTTTTGTTTTTAGTTTTGGTGCTGAATATGTCCTTGTAGACTCTGTTTCAAGAAAACAATATGTGGAAAACAATTTAATTTTTCCTATTGCTCTTCCTTGTGGAAAATAAACTTTTGTAAAAAAAAAAAAAAAAAAAAGGCTCTCAGATGTTTTCCGTGTAAGTCATAATTGTTTATACATGACCTAAATATTTTTTTTCAAAACATGTCTATCTATAAAATAATTACTGTGAGGATCGCATGATACAGGAACTTACTATAGGAACACACATACAACCCCTCTCAGACTAGATAGGGAAAAACTGTTTCTAGAACTGTATTTCTGAGTACCACCAGGGTCCAGTTTCGGCACCCTCGCCCCCTTTTATTCACAGCAGTGACCTCTCGGGGCCGGGTCCCAGACGGGAGACTGCAGGTTCCTCCGTCGGAAGGCGCCGGGATAGCATGCTTTCCAGGACACCCTGTTTCTGTGTCACTGCGACCCGTGACCCTCGTTCCAGGCGTCTGGTCCTTCCCGCGACGTACGGCTGGGGGACGGGGAGGGGACCCGCATTTTGGTGCGGCTGGGAGGAAATTGGGGAATGATTTCAAAGGTCTGCTTCGCAGCTGGGACTGGGAAGTGCGGTTTGGCGGCAGGGGGTGGAGAAGGTGCCCTTTGCCGTTCCCTTGGGAGGTCCGGCGTGACCGGCTGTTGAAGGTGTCCACCAGCCGTCTGAGCCCGGCGAGGTGTTCGCAGAGCTCGCCGGCAGCGAGGCACTGCCGCGGCGTCTGCCTTCCGCATACCACGCCGCAGCTGAACCTCTGACGAAAGGGATGGTCGTCATCCTTCGGCATCGGCGTGTCGGGTTGACCTGGAGGAGGTTCAGCAGGCGAGCGGCCAGGCGCTGGGCAGCCGGCGTGCCCTCCCCCTCCGCTGGCGTTCGGGGTCCTGCGCGTTCCCGTCGCGCTGCGCCCTCGGTTTAGTGGTGCAGCTGCTAACGTGGACAACCCGAACGTTCGACCTAGCTCCCTGATAGGAACAGTAGGACCTCCTGCTGTGAAACGGCGTGTTTCAGCTCAGTTTCGAGTTCAACGATGGAGAATCCAGGCAGACCTTCTAGGGTTTTTTCCCGCTATTAGTAACAATCATTTTTGCCTGAGTTCTGGTTCAAACCAACAAGAAACGTAAAAAAAGGTCTCTCGTTTTGCTCATCTACTTGGAGCTCCCTCATAGCTGAGTGACAATGAGAATTTTTTTTTCTAATACCAGCAGAAGCCGCCTTAATAACCAAATTTCTAATGCTATGTGGCAGTGTTAGAATTTAAATTAGCATCAGCATCATTTAACAGACACACACTTCTAGCAGTTCTGTGCAACATTTTCTTGAAATCTCACATTTTTGGACCAGCACCTCTACTTAACAATTAATTTAAGCTTAGCTTGTCAGCAAGATTATAAAGTTGGCAGTTACCAAAGGTTTATTATTTGAGATCTGATTTTCTTTTTTTTAATGCAAATGTTCCTTGTTTCTGAATATTAAAATACCTGTGCGCCCGTACAAATCTGTGCTACACCAGGGTGTCAACCTAACGGCTCTCCCCCATCAGCGGTCCATAAAAATGTACAGAAGGGCAGCAAGTTACAATGCTTGAGCACTTGAGAGACACAAGGCAACGTTGCAAAACTGATCAACACCTTTTCTGGCAATTATCTAGCTAAAATACGTGTCTAGCACTTTTTAATCCCTTTCTAGATTTAAGACCTTTTTGTGTTTTACAGAAACGAACCGCTAACTCACCATAAACTCCAGCCACCTTTGCTTTCCACAGCGCGGCCGCAAGCACGAAGCCCAGCTGCAGGACTGAAGAAAGGTCTCCAGAAGCAGCGCATGAAGCCGGGCGTCCACCCAACAACGGCTTTCCATGGGAAAACATCTTTGCCCGGATCGGAACCAACTCCTGCGACTTGAGGTAGACGGCTACGGGCAGCCCTACAGAGGGTCAGATGCCCAATGTAGATTTTCCATAAGCTGGTGTTGCAGGAGGACGATGCCTCCGGGGATGTAGAGTCCAGACTTCCCTCGTGTCGTGGATTTTGACCTCTTCAGAGGTCCACAGAGACTTGAGGAGGTACCAGGAGTTCCATTGCATGACCGTTTCTGTGGATTTCAGCTCCTAGATTTTGGTTTTTTAGTAAAAGCCACTTGCACGGGCACATTGTCAGGCACGTTCCACCTGCCCTCCAGACCGTATCCTGGAAATAGGAGAAAAGTAACCTACTTCTTCTCCCAGCAATCACCCACTCCTGAACTCCCCCACCCAGCTACAGCACGCTATTTTTAGAGCTGGATCTCCCTATCTCCTGAGCTAGCGGACATTAGGACAGAGCGGTGGCTTCTGACTCGAAGCCAGGTGCTGCCACGAAATCCGAGTTGATCAGTGTACTTTTCATCTAATCCAGCTCCTGCCGGGGAGGATGCAGAGTTCAGAAGGACGCTGCGTTTTGAGTTTGCTTCAGGCACCGTGCTGTGATAAATGTTTGTCATATTCGCATGAAAAACATCCTAGAACAGAGAAGGTGAGAGCTTTAAATACAACATAAAAATTGAGTCGTTGAGGAGATGTATTTTTAGGGAGGCAGGAATATACAATTAAAAAAAACCCAAAACCCACAGCCGAAAACTAACATCAAAGGGCAAAGCCTGGCACTATGCGTTAATTCTCTGCCGCTCCAGCAGTAGAATCTGATGTCTTACACAAGATAAAACCGAAATCTCCCTGAGGTGGTGCCTTCCATCTACCGCGAGCAGCTCCCCGCAGGGCTTCCAGCTGGAGGGGGGACCACTGAGCGCACAGTGGTCCCCATCGCTCCCGTGCATCCCTGCCGAGGGACTCTCGCCTTCCAGCTCGAGCCTTCGCCCAGCTACAGCCTTCGGCTCCCAGCTCTCCACCAAACGCTTGGGGATGGGGTGGCCCGTTAGCTGTTTATCGGTTTAATACACGCGGTTTCTCAAATGAACTGATGAGTGGGATGCCCTTCAGTCTTTCTCGAAGGAGATACGATGCTTTTGTTTTCAGCTGAGTACATGGAGGGAATGTAGGAGGAGGGGAAAAATTATTGCAAAACCTAATACTATTTATTTTTGTCTGAAAATTAATGCAATTGCCCAGATCCAAGCAAGGCCCTGCTGTCATTGGACTGCCTAGAATCAAGATGAAACTTCCCACTAGAGACGGTCATAGCAACATTCAAGGCAAATCTGTCATGGTTGCCCATCAGCTAAGAAACAGAATTTAATAAATCCCTCTGTGGTTCGGTAGCTCTGTAAAAGGTGTGGAGTATTCACCGGGTAACGACTTCTGATTAACAGATGATTTTTTTATTATTTACACCCTTGTTTGGGGGCCTACCCTAAGTCAGTTGAAGTCTGTCAACACCGGTCCATTTCTTCTGCAAGCAGCCCATTTTTCCTCGTTAGGATTGCTAAGAGAATAGATCACCATAGCATCTTCAGCTCCGATTTCAAAAATCATTTCAGTACTAAATATGTAGTATAAATAAAGAGAAACGTGTGTCAGTGTTTTACAGCTATTTAATTACCTCCCATAAATTAAACTAAACGGTCCTCTTACCTATCTTTTAACAGGCTAAGACAGGAAAGACAGTTTTACTGCCGCCCATTTTTTTTTTAGTGCATCAAACGCCATTTGTTGTGACTGAGTTGCACACCTCTAAAGCAATAAAGCAATTCATCAGTTGCACCACATAAAGCTATCCTCCCAAACAAAACAAATGAAGAAAACAATACCTGGCCTGTGCAGAAGTAGAACAATGTCGTTTAAATTGACTTTCTGTGCTTACTTTCCTTTCCGATTTCCCCCTCTTTTTCCCTTATAAATCAAAGTAATTCAAAGGAGGTAACAATCTTCTCTTGATCCTGTCTTCCTTAATTCTCTGTCTTCCCTTTCCTGTATTTTATTCAAGCTTTTTAACGCTTCAAAACATCCCACTTCTGTTTGTGCTTGTATTTGCTCTTATATCCTATGCCACCAGTAAAGCCTCATGTAAAGCTGGATTTCCTCAAAGAAAATCCCTTCCACTACTTTTTTGACCTGAAATTCCCAGAATGCACTTGAAAAGCCACTATACGTTTTCTCCCCCAAACCATCTTTGTATTGAAAAAACGCCAGGAGTAGTGATTAGATAGAAGACTTGTGAATTCCTAGTATAAAACTTACTTTTCATTCATGCTACGACCTAGTGAATAGGCAGTTGCAATATGGGAACTATTTTAAGGTATTTCGGCACCGTTACCCTATCCCGCAGCGAACACAAATTGACTTACCTTGAAGGTATCGCAGATTAAAAGCATACACAGGAACGACTGATGTCGGAGTGCACCCCAGTGAACTCATACCTTTTTTACCTGTGAGATAACACATCCTACCACTGTCTCACAATCACCCTTCCACCCAAAAAAAAACCCAAATTAAGCTTTAAATTGCTTGTAAACATCATTTTCATGTAGCTACCATATGGAAACCCTGTTCTAATGAAGGCTATATTACCCTACGCTCGTGCTGATCCTTTTTGCTTACCATATGCAACTAGAAAGTAATTTTAAAATACATTCATTTCTTTGGCATCAATTTGGTACTCTTCCATGATTTTGCATGCCCTAATACTAACTAGGCTTCTGGCACTACCAGAAGAAACAAGAAGAAATACACTTGGGAGCGTGCTTAGGGTTGACAAAGGCTACAGGCAGCGTGTTGCCTCCATTTATTTGCTGCTGCAAAAGGCAAGCTCTGCTGTGCTAAACCTTACCCTCTTGGCAGCTAGCTGATAAATACAAAATACTCCAACAAGTCATTTCTTTCTCCTTGGCTCACTGTGAGCAGATCTGAAGGGGAAGAAGAAAAGTTGCTATTGTTACAAGTAAAGAGCAGCGCAGGGAGAAGGAAGGAACCCAAATTTTGCAGTGGCGACTGGCCCCTCCACCCAGAGCATCCGAGCAGCCACGGAGAGAGAAGCCAGACATCTCACCCCTGACGAACACATGGATATCTTTAGCTCAGCAGTGCAATCTGCAGTTTATAAGTGTGTTGCAGCAGGAAAGTCCCTTGCTGAACGCAGTGGGAGCCCTCCAGGAGCCTCTGATGGAGCGAATTCCCCGTCAGCCTGCATCACCTCCATCGCCTGCGTGACCCCGCGGGGATAACGCGTGCGCGCACCCCAAACACAGGCAGACACGGACCGAGCAGGCTGCGGATGAGCAACAGCTTTGATTTATGCGATCCAGAAGTCTGTTGACTGGTTACACAAAACAGAGATTTTGCGAGTTCAGACAAGGACATTTTGGACTTGGACACGCTGTTGTATTTTCCAACCTTATAAGAAGATGTTCTGTTTCTGCAGCCCATAGATCTTTCTAAATATGGTGACAGTTTTAACAAGGGGTTTCAAAACGCTGTTACAGGATTATTCTAGGGTGCTCTGAATCGTACCCAGGAACCGAACCAATCCCTTTTCTCCAGCCCTCGTGCAAGGCAAGTTGTTGACAGGAGGAGCAAGCGCTCTGGTGACCTTTAAGAAGTTTCTCATTCCTAAATTTTAACCCAGGCCCCCAAGAATCCTTCGGGCTAGCGTTGTTACAAAAAGAAGAAGAGTGAAAAAAACCTAAGAGGAATGTAGCTTGTGGAAAAATAAAAATCACCGGGATTCGTCGGTTGCAGCAGCATGTGCCACGGACGTAGCCGGTGCGGCAAAGCAAGGAACCTCGTCACAGTCCCGTCTACTTAATTTGCTCCGAGGCGATGGGTGCCATCTATTCGCTTTCAGTTCAGTCCCACGTCGCTCGGCAATGTCGAACGCAACGCGGTGCAGCAAGCGAGGTACGGTGCAGGCTTTGCAATCGGGGCCGCTGCGGGGCCGATGCTAACGGCAGCGCGCAAGTCGTGGGCTGGCACAGAACACCCTGCACCGAGCACCGTCAGCACGGGCACCCGCGTGAATGGGAGTGCTGGGGGAACGCCCTGTCTCGTCAGCAGGCTCCGGGCACCGTCCCCTCGAAGCGGGGATAGCGAAAGTGCACCCTCATCGCCGGCAAGCGCTGGCTGACTCTCGGGAGCAGCTGCGGGGAAAATCCGTCCCTTGGCTCCCCGAATAACTTCTGTAAAAGGTGACGCCCGCCTGCTCGCCCCGTCTAGGGCAGGGGAAAGGGACCGTGTCACCGCGTTCCCCGGGAGGGTCAGATCTGTCCGCGCTTGCATGGGCTTTATATTCTTGGCTTCTCCTCCAGAATTCACAGCTGACACTAGTTATTTCTAGGAGTTCTTTCTCTCCAAAAGGAAAAAGCAAGGGTGGGGGGAGAAGATGGTTGCAATTATTTAAATAAATAGCATGTAAGCAACTGGTCTTATTAAAGAAGCAGAAATAATAGGCTCAGCCTTTCTTCTGTGCTTATATGGGTTCAGCACAATTACTTTTGTAAGTGCCCCTTTTGCTTCTACGTGATGTTAAAAAGGTGCATATAGCTAGCTGCTTCCTTATTCTTTTTTGGTCTTCATGTTCCCTTAACACAGTACATGGAAGAGGCAATAATGATCATCAAAAATAGGATCTGTGGCTCACTGATTTTGTTTACTGCGTTAAAAAGCTAAAATTTCTTCCATTCTGTTGATTTTCTTGTAGTTCACTGACTTGATTTACTTTTGGCTCTTTAACTCAGTTTCTTAGCTCTGATTCATACCTACTGTATTACTAAACCTGCAGAAAAAGAAATTTTCAGCTTCCCCGATCATCTTCATTTCCGTGGAAGAAAACTGGTAGAGGAGTGCTTCACTCAAGCCACACAGCATCAACACAAACCAAGACAACCAGACAAAAGCAGTTCTGGGGCAATGACTGGACACTGATCTATGAAGAACATCGTGTGTTCCCCTGCACCAACATCTAAACAGTCACTGGCCATACGCCTAGATATTTTGGATGTTGCATGTCTGTCAAATAAATCAAAGATCCAGGTGTAGAATCTGGCAATGATGACATTCTGCTGGTGACTTTCAGCCCCTAAGCTAGTGAGTAGGACACAGAGAAGCATAAATATCATGTTTTTTAATCAGATATGTTATTCCAGGCAGCTGTTTTATTTATAGGAAAATTGACATTTATTTCTTTCAGTTCATCAAACCGGTATTTCAAAAACTTCTTTTTTTTTCAAAGCAAAGGTTCTAAGAGGAGACTTCTCTCTCAAATCACAGAGAACAGTCATGAAAAATGTGGGATCAGCCTTCAAAACACCACCTCCGTCGAATGACAAGGAGGAAATTGTTTGAAGAGGTGTATGAATGAAGGTAATGAAATTTAAACTATTACTTCTGAACTGAAAGGAATGCAGCATCCTACAGGGTAGGCACACTGTAAAATTAAGAGAGACAGTCCACCTCATGCAACTTACTAAAGGCAGATTGGCTGGATGCACTCTTGTGTTTCACCTCATGATTTCTTCGGCCCAAACCTGAGAATTCTGCAACTAAAACTGCAGAATGCTCCATCGGACTTGCCAGCTTCGCGGATCCCGCACGGTGCGCCCACAACTGCTCTGCACTTACCACGGCACGTCTAGTATCTCCCAGGCTGACGGCACACCGGTTTTGTCATTGGGCACGTGGGTTCATTCTGCACACGCTCTGCCAGGGTCAGAGGAACGTCTGTAATTCATCAGTGACCTATTAGGTAACATTAAAAGGGCTTGGTTTTTTATAGCAAAACGAACTAAACCGTTACTGAAAAACATACTATATTGCAGATTTTTGCTTTAAGTCACTGCGTGTTTCAGAAAGCTGGAAGTCTTGCCAGCCAGCCTGCGCTGAGCTTTCTGATACCCACATCGTCTCCTAATTGACACTGCTCTAATTTCCATCGCTCTCTAAAGCAACCGGTGCTCTCACCGACGAGTTATTTATCCTGTCACTCTGGAAGGATAGCAGTGCTGTCCACCGCTCCCGGCGGAGCACTTGGGTAAAGAAAAGTATATTGTTTAATGCAGCTAAGCCATAGGCAGCATGAAGGATCACCGCTTTGAAGACCCCTTATCTGAAATTACATTTACTAACGTCCTTCTGACGGTGCTGTGCACAGAAAGACACTCTCTACGCTTGCCTAATAAGACGCTGCCCAAAGATGTGCCGAAGGAAGGAAAGCAAGTGTCCTGCATGCCCCGTCGTCACGAAACCTAGTCTCTCAAAGTGCCGTGAACATCTGATGAGCTACCTAAAACAGTGGCCGTACACCAGATTACAACAACTAAATCCTACAGCTTACAATGACACTGTTATGTTTACAGTACAGCGTTAAACAGGGTGCGCATTAGCCACGACTGTGAGGGAGAGACATTTCAAAGCATGAGGTGACTCTCCTAATAACTCTTAACAACTGCACAAGGAAAGGTTAACTGTGGTTAACTCTTATCACCTAATACAGCCTCACCTTTTCAACGTAATATAAACTACAGTTATAGTCTTCCATTTAATATAACCATGTCGGTGCCCGTCTTCTCCTTTCACTCATTCTCGGGGTCAAGGCTCTAAGAACTAAGCAATATTTATGCTATCCATTGGAAACCTGCTTCTCAACAAAAATATTTGCTTAAGAAAGCCTTTATTTATTACTGAGAATATTCAGTGTGCACTGGGGTTAATAAATATGTTCAAATAAACATGAAATAGAAATCAAAATCTCCAATTTGCTCCCGGTGACCTGTGTCTTTGAAGAGTGGACTTACAAGCAACCCTTATAGCCAGATATACAGTTTAAATAGCACTATCTATTCTAACTGCTGTAGCTATATGCTAGGTCAACCATCTACCAAAAGTTTAGCCTTGATCATTTTTACTAAGTACAGCATCTAAGCATACATTTTTTTTGTGAATCCAGAGTAATTCTTATGCCATAAAAGCCTTAGTGTGCAGAAGACTCGGTATTTGAAAACCGCCTTAGTGATCTCATCTTACAGTCTTTATAATAACATATTAAGTATTTTGAAGAGCACTTTCCCACCTTCATTTACTTTTTCCACCATGATCTCAGTAGAGTCTTCAGACTTTCAAAGCTGAGCAGGCTTAGACACTTTACATAGCAATATATTCCACATATTTTCCATCTCCCACATCTTACAGTATGACCATAAAGTGTTAAGTCAAGCCTCGGATAATTTTGGATTTGAATGAGGTTTCATGCGAGTGAATCATAAAACACACAAGCAGCACTTTCTGTAAAGAGAAGGGAAGGGATTCTTTGCCAGGGAGAGCTACCCAAATGATTTCCTTCATTATGGTTTTTCAAGTCCATGTGCTTCTTTTTAAGTAAAGGAAGACGAGGCAATTGCTATAATCAGCAACACATTCCAGCTATTCTAGTCTAAAAGACTACATCAAATAACTTGACAGGAAAAAGAACGATCTAAGACAGATTTCATTTTAAGATGAAAAAATAAGATGCTTTTCAAGCAAACAAACAAAAAAGATACCAGCAATTTACTTTCCATATTTAAAATGCTTTTGCTTCTTCCCCCATTAATGAATATATTAAACAACCCTCTGGAAGATTAAAACTAAAACTTATTTCCTCACAAAAAAAATGTTTTACCCTTTATTTTATATAGGGCTACATTTTTAAAATGTGCATTGTAGCTAATCTGATAGAACATAGGATTTAGCGCTCAGGTTACATGACTGCATACGAAATTTCTTAGTTTCCTGTTTTCGTATACGTGCATGTCATTTGGATAGACACTGAAAAAGGAATTGACGGACTAGTCTATTGTTGCAGAGTTTCTTATAGGTATTAACTATTTCAAATTCTTTGGTATGTATAAAAGGAATGAAAGGCGATTCTGGAGATAAACTCAACAGATTCAGATGTCCTTATATTTTATTATCTGCTCTCCAAAAGTACAGCACGTATTTGGTAAGTTTTGTGCCATAAATCTCAAAACAAACCTGCACATGAAGTGCATCAATTTTCTCACTTCTGCTTTCTTCATACGCATTCAATCCGTATGTTTGAAAAGCTTTTAAAAGCCACAGTTATTAAATGTACAATTTTGTTAGCTTACATTTAGAAATAAGGAAATACATTCAAAAAAGTGCATTAAAAATGAAAGGCCTTGTAAATGACACATGCCTATTTTTGATTTATGAAGAGTTCAGGCTTAGAAAATGACTTGAATGTAGGAGCAGGAAGACAGCTGCTGTGTGCATACCAGAACATACAACTGCTGCCTGAATGAAATTACCGTGTTTATTGTTAAAGACTAGGACAAGGCTAGGACAGCTCCAAAGCCAAATCTTGCAAAACTTGCTCTGACGGAGAGCTGCGCCTGCAGCCCAGGTCCAGCTCTCAAGCTATTCTGACAAGTTTTGCTCCTAGCCTACTGTAAACAGGAAATCGGAGCGGACAAGCCAGGAAAGAAGGCGAAATACCCCGTTAAACGTGCTGTGTAATGAGTTGGCGAGACGTGCTCGAACAGAGGGCTTACTTAACAGAAGCTGAGTCATGTTTTTGGAAACCAATGCCTGCTTTCTCCCTCCCCCTCCCTTTTTTTTTTTTTTTTTTTTTTTTTGGTTGTTATTTCTGAGTCATCTCGCTCAGCCCTGACATATCCCTCACTGCCCGGGTGATCGAGAGCAGCTGTTGGTAGCGATCGCCTTGATAGCACGCAAGACGGAACTTCTCACACCTTCTCAGAAACACCGGCAGGAAAGGGAAGGGGGCGCAGGCCAACGGCGTCTAAAAAACCTTGACAGCGTCATTTTCATTAAGCAAAAGCTCCTCTTTCGTAGGCTGTATTGTTTTTTCAAGGAGAAGCAGCGGGACGAAGTAACCGCTATTGCGCTGTGCTCACTCTGCTGTTATTAAACCGATACCAAGCACAAGGTGATGAATTCATTAACCCACCCTTCAGAGAACCGTGGGCTTATCCGCAGGTTGCAAGTGGGGAGCAAGCGGCGCATCAGAAACTCATTCCACTGCTTGGAGGAGAAATCAGAAACGTTGAGTTGCTACAACTCTTGGCAGGCGGGTACGTCAGTGCTCCAGACGCGGCCAAGGCTGCTGGTGGACGGGGGACAGCGGGCGCTGCCGGCTGGACTCTGCTGCAGAGGGTTGCTGAAACACATGCAGCAAAAGAAACAATTTCAAAGCTGGACGGCGTTTTTTTTTTTTTGTCTTAGATGTAATGATGCGAGGCAGATATACACAACATATTATTCATGCTTTACAAAAAAAAAAAAAAAGAACCAAAATAACAAACATGAAAAGCAAGTTATAAAAGTTTTAATTTCAATTGTTATGTTGTTATCAGAGGATAGAACACCATTCCGAGTCTTGCTTTTTGGTTTCAGTCTTATCTGAGCTTTAAAGACCTCAGGCCTCAAGTCAGCTGATAACAGGAGAATCTCCAATTAAAAAAAAAAAAAAAAGTAAATAGCTAATGCACTGTTGAGGAAGGTTTGAAGACACAACCAGAGTGAACTCTGACATCAAAAACCTGATGTACACAATGCTGGACACATGCATGCACATCAGCTTCAGACTTGCTCCTTTTAAGAAAATCCTCCTCTTGTAATTTCTTTTGAATGGCTGGAGTTGGCAATACTGATCATTATATGTCACACAGAAGAACACTAACTGAAGAAAAGTGTGAATTTCTGTAGAAGTAGCAATGAGATTGTGCTGCTCAGGAGAAATATTCACCAACAGGTAGGTGGAATATCAGAAAGAAAGGTGGAGAAGGCAGTGAGAAAATAAAAGGAGCTGAACCGGCCTTATCTCATTTTCTTAGATTACATTTTGTCACCTTTTGCTGTTAACTTCATTTCCCAATAAAATACAAAGGAAATTATATTCCCCACTGTTGTTGATTTTCGCAGAAAGTAGTGGCAAGTAGCAAATAATCCATATTTACTTTTTTGGCCTTGCCTATCCTATGGCTACCCAAGGCAGCTTTTCTCTTTCAACTGCCCTTAAAGCTGGCCCTGCGCAAGAGAGACGTGTAAAATAGCAGAGGTGCTCTGCGCTGGGGAGTGATGCGTCTGGCAACTTCAGCTGGAGCCCTCAGCAACACCGGCTGAGTTTTAATGAGTATACAAAATTATGTCAATCTTCACTCCGAATTGGCTTGATTGATCATCAGCATCCTTCAGTGAGATGCCATGGTGTAGTGGGCATGGTGGTGTTGGGTTGACTGTTGGGCTCAATGATCTTAGAGGTCTTTTCCAACCTTAATGATTCTATGATTCTATTCTATGATTTACAAACACCTGGGGACAATGCCACCGTAGCTGCCCAGAGCTGGGTCATCCACCACTGGTCTCTTTCAGATGAGGCCCAAATTATTCCTGAGAGAAGTCTTCCTACCTAGGAAAAGCTCAACTTTCAGTAAGAAGGTTTTTCCCCCTACCTAGCACTCCTACCACTCATTATCTGTTCACCTTTCCTTCACATGCTGCTCAAACCCTCATGTTGCGTGGTGAAAAAAGCCAACAGGGCACACCGCTCTTTCCTCAGTCCTCCATCTGCTCATTTTTAAGCTCGTCTTAGTTTTGTAGGCAGCAGACATTTTGTTTTCAAGGTCAGGATTATTTCCAAAACCTCTCTTAGATAAGGAATACATTTTCACTAGCTCCTGTTCTCAATCCGCAGTTGCAAGATTAGGTCTAACCCTCCCAAAAGCAGGGTTCGGTGAAGAAAGGTGGGAAGGAGACTAAAGGAACGAAGAGGACCAACAGGCTGCATCAGACAAGTCTTCACCTCTGCGATGGTGGAGGCAGCTGTGGAGTTAACCCAGCCCAGGGACTCCTGCCGGGAGGTTATTCCTCTTTCTCAAGCAAGAATTGCCCACGGGTGTGATTTCATCACATGCCTTCTGGTGCTTCCACAAAAGCTCCAGTCCCTGCAGTGAGGCAACATGCCTCCCATGGGAGCCTTGGGGTTTTGTCTGCAGCAAGGTTCTAACCACCTTGTTTTAGGAGAAAAGCTCAAAACCTGAAAGTTTAAACAAACTAAAAAAAAAAATTAAGCCACAAAGAAAGAAAAAAAAAAATCAAAGCCCTGAATTACATTTGAAATCTTACCAAAAGACTCTAAAATTGCATTAAGCTCATTGCTGATCAAGAAACTCACGTCCTGTGCAGTGTCAGCAAGTACACTCTGGTCTTTTTTGTGACCTTCATGTCCCCAGCAAGCCTCTGCGCTGTCCCAGCCCAGCAAGAACATGTTCTTGTATGAATTCAAGGGTCACAACTGGGAGAAAAGAATCCAGAGTTTAACTCCATCATGAGTTCATCTTTAAGATTGTGTGACTTGCCCAAGATATTTAATTGACATTGTCAGTTGGCATTAATTTTCTCAGATGATGGACAAAAATATTGTCTAGCACATGCTGGCCATACCTTCATACGCTAATGACCCTCTAACTCCACTCCTGGGGGGGAAATGGGGAAAATAATCAGCTTGGCGCTTACTAAACTCCCTATTCATGAACATATTCTCTTGGGTATTTACAACAAATGTTATCTTTCCTTTCATCCTTCTGTTTGTCTTCGCTTATGTCATAAATAACCTTGCAAGCAATAAAATTCCTTATCTCTTAGGCAAATAAAGCTTAGCCCATTTTATAACCTCCACAGTAGGATTTTTCTTTTAAAGGGAAACCTAAATGCAAAAGCAGACATTCATTTTCCTAAAAGTCTCTCTGGGACTCCCAATTTCATGACCCCCCCCTTGTTGTGAAGCAAGCCAAAAAAAGCCAGGACGTTCACTGTCAACAACTCCAACGTGGCTCCTGACGCTGCGCGTGTTGGCTTCTGCCGCTATCTCTCCATCTTATTCTGAGCCGTATGAAGGGGGGAAATATATTTGCAGCAAGAGATCAATGCGCAACCGCCGAACAAAGAAAAGGTGTGTATTTATCCAAAGGTGTGTATTTATCCAAAATAAATTAATTTTGGATCCGCTCCCACAGTAAGGGAAGAAGAGATGAGGAGTTCAGGGAGCTTGGTGTGAAACACTGAAGCTGAGAAGATGCAGAGCAGAAGGAAGGACCCGGTGGGACGGAGACAGAAAGGAAGCCTCAGTCATTTTTCCTCCCGCTTCCTAGGTATCACCTTGCGAGCAGACAACCGCCTTTCAGTTTTCATGTCACCTCTATTAATGAAAAGCCCTCGTGAAGATACTGAGTAATTACAGGGCAGAACAAAATCTCAGCCACGGCATCAGGATTTCGCCCTACATCTTAAGCTGGCAACTTAAATGAACATGTCATTAGCGCCCAAAGAATTAGTCAGTGCCATTCTCGGGATTACAAACTATACCATTAATTATCCCAATACACAAACGAGGAAGTAAATTAACCACAAGCTAGTTCACTTCTGTCCTACTCAGCAAATGGGAAAAATTTGGTCATTGAAGAAAATAGTAGAAACGATACAGGGAAAAGTGGAGGAGAAAGTTTTCTTTAACTTGGAAAAAAAATAGGTAGTATAGTTATCTGCAGCTCATTACTTTGTAAAAAGCTTCACATACTTTTATCTTAATGACCATAACTCTCCTCTCCCCGCCCTGTGATACTGGGACTACCCATTTGCCCCAAGCAGTACTAGCAGGATTAGTTAAAAATCGTATAGGATACACTACCCCATGCTAACAAAGTTAGGATATACAAAAAAAAAAAGGAAAAGAAAAAAGAAAAGTCTTCAGTTTATGTTTAAAAATAACCACTCAATGGCTGACAAAGAGCTCTCTTGAAAGCAAATTCTCTCACAACAGAAAAAGATGTTCAAAAGTACGATATGTAAAATCTACATGCTAATAAGAGGTCATCGTTGCATGGACTCATATGTGCTAAGGAATGCACCGTAGTTAGTTCCCAAAGATGGTGAGGAATATATAGGGGGCCTTAAAAAACAATAATTATTCATTATTCATCCCCAAAAGACATATATGAACAGAACTGGAGAAATCCTAAAATAAGCCAGGAAGACTGATTTTTATTATTTACTGACCTATATGCTACAGTATAAAAAGGCTGAAACTCCACTTCATGAGATCTTAGCTAGCACATCCTTATGTTAGGAAAACCCAACAACTAGCAACATGACGATCCTCAATCATCAACTACCTTGGCTGAACAATGATTCCATATTAGCATGAAATAATTCGTACTTTATTATCTCTCACTTTTATTACTCTCCCAGCGCCTCACAGCATTAAGAAATGTACAAAATGTAAATGAGGGGAATTATCTGAAATTCCAAAACTTTCAAAAACTTTCAAAAAAACTTTCAAATACCTTGTATCTTATATATGGCACAGGAAAAATCATAAAAGGGTACACTTCTCTTTTGAACAGTGTATCAGGGTTGGATACAGCAAAGAAAGACATGGAGGAAAAACTCCACAACAATTCCCTTATCTTCTCTGGGTCAGGCTGATGGGGACACCTATCCTCTCCTGGAAAATATGCTCTCGATTTTAGGGATTTATACATGCATCTGCAAACCTTGAGAGGTCAGTTCATTTCAGTTAAAATAAACTTTATTTTAATTGCCTTTCTGTAGTAGCTGACATGAGTGGCAAAACACGCCAATTCTACCTGCAGCCCTACTAATGCCGTTTGAGGGCTTGACATACCTTAGAAAGTCCTATAAAGAGGGAATATGGACCAGGATATAAGGACAGCACTAAAAATAGCCACAGCTTTTTATGACAAGCAGTCTTTTCCACCCTCGGCATCTGCTATGATTCAGTCGTTACTCAGAAGGGAGAGAGCATCTAGTGAATGAATCATCAGGCTACATCCTGCAGCAATTTTGTTTTCTCTAGTAGAGAAATAGACGAGAAGAAATAGAAGAAATGACGAGTCCCAACCTCTGCAAGTCGGAGGGACCCAGCTTGGAACAACACTGCCAGAAGCAAGTGAGTAAATGAATCAAAAGGACAAGGCCATACATGACACCATTTACATTTCCCAGCCTTGACTACAAGTAAACATACGCCTTCACGCAACGTATGTAAGTAGTCACACTGTAGTCAATTAGGTTATTCACGTAGATAAAGGAACTTTTGTTTAAATCTTTAGAAAACAGAATGCTTGGTAAAGGGCATCCTTTAGAAACAGAGAAATGTGTTGGCTAAACGAGTTACTCATGTAGAAGGTTTCTATTATTTTTCAGTTATTCAGTTCACTTTTCACTAACAATGCACAGCCTTAAAACAGCTAAATGCATTTGTATGAAATATAAAAATACTGGAGCTTTAGTCAAATCATAATCATTTCAAGTGTACTGTCAATCTAAGCACTGCATTTTACAAGAACTGTCTTGAACAGATCTTTTCATCTCATTAACGGAAAATTATTTCTAAAAGCCAGGCAAGAACAACATGAGTCTGAGACTGTCAAATGGCAGCACATCTGCTGAGGGCCTGAGGTGTGCAGGGATGCTGTATTTTTCGTTTGAGATTTATGACTGGAAGTCATGGAGAAGAAGTCAGTTTTCTTGATTTTGCTTTCCTCATCCCAAAAAAACCTTCTTGTTGTTGTTTAACCCCAGCCGGCACCCAGCTGCTCGCTCACTCCCCCGCAGTGGGATGGGGGAGAGAATCGGAAGAGTAAAAGTGAGAAAACTCGTGGGTTGAGATAAAGACAGTTTAACAGGTAAAGTAAAAGCCGTGCATGCAAGCAAAGCGAACCAAGGAATTCATTCACTGCTTCCCATCGGCAGGCAGGTGTTCAGCCACCTCCAGGAAAGCAGGGCTCCATCACGTGTAATGGTGACTTGGGAAGACAAACGCCATCACTCCGAACGTCCCCCCTTCCTTCTTTTTCCCCCAGCTTTATATGCTGAGCATGACGTCATATGGTATGGGATATCCCTTTGGTCAGTTGGGGTCAGCTGTCCCAGGTGTGTCCCCTCCCACTCCTTGTGCACCCCCAGCCTTCTCGCTGGTGGGGTGGGGTGAGGAGCAGAAAAGACCTTGATTCTGTGTAAGCCCTGCTCAGCAGGAACGAAACATCCCTGTGTTATCAACACTGTTTCCAGCACAAATCTAAAACATGGCCCCACACTAGCTTCTGTGGAGAAAATTAACTCTGTCCCAGCCAAAACCAGCACATTCTCCACCCCTTATTCCATACCATTTATGCCATGCTCAAGTCCCACACTATCCAATACAACCTCATTACCCACCCACCCGGCTCCCATCCTTTGATGTAATACACAGATATCATTCTCCTAGTCTATGGACCACCCCTATAAAATGTCTTTAAAATGTCCACAGATGTCCACAGAATGTCCATTGAGTTCATTTAGTCCATGACTGTGGGCTCCGTTTGTTACGGCGGTCGCTCAGGACAGGAGAGGTGGTGTGTTGTGTGGAGTTACTGGGCACCAAAGCCAGCTCAGGTCGGGTCACCGCTGCACTTGCCCTGCTTCTTGTGAGGCTTGTCCTCCACTGATTCAGGTGGTTCCTGCTATAGTAATTCCTATAACATGCAACTCAGATCATGGGTTACAACAATTTAAAGATATTTCCATTACAATCTCCACCCCTGGTCCCTTTGGGCCAGGTTCTAGGGTTTAACATTGCAATGAACTCTTCCCCTTGCTCCTAGCCTGGCTAGCAACAAGGGGTTCCTGCTCTAGTAATTCCCATAACGCGCAACTCAAATGCCAGGTTACAAAAATTTAAAGGTGTTTCCATTACAGTCTCCACTGCTGGTCCCTTTGGACCAGACCATTGGGTTTAACAATGCAATGAAGTCCTCGCCTTGCCCCTGCTCTGGCTTGGACTTACCCACAGACTGCAGTTCCTTAGGGTGTACCTGCTCCAAGTGGAACCTTACCTATAAGCCACAGTCTCTCCAGGGGTGTACCTGCTGTGGCATGGACTTATCCACTGCCACAGTCGCTCTGAGGTGCACCTGCTCCAGCGTGGCCTCCTCCGTGACCACAATGCCTTCAGAGACAGACCTGCTCCAGTGTGGCCTCACCCATGGCTGCAGTCCCTCCAGGGGTGTACCTGCTCTGTCGAGGGCTTATCCATGGCCACACGCTTTGAGGTGCTCCAGCATGACCTCATGCACAGCCATTGATGATTCAGGGTGTACCTGCTGCAGCATGGACTTATCCACAGCCACAGATGCTTCGAATGGTAAAAAAAAAAGGGAAAAAAAAAACACATGAAAGGCTGCATGTCTACATAAAAGGATAGTAGGTGCTCAAGTCAGTCACATTAATATTCTATTCAATTTTTTTCCCCTTGAATTCTTGTTACAGATAAAATTAAACAATGTTTTTTCAGCCTGTAACCTCAATTAGACAGCCTTTTCAGAGGTCTCATGAGAGGAAGATCTGCTGGTTGCTGGGTTCAGTCAGGTCTGCTTCGAAGCTAATTCACAAACTGTGTGAATTTTCTAAGGACAATAAAAGAGAAAACATTGGCAAAAAGATGCCAAGCCCCTGCCAAACATCACACAAACTAAGGTAAACAAGCTTCACATTACAGTGAAGCAATCCAGAGTTATACATTTTCACGGCCAAATTAAGCTATACTGTCTTTATTTGTAGATGTTATCAGCATTAGCAGATGATTTTCTGGATGTATAGACTTTATAATAGAGTATTGATACTCTTTCTTTCAAACAGAACATAATATAAAACTGTCAATCAAGAAAATTAAGATACTTCTCTTTAAAATAGGTATGTATACACACACACAAATACACCTACACTTACACATATACATATATATACACAAATACATACCTACACATAGTATATACATACAAATACAAATACATACTACACATACATATATATAGACATACCTACATAAAGAAAAGCTAGAAAAGTGTGTTATATGTAATCTTCAGTTTTCTATCAGAAACATTGGCAAATAGGATTTACACCTAGGGAATAAAGTAATTTTTCATGATAGGAGAAAGTTATCAGCAAGGTCTCTGTTGCTCAACATATTCATAAGCAATTTAGATAAAAGAATCAATGGTGATATGACAGCAGCCTCTGACAACACAAAACTATTTGGGAGAGTCAAAATGAAGCCAATTATAAAGTTCTACGGAAGGCCTCTTGATATTACACCACTGAGCAACAAAATGGCAGATGACATTCAATGTGATAAATGCACCTTTCATACTCAGGAAGAAAATGATCCCCATTTCACACACTAAGTCATGTATATCTTCCCTCTTCTGCTTGTGGGTAGCCCTCCAAGGACACCAGGTAAGAGCCCAAGCAGCATAAGCTCCTGAATTGCTGAAATGTGGGAGCGTATGGGGTCTCCCCCATATGGGGGAGCATATGGGGAGCATATAGGGGTTGACTTTTTACAGGACGTAAGAATACATACTTCAACCTGCGCATGATCATTACTTCCTTAGGCAGTCTGTGATCACTGGTGCAATTCCTTCACATCTTTGACATTTAATGGTTAATAATTTTTCCCATTCTTAGACTCTTTCTTAAATGTCAACTTTCTCACACTCATGATGATGTCTTCAGATGTTATGAAACCTCCTGAGGCTGAGAGGAAAGCCAATGATGCAACCTTCCTCTGCCAAACGAAATTTCACAATTTGTTCTTCAATGTTTGCTTTGACTTCAAAAAATATATACTACATATTTCTACATCCATCTTAAATGGAACTTAACATTACTGAGAACCGAGTTACAAAGCCTAAGAAAATATTCTCTGAAGGGATAGGGCGGAGGAGCCTGCTGAGTCTCTGCCAGCTGCTCTCCATTTTCTTTCATCCTGTGTTTATCTTTGGTAGAGATATTAACTCCAACATCCAAATATCCACTACCATCATTTCTAACCAACAGAAGAGTAAAAGTCCACTGAGTCTAAACTCATTCCTCCCCTGTCTTAGTGAGGACAATAAACCCAACAAGCACTGGGGCAAGAGCGAAGAAAGAAAGGGGCACTTGCAGCCAGGCAAGCAGCTATCGTCTTTTTCCAGCTCTCAATCTGCACAAACAAAGAAAGATGGGACGTTAGCCATCTAACAGCGTGACATTAATCATACTTTCATCCTGTTTTCTCAGCAGGTTTCTCCTATTTGTCATTCTTTCATAATTCATTTGGAAGCCGAAATAGCTGGAGAGCACATTGGACCCGTGACCAAGTAGTGAACGGTTGTACAGCTCTCATAGGTGAAGGGAAGTTCCCGTCCCAGCGCTGAGACTGGAGAGAGGATGGCCGTCTTTGAAGGACGCGACATAGGTCACAGTTACAATACTTACCCCTACCCCACACAAACGAACACCCACAGCTCCAGCGGTTGCTGCTATGAGGGAATGACCACATTTGTGGACACCCAAACAAGAAACTCTGAGCTCCCACAAAATAAAAATGAGCTACAGCCACAGATGCTTCTTAGGCCAAAATTTTCTAATGATGTCATGAAGATATGAACCATCACTGCAGTTCTGCCTTCCAGAAGAGGGTAGTTCTTCAGGAATGAAAAACAGGAGTGGATACTTCTGGTGATTAATTAACACTTGCATGGTTGTTGAATGTTCTGTTTTACTTCCTAAAAGTTTGGTATTTTTGCCAAATGTCCTGCTGTCTTTATTGGTCCCTGTAGAAAGGACAGACTCTCAAAAACATGGAATTTTTTCACAGATTGGTATGAAGATACAGGCAGATTTGAACCTAAGGAAACTGAAGCATCTATGTAACTCCCATTTCCACCAAGAAACCAAAGAGAAATACGTTGGGCAGATATTTTTCCCACTACTCATGTCATTCATTATTCCCCAGTCCTAAAACTACAAACTTTTCAGAAAATTAAAAAGATACCAAGGCTGAAATATAAATCAGATTTACTCGGTTTAGAGAGAATCACTAATACAATAGGTACTTCAAAGTGGAAGCTCTCCAGTAATGAACTATAAACAGTCATTGAAAAATTGAATAATATGGATTGGAAGGGACCTCTGTTCCAGAAATCCTGTTCTCTTAAGTCAATATCATAGAACTACATGGCTACTTTTTCCCATGTATACTGAAACTCTTGCCGTTGACAGCTGCTCCTGTAGTCTATAACCGGTCCTTAGCATTGCCAGTAGCAAAACTCCCATTAATTTCTCTAAAAGCAGGACTGGGTTATGCAAACAAGCTCTTGGTCTGTCTGTATCTGATGTACATACTAGTGTAACATCCAAGCCAAAGGCTGTAACACTGAAGATTCACATCGTATTATTTTTTTCTGAATAGAAGCCATGAATATCACAAGAAATACCTTTGTTTTGCAATATGGAGATTTCAATGATAAACAAACAATTTTGTAAAGTGAAAGAGCTTGCATATATCACAGCACACACTAGATATCTAGTTTGTTAAGCAGTCCAGTTACTGAATTCGGTCCCCTGCAATGAATTTACATCTGGCTTCCCTAGAGTGAAGAGGTTAACGTCTGTTCCAGCTCTTTTATTTGTTTAGCAATTTCTTGCTTATAAATGTAGAATTGTTAGAGTTGAAGTAGAAAAAAAAAAAAAAAGAAAATTGATTACAGATTTCGTGAAGTATAAGATATGTGGACATGTGGATGTTTATTCAAAGTTTCTGTGAAATAACCAAATATCACCATATAGAAGGTCCTATACCTTAACACATCGTTCTCCAGACTGAAGGTGGCAGTTTTTCTTACTTCCAGTAAAATTTGGTTCCTTAATTTCAAGCTCTGTACAAGTCAGAGCTCTTTGGCTTTTCCCTTCAGTTCCCACAAGTAAACAGAGGACCTAGAATGATATGTAATTCACACTAGAAATTACTTATTTCATGATAACTCATTCCATGTAGCCCACCCAAACCCCAGATGGTAACAGCTTTCAATTACTGTTGACATAAATTGGATATGAAACAGATGTGGAAAGCCTAATGTAAATGTGAATACTGGATCGCCTGAAATAGAGTTCGATATCTACCGTAGGAGGTATCCTTTAACAGCAAAGTTGAAGGAGGTATCCTTTAACAGCAAAGTTTTTCTGTTACACTCCCAGCACTACTACAAATTCCTTGCTCAAGGAATATATAGGAATCATCTATATATTAACTTTAATATAAGCTAGTATATGTCACTCATTTCTACCTGATCCTGTTAAGCTAAACCAGCACTTCACTTCAATGCTTTTTAAGTTTTTCCTTCAGGTCTAATCAGGGTTTCTCGTGTTATTTCTGAGATTTATTTGCCTTGTCAGCAGCAGTTTCTAATGTTTCTCCCTCCCATAGCTCCTGCAGTTATTGCTCCAGTCCTTGCATTTACTACCTGATGGCAAGGAAATCTCTTGGGCTGTATGGTTAAACTTTTATCTCACTGTGTGTCTGTTTTCAGCAGTGGTGCACATTGTTTTAGCTTTCTGCTTCCACAGAGGAGCCTAAATGTTTCTCAGATTTATCCTAGATGATAACATGGGGTTACATATACCAGGTACAATAAGGTTTTATCTACAACTTCAGCACAACCGTATGTCGAAAGGAATATTAACTTTATTGTGTTTCCATTCCAAGTTTCTCTGCCAAACATATTTCCAAAATAATTGCAGCCATTATATTTTCTAGCTGAAATAATTGCTATATAGCAAAGTACTGTGTGAATATTCATAGCAGTTCGCCAGCCAATCCACTATTTTTGTTAACTTTCACTTCCACAGTTTGCATTCACTTAGACACAAGCATGACTGAAAAACAAACAACTGGTCTGAAATCATCTGCCTTCCAAGATTTCAGAGTTTGGGGGTTTTGTGTTTTGTGGGTTTTCGCTTGTGCAAAGTTTTGCGACTATAGAATCTCTGTCCTGTCCCACTCAGACCCCTGAACCCCAAGGATGAAGATGCTGCCAGGTCTTCAGGATCTACCCCCAACTGACAAAATTATCTTATCCAGGACAACTTCTTGGTATTGTTGACTGAGCTTGCAAGGTCTTGTACTCAACTTGAAGATATTGCTCCATTTGGATGTTACACAACGGCTTACGAACGTCATACGTACTCAAGCAGTTCTGAAGTTCCAGGGAAAATAAAAGGGCAGAACTCTACTGCTGTCGTTGGGAAAAGCAGAAACCCGGCAGGGTGGAGACATAAATCTTCTGGAATGTGACCATCAAAACTTCAAACTCTCAAAATCTTTGACTTTTTTCCAAGGAAGCTGTTCCATTTCAGCTCTGTCAACTTTCTAATACACTTCTGAGAGCACTCACATCCTGAAAGAGGGGGAGGAGAAAAAGAAAGAAAGGAGTGAGAGTGGTAAAGGGCAATGAGAAGCATAAAGGCACAGGGGAACAGGCAAAAAGGCACAAACGAGTAGAGGAATACATAAAAATCCCAGAGTGGTGGAGCGGAAGTACATAGAGAGAGCTTTGCCATCGAACAAGTGAAAAATGTGGATTAAACTTTTGGCAAGAAATGTGACATTTGTCCTTGGAATTCAGGGCAAGTAGCAAGTGGCACACAAGGAGGCTGGGAGGGGAAAAACAGAGGAACACAAGAAGAACCTTGCTATGCACCATGAGTTGATCCTGTGGAAATAATAACATTTAGCCCTTCAGTGCCTATAATTTAGACTTTATCGCACAGGATTCTGACAAAATGATAGAGGAGCATACTTTGGAAAAAAACAGTTAGTTTGCATTTGGTATACATTTTGGTAAATTATAATACAAATCTAGCAGAAGAAATCTTTCTACTCCCTATTGACAATGCTGGACACTGCTGGTGTCTATTACACTGAACAAAACTAGTGTCAACCAGCCACTCCAGTTTCTAAAGGCTAGTGCATGCTCCAAAATCTTGACAGCATGAACATTGCCTGGAGAGTGGGACAGCAGAGTAGTGTGAGAGGCATTTATTATGGGTGATGGACAGATTTCACTGTACTGTGATGATTCAAGACCTGCTCCATCAAGCTCTGCCACCAGCTCACTGAAAAGGAGGAGGAGGAACCCCACCATCGCTCTGCTCCAGTGGTGGAGATAGGGAGGAACCGGCAGCCAGGCATGTCCCCACCTCCTTCCTTCGCCTGCCCAAAGCAGAGTGGTGGCAGGGGTGGGAGCCACAGTGACAGCACGTCACCGAGAAAGGGGGAATGCCAGGCTGAAGCGTCCACAAAAAACAAAGCATCCTCATGGGGTCCTGTCCTTCCAGCAAGACTAAGTCTCTTTGAGAAACAAGAGGAAGAAGACAAGGAGACATCTCCCATCTTCACGGTTTATGGTTTATTTACCAACCCCTTATCCAAAAAGGATTAGTAGTACATTGTGATGTTTCAATCCTTGTTCAACACCGTGAAGGATTTAAGACGGGACCACCGATGACGAAGAACAGGCATGCTCTCAAGGCTGCAGAGCAACGGAGGAACTTTTTCGCAGACCCTGCCCCAGTCTCAGATCTGAAGGAGGGTGTGTGAAAGCTGCATCGATGCTCCACAATAGGCAACTGTGGACCAGACTTTGGGCCTCACTATGTTATTTGCATTCCCTGACCCACACCCAAGCCTCTCGCATGACTGCAGGCATGAAACACCCATGGAAGTGTATTCATGGCATGCAGTTGGTCTGCAGCTGAACTGGGGACCGAGGGCAGAATATTTATGAATGGGACTAAAGAGATTGTCAGCTTTTTGTGTACTAAAATATTTTGAAACATATCCTTCGGAGAAAGGTTGTAACTGAATACAGAATATATTTTCTATTTGATCAGCTGAAACACAACATTTCTAAAAGGCTGGTAAAAAATAAAAAAAAGAGAAAGTGAAGCAGTGTTCTGAATTTAAAATGTAAAGTACTTGCATTAGTGAGGTCTTAACTCGCTTACAAATCTGGTCTATCTGAATTTCCACCAAGGTAAAGAGGATTTGAATGTCCTTGCTGCCCTGCTAGAAAGACAGAACTTTTATGGGATTGGGGTCTTAATTAGATTGATCTTGTCCACTGAATCTTTTTTTAAACACAGGTTAATTACACAAATACATAAGAAAGGACATAAAGCCACCACTATGTAATACATAGGGTAAAACATGAAACTGGTTCAACACTGAGCAGGTCAGAAATAAGGCAATATTATCAAGTTATACAAGTCCTACTAAAAGGATCCCCCCGTTACCTGAAGTCTAACATATACCATGTTTTCTGAAAAAGCCTCTTTTCTAACAGTCTTTACAAAAAAGCTGCTGGAAACAGCTGCCTTCCACCCTCCTTTCTGTGCTACATAAACTGGCGAACACAGTTCACAGTCGGTTTGGAGAGCACAAAGTGATTGCTCTGTTTATGAAATCCTATTCCTGTTAGTCAAGGAAATGAGTTTGACTCACCGGCTTGTTTATGAGTTTTGTTTTATGCAAGCTACTGCCGACCTCAAGCTGCTGACCCACCAACACTGCTCACAACTCCTGCTCAGAGGGGATTTGCACAAGATAAGTTTCTATTTCTGCAAAGCATTCCTGTCAGAGGCAGTGTTTTTTGCAGTCTTAAAGTATTATAGTGAAAGTGGCTGGCGGGCCTCATATGGTACAGACATGTAACCACAGCAATGCAGCTCAGCACCCCCGTAATATTCTTAGCTCATTTACCCTGTGAGAGAGAGGATGATTTACTCTCTCCCAGCACTCCCTTCCCTTGCCTGTCCTTGCCAGCAGATATGCAACACCAGAATTGCTGCCTTTAAATTCAAGAGTGACTCCACAGAATTCAAATTTAATCAATGCCTTAAAAAAAAAATGAACTCAGCTGTTCATATCCAGGTCTGAAGAGCTAGAAGGTGAACCCTCAAGGATTCTGATGCAGTTGTGATTATTGGTTTGAAACAGTCTGAGGTCTCAGCGTTGGAACAATAATAAAGTTAGCTTACTGGAGAAAGCGGAAAAAACCATAGTTGAATCACTTGCAGAAATCTTGATTTGAATGTTTCTTTTCTGGGCTCTCCTTTCCACTTGATATGCCCGGAAAACTTTAACAAGACTTATCCCCCTCTCCTTTCCAGGGGTACATAACACATGACTGAAGGCTCCGTTCACGTTCAGGCTATTATTCTTCCTTTTGTTTTAGCCCAGCTTAGCTTGGAAGCTGAAGCTGGAAGCTAAAACTATTGTAAACCCATACAAAATACATTTCAGCAAGAGTCAGAGATACTTTTTTTTTCAGCTAACCGAAGGGAAATCAGAGAAGAGAAACCACCCTCTATCTTCTGTACATAGAGTTCACTGATGAAGATATGATAAGAAAATTGCACATATGAATGTACAGCTATATAGCTTGTGTGCACATGCAAGCTTACACACCGTTTGAATTTGAGCCCATTTTCAAATGCTTACTTCTGGGGATTTTAGCTTCTTAGGTAAGCTAATGTTACCACAGACTATTGGATAATATAAAAAGAAGGGAACACAAAAAAAATTCAGCAATTGTCAGCTTTTTTTTGCTTTTCAGAGATCTGAAATCTTACTTTCCTTTTTAAAGAATAAAAACATTCAACCTAATTATATCCTTCCTTTCTTCATAAAAGGGATGTTCTGTGGGTGCTGCCTAAAGACATTTAAATAAATTTTCCTCTCACCCTCCGTATAGCAGGTTTCTCTCGTTTGCACTGTTCCTGCTCCTCATTATTTTTAAGGGCATAGTAAGACAGAGATGAGCCTCGTATTACTTTGCACCAAAGCACCTGGCTCGCTCTTTTCCCATGGCATTGGCGCTCAGCTGGCCTTACAGCAAGGCAGCCCAGGGAGTTAAACTGGCAAAAAAACAAGCACAAAAAACCAGTTTAGTTTTCTGCCAGCATAGCTCACCCATTGGTGGGAGAGGCAAGAACAACACCATGGCTAATATTCAGCAGGTCAGCTCAAGGAGCATCGCCTGGCGATACCCTAAGCCCGGTTACGTCGGACCCAATTTGTTGTGTAACATCAATTTTCTGGGGCTTACGAGGTTTGAGCATACTATAAATGCTTCAAGCACAGCCCCGTTCCCGGAGGTTGCCAGCAGCAGTAGATATAGAACGAATCCAGCCCGCTCACGGTTCATATTGAGGTACTGTGTCAACAGCCTGTGATGTGAGGAATGCTTTTTGGACCGCAATCAAGATCCTGAAGGACAGTGCAAAAACCAGGTCACAGTGTGCCGGGCTCTCCCCTTTCCAGCTGCTGAATCAAAGGGAAAGAAAGAGAGCAGGAATTCAGTCTATATCTGCTCCTCCGAAGTAACTGCGCCCGCTGACGTTAGTGCTGCACAGGTATTCTGCAGCTGCAAAAAAGAAGGCACGAGGTCTGCGTGCTTCCAACTTGAGACAACTTTTTCTCAGTACCTTGGAGGTTGGAAAGGCTTTTAATAGATAAGAAACCCAAAGGATAAAACGAAACAACCCAAGAGATCCCTCACACTGCTTGTTTTCTTGTTCCTACCTGAGTTTATGGCAATTTAGAATCACAGAATCACAGAATCATAGAATCATTAAGGTTGGAAAAGACCTCTAAGATCATCGAATCCAACCGTCAACCCAACATCCCCATGCCCACTAAACCATGTCCCTAAGGGCCTCATCTACACGTCTTTTAAATACCTCCAGGGATGGTGACGCAACCACTTCCCTGGGCAGCCTGTTCCAAGGCCTGACCACTCTTTCAGGAAAGAAATTTCTCCTAATGTCCAATCTAAACCTCCCTTGACGCAACTTGAGGCCATTTCCTCTCGTCCTATCGCTTGTTACTTGGGAGAAGAGACCAACCCCCACCTCGCTACAACCTCCTTTCAGGTAGTTGTAGAGCGCGATGAGGTCTCCCCTCAGCCTCCTCTTCTCCAGGCTAAACAACCCCAATTCCCTCAGCCGCTCCCCATCAGACTTGTGCTCCAGGCCCTTCACCAGCTTCGTTGCCCTCCTCTGGACACGCTCCAGCACCTCCATGTCCTTCTTGTCGTGAGGGGCCCAAAACTGAACACAGGATTCGAGGTGCGGCCTCACCAGTGCCGAGTACAGGGGCACGATCACCTCCGTACTCCTGCTGGCCACACTAGTTCTGACACAGGCCAGGATGCCGTTGGCCTTCTTGGCCACCTGGGCACACTGCCGGCTCATGTTCAGCCGGCTGTCAACCAGCACCCCCAGGTCCTTTTCCTCCTTGCAGCTTTCCAGCCGCTCTTCCCCAAGCCTGTAGCGTTGCCTGGGGTTGTTGTGGCCAAAGTGCAGGACCCGGCGCTTGGCCTTGTTGAACTTCATACATTGGCCTCAGCCCATCGATCCAGCCTGTCCAGGTCCCTCTGCAGAGCCTTCCCACCCTCCAGCAGATCAACACTCCCACCCAACTTGGTGTCATCTGCAAACTGACTGAGGGAGCACTCGATCCCCTTGTCCAGATCGTTGATAAAGATATTGAACAAGACCGGCCCCAGTACTGAGCCCTGGGGAACACCGCTCGTGACCGACCGCCAACTGGATTTAACTCCGTTCACCACAACTCTCTGGGCTTGGCCGTCCAGCCAGTTTTTTACCCAGCAAAGAGTGGACCTGTCTAGGCCGTGAGCCGCCAGCTTCTCTAGGAGAATGCCGTGGGAGACAGTGTCAAAGGCTTTACTGAAGTCCATGTAGACCACATCCACAGCCTTTCCCTCATCCTAAGCGGGTCACCTGGTCATAGAAGGAGATCAGATTGGTCAAGCAGGACCTGCCTTCCATGAACCCGCGCTGGCTAGACCTGATGTCATTCAGGCCATAAACCCCTTTTTTCCCCTCATTTAGGCCTGTATAACTCTCTACTCTCGCTCTGCTTCCAACTACTGCCTGCAGTCTTCTCTCTCCCAGTCATCATCAGATGAGCAAGACGCTTTTATGAGCCTCCTTACTGGCCTTTCGAATAGCCTTCATTTCGCTCCTTCCCCTCCTCTGGAAACCAACCTTGTCTCAAACCTACGTGGCAAGTCCATCAGCATTCCTGCTGAGAAACTCTTGCCTCATCTCTCACGTGTTCGGATCTGAAGGGGTACCCACCGTAGCTGCAATCTCCACAGATGCGGTTGGACAGTGAAGTCCATGGGGAATGATTATAGGAAGGACAAAGGCAAGGGCAGACGAGTGGGGTCATCTAGAGCTAAGAGGATGATCAGGCCTTGAAGGGAGGTGACATTCCTGGTTGGAGATAAAAGCTGAGCCAAAAAAAAAAGCTCAACGATTAAGAAGAAGGAGCTGGGAGTCACCGACTTTGAACATCAAAGAATGTTTGAATCATTGCAGAGGCAGATTAACACTCATCTTCAGAGAAAACTCACTGAAGAGATGTGGTTTTAATGGAATGCATCTGCAATGTTTTTTGAAAACACAGAGAGATTTTAAGGAAAAAAATAAAATGGTCCAATGGTCATTTTCAATATTTTAAAATATCAAAACCGGCCTAATTTTTAAAAAGTTTGAGAGAAATTGAATACCCTGACTTTAAATTTGGTTCTTTTTCACTATCAGTCTGAAACAACTAACATTTTTTCAGCTAAAAAAAATCGTACAAAGTGAAAACATTCCGTGTCATTCCCTTAGCACTGCCCCCCCCCCAAAAAAAAAAGTTCTAGTTTGTATTTACTTACCATAAAGGAACCTCATTTCAGCTATTGATATCTGCTTTCTGGAAATCAGTTGCTTGAGTCTGGGCACCCAAAAATCAAGGAGTTTAAAACTACCTGTTATTTCTTAGAACCCCTTTTCCCTAACAAAAAAACCCCACCCCAGACTGTTTAGATAAAAATGGCAACGTGCCGCACTCATTTTGCACGTACCTTTTCACATGTCTCACAGCAGAGATTAACAACAGGCATACCTGACACAGCGCAAACTCTGCTTGCAAAAGGCAATCAGATTGAAATATATCCCCCTCGGTGATGCAAGCTATTAGGAGAATTAGAGATATGCTGAAGAGCGCGGCTCAAGATCTGGCCTTAGCCAGGGAAGATTGGAAGCACACCAGTTAAGCACCTTTTACCTAAGATTTTCTGCAATACCTGGAGCTGAAGTTCACAAAGTGCCTGCAAGAAATGCTGTACGGGACTCAGCAGTTGCACTCCGTAGGAGTTTGCATAAACGTTTTCACCTCCTGACACACAAGGCAGTTCCCCTCCAACAACGTTAAACAAGTCCAAATCTCTGATAGTGCTAATTCAGTCAGTGATAACCAACTGCAGCTGGTTTTACAATGAGAAAGGGAATTGTGAGACGTGAAAACACCGTTATACACAAAACTGATGGCAGAGCCAGGAGCTTCCCCAAATTAAGCTAAAGGAGTTTGGGTTTCTCAGCTAATATTGCAAATGAGCATATTTTAACTGTCAGGGTGTGCTTCAGCCATAAACAGAAATCCTGCATATAATTTGGAATCTTGGGGCGGGGAGGGGGAGGCAGAGAAAGGGGGTTGGAGTGGTGGTTTCTGCAATCCATACACACGGAAAGCTAGGGCTCCCACCAAGGCTCTCCTTTAAGTCAACACACTGCACTGCTGACGCTACACTTTGAATCTATCTTGCAGCTAAGTACTCGCTTTTAGCTTGAACTAAATTCTTCCAAAAATCCATTTGAAACCACGAACGGATACAACCAGCAGAGCAGTACGAGGTTTTGTTGCATTTGGGGGGCTTAAGGGGTTTGGTTTTGCTTTTGTGTGGGGTTCCCCCCCCCCCCCCATTTGTTTGCTTTTGACGCAGTGCTGGGAGCAGAGGAAACACATTGCTTGCGAATATCCTCCGCCTCCCCAGCGTGCGGGAAACCAGCGCTCCAGCCGTGATTTTAATAAATCTTGCCTTTGAGGATTTATTAAAGGAACTGAAATGCCCACATTGTGCCAGCCAAAAGGTAACAGGCAAGCAGCCCCTCCCGGCAGCCAGCATCTCTATCGACCCGTACCACAGGAAAAAAAAGAAAGAAAAATATATATCTCATGCCTACTTCTCTTCACCCTCACCTCCCTGCAAGCCCCAGAGTTATAAAGTTATTGTTGCTGTACATCGCAAAATTAGCGTCGGGGCAAAATCACCTTAGCAGTGACGCAAATCAAGGTGGCACTTGGCACGGACTGCTGGCACTGAGTGGCAAAATAAAACAACAAAAGACTTTTTTTGTCGATAACTGAGTTGCATTTATTCACTTCAGATTGCTATCTAAGTAGATAATTTTTCTGGTGTTCTCATTTCTGAAATGCCTCTAGTGTTTCCTGAACATGATAAGGGAACACTGATCATGCAAGTTACTTTTAGACTTTTAAATAACTTGCACAGAATTTAACAGGATGTTTGTTAGTAGCTCAGTTTCTTAATCTGGGAAGATACTGCCTTAAGAATGGCTGCAAATCCACAAGTGTAGGTGCTAAATGCTTAGCTGCTATGGAAATGTTGATGCCTGAAGAATGCTGGCCTGAATTGCTGGGACAGATAAAGCTGCCCACAGTTCCTGGCTCTGCGCTTCCACTTTAACAGTGTTAAAAGTTACTTGATTTCTTGTTTGGTGATTTCTCCATCTGTGCAATGGAGTTAACACCACAGTGTTTTCCAAGACGCGTTGAGAAGTGCTGTACAAAACACTGACTGCCAACATCTTCCTGGGATGACTGGAAGGACAACTCATTCAAAGGTCATGTCAGTGTGTTATTAAAATATAATCACAGCACTGGTTTGCATATGTGCAGCCACATTCTTTTGGGGTCATTGTTTCAGTGCCGGGAGGGGAGTCGGTTGTTCTTACTCCACCTGCTTTGCCGGGAAGACGTATGATTTGAAGGACCCATGAAGGAGGAGGAAGGGACAGAAGAGTTGAGCAGGCAAAGGAGGTGCATCAGTTCTCTCAGGAACTTCCAAGGACGTTCAAGAACACCATAGCCAGCAGTTGTTTTTCCACAGCCATCCCTCCACCAGCAGCAGATCATAGAATCCTGGAATCATTTAGGTTGGAAAAGACCTTTCAGATCATTGAATCCAACTGTAAACCTAACACTGTCAAGTCTACCCCTAAACTATGTCCCTAAGCGCCACATCTATGCGTCTTTTAAATCCTCCAGGGTTGGTGACTCAACCACTCCCCTGGGCAGCCTGTTCGAAGGCTTGACAACCCTTTCGGTGAAGAAGTTTTTCCTAATATCCAATCTAAACCTCCCCTGGTGCAACTTGAGGATGTTTCCTCTTGTCCTGTCAGTTGCCACTCGGGAAAAGAGACTGATGTCCAAGATGAAGCAGCCGGTAGAAGCTGGAATACATCTTCAGTTCTCTCAGCTTCACAGACCTCCAGATAGATGAAGTGCAGGTAGAGGCTCACCTGCTGGGGATACCTCTCTGTATGCTGGGTCGTGTGTTTGCCGGAGGAAGGAGAAGGGACAACACACCTAGATGGCACCGCAATCAGGGATGTGCTCAACAGAGCTGCCGGTGTGAAGCATCCTCCTCCCCAGCGCAGGCCCACAGCTGAGGAACAGCTACTCAGATGAACCTGAGGTCCCTCAGTGAAGAAGAGAACATGACGCCGCTGGAATGGCAGCACCGGTCTCTGCTGCATGTGGTGGGAGAACTGGTGGACAGCTGGGAGGTCCATAGGTTCAGGAGAAACAGGACTGCTGTGGAGGTAAGGTTGCTTCCCCCAGCAGATGACTTGAACTGACTTGGACAGTGCGCGAGCAGCACCTTAAATTGCCTTCCCGATAAAAATCCCATTGCCCCTTTTCCCCAAACCACCCTAAAAAGTGCTGTTGAACCTGTTTAGGAGAAAACAAAGCATCAAAGTTTCCTAACATATTGCGATTTGCTCGCGGGGAAGCACGTACATACCTCTCAAATCTTTCAGCTAAAGAGCATTTAGCAACCCATTTTCTGAGTTCACAAACTGCATCTGTCCCTAACACATACCCCCACGCAAAAGAAATCCAGGCCCAGCAAAATGCCTCGTTCGAGCTCCTAAAAACCAGATAAGACTGGTTAGACAGTGTTTATTTTCTGGGACTCAGAGACTGAGTCACTCTCCCTTCCTGTGCTGCCTTTGTTTCAGATTAGGACATATGAAACTCATTGCCAGAAGTCATCACTACTGGGAAACTACATACTGGGAAACTACATATTTTATTGTTGTTTTTTGGACTCACGTGACCTTTGTTATAAAATAGCTACATAGAGGAAAAAAATAAAAAAAAAACAAAACACACACAAAAAACCTTTACAGACAAGTCTTGGTAGCTCATGGAAAAAGTACGAGCGAGGCAGCAGTTACCCAGGGCTCCTGGTGTTGCCTCAGGGTGCTCCGACAAGAAGTTGCCCTCTTGCTCTCTCCTCCTTACGGGATGGTTGCGACAGCCCACGTGCGATGCGTTGGCACAGGGGGAGGGCAGGAGGCAAGCCTGTGCAGTAGAAACGAACCACCTTTTCTGCAGGAAAAAGCAAGAGGGGAAGGGATCCCGTCACAGCCCTGTTAGCGCTCACCAGCCCACCCTTCATGAAGCCCAGGGTGGCATCGCTCAGGAGCTGGGGCAGGACGAAGGAGTTTTCCCACCCTAAAGCTGTGGCAGATTTAACAGCCCTTCCCCACTCGCTGCCTGCAGGGCAAGCTCCGAGTGTCTGCACTGTGGAACCCCGGGTGGTTTCGCTGAAGAGGGTTGCTCATCTATTGTGGATTGCACTGAAGCCCCTAAAAGGGGGGGAAAAAAAACAAAAAAAAGAAAAAGAAAAAATCAAATTGTGCTGATAGAGTCCTTGCATTTCAGTACTGGGTCAAAACCCAAAAATTTTGTGTTAAAGTTCGACCTTTGTTATTGCTTTCCAATAAAAGCAAATTTTGAATTAAAATAATTTTATCTCAGGATCTGCATGTTTTCTTTTAAAATAGCAAACTGAGAATTTACAAGTTTTACAGAGTATTTTTGTATTTTCATTGTTTCAGCTAAGAAACACGCCAATTTACAAGGTGTCATGAATCTGCATAATTTGCAATTTAATTTGTACTTTTAAAATGAGATTGTCCACAAGACTTTCTTTATTCAAAAGTTCTTTAGACAGTAATAATATTTTGGTACTACCGGTGTAACAAATGATCTTGCAAGACTGTTGTCTCGTGACTTACATTTCTTCAAGTCTCTGTAGGACTCATCTTTCTCTACAGGATGCAGTATTGCTCCTTTCCACTTTCTTCCCAAGATGTATGGAGTGGAAAGCACTGAATTGCAACATCCATGCTCTAAATCCCACATCTAAAAGCACATGGTCTGCTACGACATTTCTGTCCATCCAAGCTGTGCTTGCCAGGTCTGGCTCTTTCTTTTTCTGAAAGTCATAGAATTTGGACAGATATTCTACACTTTTTTTCCAAATAGCAGGATATGCTTCTCAGAAGGATATTATTGAAGGAAAAGAAACAATAGGGATCAGGAAAAACATCTCCCTATCCCAGATTCATATATTCCCTTCTGCATGCTCATTTCAAAACTGATGAGTTTTTGAATCCAGCATTACAACTGCTCTCCTCTCTTCTGCCAAAAATTAATTTCCTAGACAAGCCTTATAGTAACTGTGAGTTTGTATTTCAGAGGAATGGTTTCCTTGCTAGTGTTAGTATCTCATGCACCTGAATTGATGCTTATTATGTACATACAGACCAACTGGTGGGTCGTATTTGCACACTTACAGAGTATAGGAGGGATCCCAAAGCTCAGCATTAACTAAACTTACCACTATTAACACTGTAATTTCTGGATTTATGTCCAGCAGAGCTGAAATAGCATTCCCTGACTTACCACATCAATATTGTAATTCAAGTTTTCAGAGGGAGTGAAAGTCTGCTTTGGAGCAAAAGAAAGGATAAGCATCTAGCATCTGCCCTGGGGAGTGAAAAGCATTTGAAAACCCTCTACCTTTTACATCAGGAATGACATTTGTGATTAATTCTTTGGGCAAGTTTTTTTTGAAAACCATATTTTACCTCTTTTTAAGTGAAGACAGATTTGTACAGGCCAGCACCGTGTCAGACTTGACTTTGTTTTGCAAGGGACAAGTTACATATTTTAGTTTGTATTTTTGGCTTTCCCTTTGAAGCTGGAGATGTATATGGTCTAAACTGAATATTGTAAGAGGATCCTTTTGCCTGGAACATAGTGAAAACTCCATTAAGAGTGTATCTAATTAAAACTACCTCTCAAATTAATGAACAAAAAGTTATTTCATCTTGAATTATTAAACTGCTACATGTGTCCCTCTGGAATACTAAAGCCTTTGTATACTGATTTAGTCAATTTTGGCCAAGTGATTTTGGGGGAGAGAATAGGTGAATATGCTATGTAATTTTAATTATCACTTTTATTAATAAGTCCAAAGAAATTCTAAGAAACATGAGCTTTGTCTTCCACACATTCCACAATCCCAAATAACACGCCAAAAAGGTACTGGTTTGGATATAAGCTGCTAGAGGAAGTATTATGTCAACCAATGTACTTTCCTTTATTTCAAGTGAGTTATTTAAGCTTTCAAGACAAAAACTAACCACACCACTTAGATTGCTAAACGGTTTCCGTTTTCTGAAGCAACCTTTATGACTCAATGTTCTGTTCTGTTCAAATATTTTATGTTTGTGAACAAGAGAGAACAGAGCTCAATGAGATTATGAATTAAGATATGCGAAGGGACACTATGGGAGCTAAAGGCTGTGCCGATGAGAGAATGGAACACGTGCATAGCATATCCACAGTAGTTAATGCACTTAGCAAAAACCCTTAAAAATCTCACATTTTCTAGGCAGCCTTATAGTATTAGATGCCTGCCGGATTGCGCTCCCTGGGCCAGCTGTAGAGAGGAACACTGAATTCTGGGTTTCAGTGCCAAGCATTTCAGCCCTACCTGATGTCTCTTACACATGCCCAGCATTCAAACTGGAAATTTGAAGGCCGGCAAGGTTAAAGCAGTACGGAAATGTTGGACTTGGTGAGAATCCAGCTCCCGTTTTGGACCTGGCCCCTGGCCCTTTTTGAGAGGTGACGGCTTGCCGAAATGACGGCGTCCAACCTTGGAGACTGAGGTGGTCCTCTCTAGATGCTCATGTGTTCCTGGGTTAGCAGCACCGAGCGTCCTTGTAACACACTATGCAGAACATTAATAACACTAATGCATTTTCAGCCTTGTGAGTAAACATGATCCAGTGTTCCAGCTCTTTCAGAGTTAATTAACGAATCCTCCACCTACACATGCATTTACTATAATTCTTTGTTTTGACGGCCGCTAAATCCCCAAACCTGAGAGCGGCTCTTTTTCTCCCCGCGCACACCGCAGGGCCTCCCGCGGCTCTGTCCCTTGCACCAAGCTGGTCGCCAGCGGAGTTATACAACAGAGAGTGCATTAGCTGAAAGTGGGAAAAGCTTCAATTACCTAAATAGCTGAAGGTCTAAAAATAGTTTCCCAGCGCCAGCTAATACAGCCACCGCCAGGATCCAGGCGCTGGCTTGCAAGGAAAGTGCTGAGTTCCACCGTGCATTTACGAATCTGCAGAAAGAGTCCACTTTAAGTCAGTAAAGTACCCAGAACATCTGTTAATTAATTTCTCTGCATTACATAAGGCAATTACATGCATTCAAGTGTTATAGCCATGAGTGGATTGGGTGTTTAACAGCAGAAGTATCTTTGAAGTAGTACTGCAAAGTTACTTCAGACCTTCCCCCAAACTCTGCTCCATTTAACTTCTCCAACAAGAAAACCAACAGGTAGGTTAAAATATAACTAGCAGAAAGACAAGAATTCTTATCACTGGGGCGCGGTGCCAATGGAAAAAAAAAGCAGCCCAAAGTAAATCTCATCAGTCCCGCGATGATGAAAATCTAACGCAGCAGCTGTTTGCCTGGGAACAGTCTCTCAACACGTTTTGATTTCGCAGCAGTGAATTAATCTTTTCTAGAGAGCCCACAAAACCAGCAGCTCTCCTTGCAGATGGGGTGGACCGTTCTTCCCTTCTGGTATAACCCAGGGGCTGCTGTAAGACTGACACATTGCTTAGGACCCTGCTGTGGACGCAGCGGGATGGGAGAGGGAAAGGATGTCCGCAGCTGTGGGAATCTTCGAAGTGAAAAAACGACGTTACGCACTTTAGGTCTGATTATATCCACTAATGAAAAGCAAATTTTGAATTAGTAACAGAACATTTGCTTGCAAAGTGCATAATTAACCTTTAAAACTCAAAATGCCACTGGATTTCAGAGCTCAGCTGCAGGCAAGAAGGATTATGTATTTATGTTTATAATGCAAACATCTATAGATACATTAGGGAAAGAAAGAGAGCTGCCCTCACGCTGCTGATTTGTATATATGAACTGTTTTGTGCCAATAAGGTTAAGTCAGCAGAAAAACTGATGTCATTAGATCAGTGAAAATCCCAGGTTGCAGCATTATAATCGTGTCATTTTGGTAAACTACTCCAGTATAATCACAATTTCTTTGCATTTTAAGTTGAAAAATCTTCCACTCCTGAAATAAAGTAGTATCACAGAAAAATGTTTAAAAACATTGTTATCAATGCTTCTGTAAGCATGATGACAAACGTTGCCATTAAATCTTACTTGTGAGGAAGCACACTAGAAAGCAAACAAAAGGCATCACGTTCTCTCTAAACCACAACGATTTTGTACATACAATCTCCATTCTTAAAGTGATTTTTTTTTAATACAATGACTGTACTAAATCAAACTGGTGTGTAGAAAAGGGGGAAGTAACCTCACCAGACTATTTCCAGAGCTTTCTGGTTAAGAAACATTAACATAAGTCAGGGAACAATATGTGCTGGTATTCTTTCAAATTTTTAGTTGTAAACCTACAAAACTTTCTTCACAAATATTTTCAGCATTTTCTGACAAAGAATGGCAGACTAAAAATAGTAATCTTGATCTCACTAAATAGTTTATTTTGGCAAACTTGGATGGGCTTCATTCTCCCCGCAGAATATAGTATAGCAATTTCAAATGAACACTGTAGGTGCTACACTTTGTAGAAATATGTTGAAACAAATTTAAATTTTTTCTAACAATCTCAGTTATGTTTTAGGTATTGTAATTACATGAAAAAATATTAATATTTTAATATTAACATGTCATAACACAGTGCTCGTAAGTCCAGCAATTTGTCAGCTGCCTTAATACCATGGCATTAAAACCTAAAAGACAGATGCGCAAAGTCTTAAAAAATGCCACACAGCAAAATGAATATTCAAAATATTCCATATTCTATGAAGACAAAAGTCTCTCTCATGTCAATTTTTTATGGAAGGAAAGTTTTTATGTAACTGCATCTGACCTCCTGGCCAAGGCAGAAACGCTGGAAATCAGAGTCATAAGATGCAACTTTACTAGTGGAAATGGTTTTCTTGAATTTTGAGAATTCTACTTTAGGTCAACTCATGTAAGTGGAGTTTAGTTTTTATTTTTTAAACATGCATGCACACAAAGGTTTTTCTTTACCTGGATTCTCTACTAGTGATTTCTTTTATCTGCCAAGATTTTTGCATTAAATGCATTTCAGAAGATAATGTTTGTTCTCAGCTATGACCCTTAATTCTTTAGGAAAACAAGTGCACTTCTGCTAATAAGAAGCATGAATGTCAAATTTCTATGGCTTTTTATGGGCAGTAAGGATAACACTAAAGGGAAGCAGCATCCTTGCAATGTCAGCTTTTACATCCACATTGTTTGCATTCTCTATGGTTGGTTTTTGGTATCATTTTAATTTTCATACACGCATACTCTCTCTATCTGAAGAAAAATCTGATAAGCTGCATATTAGTCTGTTATGGAAAGATCACCTTGAGAGAAATCTATGCAGACATGAACGCAAAATCCTGCTGCTTTCCAGTGAAACTAGTGCACATTTATCTGTTTGTCTGCAGAGACAGCAAACACTCAGAATTATTAGGGACATGAATAAAGTGCTGAAAATAGCGATGTTCATAATTACAGTCTAAGCAAGTTTCCATTCCCGTTGTTTGTGCTCTGAAAGACAAAGAGATACAATTAAAAAATTGAAAAAAGTCTTGCCACCAAGATACTGAAATAAGTCGTTGAATCATCTGCATATGGACCATTGATCTAAAGTAAACAATTCCATGATAAATTAAGGGCTATTTGTTTCTCACTTACTGCTAAACCAAAGCCTGCTACTTTTAAAAGGGGCAACTGTTACACAAAAAGGCTGCCCTTGCCAATTGGTCAATGCTTAATTCAACAGTTGTGTGTACTCTGACATCCAGATCACAATATTCCGTTCTGCTGTGCACATTAATTCAGCATGTCCAGTTGAGTTCTGACTAACAACTACACACCTCTACTTGGGTACCTGGGATTAGCCTGAAAATCACAAAAAGAGATAAAATGCCTGTTATGTACGAGAGCAGAACAGAAAAGGTTTAAAAGAGCACAATCGTACCTAAAATCTAGGCTCATTTTACAGGTGTCTCCCAGCTGCCCCAGTCCTGATCTACATCCCTGCATTGAGGCTTGCAAGTAAATTTGAACCTTTGGATAAAAATTTTCCTGACTACTGGTCAGTGTCACAAACTAGAAGATGTGAAGAAACCTGATGAGGGTATCTTCCATCCCTTTGACTGAAGCAGGATCAATCACAGGTGTCATTCCTGAACAACATTTGCCTAACCTGTTCTTCACAACTACAGCAGGCCACCAATGCTCCACAGCTTTCCTGCAGAGTACTTCCTTATCCCTAAGGAAAAACCTTAACTAGTAATCAAAGATCTCTTTTGCAAGCTAAACTCATTGCTTTCTGATGTATTTCTCATCTGTATGGGAGAACAGACTGTTTGGCTTTCGCAACTTTTTTTTTTTATGTATTAGGAGACTTGCTTTCTCTTGGTTAGGTAAGCATGTAAACAATTTTTATCTTCGTTCTGGAGACCTTTTATTCTAGATCTTTGACCAGGTTGCTACTTATTTGATTGCCTCCAAATTATTTTTCCTCTCTGCACAGTATCTAAAACACTGCCATGGAAACCTTGCGGCACTGAAAGATGAAGAGAGGTTGTTTCACTTTGCTCTCACAGACTATCCTCTAATTTCACTCCCAGAAGAGTGTTTACGTTCTCACCCGAACAGCGCTGTGAATTCATCCAACCCGTGGACCACAATCATTCCTGGGTCCCTTTTTACAAAGATGTTGGTAACTCGGTTGCTTTTCATTCTGCGTTTGAAAAGATGCTGGTTCCCGCTGAGGTGCAGCGCCCTGCACTTGTCCTTGTTAACTCACGTTCACCAACTTGTCAAGACCAATTTTAATGCTAAGCCTGTCTACACATTCTTATTCTCTTCCAGCTTAATGTTACCTCTAAATTTAATGACTGTACTCTTATTTCATCATCCAATCATTAATACAAAGTATTGATGAGTGCCACACAGAGGTCATATTCACTGACTTTAAGCCACTGAATTCTGAGAATAGTTTTCCAACTGGTATTGCACTGAGCCTTCAGCACATACAGCTAACCATGCTTCCTCGCCAAAAAAGTGTCAGGTGACACAATACAACAATTTTGTACTAAAAGCAGAATGTGTAACATCTGCTGTTTCTATCTGTTAAGAAAGCCGCCTTATTTTCAAAGGTGGAAATTAAATTGGTTAGATGTGATTTCTTCTTGACAAATCTGTGTTGGCTGTTTCTCGGCTGCTTGTTTTCTTCTAGGTACTTGTAAACTCTAATTTGTCCAGCGTTTCTGCAGAAATTTCTAGTAAGCTGCGAGACAGTTTGCCATCTATCCGTTTTCTCCCTCTTCAAAAATTAAATAAGGTAGACAGCAGGTTTTTCCTTTTTTTCAGCCTTCTATCATTTTGCCTGTCCTCCATAGGTTTTCAAAAGTAGCTGCAGATGCCACAGAGATATCAAGATCTCTCCCCCATGGAGTTCACAAGCAATGATGTCATGAATTTCAGGATCCTTCAGTTTCACTTGGACCACACTGAAGATGGTCAGTTTTCTCATCTCAGGATGGACTCTGTCCTCCAACACAAGGCTGCTGGTGAGTGCATTGCACGCTACCATGATTCACGCTGGAGCTTGCTGCCTTGCACAATCCTTGTCTATATAAAACCACTCATTTTCTCCGTGTCACTCATCAACAGTAACCATAGAGTCAAAGCCCACTACCATAGCCACAAAACAAATCTCACTCACATTCTTCATGCCCTTCATGCAAGGCAGAATTATCCATCTCTCTTTTGGACACTTGTAGCCATACAGTTCATTAAATGGATAAATATCATAAGAACATCACATCCCTTTCCACAGTCTGCTCTTTTTAGAAGTTTGGGAGAAAAAATATAATGAATCAACTCCTCAGACTTTTCCAAGAAGCAAGTTTTATTAGTTAATTGTACAAGTTTTCTTGCTGTTCAGAGTCCATGCTGTGTTACTGTCGTGGTTTAACCAGCAACTAAACACCACACAGCTGTTCGCTCACTCCCCCCACCTCCAGTGGGATGGGGGAGAGAATTGGGACAGTAAAAGTAAGAAAACTGGTGGGTTGAGATAAGAACAGTTTAATAATTGAAATAAAGTAAAATAGTAGTAGTAGTAGTAGTAGTAGTAGCAGCAGTAGTAGTAGCAGTAGCAGCAGTAGTAATAGTAGTAGTAGTAGTGGTGGTAGTAGTAGTAGTAGTAGTAGTAGTAATAATAATAATAATAATAATAATAATAATAATAATAATAATAATAATAATAATAATATACAAAGCAAGTGATGCACGATGCAATTGCTCACCACCCGCCGGCTGATACCCAGCCAGTCCCCGAGCAGCGATCGCTGCCTCCCAGCGAACTCCCCCCAGCTTTATATACTCAACATGATGTCATATGGTATGGTATACCCCATTGGCCAGTTTGGATCCGCTGTCCTGTCTATGCTCCCTCCCAGCTTCTCGTGCATCTGGCAGAGCATGGGAAGCTGAAAAGTCCTTGACTTCATGTAAGCACTACTTAGCAACAACTAAAACATCAGTGTGTTATCAACATTATTCTCATCCTAAAACAAAACATCCTTATCAAAACACACCTACTAGGAAGAAAGCTAACTCTATCCCAGCTGAAACCAGGACAGTAACTTGTGGGAAGGAATAGGAATAAAATAAAAATAGGGTGACCACTTCCTAGAGGAGAGAAGCCTATGGTAACCGGTACTGTTTGGTAACATTTAAGGCCAGAGATAATAGCTGCTCCCATCCTCTGCCCAGTATCACCCCATTCAAAATTCCTCCTTAAACAATGTCTGCAAGGAGTTAGTCAAGGATTCAATGGGAAAAAACTGGAGTTTCTTTTCATGTGGGAATATGCCAACTCCCATCTTCACTCACAGACCAGGGAAGATAATTTAATCCAACATTAATTTCACTGGAACCAGTTAGAAGTGAGCATAAAATCTTTCGCATGAGGGAGGACTTTGTTCCTCTGAAGCTTTCTAATACAACCAAATGAAATAAATCTCCTATTCTCCAAGTCATTTTTTCCTCTGTTCACTCTGTCTCCACTATAATGACTATTTTCCAGCTGTGTTCTTACATTGGTTCTGCCTACCCAGACTTTCCACATCGATGAGGAGCCCGATTTCCACAAGACTGAGAGAAATGGTTTGGCTGAGACGGAAACCAGCTCTCCGTATAATAACAGTGCATATAACTAATCAGGAATTCGGTGTTCTCAAATGATGCTGAATGGGCAAACCTGATCCAACTGTAGTAAACTTAAGCCAGCTGCTAGCAGGAGTAAGTGTCTTAGGAGGAAGAAGAGATAGAAGAGGAAGGAGACAGCCACATCACCGCACAGCAAACAAACAGGGGTCCTCCTGAAGGAGAGACGAGGGCCTCTCCAAACTGACAGATCATGCAAAGCTTGGTAGAAGTCAAAAGGGAAAAGCTGGCAGGAGAGCAGAAACCAGCCACACCCAGAAACCCACTTCACTCTTAAACGGAATGAGTAGCATATGGTCTTTAAAAAAAGCAAAAGAACAAAAAATCACCACCTTTGAGGGACAGCATATCATTTCATCATGTTTCTTGATTTTATTTACGTTTGAAGGGCTGTTGCGCAAATACCTATTTACAGGATGTCAGCAAAATTACTTGGAGTCATTCAACTGTTTGGCAGATAATTGGCACATCCTACTGCTGGAGGTGGGCAATCAACTCTGTTCTGTATTTCAGATGTAATGAAGGCATTGGACAAAATCTTTATATGCTAGTTTTGTTAAGTCATTGGATAATGTAAAAAAAAAAAACAAACCCAAAACCCCAAAACCAAAACAATAAAAAAACTATCACCCAGATCTTTTTTTTTCCAAAAATGATCAACTGTATCACAATATATTGTCTCCTTTTGGTACACTAAATGGATTATGTTGAAATATCTTTTCTCTGAATTCCCTAGAAGGAATTTAAGGATTAAGAGAAAAAGAGTTTCATTTGGCCCTGTTCTTTGTTCAGTATTGGGCAATCATCATCATCTGCTTTTCAGCAGCGGAGTTTGATGGAGAAGAAACGCCATAGCCAGCTGTTCTTGCCCTCCCACCTCGACGGGAGGGACAGTGCTCTGCTCAGAGATGCCCATCAGCCAGGACTCCTTGATCGCTCGCAGCCAGGCAGGTTGCAGGCTTGCTCTCAACCTCACAGCCTCACGAGATCCCTTCCAGGATTCCAGGTGTTCCTTTTCAAACCCAAGTGAAGGCAGAACACGCTGGCAGAAAATTGGAGACTTTGATTCTGTTCGCAGTAGGAGCTCGTCGTATCTTCCTTAGTGTCATGCGGCGCTTTTGACAAAAGCAAGCTACCCGTGCACCAAAAGCGGTTAGCTTTGCGTTGTTCCACAGGGATGGCTGCCAAGTTAAGTCTTCCAAAAACAAATTCCTGGCTGTGAACGGCAGGAACAGGGCTCACGCGATTTGTAAACAAGCTAAGGAAGAGGCCTGTCAGCCTAGGTGATGGCAGCCACGCCAAACCAAACAGCGGGCTCGGACCCCTGGGTTTGCAGTTGGAGTTTCGCTAAGAGGTCCCCTCGTCCCCCGCTACCAGCTCTGAGCCCAGAGAGGGGTCACCAGCACATTTCTCCCAGAGGAGGTTTCTCCTCAGAGTCAGGGCATCGATGCAGAGAGCTGCCCGTGTTGAACAACCTCCCGATGTCTGAAGGACTTCTCCTGCCTATCATTTATGGGCAGTGTCCAGTAACACCCTCGCGCCTCCGTCCTGATAAAGGGTGGTGAGCAGCTCTTGCCCGCCGCTCAGACACGGCAAACTCCAACGGCATTAGTCACCTTTCTTGATAAAATTCCACAGGATCGGACTGTTCTTTATCCTGATCCCTCACCTTCAGTCTAAACACGACCGGCCTCTTAGTGAAACACAGGTCTCCTATCTGAGCTATTCTTTGTCCGGCAGCGGAGCCAACAAGAGCACGAAGCAGGACATAGCTGCATCTGGAAAAGCACCTATTTTAATGTGTTCCACCCATCCGTGTCTCAAGGATGGTACTAGCCTGGTCCTAGCTGGTACAAGAATAGGGCCTCTATAAAATGGTAACAAGCAACAAAAACCTAATGAAGAAAAGCCGTAGCACACTGTTACAGGCAGTAGAACTTATCAGGGTTCTGATGAATCAGTGCTTAGCAGCTTTTTGAAAACAAAAGTTGTTTAATCTTAAGTCACTCTCAGTCACCATTTCGTCAGAGCAGAGCGTAGGGACAGAACTATCTAGAATTATATTTTGCAGCCATCACTTGCTTTCTCCCATGTGCTTTTACACAAACCATTTGTGGGTGTAAAACAGTGACCCTATCCTGACAAAATCCTGAACAAACTCCCTAAAAAAAAAAGAAAAAGACTTTGCTGCACTTCAAAATGCACTGGCCTCTGAGCCCTGCTTGCATAAGGTACGTGCTGGCACTAGTTCCCCAAACGCTGGCAAGATAACCGCAGTGCAGAAAAGCAAAAGCAGCTATTTTGACGCACGGTTTGGGAAGCAGCAAATCATTCATCTGGGTGAGAAAGAGAAAGAAAGCTCATGTGCTGAAGCAGCAGGGAGATGCTCAGCGTTTTCTTCTGTATTTCTTAAATATACAGTTTAAGAAGGTATTAGCACTAACCTTCAGTGCTGTACAGGCCTGCCAAAAGTGACGACACCTTGAAAAGGAGGGGTAGGACCTACTGTTGGTAAAGTCCACATGTATTTAATTTTATAGCTTTTCAGCACCTGAATGATGACTGATCTTATATAAACACAAGAAATATCAAAGTACCTTTGTAATGAGACATTTGTTTTAACTAAGGAGCCTAACGCTGCACTGTGGTTTCTTGGTTAAATAAGCTGAATCTCCTGTCCCACTAATTGACAATCACGTCAGTTTTTCCACTCTAAGTGACTAATGGAAATTTGAATACCACACATGCTTGTTTGCCTGAAGTTTGCTTAATGTTGCATGATTGCAAAGCATTTGTAGATTTAGTTTCTAATGTATTGATTTTTCTTGTTAAGCTTTGTTGTTCAGAGTCAGCAAAGTCTATTTAGAAAACAGCAGTGGCTTGATCATCTCCAAGGTACAGAGACGTCACAACCCTCGTTAGCTTCATGGTGAGCTGAAGGTGTTTTAATCCTCCAAGGGAAGGAAAATCAGAACGGAGATCATTTGCCAATTCCCAACTATCAGGTTCTGGCAACAAAATATGTCAGAAGAGTTAAAGAGAAAATCATTTTTGTACCTGCAAATAATCTGCTATTTATGAGAAAATTGGAAGTAATCAGGCTGTCCCTGACCATGAAAAGTTATATGAAGGTTGCCTTTCTTTTCAGATAAAGGTTCCATGCGTCTTGATAATCTCCTGACAACATCTGAGGATTTTACAGCCTGAAAAATAAAATATGGACACTTACACAGGTTTGGATAATGCAGGCACTGGAAAAAACAATTATTTTCTTTATCTTCTGTGAGGACTGTAGGGAAAGAGAATCTCTTACTTGGAAAAAGATCCTTTTCCACGGCACCTCAAAAACAGAGAGGGAAAAACGGGTTCTGGTCCTGCTTACATTTAGCAGCAGTGTCCCCATTCAGCAGTGGAACTTGTGTGACTAAATTTTCAGGTGTCAGAGCGGACTGGTGTGCCTTTGTATCCCAGGGACTTCGGCTCCTTGTGAGTTCTTAACTCATCTTAAAGTTTGATGGGGTTGACTGTCTCTGGGCAAGTAACAAAGTTGGCAGCAGAAATTCCAGAATACCCTCTACTACTTATCTTCTTTAAAAAGTTATGAAAACCGTAGGGTTTTAGGAGATATATGGAAAATGTTTGAACATAAACTTACCATATATTTGTGGTAAACATATCATTCACCATATATTCAGACTTCTACTGTAAACGCTGCATAAAATCTAAGATTAACATAGCATTCAAATTTAGATCCCTGAGTTTTGGTAAAGAAAAAAAAAATCTCCTTTTCTTCCTTAAACTTTCTGGATCATCTTTGGCATTTCTGAATTATTGAATCTACATGATATAGAAAGTGAATCAGGGACAGAAAAGATTATGGCCCGCAACAGAAAATAACAAAAGGCATTTAATGTGGAGCAGCATCACATGGTAAGCTTGCTATTTCATTTCCATCAAAATAATTTGGGCAGACAGATTAAGAAGGGTGCTAAAATTACCTTATATATCAAAGGGGTGACATCTCCTCCTGACGAAGTTTTCCAGAGCTTTATTCATTAATCATTTGGGAGAGCACACTCTAACTCTGTAGGTGCTGAGCAGGATGCTACCCTGGAGATCAAGCTAAAGGGTTAATAACTCTCCTGGCTCATCCAGGCTGGGGATAGCTCAGACAATGACTATCCCATGCTCAGCAAATGCTGGAGGAGAGAAGGCTATTATAGCAGGCATTTTGAAAAAAAAAAATAGATTCGTGTTGTATGCTCCAAATAAAATGCACTGGCTGACATGGGGGGTTGGCAGACACTTACAAGAATGTTTTATTGTTGATAATAATTTCATATTGCTGATTAAGAAGAGAGTTGCCATCTATTTAAACTATTTAAATAAAGGCTAAACAGGTTTTTCAGTGCATATTTTCTATGGGTCAGTCTAGATTAATCTGTTCTTTTCTTCCCGTATCTCCTCCCCTAGCCTCAAAAAAACAAAAACCAAAAACCCCCAAAACCCCACACTGACATTTTTAGCAGTTTGGAAAAAGTAAGCATTTTCCAAGCTCCTGGGGACAGATTTTACTCTCCAAGCTGGGAAAAATGCAATACGACTTCACTGTTATTTCAGCAGAAAACCGTAAAAACAGAGAATAAAATTTAGCTCCTGCTGTTTTGTGTTTCTGAAGGAAAATCTTTGCCTTTTAGTCTTGTTTATTCTTAAAAAGTTAAAAGTGAGTTGAAGCTTGTTTCAAAATGTTGGCTACAGAAGAGCAAATCTGAAAGTTGGATTTTCTTATGCCATTTCTGTTAAAGTGTGGGATTCAATAGCAAAATCTAGCCTTAAGTCAAAGCATAAATGTGTTTATCAGAGTCCCAGCCTGATATAAGATCTGGTACCACTTAATTAACCCTAAGTCCCTATAGCAGTTTATGATTCTGTGGTACAATCCTATTTGGTGTGAAAAATAATAGGATATATCAGTCTAAAAGTTCATCTACCGATTTAAAACACATACTCATGACTAAACCCTGTAAGGCTTGATCTGTGCTGATCTCCATCATGGTAGTGTCTACCCACATCGCTGAAGGCTGTTCTGGGGTAGGAATTGCAAAAGAAAACCTCCCTCACTGCTTGGGAAAAAAAATGTGGAAAACACAGGAAGATGCAGAAGGACATAAGTAACATTATGTCCTTGCACAGAAAACAAGTTTTCTTTTGACATCGGTACCCAGTAAAAGGGATGTGGAGGAAGGACTGGCTCTTTGTTTCGCCAAAGCATCAGGCTGGTAGGCAGCAATGATGCTGTGTGTAGACAAAAGCTGTGCATGGCTCAGTCTTGCTATCTGATAAGGAATGGGACTGAAGGTTTCTCTGAACGCAAAGAAAAAGCCCCAAAAGACGGGGCTTGTGAACAACCACTCTGCCTGCTCAACTCCCTCCTGCCTATAGTGGAAGCCAGCACCGCAGTATATATTTAAATACAGAAACCTGTTTTGAAGTTGTGTGAAGGTTTTATATAAGTTATCTATCTCACAAGAGAAACTAATTAGGTGTAGGCAATTGATGCAAGAAACAAGAGAGCAATTGTGCCATTGCAAGCTCACTGGGAAATGGTAAAGTAATGACTATTTCAACAACTTCACACTCTTCAGCGAACCTCACAAAGCACTCAAAACCAGTGGTTTTCTCAGGCTTTAAGAACAGCAACAACAAAAAAAGTGTTAGGTGCATATTTTCTAAGGAATTTCCCCATGTCTCCACCTTCTTCCTCAAGAAAAGCGTTAACTCTGTGTACAAAATCATACCCTCAGTCTCAAAAAGTTGCCTATGCAAGCTACCAGCTTCTCTATCTCCTAGGAGGTGCAATGCAAAATGCAATCGGATACTGCGCTAGTATCTGCTGCTGCATTTCTCACACAGATGACACAGCTTTGTCTCAAAGGACGCCGCTTTGCCCCTGTTTCTTCTTTGACTCCCGCCCTGCCAACAGCCAGCCACGGCACCACGCTCCCAGAGACGGCTTTTTGCAAAACTTCATGTCACTGTGGAGCGTAAGCCCACATTGCTGCAGATTGCTGTTCTGATTCGCCTAATCCTGCACAGACCGAACCGCTGCAACAGCGAGCGGCTGGCAGGGCTCTGATCCCATCAGGAATTACCCTGACAGCTTTCCCCTGGAAGCGGCACAGCCGAGGGGATGCTTCAGAGAGCACATCCCTCACCGGCAGTCTCTCTGCAGTGGGATCAGGCCATAGATGCGCTCCCTTTGGAGGAAGCCTGGCTGTCTCAGAGGATCGCTGAATTCCTGGAATACAGACTTCTGGGGGGAAAAAAAATTAAAAAATGACCATATATTTGTGTCTGAGTACATGCTTCAGTCAAATGATTTCAGCTGCCTCTCTAAGGCTGTCACTGACAAACGCGAAGGCTCAGACCCTTCCTTCAGCAGGCAAATGTAGAGGCTGACAACCAAAAAAAAATAATACTCTTCCATCTCCAATCCATCCCTGGAGTCCAAGAAGGAGGAAAGGGTCAGCAGGAGGCGTTCATGTTCAGCCACGATGAGCTCTCACCAAGCAGAGGCCAAACTTCTCCAGGTTCATCCTTCCCTGCTGAAAGAGAGAAAAAGCAACAATAAAAGTGCAGAGGCTCATGCTGCACCTGAGGGCACCGCCACCAGCTGTTAACAGGACTGGAACAGAGGTAATGGCGTGGCAAGGAATATTAGCACACTTAAGGCACTCTTGCATGGCATTACGACTGCATTACCGCGGAGCAGACACCTCCAGATGCCAAGAGATATCCACGCAGCACTGAATGCTACTGAGAGTCCACAGATCACTGAGCACCCTGGAAAATCCTTCCAGATCGTACGGAAACGTAGTAGTTTGGCTGTGTCGATGTTGCTGTCGGCGATGTTCTCTCACACAGTATCCCTCAGGGATTTATTCCAAGGTGACGTGCACAAGTATGTGGGGGACACATAATATATTTCACAGGGAATGGTTTGGAAGCCATTACAGCTACGACTGTTGCATTAGACAGATCTTCAAGATTGCTTTAAAACAACAGAAAGCGTTAATCCTCAAAACCAGTAAGAGTTTAAAATAAGATGCTAAGAGTGTAGTCATGGAGTGCTAGCCTCCTCAGCCCCAAAAATGAGCACAGGGTTTTGAAAGGAATAAAATTACAGCTGAATTACAAACTGCTTCACCTGCAAACTCGTTAGACACGCTGTGTTCAACACCATAACACACCACGTCTGCTCCTAACACGTGCCTTACACAGTCACGCTGTACAGAAACAACGGAAAGGGGTCAGGCTTTGGGTGGGCAGGTGTACGTGCAAAGGGTGTGGATTTGCTCTCTAGCGAAGTCAGGGCCGGCAGGGAGAAAGTTCAGGAAAAGCCACATAATGCAAACCCAGAACTACTTCTACCAGTGCAGGGCCACATGGACAAGCCCAAAATATCGGGGCGAGCACTTCCAAAGCAACCTTCTTCCTCTGGTTTTGTTCAACTTCTCAGGCTGCTTGTGGAGTCTGAATTTTCCCAATTCTTTCCAGTGGAGGGCTAACCTATTATAAATTGGTTTTGCCACCCAAGCCGTTTCCTGTGAATAGTCCTGCTTCATAGGTCTTCTTTCATGTTCTTTTCAGACTTCTGTAATACATTTCCCAAACTCTTTTTCCACCCTTCCCCATGAACTCCATTGCAGATTTTGCTCACGTAGGCTAATGAGAGGAAAGTTGTCTGCTCTTCTTGCTCTTCCATGGTACACCAAGCAGTTACAGCCCTTCACCAGTACAAATACTGAATGCCCTGGGGCACTGGATCCGAAAAAACTTCACGACTTATGAAGACTCTGCTTGTGGTACGAACTGAAACTGCTTCTGACAAGTTCAGCTTGTCTCTGATAACTAACAAGTTTACAAAACTGAGCAAGAGTCTGATGTGAAAAAATGAAACTTTGTCTTCATTACAACATATTTACTAAGAATCTATTAAATGTAGAGGTTTAGTTGTTAGGTAGTAAATTTTTGTTCTGGAATAAGCGGTTTTCTTGGTATATGACAAGGATGGTTGAAGTGCTCACTGGCCTAGCAGCCAGTGTGAGCAGAGGTCCACTTGGCTGGAAGTTGTTCATGAACTGACCTTTCTATCTACATAAGTGTGCGTTATTCGTATCTGCTCACCAGCCGCAAACATATTTTAATCTAAGGATTGCTCATCAACACTTTACTTTGGCTTGTTACTTGTGGGAGTGCAACTGTCAAAGAAAACATTAATAAATTTTAAATTTATAAACACTCCGATACTAGCACATTATTTGTTTTTTGCAGGTAATAAATCTTTCAGTTTGAGAAAACAATAATGTGTAGTAGCCTGAGTACAGACGAACAACAAATGTGCTCTGTGCATATAGTAGCAAAATAAAGGTCCCTTTCAGCCATTTAAAGACTAATGAATTGTTTGCTATCATTTGGCCTGCCCTAGTGTGAAATTTATCTGTTTTTCTACAGAAATTTATCTGCAATTCTACAGATAAATTACAGAGTGAACCACTTGCTCCTGTTTAAGTCATTAACAGAACTGTTCTGCTGGCTCAGATCAGGCTCTGATGTCCTGCACATTTCTTTGCCCAGTTGGCTGTAAAGTCAACGTGCTGCACTCCTACCATAGTAAGGGATGTCCTACTGCCTCAGGATTTACTACTAAATATACACATATTAAACATGCAGCTGCAGTTAACCTTGCAAATTCACTGTTCGATACAACTACAAGCTGTACATCAGATGTGCCAAAAAAAAAAGGGAGAAAGAGATATACTGACTCATGAGCAGCTTATTTAATTTGCTTATTAATGGCCTTATGCTTGACTGAGTGATTATTTCCTATTGGGCAGTGAGTTAACTTCCTGCAGTAACAAAAACAATTCTTGGAAGATTTCATAATAAGTATTATTCTTTAAAAAAAATGAAAGCTCAAAAAACCTGCACACTGAGATTTCAGCTAGACTACAAAAGTTATTCCTACTGAGTTATTTTTTTAAAGCTAATACAATAATTTCATTTAAAAACACAAAACATATAGCATGTGACGAATAAGTGAGCAGTATGTGCCCAACAGATTTGTGAAAGTTGGGAAGCAATGCCATTATATATATACATATATATATATACACACACCCCACACACACACACACCGGGTTACATACAAATATAACATCATTCACTATTAAAAATTTCAATTCAGTTATTCTAAAACTGAATAGATGTGTGTACGTGTATACTATTACAACTGGAGCCACAAGTGTCCTACACAGGTATCAGACTCTAAGAAGAATTTTCTTGTGGTTAAATCCCACCACATGCACTGTGCCACAGCCTACTGTCCGACACTAAGAACAGTATAATGGTATATTCATTTAGTATCCGTTAATATGTTTATGTAAACACAAAGTGTGGGACAGTGCGGGGGGAAAAACCAAGCAAAGAATTCTCAAATGAACAATTTTAAGTAGTTGAAATGTTCTCAGTAGAAGTGAAAGCAAGAATCAAACAAATCAAAGACAAGCAAAGGCAGAATCCTTCTGCTACCCTTCTTTTACATCAAACCCACTACATGGCTAAACTACATGATGCTCATAGTAGGAGGTTAAATTGTAAGAAGCAACAGTTTACATTAGCTGAATTTTCAATTTTCTTAGAATTTCTTTTTAATTTGTTCATCACGCATAGCTGAGTTCTCCAAATATCTTCCTCCAGTACAGAAATCTGAGCTGTCTCAAGATCCCAAACAACAGCCACATTTCCATTTCTAGCTCTAGGAAAATTAAATTTTATTCCTCACATGACACCTTCAGCAGTGGGGAGGTGTTCTTTCCCACCATATGCAACTGATGAAGTCACCAAAAATATAAAGCAATTGATACTTTTTTCTAAAGGAAAAATAAGTAAGCCATGTACCTGAAAAAAAACAAAGAGTTTGTTCACCTAAAGTGGGGCCTCTTTTTCTTTTTTTAAATCCTGGATTTTGCTATCCAACCTGATGCTCGAAAAATGAGGAAGGAAAGTAAATTAGAAGGAAAAGTAAAGAAGAAAAAATTAGAAGGAAAGTAAGAAGGAAAGTAAAAAATTCTGACTCAGTGTGCTGTCTGCCCAATGAGGACAAAAGCCAGCTATATATGCTTTCATTTTTTCTGTGAATATTGTGCTCCAGACTCACATTTTACTGCTTTCTAGCACTTCTTCAGGCCATACATCTCCAACAGCTGCCTTCTTGCATAAATACACTGACATGTCCTATTTACTGCAAATTCCTAAAGCAGAATGCTGCTAAATTCCAAATACAATTAAAAAAAAAAAAATGCACTGGGATGGAGCCGCACACGGTATCTTCAGGCCCTCAGGGACAGCCTTCCTTCTGCCTCCAGAGGCAGGGAGGGATCTCCTTTTTGCTCTGAAACCTTAAATTTTAATGAAAATATTTTAAATCATCTGCTAACGTTAATAAGCATGGGTTAGCGTCAAAGAGTTTTGGGACACACAGACAGACGCAGGCACACATTTTGATTTTTATTAAGCTGCTTTAACATCCAGGACCCCCAAAGCTTCACTCCGCGCTTCCCTGAGGGGTCTGGATGAAGACCAGAGCCAGCGTGACATTACGAAGCACCTTGTGGCCACTCTTGATGGGTCATTTCACCCTTGCAGCTCTTGCTGACCAGCACGGACGTTAACCCAGGTATGTCCACATCCACGTGCGAGGACGCAACTCAACTAGGAGTTTTCCTAAGGTGGACTGGCCCCTTTGCTCAGACAGGCAGCGGGGTGCGGGTGCAAGGAGGCAGCTGGGCTTGAGCTAGGTCAAGATGAAGACCAATGCCCATTTTTCTCTTGGAGGACTAGGAAAGTCTCCTGTTGAACACCCACACTTTGAAGGCCTTTGTCTAACAGGTAGTTTGTGCAAGCCCCGTTTTTGAAACTCCCTAGGTAAACTGTACTTTTGCTCTCCCCTGCGTGTGTGTGCTTTGAGAGCTTTATTGCACGGCGTGAGTTTGTTCAGGTTCCTGACCACAGCCTTCTGCAGTCTAAAATGCAATGACGAACCTGTAATTGCAATGGCCCCTTTATTTTCATTGTGTCAGCTGGTGGCATTTCTAGTCCCAGTGTGAAAACCAGACTGAAACTGCGCTCGTAGGCACCTTCCCTGACACCAAAGTCAAGTAAGGTATAACTAAGGATTTGTAGGTAGGTGTTGCTTCTAGATGTCGGTGAATTTTGATAAGATTAGCAAGAGTTGACTGAAACGTTTGGGTTGCTAATATGAAATTGAAAGCTCCTCTCCCCCCACCCCATGTTTTTCGAAAAGGGACTGAATACATTAGAGAAGGAAATTATCGCCAGAGAAGTAGAACATATCCTGCTGCTACTAACGGGAAAATGAACAGTGACTCAATAAATAATAATGTAATATATAAGCTTGTCTTGACCCAGTGAGGCACCAGGAAAAAGCAAAGAATATAAATATTCACTAAACTTTATAAATATTAATAAAATTGTTTTTAAGTAGTAACAACCCAGCCAATCCCTTTCCCTCAGACTGTTCCTTCCTAGAAGATCAGAATTTTTTCTTCCTTAAGTGAGGATTTAATCTTTATTTTTTATATATAAATGCTGCATATCGTGTGGATAATTAGAACAGCAAGGAAGCACTCAATAAACAATGCTCTGAAACAATTTTTTCCAGAAATATTGTTGTTATTCTTCCCTGTGCTTTGCATTTGCTTTGTTTTTTTTTCCTTGAAATGTCTAAACAGTATAAGCATTCCTGGAAAGTATTTATATTTTTCTTTTACGCACTTCCTCCTTTCAAGTGCTTCACTCTCGACTTGGAGTTTCCCGGGGCTGGCACGCCAGTCTTCGTGCGGCACCAGCCACGGTGTTTATACAAACACAGTCCAGCCACATCTCAGTCACTGCATCAGCTTTTCTGCTGCAGTTGATAAACGCTGATGCTTGTTCACACACGCCCAAGGCTTAAACTGCTCTGTTCGTTTCTCCTACGGCCTCGCTTAGTAATACGGTCTTTCTCAAGGATGACTTCTCAAGGGTGGGAGACACTTCACCCAGTTGCCAGCCCTGGATAATCTGATTCCTTACCATTCGAGGTTTAGTTCTCATGCTAAGTAAGGTATTTAGCATCGTTAGATGATCATCCCTTTGTGCTCGGCACTGGTGAGGCCGCACCTCGAATCCTGTGTTCAGTTTTGGGCCCCTCACTACAAGAAGGACATGGAGGTGCTGGAGCGTGTCCAGAGGAGGGCAACAAAGCTGGTGAAGGGCCTGGAGCACAAGTCTTATGAGGAGCGGCTGAGGGAACTGGGGTTGTTTAGTCTGGAGAAGAGGAGGCTGAGGGGAGACCTCATCGCGCTCTACAACTACCTGAAAGGAGGTTGTAGCGAGGTGGGGGTTGGTCTCTTCTCCCAAGTAACAAGCGATAGGACAAGAGGAAATGGCCTCAAGTTGCGTCAAGGGAGGTTTAGATTGGACATCAGGAGAAATTTCTTTACTGAAAGAGTGGTCAGGCCTTGGAACAGGCTGCCCAGGGAAGTGGTTGCGTCACCATCCCTGGAGGTATTTAAAAGACGTGTAGATGAGGCCCTTAGGGACATGGTTTAGTGGGCATGGTGTGTTGGGTTGACGGTTGGATTCGATGATCTTAGAGGTCTTTTCCAACCTTAATGATTCTATGATTCTATGATTTGGAAGTTGTCTTTATTTTTTGGCATGATACATATGTCAAGCTCCTGAGCTATCCCAGGGAGCACTTTAGGACAGCTACAAATAAACGGCACTTAAGCCATTCCAGGAAAGGGGGACGAAGCCCAAAGGGTTTAGCTGGTGTTTTGAGGATCACATAAAAATTCCTTCTAAATCCCAGTCTTTTCTAAATCCTTTCTAACCCAACCAGGACTGTTATTCCGGAGAATGTGCCCTGCCCTGTTGTAAATACCCACAGCACAGATGCAGCTTTAGGAGTCCAGAGCTGGTGATTTCCCACCACTGACTGTGAATAAAATGAGGGTAAAGCAGTGAAGAAACACTGCCAGAAAGCAGCTAATTTAGAGCAAAGAAGAGGGAAAAAAGCTCTGACTCGTGCCTGCAGTGGCTGCAGAAATACGAGTTTGGGAATATTGATGAAAATATCAGTAATTAGTGGTTAAAAATAAAGGTCTTCTGGCTAGCCGTAATTTATGACACATCTAGCTTTAGTGGAATGGTTGCAATTGACTAATTACTTTCTAGCATGTGTTCACCAATTTATGTTCAAACATTAACAGAAACAGTTGAAAAGAACAGAGTCTTTTACAGCCCCTCATGGTAGCAGCGACGTTATCAGATTGCTCCACTTAGTATATTTTGCTGAAATCCAGTGCATTTGAATACTTTTGAGATTATGAATGATTTACTAATTAATAGGCCTAACCAGTCCCTTGAATTATAGTTTACAAATTGTTTTAAATTACTTAACCAGCCTCTGGCTTCCTGCTGTTTGTTTTCCACGCTGTGGTAGAAAAGAGGTCAAGGTACGCAATACAATTATGATTTATTGATTTATACTGTGGAAGGGTAACAGTCTTCTTGGCAAGACTTTACTTTTCTAGTGGCTTAAAAAAGGCTATTAGGCAATGACTAATATTATTATAGCTCTAATTTAACATGATTAAATGGTTGTATTTTATTTGGCAGTGGCTGGTACAGTTTGAGAAGCAAGGAATCACTTAATTACTAGAGTGATGGGTGTCTTGGAAACCCTAACTGAGACAAGTTTCATTGCTTTTGTTTCAGTGTGGATTTAGCAGATGTTGGATAGTTTCTTTCAATTTGAAAATTCAGCACATGGCATTATTAATATTTTAGCTGGGGGGGGATGGGGAGAGATGTCCCAATCACTTTGATTCACCCATTTCAAACTAACATGGATTTAAACCCTTAATCATACATCTCCTAGCATGCATGACATGCTAATGTTCGTGGTATGCTGTACACAAATATATCCCAAACATTACTGAGATTGCAAAGAAGTGGTAAAGGCATCCGTATTCCTGGAAAGGCCACTATGTCCCGTTTCAACAGTTTTTCATTGCTTTTAGTGGCTTTCCTCGGGCACAGCAAGTTCATCTTCATCTTCAGCAAGCACCTGCTCTCAATAAAATCTTTAAGGAGGAGCATTTGAGCAGGGAAGAGCAGGAGAGCAGAGCAGTACCCTACTGATGCCCTAAGGAGTCATGCTGTCATGCAACAGGTTAGCGTAAGGGACTGTCAAGGTGTCTTGCTCCCCATCATCATCATCACCATCACACCCTGTGGCACCGTGAACCTTCCCCGCACACTGGGTGCTGGTTCAAAGTGAAAAACCTGCAGCCAAACGGAAACTGCAACCAAGTGTCACGTGGCGTGCCCGTATACGCAGTTAATTCTGAATAAATCCCATTAGATACATATGGAAGGCACAAGCCAAGTTCTTTTGGGTTGTTTGTTTTGCAAATTAATGATTGAATATTCAGGCTGCTTTCCATGGGAAAAAGCATTCACTTTCAGTCAAATGCTCTCTCTTCCTATTCAATCACAAAGTCCAAACAAATATTATTATATTACCTCCAAGCAAAAATGTAACCTTGATCTTTAGATGATGTTAAAGACTCTGTGTTTGCGTAGGGTTAAATGCAGCAGCGTCCAGTGCTTACTTCAAGTATTTTGTAGTTATGTATGAAAGAAAAAAATAAAACAGAGACACAACCACAAACAAAAAAAAAGGAACTTAGCATGTTATCTATAGCATTTCCTTTCCTCTTCCTTTAACATTGAGAAGCATGTTTGTTTTTAATCAAGGTCAGGCATTCCGGAGTATACTAGTCATATGTAAAGATAGTGCCCTGTCTTGTTGAATGGTGAAAATTATAGCTGTATCAAGAGCAAGAGACAGTTAATCAGACATTAATAATATGTATATTTTGGTGTATCTTTCCAGCTTCTTGACGCATACAAAAGCCTTCACATTTTTATTACTTACCAAAGTAACATCACAGTAAACTGCTGGTTTGTATTCTTAATAATTTTAATAATTTTTATACAAACCGACAATACTGATACTCTGGAACTCTTGCCTGAAAATGCAAAAGCTTAGTTTTTTGGAACTTAAAACTAGTGTCTCTGGAAGAAGCTGAAGTCTGAATTCACTGAGCTGGAGGGCTCAAACCAGTTGTGTCCTTTCTACAGCAGGCAACGACGGCAGGCAAGGAGCAGGCTCTAACTCACCGCCCACCACCACAGCCCCTTGCCACACGCATGCTGCCCATCGCTGACTTGCACTGTGCACATACCAACTGTCCAGCCTGTGCCATAGAGCCCACGTACCTTCTTGATAGCCCTTCAGCCCAACAAAAACCAGGTGAGCATTGCCCCAAACTTGACAGCCTGAAACACAGGTAGAAGCGTGGCTCACTCCAGCCCTCCCAGCGTCCCTGTAAACCAGTTAAAGATCAATCCAGAAACAAAAAACAAGCCTGAAACAACCTCTCGGAATCAAATACACCTATTTTTATGGCCTCAGAGAAAAATTGGCCAAACAGCCAGGGATGAGCCTTGTATCACAAGACTTTAAACCACCTTTATTGACTATGTAATCTGGTTGAGCAAAGATAAGGTAGCTTCACAACCACGTACTCTCCAGGTCCTGCTTACAAGGAAGCCAGGTCAGTTTTTGCTGATCCTGGGCTGTGGGCTGGGCTGCCATGGGCCCAGGTGGTCCACATCATGCAATTCAGTGAGGGCTCCTGGTAGCCTTGGTGCTGGCTAAAGCTGAGACCTGGAAAGATCCCAGGACACCAGCAAGCTAGCCTGCTCTCTCCTCCTTACCTGTTGGGCCTCAAGAGCCCAGACCTGGAGCTTCCCATGTCCTCTCCTCTCTCACCTTGTGCCAAACCAGTTTCCAAAGCTCTTTCCTAACATGTTAGTCATATGCATGTCCTGGGGGTCCAGACAACGAACTGTTGTTTCTTCCAGAACATAGCTGGAACTTGCACGATCCATGAGACTGCAATAACTGAAGACATAAAGGAGAGTTTGACCAGGTGCAACAGGTTCTTCTTCAAGACCTCCAACCTCAAGACACCCGAAGCTTGGGCACTGCAATATTTTATCTCTGTCCCACCTAGACCTGCAATCTGGATGCGAGCAATAGTCTTCTGGAAGATCATCCCTACATCATGATCCTAGAGCTAAGATAAACACCCTCAAGGACTGGGAGAGGCAGAAGATCCAAGTCGTCATCTGGGCATCACCCAAGGCTCTCACTGTGGCTGCAGGAGAAGGGGGAAGCGATGCTCTGGGCAAAGGAGGTGACAGAAGCAAAATCTATTTTGTCTCTGCTGTATGCAAATACCTCCTGGAGGGGCACTAATGTACGTGGGGAGTGGGTGGCGAACTTGACCTTGATAAAGTCCTAGCCAGCAATAAGAGCGATGGTTTCAGATACGCTCCGGTTTCTGTAGTGGAAAGCCAAGGGCAGGCGAGCGTTAAGTGCACTGGTGCTGGGACTTTGCATAGGATGGCAGTGGGCAGGCAAGAGCACCAAGCTCGTGCGTTACGGCTCAAGGGCTGCGAGCGAGCCGGGTCCACCGCCTGCATCTGCATTGCCGGTGGAGGTGGCACTTCTGCCCATCAGCTGCCTCTGAGCGGAGGTATCTTCTGCTCTCTGGAGGGGCAGCTGCCGGCTGTCATGTTGGAGACCAAGTATATGCCAATACGCAGGATCGCAAGCTCACATCTCAATGTAAAGGGCCAGCCACTTTGGGGTGAAGTCTTTCTAAAGCTGACCTGTCAAGTCATTGCATTCTGCTGCTTGGCTGGGATTGCACGCACCCTCACACTGAATTGACTAATTCCAGGTTTTTATGGGAGATCGGGAGATTTGGTTTCTCCACCTGCAAAGCAAAAACAGGATTTATGTTCACAACACAAGTCAGTTAAGACCAGATTTTCATGCCTGTAAATACAAAATATAGCCAGTGAAATTTGATGTCAAGAAATATTGTCTTGAGAGCTACTGGATCATGACCTGACCTTGAGAAGCCGTAGGCGGTCGCTGCCAACTGTACCCTGCCAGTACAAACGAAAACAGTCACCCCAGGCGAAATCCTGCAGTTGCTAATAATCAGGCTAAGACAATGACACCCACTGTCACTGATTTGTTTTCTGTGTTTTCAGTTTTGGCCTAGAATGGGTCTTACCAGGAAGACGCTCTTCTTCTTCACACTTAATGGGATTAAACCTCCCCCATCCTTTCCTGCTCTCTGTATTCTTCTTTCTATAGAAATGTAGAAATGCAAACATCTCACTTTCAAACCTCCTCTCCCAAATTCAAGGAGTATTATTTATTTAAAGCCTTATTTATTTCTTTAAATTTAAGACTAATTCATAAAATACTGAGATACTCACAATACAGAAGCTCTCTCTCCAGGACAAGGAATTAAATATGCTTTTATTTCCCTCTCCCCCAGGAAAACTAGAAATAATGGACCTAATTTTGAACAAAACATGTATTGCCACTACTAATATAAAACTCATATCTGACAAAAAAAAAAGGGCTTTAATTAATTTCAACACAACAATTTTCCTTCTAGAGTAGATATCAGATTAAAATATGTAACAAGCAGTTCAATTAGTCAGAACTAATGAATTCCGAACACTTGTGGTCTACAGGCACTAGCTGTGTGTTTTATGATCTAGATGTTAACTTACTTCATATGATATGTAAAACACTGCCTCTGTTAACTAGTACTTCCGCAAAAAAAAAAAAGTATTTCTGAGAGTATTTGAATATAACCAGAGAAGATGTGAACAGAAGTGCACACTCTGTTTCTTTGCTAATTCACACAGTTTCAGAAAGCTATGACATTTTTAAATCACGTTAGCCTCAGTTTTATGAGGAGCAGAAAAATCTCAACTTCTGTTTCCTTTGCAATAAAAGATTGTTTTCATGAACATTCAAGGCTCCTTTTCTGGGTTAGAAAAGCAAGATGATATTGTTTTTCCATTTACTTTCTCCTCTAGAGCATGCTGGTTTCAAAAACAAGGTCTATGTCCCCAGGGTTGGATGGCATAACTGTGTATACTGGCTCCGAGGATTTAGCTGTCCATCTCCTGAGGCTACGTGGGATTCTTTTCCATGATCAGAGGAATTATCTTTAATATTAATCTCCCAAAGTTTGTAATGAGCCATTCCATTTGCAAGTCAGAAGGCTTGCTAATAACTGCCTGGCATTTGCCCTGCTGGTTCTTGCTCTGCACTCCACGGCAGAGCATGGTTTTTAAGGTGGGCAGACTGTTGCCCAGCCGGTCAAAGAGCAATGGTCCACACCGCTGCCGTAGGTCAGCCTTAGTCCACTGAGGACCAGGATTAGAGGTCTTCTAATGTGCAACAGGTCTTCTGCCAGCACTGAATATAAGGAGTTGATGCACTCTTAACCCTGCGGAGCCCCTTAGCGCTGGAAAGTAACATGATTTTGTTAAATCTGGCTCTCAAGATGGAAGAACCTAAAAGCTGTAGGCACATGGTCCTTGGAGGAGAATCGCAGGAGCACCTTGCTTAGGTGCTCTGAATAGGCTTGCAATGCTCGTCAGAAGGCAGAGCATCACGCATATGGAAATAGTGGGAAGAGACTGGGTGATGGAAAACATGAAAAAATGAAGGCAAGGAAGCTCTCAGTAGTTTCTCCTCTTTGCTTCTGCTCTACAGCTGTATTTTTTTCCTACCTACTCTCACCTTGCCAAGGAACTGCCCAGAGCACACGTAACGGATGGCAGAAGCTGTAGACATCTCACCTTTTATACAGTAGACATCTCACCTTTTATACAGTAGACAGCTAATCACACTGCTCACAAACGAGGGCAGGGATTCAGGCCCTCTGCAGCCCCCCAAGTTCAAACTCACCTCTTAAACCTTGAGTCTAGTCTAACGATCGGAGTGGAGAGCTTCCACCGCCTGCGCATGGCTGTGCCTCAGCGCAGGCAAGGGTTCAGCATTCGCTGGGACAGAAAAATCAAGAGATACCACAAGAAAGCATGCATGTCCCGAAACTTGCAGAAAGTCCCAGTTAAAATGGCTAGATCAGCTTTATTAAATGTGTAACAGACAATAGCTGGATAGAGGATTCACATGGGTGGAGACATATTAACCAGTGAACCATGTATTTTGCCATCCGAATAGCCAAAGTAGGCACACGCTCAACTCTGAGGATGGTCTCAAGTGTTTTTTGCTGGAGTAGGACATGACTCCTTAGGAACTTACCCAGCAGAAGGTACAAAACATGGTAATTGCAGAACAACAAAAAATTAAGAAGGAAACGGGTTCCTTCTTACACGACAGAAAACCAGAAGATTCATATTTGGCATTCTGTCCTCATATCTGACTGAGGAAGAGGGAGCACAAGCCCATTTGCTATTGAGGCAAATGCTGTCAGAAGGAACAAGTGGATAAAGAGCCTCTTTGGGAAGGAACGTGGGCCCAGAGCAGCGACTGAGGTGCTGGACAAGCAGGACATCTGGGAGAAGGATCGCTCACTCAGCAGTAAAAGCTTGGTCGATGGGGTATTTTCAGATGTCTGCGTCAAGGAGTGTTGCAAACAATATCCGTGGCGTGCAGAACAGATGCAAAGAGGGCTCCTTTTGGGGCTGAAGCACCGGAGAACAAGCCCCGTTTGAGTTGCTGGTGCGGATACTGCCTGTGTGCCGCGGCAGAGGCGGCGGGGCTGACCGCCTAATCACCCTGCAGCCACGCGCTTGGTGAGGAACAGCTCGCCATCTCCCTTCATCAGGACTCAACAAGGATTTCCAGTGAGGTCCTTGTTTGTTTTGTCCGTTCTTTTCCTCCTGCTCTGCTCCAATCTCCAGGACATGTTCTCCCAAAGCAAAAAGAAATGTGGCCCTGCATGCGCACGGAGCAGAAACCTGTCTGGTCCTTGCCAGATGGGAAAATCTTTGTATTTGCTTCTCTACTTCCCCTCTGTGGGGAAAGACAGACCCGAGGCAGCGGCATGGTGATGGGTCCTGCTCAGAGGGGCTGCAGGTGATGCATCACATGCTTGCGCACTGCGGGAGGCTGAGAGCAAAGGGAGATTTCAGGCACCCCCTTTTCTTGCACCCCTGTTGGCAACTGTATGGCCCATGCCTGGATGCATGACTCTTTCCAGTTAGGGGAAATCACACGCTTAGCCGGTTCAGGAATTGCAAAGCAGGAGCCAAGAAGTTTCCAGGGAAACCTGTTTCATAACCTGGAGCACAGCGTTTTAGCTTCCAGATTGAAACGGAATTTATTTTTATGATATTAAATTCTTATATCCCATAATTATTTTCTGTCTGTGTGTACACAGTGACACGTAGCTGTGTTTCACACATACTTTGAACCATGAAAAGATGGCCCAGATGCTGCTATTTGCTCTGCATGAAGAGTAGAGGCACACTGAAGATGACAGCTTTTGGAAGTTAGAGCATCTCTGGATAAAATCACTGTGTGCTCAGATCAGCGGTACTGCAGCACAGGAGTGACCACACTGTCTCCAAAGCCTACCTGCTGAGCTGGGGAAAATCCTGACAGCTTCAGTAAAAACCCTTCCTGGCACTTTTGACACCAGCCATCGTTATGAGACGTTCCTGGGGCCATCTCCAAGCTGTACGTTTTAGCCAGGGAGTGGCTCAGGGTTATTAAACCTGTGCTCTCAAGCTCTGTGCTCACAGTTCCCAGAATACATTTCTCTTTTCTGGATACCCAGGAAAGTCCTTCAGCCATTCGGTAGTACGAGCCATTGGCAAAATAATCCTGTGAGTAAAACCGCCAGCTCCAGGAAGAGCAAAGCATTCCCCTTCCTGCGGATGCCGAGCAGGACGGCAGGACCAAAGAGACGCCACATTAATCTCTGGGTTTGCACAGAACGCAAAAAAAGTTGAAATGCAGTAACAACAAAAATAAGGTATTTATAATTTTCTCCAAATCTTGTGTATTTGTGAAAATGCTAGCGTGAACACAACTTTGACTTGGTTAAAACCGAGCCAACCAAACAAAACCATTCTTAGGGTTTTTGGGCTAACATTTAGGCCAGTTTACACAACTGTCTTCTCAGTTTCAGTGCATCATTACTGATTACTGGTATTTAATACTCATAATGCTGGAGTATTACATTGCAATTATTTCCATGTATTTATTGCACACAAGGGTGTTACATTGTAATTATGTCAATGTATTTATTGCATAGAAGATGATTTTGAACCATGAAATGAAAAATGGAAATTCTTTTTGATTTTTTTTTCTGTGGAAATCAACAGAATAACATATTAAATTGAGCAGATGAGCCCAAACTTGCGTGTGCTATTTTCACTACACGTTACTGCCAGTAGAAGTAACACAGGAGCAAATTCTGCTGCCAGCAAACCAGGCAGACATTCTGATTTCTTACTGCTTTACACCAGTGCTGGTGAAGCAGAATCGACAATAGTAGCTCAAGGTCCACAGTATAGGCTGAGCGATAGTGAAACGTATCTGAAGTCAGGATGTGCCTGAACTTAAGCAATTTTCTAGTCAAACCTCTGCGTGATCAGTCAATTTAACATAATTTTATGTTGAGCACATAGGCACTTTATTGCTGTAAAGCTCTCAATACGATTTAATCCTTTGCAGATCAAAGCTCTCACTGTGCAGTTCTCAGCAGGATGATGACTTTGGAGGTAGGATATTGGAGTACTAAGCATCTGCGTGGTAGAGACAGAACATGGATATATTGGGGGCTCTCAACTAAGTTCTAAAGAAAAAAAAATCCGAGTATTTCTGTTCGAGTCCCTGGCACTTGAGTTGACTTGTTTTGGATATGTGCCAAGAAAGTGAAATCAGAATCTTCTACAGGGGCTTTCTCTAAAACATAACCTAAAAGATGTCTGTTGAACTTAGCATTTTTCATCACTTGAACATGAAATATATTCAGACATCTTTTACAAAAGTGAATTTACTTATGTTGGCATATGAGTGGTGATAAACTCCTGAAACACATCCATTCATTCATCTGATCTACATACATATTTAAGTAGCTTTAGGTGAAGCTTGTCTGGAAAGGGGGTCTCCTTCACACTGCGAACTACGAAACGTTACATCCATTTCAACCACAGCTCCTTCTACCCCTCAAAACATGGAGAATGGCCTCTCGTGGAGAAATGATGGCTCCTTTTATAGGGAAAAAAGCAAAGGCAGCAAGTGTCCTGGTGTTCTTCACTACGCAGGAAGAAGGCAAAGGGTTGAATGAGTTACAGTCATCTTAGCGTGGCAAGCCCTGTGGCGACGCTTGGTTTGAAAGCCATCTAGCTGTGGATTCATTCATCTCACAGAAACAAAGAGATGTTTACACTCTCTATCAAATTTCAGATAGCGCCTGAGATCAGGGAACGGCAGGAGGCGTTCAGTCCGGCGGGGTTAGGTCAAGCCGAGGGGACAGGTACCCCTCCTGCCCCGGGGCGGCTGCCGGGCAGGTCTGAGTCAGAGCACGCCGCTGCCCTGCTCCCGTCGCAACCGCTCAAGGAACAGCAAAAAGGAGCTGAGGGAGACCCGTGCTGTTAAAACACTGAATTTCCTACAGACAGAATACTTTCTTTAAAAAAAAAAAAAAAAAAAAGTTTCTAGAACAATAACAAAATCCATCTCATGATCTTAAACCATGTGAGCACCACCTAGAGACTTAAAATTCAACAACTGCTGGCAGTGGACGTCATCCCCCTGATCTGCTCTGAAAATGCTGATGCATTTACAGTAAATCCCTAACCAGGCCAGTTGTGCAACAAGCTGAAGTGACACAAAGTATTAACATTTATGGTGGTGAGTCAAAATCAAACAAACATCCCTCTTTTATAAGCTTTCTCACAGCGTGTAGTAGCATGCACTGTGAGTAATGAAACATCTGCTACAGCCCCGACTCTCTCACAACTGAGCAAGTGTTGCAACCGTTCTGCAGGGCCAGGCTTCACGTTGGGGCTTTAGTGGGTAGATGAGAAGTATCAGCAAATGGACAATGCTCAGTTGATTCAGGAAGAATGAAATAAAATTTAAAAACTCTTCAAGAGCCAGGTTTCCTGTGTAGAAAATAAAAAAGTACTATATTGCAAAGTGTCAAAACCTAACTTTAACTCCAGACTGAGAGACTTATTTCGACGATACTTGCAGTTCATTCAAGTGCCCAGAAAGTCCCTTTTCAGCAGGTGCAGGTATGCGCAGAAAAGTGAATTATAAAATATGCTTAGATGGTTCACTCCGGTATAAAGTTGCCCACTATGCTTCAGATGCAATTTTAAAGGCTGCCCCTTCTGCACAGGGCATGGGTCTCCCTGACGGCCCTGCGCTTCTGTACGTTGCCCGTGGTGAAGCAAGGCTCATTTCCCCCCACCATCACCCCCCAGTAAGTTTTGCCATTGACCACAAAGAGTTGGCCCTGTTTGCTCCGTACCGTGACCAGCACAAAGAGCCAACGAGATTCCTGGGAGTCAGAAATTCAAGACTCGATGCAGCAGAACACGTACTAATTAAATACAGACATACTCTCATTTCCCATCAATTCAAATGTGTACTTAAAAAGCACTTGTTTAAGGGCTTTGCTGACTGGAAATACTTTCCTGTGTCTGTGAATGCTTTTGCATTAGACCTTAAAGATTATGTCTGCTTTGGTTATGAGTGATGACTGTGAGCTGTGCACTCCTACCAGCTATTACAGAACTGGGACGCAGAAGTGGGGTTTGCTTGGTTTTTCAGCTCAATAAGTAATTAGATACACTAAAATTTGTGTGTCACTGTAGCAAAATTCACGGACAGGTTTCCGTAAGAAAAGTTTCCTTTTAAAGGGAGAGGCTGTTGCTCAGCGCTTGCCCAGCATTAAGCCTTTAGGCAAGTTCCTGAAGAAGGTATGAAAGGCTTGCATTCTCATTTACTGTATTTCTATATTATGCCCAGAAATGTTCAGAGGAAAATTCCCTCGGTCTCCTGCTTTAATGTGTTTTTCTTCCAGAGTGCCTGTGCAGAAGCAGAGTTAATGATTCCTACAAGATCAGCCTGCCTCCCCTCTCTGTTCTCAAATACTTCCTCTGTATTTTCTTTTTCCAGGGGAGGAACTTTTCTTGCTCATTTATGACCCCAGGTTACTGATCTAACTCTGTTTGTAATGCAATACTTGAACCCTTCAGTCAGAACAGGGATATCTGTGTAGCACCCACAGAGATTAACAGAAAATTCAACTCTCTGGAATTCCCCCTCATTGCTGACGGTGAGAAGAGTGAGAGAACTAATATTATGAAACCAGCAAGGTAACGCAGTCAACAGCATGCCGCTGCCAGTGGTTCTACTCTTGTCCTCCATCTCCCCTTCCCTCTGTTTGTTTCAGATCATGGCACATTTTATCATGTCACAATTTAAATTGCAAGCTCTCCAGCTCAAGACTCTGTCTTTATTTGAATTTGTAGAGTTCACAGATTTGGGTACTCAAAAACCAGCTTAGGAAACTTCGAACAACTGTGTAATTAAAAAGCTTTCCTGTTCAACAGGGTGTCTGCATCATCTTCCAGCTCCATAAGCAGCAAGCAGAAATAACAGATTTGTTTGTATCAAACAGACTCTATTGCTTTTATTAATCAGTGTTACACGTACAGGTTAATTAAAAAAGCTACAGCTTGTGAAGTATGTCATCTAGCCACAAGATACAAATCTAGGCCGATTGCCATGGTATCTATTGGTGCTCAGCCACTGTAAAAATTTTACAGTTTATTTTCTGATATACAAAACTTCAAGCAAACATTCCTTGTTAAACGTTCAGTAAAGCTCACAGCATCCTACTAAACAGTTTCATATAGTGTTTTAGTGCAAAAGGAAGTACAAATATAAAAATACCGAGGCTTGAATTAAAAAAAACAAAAACCAAAAAAACAACAAAAACCCAAGCAAGCCGTGGAGTTAGAGGTGAGTGTCTGCTATGGGTATTCTTCTAAGCTCTACGATCTGGGAGTTAGCCATGCTGCCGCCGTCCTGGCTGCCCTGGCAAGATTCATTATCGCTGACGCTGAGACCTGCACCTGAAACAGCAAAACAAACAAACAAACAAAGAATCAGTGAGAGGAAATCCCGACACAGAAATGGTGATATCGTGTCCTGCTCTGCTTTATTCTGATTATTGAAATGCTTCCCTACCCACACTGATATGGGAAGTTTCCTATTACTAGTCTACAATTCTGAATCCACAGATTATAACATTATCTGACGCAGTTTTGTACCATCCAGATACGCTTTTTCATAATTCCACTGTCAGCCGCTTTATTTGTCTCAGTCAATGGCACAATAGCTATTCAGAGGTTGCCTTGAAATCACAAGAGCATAAATCAAGGCCTGGCTTAGGCTGGGTTCATGGTCTGGCTGTTACAGTCTAGTATTTCCAAGGACTTCTTCATGAAGAATTGATTTTTAATGATACAATTTCCCTGTTAAACTATAATTCCAGCTGTTTTAATAGGATTGTAATTTCAACATGAGAAAAGACGCTGACTAAATATTCTTTAAACCCACATTTGGCACAAGCTGGTGTATTGTGTTTTTCTTCTACTGTGAGAGAATACTAGACTTTGGCCCATGGAAACTTCCAAAACGTGCCTGGAAGAGACCTCAGGAGGCCACCTTCTCCATCCTTTTGTCACAGGAGTTCTGCTAGCTTGTTGCTTCCTTCTTGTTTTTTGGGGCTTTGGGTTTTTTTCTGGGGGGAGGTCTGAGTTGATTAGTGTGAAGATACATAATCCTGCACTAGTTTTTATGAAATGTGTATTTTTTCAGACCACTTCTTCACAGAATATCAGTTGTAACTATGAACTTCAGTGCATTTTCAGCTCCTCTCTTTGAGTTGTAGACCAAATCCTAAAAAATACATGGCTCATGTTAGAGTTTAGGGTGTCTAGGCTTTAAATTTGTTGAGAACTGCGGAACTGCCCATCAGTGTAATCAGGCATGGTGATTTCAAGACAGACTAATTTCAGGCATGGTGTTACAGCGATGTCACTTACGAACAACTAGGGAAGCTATTCATTTTGGGCAGAAGTAGATCTGTACTACACGCAGTTCAAGGGATTTGCAAAGCAATGACATTTGGCTCAAAAAGCCCTGAACAGGGTATGCTGGGAGAGGCAGTGATTTGCATTTTCATACTAAAAAACATTTTCAGGAGTTTCTATCAGCTGTACAGTGCACCTATTATTTCTGCCTCAGCTGACATTCCAGGCTTTGGCTTGGCAAAAGACAAGATAAGGGTCATTTACTTTTTCGGAGTTACCTCATCATTTTCTATGCCCCCTATTGTTCCACTTTACAAAGTTTCTCCATAGCACCCTTCCTTCCACCACCCCCAAGTAGAAAAGAAGTATGGAAAAGGGGGCAACGGTGGGAAGTCAGGCTGCAATCTTGAATTTGGAGCTTGATTCAGAGAACCTGAGCAGAAGAACCTGCAGGACTAGGCAGGCTTTCCTGCAGAGGTCTGGAAGAAGTCCTGGTAGGGGCCAAACTCGGGTGCAGCGCTGCGTGAACCCAGCCCTACTGCATCCAGGTGAAAAGTGGGTATTTATTTCTGCACCGCGATCCTTCTTACACCTGGTTTTGGTGTTTGGGTCCCGGATTGAACATGCATTCATTGACATCTACTAGATGAGTCCTGTTCTTGGGTCTCTATGACCCGAGCTCTTGAGAGACCAGCAATCACTGTCAAAGTAGGACAAGAGTAAAAATCCATCAACGTATAGAGACACAATAATAAAGACAAGAAGGTTAGGCTCTGAATCATTGAAATACTTGAAGATGATTAAGCTGTACTTACTGATTTAAATTTACATGCATATTTAACCTTTTCATTGAATCATGGTCCTAATAACTAAAAGCTGCTTGAAAGTCCTGGGAAAAACAGCAATTGCATAAGTAAGTTATTTGGTTTTTTTCTTATCTTCTCTAAAACTCTTTGTTTTAGAAAGGAAACATGAGTGTAATAGAGAAGATAAATCAGACTGCTGTATTTACCATTTGGGGACGGAAGAACAAGGTAATAACCTTGAAGTAAATAAAATACTTTGAATGGAGAAACAAAACAATACCTCTTATGTACCAACATTAACATTGGAATTGACTCAAAACATTTATTCAGGCTGAAGAGGGTACAAATTTCAAAAAGGTAAAAAATACATTCTTGAAAACCTTTAAAATCATATTATATAAACATGATCATCCCATGTTCAGATTTTAAGGTGAACACCGACTGTTGGGGTTGGAAAGATATTTGTCTTACTGGTGGCTACCCTGCAATTATTCAGTATGGGGTTTCTTAAAGAATGTCATGCTGGTCACTATAAAAAGATCGGGTACCGGCCTAATACGGTATTACACTATGTATATTCTTAAATGTCACATACGTGCATGCTTTGTACATGCTTCGTGCAAAGAGGAGACTTTTTTTGTTACAGAGGCTCTTATCAGCAACGTGGTAAACCAGAGACTGGAGTAGGCTGCTTTGGGTTTAAAGGGCCTTGCTCTGCTGCTGATGCAAAGACAAACTCTGTAAGAGCTGATCCTTTTTAGGACGTGTAACCAGGATACCAGCTGACCAAACAGTCGGCAGACCGGGAAGGGTACGACTGTTTACACGATGGAGTTTCACAGAGTTCATAGGTCCGGCTTGTTCTCAGATTAGAGCAGAATTTAAACTCAGTCAGACCCCCAAAAGCATGTACTCCCCTAGAGATGCTAAAGATGGATGGTAGCGGGGAGTATTACTTTTCCCCAATTTGTGAAGAAACTATTTTAAGAAAAAGACACAGGAAAATGAGGCCTGCCTTCCTCTTTTTTTTGCACCAAAGGACTAGCTGGAAACTGGAAAGTCACAGCTCGCTTTGCAAACCCAGCGAGATCCCTCCAGTGACATCTACTGGGTGAAGGATTTCATCGGTGCGTTCCTACGTGCCCTCGAACACCAGATGTTATCATCTGCTTGTTCAGATATATCTCAAACTTTCACTAAAACATTTTAAGGGAGACGGAATTGTAATTACTGTACTCCTATCTCTGGGGAGACCTTTTATCTCGTAAGCACTTCCATCTTGCTTTCTGAATCAATCATGATTTATATTGTATGTGTGAGACGTATTAGATAGAAATTGAATAAGCTACACGAACCAACTTCAATTCTTCTTTCAGGGTTTTGACTTTACAGAAACACCAACAGACATCCAGACTTCTATGAATAAAGTTCAGATTGGACTAAAAATGCCTCCTGGATGCAGTGGTGTTCAACAGCCAACAGGTAGCACATCTGTGAGCAATCACAAACGAGAAGTTGAATGAGTATGCAAACTGTCTACCCTTCCTTCCTTATTTTTCTGTGAAGTGAGCCCTTCAAAACAGAAACGACGTAGGTTGATACGGCAGGGCATGAATACGGCACTTTGCCACCCCCTACAATTTATCTGTGACAGTCTCCAGGACGTTGCACTGAACACCTTTCAGAATTTGAAATTCCAAATGTTTCCTCTGGTTCAGGATGCCCAACATGAGATGCTTAATTCTTAAACCAGGCACTTACAGTGGTAACATCAAGGTTTAAAAAATGCTGACTTTGGAACCCTAGCTGTATTAGATTGAAAATTATGAGTTGGTTTATATAGCATCGTTATTGTAATAGCTGCATTTGTGTGGGGTTTTTAACTTATACAGAAGATTTTTCCAGGTATTCTCCGTGTAGAATATTTATTTAAGATTTATCACATATGCCTCTACTAAGAGCAAAAATACCTTGAGATGTGGATGTAGCAACATCCTCCACTGATACTGTCCGACGTATATTTGGAAAGTACCATGTGCTAGGCTGGTATTCTCCGCTCTAACCTATAAATGTCTTTGCAAACAACTTCCTACAGGGGAGGGTCACCAGTCAGCTCTGGAGGGGTTTGGGCCTCTCTCAGAGGCTTTGCTGTGTTTTGCATTCCCATCTCACCCAAAGGAATGAATCGGTTCAGTTCTGTGCATCACAGAAGGGGGAGGACAAAAGCATTTGTAGGAGATGGGAATGTGGATGGAAGCTCAGAGATCAGTAACGCTGTCGTGGATTTATGGTATTTATGCTTTAGAGCAAAGCTGATGGTCAGCTTGCTGCTTTGGGACAGGTTCTGTCTACTTTTATTCGGTTGGCTCCCTTTTTAACTCCCCAGCCTTAACCAGAGTAGAAGTCCTTAGGGAATTCTGCTATATTGGGCTTTACCCTCAGTGACAGTAACATACGACTCTGTGACAATCTGGAAGGCAATGGTCTTATTAAATTCTCTATCAATATAAACCTTGCACAAGAAATCAGAGGAAAAATGAGATCTAGTCCGAAATGACAGCACTTTTAAAGTTAATTAGTGCAATGAACAAAAACTAATCAGTAAATAATTGCCCTAATCAGTAGAAGCTAAGACTTTGATTCATTACAAAAGCCATAAATGAAATATAATAAAATAAATAATTTAAGCCATATTCATAAACATTAAAAAAAAAAAAGTTTTAGCACATATCAATAGGCAGGACATGTCCCTAAATTATTTTTTGCTGCCATAATTGTTCTATAATTTCCTTCACATAAACTGCTTTGGAGCTGGCTGGCCTTCCAAAAGATTCCCACAGTATAAGAGATGAAGTGATATAGTGAGCAGAGTGAATCCTAACTATATATGTCTGTCTGGACATGAACATATTTGATGGAAAGGAGGAATTAAGTGATAAGGCATTCAGAGGCCAGGGCTTTATGATCGAAGAAGTCCAGTTTTTGGATTACTCGCACCAAACAAAAAATTCTGGCCACGTGATGCAAAGCTTGCGTAAAGCTAGCATAAAAGCTGGCTAAGAACAGTACACTGTTGTCCACCTAATTTTCTTGAAATGCAGTTGTATGCCTTCATCTGACCCAGTCTGTATTTCAGGTTAATCTGTAATTAGGCCCAGCATTAATGATTACGGAACCAAGGGCTGAGTGCATAGTTCTCTGACACATTTCTTTAGCAATAAGGCCAAGTGTGCCAGCGCATCTATTTGTGGTGCTGCACTGCAAACTGCGAATTACTAAACCGTTGCAAGTTAAAGAATAAAGTTGGGCTGGGAGGGTTTGTTTGGTTTTTTCAACCTGCATCAGTCACCCTTCATTTCTACTGCTGAGAGGGGCCAGCTGCAGTGCAAGGGTGGGGCAGGAGGACAGGAATGAGATTTTAGCTTTGCTGTGATTATACCCTCATTCTCACCGATCCTGGCTGCCAGATTAAACCTCGCGGCTACAGACAGCGAGCATAAATTAAAATAACCTTCAGACAGCTCCAAACTACATAAGCAGAAAGGACGGATGAAGTGCAAAGAGGCATAAAGACATTTTTGCATATTCCTCTGCTAATCAGTGCTGATCCTCAGCCAACCTTCAGCGTGGGAGCTAATATTTCAGCACAGCTAAGGCTGAGTTTGGTTATAGATTGACAGTTTTAGGGAACCACAGATAATGGAGGTTTCTGTTTCTGGTTATCAGAGGTAAAGCTCTAGCAATAGCAGAGCAAGCATTTCTATTCTTCCTCTATACCCAAAAGCCACACCTCCCAGTTCAGGAGTGATAAAAACAGCTAATGTGGTGTAAAGCACCTTTTCCCTGCTCTCCCAGGGGCTTGGCTGCTTGAGATGAGGAATTCTCAGCCTACTGAAATAAAGCCTGGTCTAAAAAAGGTTTGAGAAGCACTATTTACAGCAAATGACAGACAAGAGCAAGGCAGCAAAAAGGCGTCTCAGCTGCCCATACATTTCAGCCTATTTAGAGAAGAGGTGCTGGTCTTCCAGTTGCTGATGACCGCTGCTTCCTTGGAGCTGGGACTGGTGCTCAAAGGGCATCAGACTGGTGTGGGGCGGCAAGGGGAGAGGGAGAGAGAGGGGGAGAGGAAGGAGAGAAAGAGGAAGAGGGAGGGGAGAAGTCTCTAACCTGAGTTGTTGCGGTTTCACGTGAGTACGAGCAACGATGCAAGAGAGGAAGAAGAAATGTGCTGCCGGGAGGGAGAGGAGACAGGCTCCTTCCAGTGCCTGCTAGCTTAACTGTATCGCAAAATTCCCGTCAGAGCACAGCTCAGTGAATACTTTAACAGCATAACCCTGTACTGCCAATAGAGAAGACATCCCACTTTCCACCACCTCATCCCCCCTTTTTATTGCTTCCCTCGTGCCGTCGGGAGCACCTTGACTCCTTGGCCATGCACTGAACTGGTCTGGAGAGCAGGTCTGGATGAAAATAGTAAAACAGATACGATTTTTAGTTACAGAAAAGCTCGCATTTTTTGGTTTAAAGTATGCGTTGAGCTACGGCTTGTATCTAAGGCAATAGCTGATAAACATTTGCTTTGGTGGTTAAAGCTACTCTAACCTCAACGCCACCTCTCCAGTTTGGCTTGTTCAAATGTTGTGTGTGGGGCTGGAACCAGATGGGACAAATGGTTTGGCTTAGAAATCATCTTTTTTTGCCCCTGTAATGTTGCTGGGCACACAGTTTGGGCACACAAATAAGCATTGGGGTAAAATGATCAGGTACTACTTGAACCAGTAATGCAAACGAAAATATTTTTCTCCAACTGTGGCCTGAGGTCTCTGCTTCAAATCACATTAATACAAAAGGCTCATAAGAACAAATGATAATAAAATACTAATAAAAAAGACAATAATAAAATTTAGGCAAGATAATCAAAAGCTGGTTCTAGACCTGCTTCCTTTAGAAGCACTAAAAACAAATTAACTAAGGATGGAGCTTGAAGATTTATTAAAAAATCATTAAATGCTAAAGTTGTGATGAATTATATTAACCATGAGTTTTAGCTACTGCTGTTGCCTAGATTGTTCGTCATGATTTAAGACTCAGTCTTCCACAGTGCGTAGAGTTTATGGCAGAAAATAGGCCAACTGATGTCAAGTGAGCTGCTTAAGCAGTAAACACTGTGTGCGGTGGTGCGTTGGATGTGAATGCCTTCTTATCTTATTAACTATCTATGAATTATCTGGTTTCCTTCAAAATATTCAGGAAGAAGTAAAAAAATAAAAGCTACCTTCTTAGGTATTTAAAAAAAGGTTTGCAACTGTAAGCTCACGCACCTAGATTCGAAAGTCTTGCCCAAAACCTTTAACTGCATAACAAAGTAGAGGTAGTCTACAAAATGGCTGGGAAAATTAATAGGAACAATACAGATTTTGTGACAATCTTCACAAAAATTTGTATTTCTTAGCACTAGGCCAGTTATTAACCATCCCATTACCTTCATAATTAGAAGAGCTTTCTGCAATGGAAATTGGCTTAGGAGATAAAGCATTATGAATATACTGAATAAAACTACCCCTTCATTAGCAGCACTACCAGTCTTCCAACCAGTTTGACTGTTTTCCTTGGTGTCACTGAAGGGAACAAACCCCTGAAATTATTGGTGCCAGAGCACTTAACCTGTTAATGTCACCAGTACCTCGCTGTTGTCTCTTGCAAGGCTCGATGATCCCCAAAGATCATTCAGGTCACCTCCTACCGAGCTAGCCCATTTGTATTTCCCCTGGTGCCTAGAGGAGGTGGGCTTGAGTTAGCATCTACCAGGTCTTATCAGGTGGTGCTCCTTTGCCTTTGTGGTCATCTTATCAGATGTCCCCCTGTTGACCTATCTTTGAATCAGGTTTCACTTCATTTCTTCCGCCTGTGGCCATGTCTGGCTATCTCTTTATATCATTACTTGAATAACCTGAAGTTTCATTGGTGGAGTGGGTGAGAAGGCAGAAAAGCAATACACAACTGAGTGCAAAGCCTGGAATTTTGAAGACTGAACTCTAAGGCTCTTGAGGGGAATCTGATTACAAATGTTTTGTTTTGCAGGATACCTAGAATGGCCTCCCCTGCTTCTGTCCTCCAGCAGCATGCTGAGCTCATCACAGCTGGCTCTTGTGTTTGGGCAGAAGTCCACCTAGGTTATCTTTCCAGTGTACACCATTTTTCAGGTCCAAATGTATTTTATATAAATATTTTGTCTTACACTTATTGGGAGAATCAATATTTATGAAGTTATTGTTTCTCATAGATATATATAAAAAACCCATAAAGATGGCATTGTATATACTCTATATCAATTTGAAAAAGAAAGGAAAAGAAGATAAGTCAGCCCACATCTAGAGGCAGCAAGTTAGCCATTTAAGCACTTGTGAAAAAATGTCAGAGCCTCCAATCTGCTGCTGCATTCTGTAGGTCTGCTTATCATCATGACTCAAAACTCCTTCTCTGTTATTTTAGATAGCCTGTACAATATTTTTCATGGAATAGCAGTCCGAGGCAAAACAATTTTACTTCAGATTTTCACTGGCAATCAGATTATATTAACGGATCTCGTTAATTGGATCTCATGGAATGGTGACACCATTAAAGTGAAGAACAACATAACAACCTTTGAGGAACAAGGAGAAGAGTCACTCACCAGTCTTTAAAGCAAATATTAGATCATCAAACTCCTGTGATTCCTCATCAGCCACCAACGAGCTGGTACTAAATCCTCCAGAAGGGTGGAAAACATTGCCATTTTGTGGACTCTGCTTAAAGGTAGCACTAGCTTGACTAGCAGGCTGCAAGGATGCTCTCTCCCAGTCTGCAGGCACCTGCAAAGTTTAAAAAGACACAGAAATACAGTAATCATCAAAACCGTGGTATAGGAACTGGAAACTATGACCAGAGGCGAACTCAAGACCAAAAGATTTTGGAACGAGCTATTCTGTCACTTCTATTGTGAACCAGGTAGCCTTTTCTTTTTTAATAAAATATACATATATATATATATATATGTAACTTGATTACAAGTCATTTAACCTTGTGTTTATTATACCTGTCCTAGCTATCTCAAAAAGTTGAAAAAATATTTCTGAACATTGGTCCCTGATATGGTGAACTTTAATTTAAAGAACTGAAAGGTTCCAGCTCACTCCTCTGTTGCCACTGCCTCTTCCTCTGCTGGAGCTTGCTTCTCCCTTCTATAGCCACTAATCATCATTACTTTCCATTATATGATCTACAGTCGGCAACCCGCTGCTTCCCATGTTTACCAATACAGTATTTTAAAGTAATTTGCCAGTCTTTGAAGGTTCTGGTGGTGGTATACAGCCCTACAGTTTCGATATCAACTTTGCTATAGTTCACCTGCCACTTCAGCTAAAGGTGGAGCTGCACGAAAAATCAGAATTTCAGTTAATGAGAAAAGAGGTGGTTTTGAAAATCTGTCTCCTCCTTAAATGCGATGAAAAGCCAAAATATTGAACTCTAAAAAATATATATTTTAGGCCAATCAAAATATATTTTCTTGGTTTATTGCTGAGCTACTGTTTAGAAGCTCAGGAACATAAAAGCTTGCCATGTAGAGCTGAGAAGCTCTGCTGTCTACTAAACCGGGGAGTCAGGCACCACTTTAAGTGAGACACTGAGAAGTTGAAGAAATTTAGTGGTCTGCCAGGAGGCAGCTGAGGAACTTTAAAATCCAGACAAACCTACAGCCAAGTAGGTAGAGAAATGGGCAAAACAGCTGCCAGTGAGCAGCTTGGTTTCCACAAAAAGTATTACTAGAACTGACATGTTCCTTTGAAATATTTCAATTCCATTAAATTGGTGTTTTTTCTAGAAAAAAAAAACGTTTAGCTGGAAAATTTTCAACTAGCTCTATCAACATGTACACGTACATAGCAGCAAGTCACCTTGGTTTACTACAGGTAGTGAAAAGCGATACTAGCAGCATTCCAGTTCCAGCCACAGAGACTGAAAATCATCTCCCTCAAAATTTCTATTCTATTCTATTCTATTCTATTCTATTCTATTCTATTCTATTCTATTCTATTCTGTTCTATTCTATTCTATTCCATTCCATTCCATTCCATTCCATTCTAATTTTATTCTAATTTTATTCTATTCTATTAAAATTTCAAAAAATTTTGCACAGCATGACTTTGGAAAATTAGAGACTTAAAACTCATCTAAGACCTATAGTAAGCTGTAAGAACTAGGTAGATATTTTGATTTCTCATGACCTACTTTTGACAACACTTTAACCAGCCTCTATCAAACTGAAGACTCAAGTAGAAAAGGGGCAATTCTCTAGATGCGATGTTACCAGGGAATTGTAAGTTCCAAGAATATCACCACGGCTAAAGATAACAATTTTTATTATTAAATAAATAATAATCCCCCCCTCCTAAAAGCCAACCTATAATAATTAGTATCTCATTCCTGCGTATTACACTTCAGTACTGCCACTTAAATCTCCAGGTACATTTTCAATACCCAAGGTAACGACTGTAGAGCCCCGTTACCTCTTCCATAGCACTGATGAGGTTCTGAGTGGACTTGCTGATCTCCCCGCCTGCAGCCGGCAGGCCACTGCCATGTGTGAAAAAAGCCGATCCTGGAGTTGTATGCCCATTCATGTCTACAGTATAACTTGCTTTCACCGGACAGCAAAGTTGGTTGTGCAGGATGAAATACACCACAAAGACATAAAGACCCTGAAACAGAGAGAGAAACAGAACATCAGCGTGAGACATGCAGGGAGCTTAGATCGGAGTTTGAACGCAGTCACGGCAAGGTCCTATATGCTGTAGCAGATGCCTTCCCTTACACCGGCAGTCCGCGCCCCAAAGGGCTGCAGCCAGTTTCTACGGAAAATAAGAGATGATGTCACTGCCCGTCAGAGTTCTGGAGGTTAAAAGCAAGTTCATATCCTGAGGCCTCCAGCTGAACACACACACACACACACAAAAACCCAACCCAAAAGAGTCATTGAAAATGAGTGGTTGGTTGAACCCACACAGTTGCAAAGCAAAGCCAATATCCCAACAACAACAAAACCAACTCGAGTTTCACAGTTGTCATAATAGTGAAAATGTGGTTAAGGGCCGCCTTTACAATAGGATTTGGCTGCTGGGCCCTGGCCACAATTCTTTATTTCCTCACTGACCTGCTGGCTTTTTGAATTCTTGCCCCAATTTCAATCTCGTGCAAACTGTACTGCTGCCGTCACAGATACCACGTTGTAACTATGAATTAGATTCTCTATGATATCCACTAACTCAGCACTGTCTTCCATTTGTGATTACTACAAAGGCTCTGTTGTATGTCTCTGCAGTTCTCCTTTAAAATTTGCTAATTTTGACCTTTAGACTTAGCCAAGAAAAGTATTATAACCATGTCTTTTGTTTGCAAAGAAATCCAGTGATTGGACTTCTGAATATGAGATCTAACTTCCTCTAATTCTTAAGTTGCACTAATACTGAGGGACAATAATCCATTTCAACTGATAAATCAATCAGTTCAACACTTGCTAAAGAAGGGGTTAACCAAAAGAGTACAGAAAGACTTCTGGATTCTTCCCGATAGCTGCAATACAATTACATTTGCATTGTTTTCTGTATTTCACATTGTCCTCTAGACCCCTGAAATCAGGTGTACTAAACAGAACAATTTATTGGAAAGGTGCCCATTGGCAAGAAAGTAATAACGGGGATTATAAATAGTAAGGAGTTTCATCTAATTACATTTGGGAATTCCTAATGGAAGGAATTTTGAAAATACACGGAGACTGCAAATATCCAAGATATATGTTCATTTCCATCCCTATAAAACAGGCAACAGCACTTCATGGCCCACAGATTCATAATTTGTAATGCCAAAACTATATGACAAAACAGTCTGGTCCAAAGTGACACATAATAGAAGTTAATGGGATTCAATGGGATTTCAATCTCAGCTGGTCAAACACTGGAAATACCCCCATACAGCTGCTATAAAGCCATACGGATCTGTGTGTACATTTTTTTACCAGTGAACCAGCAAACAAAAGTGTTAAAAACAACTATTTTGAGAAAACATTTTCCCACTTTTCCAGAATATTGGTTTTTGTCATGAGGACCCAGAGCAGTTAACTAAGAGGAAATTTCTTTGTGATACATATAAGTAAATACATTCCAAAAAACTGATGCAAACACATGTTGCACTTAAGAGACACTAAAAAGGAACCAAAATGTCCTTTCATTCTATAAACAAATCCAAGGACTCTGATGTAGGTCAAGCATAATGGGACCAGCAAATGGATTTCTTTTAATTTAAGTTGTTTAATGGATATGAAAAGGATAAAAAACCCAAGAAGAACAGATAACAGTGACGACACTGAATTCAGAGCAGCCTCTGGCATTTCGGTCTCTGAGGACCTAGCCACAAAAGTTGCACACACGTTTCAAGTGGTTTTGAACTTTTCAAGAGAACCTATTAGCTGAAAATGCTGCACAGCCCTGTCTTTCAGAATCGCAGGGACATAAGGCATTGGTTTGCAAGACGCATGCTATGTCATTCTCCTGTGCAGCCCCAAGTGTGGACACTCACTCTTCTCAAACAAATAAACATGGAATAAAGTGCCACAGTTATCTCCCTAACTCAGCCTGGTGTCTTGATTTAACTCTCTGTGTGTTTCAGACAGTGTTATTTCTGAGGAACTATTGTTCTACCAGAACAATCTGATTCTATGATTCTATTTCCTTACTAAAGAGTGGTCAGGCCTTGGAATGGGCTGCCCAGGGAAGTGGTGGAGTCTCCATCCCTGGAGGTATTTAAAAGACGTGTAGATGAGGCGCTTAGGGACACGGTGTAGTGGGCATGGGTGTTGGGTTGATGGTTGGCCTCGATGATCTTAGAGGTCTTTTCCAACCTTAATGATTCTATGATTCTGTGATTCTATGAACCACAGAAAGGCATTTTGACACCCAAAGCATCCTTGCTGCCACTCCTCCCTGCTGCCACCACTTCTGCCCCTCACTGTCACCCGGAGACACAGACCCTCGTCCTGGGCAGCAGGAGCAGCACCCCCGAGATGCATCAACTTCAGTTACGTGCAATTCAGAGAACACCCACGTATTGATGCAGACGGGTGATGAGGCAGCTCCTCTGGGTCCTTCCATGACAAGCACATGGACTCGGGGAGGTTATTTGACTGTCTAAGGACAGGAGGATTCACAGGCTGAGTTAGCTAACAGAAACAAAAATTGTGAGTTTTACTTCTCCTACTCTTGTAAAATATTATGCAATGCCTTACGAACAGAAGCTTATACCTAACAAAACCCAACACTCCTAAGTAGGTTGCACGTTTACACAGGAACTGCGTTGCTGGGTAGAAGATTTCTTGCTTAGCTGGAAAAAGGATGGAACCTTCTTTGAGCCATATTCCTATTCAAATCCAGAGTCTCAAGAAGATACACTCTGGAGAGGTGTGTTGCTACGTGCCATCACTGTGGTTTTGTTTGAAGTACCAAAAGGGGTTTGTGGTGTTATTCTCACTACCCTGTGTCTCTGTTAGAAACCACTGCAACTGAATTTTGGGCAATCAAAACAAGGCAAATGGTCCTGTCCAAACAGCACCGAGTTCCAACAATCATACACATGAAGATGCCATGGATCAAGTCGTATTGATCCGTGCTGATTTTAGCACCAGCAGCTCCCAGGCTGTTCACTCTGAAAGAGCACGGGCAGGATGCAGATGCTCGGGTTGTGTCAGTGCAACCACAGCTTTCACAGTCTCAGTGGGGTTTTTCAAAAGCACTAGTTTGAGAATTGAATTGTCCTTCATCACACTTTTGACACTCATTATGTTCTTTTTCACTTCAACCTTTAATACTGTAAAAATAGTCTTAAAGTACTACGAAAATAAGGCTGTTGGCATTGTAAAATATGTTTCAAATATATGTGTTTATCATATAAGCGACTTTGGCCAAGTTGGCACCACTTTACTTTTTCAGAGACACGCAGACATTGTCCTTGCCAGTTGAACCAAGTATGAAATGCAGAGAATAGTCAAGTTGTGTTGACACGTCTACCAAAGAAGAAACCTACACACTCCAAAGGGATCGAAAGAAGGTAGGTCTGGGTATGGATATTAACACAAGCAATGACATCTCTATTAAAAACGTGTTAAATATTAATTTTGTATTCTTAAGAAGATTTCTTTAAAAACCCCCAACACAACCCCCAAAACCCAAACCCCTAAACCTCAGCCTAGTACCAATACCCTCTGCTGTTGCATACAAATCCAGAGCCATTCTCCTCAGCCCACGAGCACGTACAGGGAGGCCAAAACAAGCTATTGGATCTCAGAGTGAAATAACTGGTTGCTAACCTGAGAGCTTGACCTGGGCTCTGTGGAAGCAGACTGAACAACGAAGCTGAAGAACTAGGACTCTGGAGGATTTAACTGTAATACGACATAACTTCTGTGCGCTGGGCCCACAGGGCTACTTACAAAACATTTAACCCCACGTCATTCACGGCTACATTATGATAGTAGTATTAATACAACATCACAGTAAAAGGTAAGAGGAAAAAGTGTTACTAATGCATCTCCCGTGGAGGAAGGTGAGAACTATTTCGGGCAGACAATTAGGCTGTCCCGAAGGTGGGGGCACAGACAGACAACTTACAGTTCTTCTCAGAGGTGGTGGCTGCCTGAAAAATTTTGTAAGATACCATCAGTAAAGGCTGCTGGTTATTTCACTGATATATGCTGATGGAAGACAACTAAGCTTTTGTTATTTCACCTCAGCAAGCTGGTCTGTACATCCGCTCTTTTGCACTGTTATGTCGGGGAAAAAAAAATCCAGAAAAACCATAACTACAACTGTCTGAAGGAAAGCTCACATGTAAAAGGGTCTACGGGGACCTTTTCAGCCAGTGAGGTGGGAACAGCCTTGATGCTGCCCTAGGTTATACTTCAGATACTTCACCAATCTTCTTTCGGATTTGGTACGGATACTTGATTGTCTTCTGTGACTGGTCCAGTGGGCGAGGGGAGAGTGGTGGATCACATCTGCTTTGAGTTTTGCAAGGTTTTCAGCATGGTCTCCCACAGCACTCTGGTACCCAAGTTAGGACATTGTCATCTAGATGGGTAGAGCACTGGATGGGTAAGAACTTGAGCAAGTCCAATGGAGGGCCACCAAGATGGTCAGGGGCTCAAGCACATGCCCTGTGAGGACAAGCTGAGGGAACTGGGCTTTTTGGCATGAAGATGGCTCAGAGGGGAATTAATAGCCATTAACTGCTATGAGCTTTCCAACACACAAGAGGAGGTTATCAAGAACACAGAGGGGCATGGCAAGAGAATGAGAGATACTGATCCTAAAGTGAAACAGGGGACGTTCCAACTGGATATAAGGAAAACATTTTTAATGTGAGGTAAATTAAGCACTGGAACAAGTTGCCCAAAGAGACTGTGGAAAGTTCTCTATAGAAGAAGAAGAGAGGTTTTTCCTGGTACATTTTATACTTCGTGGGAGGATTTTGTGCATCCATGACTGTGAGGGGGATTCTCATACGCAACAGCTTGACTTATTTATTCTGTGGGGTGACAGCTGCAGGACAGTAAATTAAGGGCAGACTTCCACAGCTGTCAATAAAAGGACAGAATACATTTTACAGTTCATAAGATCACATGCAAACCCGGAGGACTGATCCATAGAAAGCCTTCATTGCACGTTTGTAGTCTCTCTGTCTCTTTATCCTCTAATTCTGCACGTTCCAACTCACTGTGCTGACACTACAGTATGTCTAAATTTGGAAATTGAGATAACTCTGCTAAAAGTAATGAGAATGGCTGTAGGCCTAAGGCTGCAGGCCACCAACAAACCTCTTCATCATCTCCTTTTTACACACTGAGAGAAAAACAAGATGCCCACCATATCCCAAAATTTTAAATTGGTCTTGTAAGGTAAAGGACTTTTATTGCTCTAATAAATACAAAGGCATTAGATTTAAAAAAAAAAAACAAACCTAATATACATCATACTTCTCACACAAGTATTTTCATCCATGCCTGAGATACTCTACCCTGAAATTGCAAAAACTGTTTTTCCAAGGAGAATTGGATTCAGATAATGTCATCTCTTTTAGAGGAATGGTATTTCTATTTATAAAACTAAAGTATCTTTGCAGGACTTTTGGTAAAGAAAAGTCATTTGAACAATTCTTCAACCTGTTTCAGGGTATGTATCAGCACTAACAAAAATTCCGTGCACTCTACAGAGGCACTCTTTGAGTTCCTATTTTAATTTGGAAAATTTTGTTTGGTAACGATCATCATGTAACTGTATCACTAATCATGTGACTATATCACTAAAAGTTGTTTTTTCAAAACAGAGTATTTTAAGTGAAATCAAGGCTTGTGAAGAAAGATGGTATCTTGTGTTAGACCACAAAAAGACCTCTGTGCCCAGAACTGGATCATTCTCATCCTTAGATCACCATGGCTACAACATCCCTATTATTTTTGAAGCTGCACATTTATTGGTGCCAGGTGGTAAAAAAAACCCAAGAAATCACACAAACAGGCGTCTCTGCCAACAGAAGAGTTGTCTTTACTCAGATCAGCTTTTGAGACTAGCTGTCTGTAGTCACTCTAGAGGAATTTCCGCATGCTGCTTTATGCTTTGGTTAATTTCACTTCAGCTTTTTTAATCTTACCAGGGTGAGATTTAATCTCACTCTCTGCCAGGACTACGCTAATTTACTCTGGGCAACTGGTCCTAGGAAGTCCTTTGCTTGTCAGTTCGATGGTCAGGCCGTCCCTCCTGGGCGGCTGTCGATGGCCACGGGTGCTGCTGCCAGTCCTGGTGGCAACGTCTTGGCTGGTGCTTGAGCACCTCAGTGCCTTAGCTGACTTCTCGTGGGCTCCCTGGGGGTTTCACCGACGTACTGGAAGTTCTTATGTTGCGGACTTCTCCCTTCTCACGTAGTTTTCCATCACTGGCCAGTCAAAGCCCGCTGTGGATTAACACTGGTTTACATAACAACTGCCTACTGCTTTTGGGAAAATTACCGGTCTGCTTAATGCAAATAATCTGCATGTTTTGCCATGTTCAAGAAGCTAGTATCTACGTAGCAAAAAGTGACTCACAATGTTAAAGGAATCATATTCAGGAAATTATAATCAGGGCCATTGTACAATACATGATATGTATTTGATATTGTTGTCTTTCCTAATCATTTTTGGAAGGAAATTAGCCATGGAACTGAATATTCATAGGCATATTAGCTAACCAAGTGACACACATAAAACATATAATTCGCTATTTCCTTCTGCAAGTTTCCTTGTTTTCAGAGATAATTATGATAAATTGCATGCACAGCATTTTTGTGCATGACTAGATATCAAAAAGCAGACTTCAATGTACATTTTATTTTTCTGTATCTTCTTCAACCATATTTTTCTTTGAGAACAGCTTGAAAATCTTTTATTGGTGTCATCATGACAGCAGCATCATCTTAGTCACATGATACTATATGCTAAGCCATCGCTTAACATCTCCCACTCATAGCTCTCCAGAAATATTAACCTTTGAGATGTAAATCAGAACCTTCTGTTTAAATCTAACTCTTTTTCTTGGCATTCAAAGTGACTGTTGTAAAAGCCATGTCCTGACCAGTGCAACCCTGCCAGCTGGTGATCACACCTAGTAAGTCGACTTTGGACCTCCTGTGTATCATCAAGGGTTTGACTGTTTATTTGCCGTTATGCACCAGTTTTGATGAAGCTGCTATCATTCTTATCAATCATATAATTTCTCTTATCACAGTTTCTATTGGGAACATTTACTGCTTATCAGCACTTTGCTTCCTGAGGTATTTACTCTCCATTTTGCTCTGTAGGAAAAGATTTGTGTCAGTTACACTGAAGTTTTAAAAATTCACATCAAAATCAAAAGACAACAATAAACATAATTGAGGACTGCAAAACTCATACCACCTTGGTAGGCAACATCATAACACCACTTGTTGAATCAACCAACTGCCACCACATACACATACACATACACATACACATACACATACACATACACATACACGCACAGAAGCCACCATAAAAAATGGAATGAAGAAAAGTAATCATTCCTGTATCTATCATTAGATTAAGAATGTATTTACAGGTTTGCACTAAGATACAGTTATTCTGAGCGCTTTCTTTTTTTGTAAAGTTGTAATTCCACAGATAAACAGGTTATGGGTATATTCCGTAATAATGATAAAAATACTGTGCTTTCAGCATTATGAATACATTTTCCTAATAGCAATGTAACACCTGAAACTTAGTCTAAACTGCCAAGTTTCTCTTTATGCAGAGCCAGCTATGCCAAGACCATGCTGAATCTTGCAGTTTCTACCCAAAGCCAAAGCCATAAATTCCTTTCTGGCAAATTGCATTCAGCTCAGATTTATTCTAAACTTGGCTCAGGCTTACCTGAAAGGTTCACAAACTTTGGCAAACCTGTAAAAAGCAGATTTGCTTGGATACTCAGGATTCATCATAAATATTTTGCATATCTCTCAGCACACTTGCAGTTACTCCCACACAATGACCATTTGTACCTCTGATTTCAGCCCTGCAATTGCGGGAAAAGGTTTTGGGGTATTTTGTTGTTGTTTTTTTTTAAGAGGACAGATTCAAATTTTAAAAGACAGGTGTTCAGCTTGAAGATGCACTGAAAATACAGATGCTTAGCCAAACTTGCCAGATGTGCAGATTGGGCTAGAAGAAGATTCCGTTCTTTCCTTCCAATCTAGTCATCCTGGAAATATCAAGAAAGCCCTATTTTTGTATTTCAGTTTAGCTGAGGAAGAAACAAACACTGAGTCAAAGACCAAAGCCAGAAAGAGTGGGATAGGAGTGATCTGTGGAGGGCAAACATGGGAGAGTCAGGATGCAGAAGCAGCTTGCAATTCACCTCTGCAGGTCCGGCTGCAGTCCCTCGTTAGAGTGCTCTGTGAGATTTGGTAAATCACACCAACCACACGTGGTTGCAGGAGGCTGAGAACAGCCAAGAGCAGACAAAGAGCACCCCATTGTTCCCTGTCTCTGCCCCATTTCTTGGCCCATGGCTTTTTTGCCCTCTGCCTTTTTTATTTTTCTTTCCTGCACAGGCAATAGAAATCGGGGATAGCATCCCTTGAGGTCCTCTTTGCATTAGGTTCTTCTTGTGATTTGTGGAGGACCACTCTGGTAGTGGAAAGCAGCCAGATCACATACCAATGAAAAACAGACTATTTGTCCACTGATGAACCTTCCACTAAAAAAGAAAAAACAGAAAGACCAAAAGCTATGAGGTTATTCCTCACATATTTCTCAACTGCATTGACTGTAAAGACCTAGAAATATCAGAGGTCATGAATTTGCACATATGCTTTACCAAATTTTGCAAACATTTACTCTCATACTTGCTTTCCAAGGTAAACATCTATAACCCTACATTTCAGTTCACACCTTACAATCTAGCCTACTACTGTTTTCATTTCTCAAACAAAAAGAAATGGCAGATGAAAAAGCCTTTGTCACCTCTGCCCCTCGGTCAAGAGATTCCCCGACTAACAGTGTTAGAGCAGTTAATGCTCTATTATATCTGAAAGCAAGCTGAAAGCTAGCATAGGAAAGCAATACTCAAAAGGGAAGCAAGCAATTGAAGAAACTACACTGGCATCACTGAATACAGGTCAGTCTTGCCCATATAAAAAGTCACAGAAAGTGCTATTCCTGCAGCACATTATTCTTTTTATTTTTTGTTAAAGCAGTAATTTCTACCTATGTATATTAATGACAAATACACAGAGTTAAAAGAAACAGGGAACTGAAAGCCAGCATTGACAGACAGGAAGAGTCAAAGGAGAGAAGTTAACTTTGTGTTTATTGCTGAACTTTTACTGGCTATTACAGAAAATCTCAAAATGAAGAGTTAAGTAAAGGCTAGGAGTTCCTGCTATAACAACATTTTTTTGCCTTTAATTGATTCTTTCAGTGTCATAATCTCTCTTGTGCCTACTGTTATCTCTTTATTTCTCGTTACTCTGTGATATCTGACTGAGAAATTGGATAGACCTTTTATTTAGCAGCATTTTGCTGCAGTGCCATAAAAAGAGTAAAACTGGTGCAACTTCAGAAGCCATAAACACAAGAAACCTTCAAAAAACTCTGGCTTGGAGGGAACCCAAGGGTTGTGGATTGCTGATATAATTATTTTCCATTCCTGCTGCTTGGGTGTTTTAGGGGAAGACTGGTGGGAATAAGGTGTTTGTGTACTCCCCCGTTCTCTGGCTATTGGGAACACCCTTTGAGGATGCTGCAGCCAGCTAGACAGCTACAGCCACAGAGAGCTGCAAGGAACCAAGCAAAGTCTCAACATCTTCCACCTCCCCTTCAAAGTACCCTGGCAAGTACCTTATAATGACTTTTTATGCTTTCGATGTCCAGAATAACAGATGTGTAAGTTACTATGAGAAGTAGTTATTTTTGCCAGAGTGCTCTGATTGTCTCAAGCAGAAGTCTTGTTTAGCAGGCTTTGCTATTAAATGATATTCATAGGAACCTGTCTGCAGTTTACACTCCCTACTTCCCTTGATTTTAATGAAAATTACTGTCGGTATCTACTGCCTTTCCGCAGCTTCAGAGACAGCAGAAGGCAATCCTTATTTATAAAGCAGGAAGTTAACACTGTTTTGGTTAGGGATGCTCCTCAAAAAAAGGGAAACGTGGGCAAAAATGAGGACAAGGACTAGATGTCCTTTCATATCTGACAAGTAGGTGAACAAGAGTAGGTGGAAGTATAATATATTTGGCTCTGTCATTGGAATCATTCACTTCCTAGCTTGAGATAATGAGCTGATTTACCTCCTTCCATCCTTGCCCCCAGTCTGTGCAAGGAAAGAAAAGATGAATAAAAAGTACCTCAAGAGTTAATGAGATCTCTTTTCATAGGGAGTGTTACTCAAAGTAAAATTAAAACCAAACTCACATTAAATATGGATATGATGTCAGCCTTGTATTAGAAACTTTTGAGTTTTTTTTAGCAATGGTAGCTCCAAAGCTTTCTAGAATTTGCATTTGTGGGTTACAACTTTTTGTTTTTTAATGGAAAAATCGTTGGCACAAAAATTTATATCAGGGCTTTCTAAACAGACTCAGACAGAAATACCAATACTAAGTTTGAACAAAAAAAAAAAAAAGGGAAATTTACAGAAAATAGGAAGGGAATGAAACGAACATTGAGGCAATTCCATTGCCTAACTCTAAACAGGGACCACTCTGTACTTCCGAGACAAGTACAACATTGGGAGAGTAATGGCCTTGTAGTATTTAGTTTTTTCCCTATGATTCTGCTTATGAAAACCTAAATTGTATGTCAATGCATAGCAATGTAATACCAAAGGATATATGTATACATATGTATTTCAAAACTAAGAAATTGGAACATTTGATTTCCATGCCTTGGTATATTTATTGAACTTTGCAGGAACGCAACGCTACCCATTGTCAGCAACAGGTAGTGTAAGTCATGAAACACATCAAACTGTTGGTTCTCCTTGTACTTGGAAAACAAGAAGTTACTTTCCCTCTTGGAAATTCTCTCTAACGAATTAATGCCAGAAGTGACCTAAGATATGTTTGCAGCACTAAACAGAAGAATTTGCATATGACCTGCTCTGTGACCCATTCCTGCTATCTGTGGAGCATTTCTTAAGAGGAAAAAATGAGAGGAGCTGTTGAAGGATGGACTTTCACATATTTTTCAAAGCAACAAGCTGCTCAGCTGTTGTTTTGGTTTTTATTTTAGCTTAGTTTTTCCTATTACTTAGCATGGAATATATGTCCTTTTGAGGTCTCCCTCTTTGTGTGAGGGCTACAGATCGCTATTCTTTTCCAGCACCCTTGTATGGCAATAACTGCTGGCTCTGCAGTATCATGTTTTCTCATTGCAAAACCACCCAAAGCGTTTGACAGAGCTGTCTTGGCTGCACGGCGAAGTCCAACGTAAAGCAAACACAGACAGCTGCCAACTCCAGAGCTGCATGGCGGGTCAAGAAGAGAGCACATGACTGGAAGAAGCCCTTCACTGTTTTTTTTAACTCTAGTGCTTTCTGACTTGTCTTCCTTTGCGCTTTCCCGTCCCCAGTCGCAGCAGAGCAGCTACCAGTTCTGCCATTATCCCTCCTCCAGTCAGTGCTGGGAGGAAGACCTCGAGCCTTCCTCCTCCCTGCCCGCGCAATCCCAGCAGCACTGGCTCTGCCTGCAGAGCAGGACCAGCACGTGGAGGCGAGCTCCACCAGCCCGGAGGTTCTTACAGGTCAGACCAGGTCGGGAACGCTGGCCTCCTTAGGCTTCCACCTCCAGACTGCGCACGGTCAGGTGTTTGGCTCCTTGCAGAAGTTAGCAGAAAAGACGGGCTGATAGAAAGCCTGATGAGAGGTAAAAGCAATCTTCTGAGGGAACTAGTAGGAAATTCTGAAGTGAGACAGGGAAACTTTGCCAGGCAGGTGGATATTGAAGCAATTTGATGTTAAGCAGGTCAAACATAAAGCCTATAAACCCCAGCTATATAGGCAAGCACTGGAAGTCTCATAGCCTGCTGTGGCAGTGCCGTTTCACATAATTAATAATTGTAATAATTCATATAATTTCATGAATGTAGAAGTCCGTAGGATGATGTTCTCCGTCCCGTTCCAGCGAGGACAGTGGAAACGGGAACAACCTGAGCGTGCTTCTGCTCTCTCTGCTCCTACGTCAGGCACGGAGTCTCCACCACCACCGGGACGGTGGTTCTTGCCCCAGGCTCGCTCGGAAAACTTCAGTTTAATGTAATATAATGACACTCCTAAAACTGGCCAAGCCAGTTTCTCTAAGTGCTCTCAGTGGAAAACCGTAGCTTCTCGTCTCCGCATACCTACCTTCTGCCTCACCGTCACTCCGTGCTTTTCCTTAGGAGTCTTTCAAACAGCCTGTGAGGGTTTTGTTGAGGCGTGTTGCCTAAGATATAATATTTTCTGGTAACAGAAATATATACTACTTTGTGTTTAATCATCACTATCTATAGCTATGTATGTGTAACTATATAACTATATACCTTTAAATGTAATTTAGTATAGATAAACTAGGAACAGGCACAATTGTTCTTTGAACACAGTCAGCGAGTAAGGCAAGTTTTAAGATACAGATGAACTTCCACCTTACACCTTAGATAACTCTGGTCCACATGGACCTACCTCTGAATTCAGATATAGAGCTACTCAAAGCATATACATTCAGCTACTTGCACCTGCACTGACAGCCTTTGGTTAAACCTCACATGTAATGAATTACTAGATGTAAAACTAGATGTAAAATTAGATGCAAAATTACATTACTAGAGGTAAAATTTGGGGCAAAGATGATAATACAGGTTTTTTTCCTCCATTAAAAAGTACAACCATACAATGAAGATCGTACTTACTGGTATGAATTAAGGCAACAAAATGCATTTACTTTGTGTCATACTTTAGTTATACATTGCCTTTACTGCAGAAATGGAATGAATGGAGGCTAAACTGAATTTCTTAATTTGAAAAGAATCTAGCAGGAAAATGAAAAAAAGTACCGGTAGTAGCAATCTTTCCAAACTTTGCTGAAAGCAACAGAAAAGGAATTAGAGATTATGATTTCATCTCATATATGAGCATCACACATAGACCACTTCAACTTTGGTATGCAAAGAAAATGCTATAACAAAAACCAGTATAAGCACAAAAGGAAGACAGGTTGCTAGTCAAAAAAACCCTAAAATGGTCAGTAATACATTGGCCTGTACAAGAATGTCACCCATGCAAGGCATTTTTATGCTCGGCAAATGGACTCTTAGCAGGTGTAATCATTAATTACTATTAATTCTGAGAGAACTGGCAGAATCTGTTCCAAGATTCTATTTATGCATAGTTTCTGAAGGCTTGATAAATCATTAATATGTGGTATAGGCATGGCTATTATGTTTTGCAGATGTTGCTAGGTGCAGTATTTGTGGCACGGCTGTTGTGATAATTATAGTCCAGCCTGTCGGACATCAACAGACTTTGTGCAAGAAAGCACTTTCCGAAGCGCCTGGTATTTAGTAAACCGTAATCATACATGTGAAAGTGCAGTTTTAATACGAAACAAAATTTAACACAAAACAAAACAGGACCCCACCGAATGATCAACCCAAAGGCCTCTAAGGAAAGAGGGTCACCGGCTGAGCGGCGACACGCAAGAGCCGGGCCAGCAGCAGCGCAGCAGGGTGAGCAGCGCTGAGCCCAAGCCGGGGAGCTTCTCCCCTCATCGCTGCGGTCCCTGGCTCTGCGTCTCCGTTGACACTGTTATATTACTCTTGGCTCCAAAGCAGACGGGCTTTATGTCCGTTTGGGATTATCTGTGTCGTATCACATAGCGGATGCATTTGAAATGGCAGCCCAAAAATCTAGCACCCGCGCTTTAAGGATGCACTGACGTTTTTTGGTAAAGGAAATAAATAAATATCCTTACACCTTTTTCAGTATTTGTGGAATGTGCTAAAAGGAAGGTTTCACTTTCAGTGAAAGGACTGTTTTTCTATGTTCTTGTTAGGTCGTTGAAATCGAAATTTTATCCAGTTTGCTAATGAAAGGATCCTGTAGGAGACGATATGAGTCTCATTTCACCATTTAGGAGGAGAAGACACAGTAACCTTACACGCTGCTTTTTTTCTGAGATTATTTTTGCCCTGTTGCCTTCCTGGGGTCAGCAAGTGATAGCAAGGAAGATGATAGCAGTAAAGAAAAGAAATTGACTTCTGATCCTCTGGCTCAGCAGTGCTGGTGATGAGATTACTCAGTGGGACAGGATGAAGTATCCTACAAAACACACCTAAACCCCAAACTGCAAGACCCTTCCATCCTCTACACAAAGCCTTTGAGTATTGACATGATGACTGATTCTTCTTTATTAAAAAAATGACTGAACCATTTAACTCCAACTCAAACACGTTTTTGAAAAGCTGCAGTATACAGTAAAATTTAGGTTTGTATGTGAACAAAGTAAATCAAAATAATCTCTTATCGCACTAGATGGCTAAATCTATACAAGTCACACACAGAAATCATATTCGTGGCAGAAAGCTATAACTATGATCCTGTTTTTTTTTTTTTTTTTTTTTTTTTGCATAGTTTGTATTGGTACTGTGAAAGGAGAAATTTCCAGGCAAGTAAGTTAGACATCACTTAGTGTTAAGTACTGCATTATTTTCTTCCAGTCCATGCCTGGCATTTTAGCTATTACAAATCATTCTTACAAACTAAACCAAGCCATGCTGGCAAAGTGACTAAGTTTGTGCTAATGCTCTTTGCCAATAGAAAGGAGGGTGGCAATCTGAAGCAACCCAAAAAGAGATGTTTCCAGGAAGAGGAATCTTTATTTAGATGACGCTGAAAATCATTCATCCCACAGCTCCTTCTACTCTCTGCTGTTACAGGGATTTAATGAACTAGTAGCACTATATTTGGCTTCCATTTAGAAAATAAGATCCATTTGAAAAAATAAAGTACTTGCAGCAATACAGACTAAGAGATTGGTAGTAATGTGGTTTAATAAACTGAGCACAAACCTGAAGTGCAGGAGCCATTAAATTTGCTTCCTATATGAGCAAGTATGCTGGCCCTACACAAGCCATTTATCTTCCCATGGCTTTTATTCCAGCCATCTATAAAACAGAGATGATAATATCCATCTCAGAAAGCTACTCTGAAGATTGACAGGCTGGTAACTCATGCTGCTGCAGAGCGGACATAACTACTTACAGGCCAGATGAACTATAAAAAAAGATAGTCGTTAAAAAAGAATTAATTTTCAGTTTTTCATATGTTATATCAATGTATCCTATTGTGATAATCTTCACAAGCAGAAAATGACTACTTGTGAGTACTTTGAAATTTCTTTACAATATACGAACTTAAAATTTATATTACATTAGTGAAAATACTGCATTTCTCAAGTCTCCCTTTAACTCTGTCCAGATACACCTGGTAAGATCAGTGTTTTTCTACAAATATGTTTTCTGAGAGGCAAAACTATCAAAATTTTTGTTACTTTAAATATTCCTAAAATTTTGTAAGGGCTAGCCTAAAGGTACTTTCTCAGTTGGTTTTCACGTGTCTTAAAGGAAAGTAGGAGAGTTACATTGTTTTTCAAGGGATTGGGATAGTAACTTCAAACAAAATTCACCACACACGGCTGGATCTTGGATAAATTACTTTTATACTACTTCTACACTGTTTCTTAAGAAAAACTTCAGGTGGTCCAAGAATCTCGTCGTGACTCCATGGCCTCACTACATCCTATACTACTGTAGCCTACGTGAAGGACATCTACACTGTGCTTACTTGCAAAGGAAAGCCCCTGTGGAAATGTGGACACAAATGATTTGTTTCTCCTTCCGAGATTACCTATTTCTTAGGGAAAAATGAAAAAAGTTCTGAGATAGGCAAAGAAGTATTGGAATGGGTGCTAGCAGACTTTCTGTTCTCAAAGTATGCGACGTCTAGATACTATTTTTTTAAAACCTGTGGAGAAGGGGACAAAGAAGCAGGTGCATAAGGACAGGGTTGTCTTTGGGACTAAATCTCAGTAGAGTTTCAAGGATGGGACTGGATTCCTGCCATGGGAAGAAGGGGAGAAGCTTCGCTGCTTGTTGCAAAACGCTCCACAGCGATGGTCCTTAGTGTGGTTTTTAGAGCACAGAAACACTTTATTCCTCCCTGACTCAGCTCAAAAGTACCTAGCGTACTTGAGGTTTATTTCAACTTATTCCCGTTGTCTCTCATCCTTCCACCATGCAGCACTTGGAATAGCGCGGTGCACTGCCAGTTACGATTTTTATGGACAAACAGTTAAACATCCAACCTGCTCACCTTCTTGATGACCTCCTCTTAGGTCTCTGGCTACAAAAGCTTGTTGCCTGCCTGTCATGCTGGCCCGTTGTCTAATTGCCTGCTTGTACTGCGTGTCCTGCGTGTCCGTTTCTTGTCTCGCGTCGGAGTTTACAGACACGTTAGGGCATCTTTTTGTTCCCTGTACAGTATTTGACACAATGAAAATCTGGGCCATTCATGAACTCCGGAGCACTACAGTTAATACATAATCATAGTTTCTTAGTCTAAATAATTGCTAGGCATTAGCATTTACTGAGAAGCAAGTATATAAGTACTCAGCTAAAGAAGGTGCTCCTAATCCGAGCTTATTTCTCAAGACTTTAGCAGACGTTCATCAGCAAAAAAATACTGTAAGAAGGAAAGGACAAAGCACTCTTTTTATCGTTAAAGGGCAACCTGAAAGTAACCAGTTGCTAAGATGACTATTAATTATTTTTACTTTTTTACATGTTGGGTTTTGTTAGTTTTTTTTAGAGCACAAAGATTTCTATTTAATAGAACTATTTCTATTTAATAAAACATTACCGTTTAAAGAGCCTAAATACTGAGATGTTATACTAACTGAAAGTAATGACAAAGCAGGAACCTCCCACGTCTCTGGTGAAGCATCCCCTGGAATCGCATTTCTCTCTTTCCTGACCACATAAAAAGCCTTTGCAAACCAGTGTAGTAACTTAGGCGCCTAGAGGTGGGGAGTGTGACTAACCCTTTTTCGTTCACTGATGACAATGAAATGACAGAATTGAAAACAGACCTATCAGCACATACTCCTTTTATGAAGCAAAAATTTCTGTCACGTAGGTTGGCCTGTTCGGCTAATAGGTGGTTACACAAAAGCTAGTGTGAAAATAACGAACCTTTGCAGGAAAGCAGCAGTCTTCACGGTGAGAATCACTGTTTTCCTGCCACCTTTCAGAAGTCAGGAATGAGAAGAAGGACCTGCAAGAGCTGCTGGCTCCACTCCACTCAGAAAGGAATCACTCTGCCTAGTAAAATGCCAATTTTCTCTTTCCTGGAACGCAAAAGATTAATCCTAGAGGGTGCTGGGGCATAAGAAATACTGAAATCCTCTACTGGGTATGCAGTGCCTGAGCATATTTTAGGCTAAGTTTATCATTTTCAAGCCACTTCCCTGTTACACATTTTTTGAAGCACAATCACAACATTAGGAAGTCCCCAGTAGATCATGTGTTTTATTTATACACACTCACACACACACAGAGAAAATAAAATGATAGCCCTCTCAAAACTAAGTCTTCTGCTCAGCCTCCTTTAAGAAGACACACAAAGAACAAAGAAAAAATATCAGTGTGGTTCCCAGTTTTGCAACTGAGGATCTAATATATCTTTGCCACTAAAACTTTCCATGACACTGTTGTAACAGCAAAACAACACATCTGAAGATTTAGACAAATAATCAGCTGACAGTACGAGTTGATTTGGTGCTTTTTTAAATCCAATTGACCTTTGTCAAGGCAAAGGGAAAAGAGCCACACTTGACATTTTGCTCAAAATAAAGAAAACATAAGTTAGCAATTTTCATCCAACTGTGGTTAGCGCCAGCTTCACAGTTGCTCAACTCTTTCCAGACACAAATGATTTGCAGTCCTCACATGCAGTAGAAAGCTTCCTGAGAAATTTGCTACTAAGCGGTTATTTTCAGATCTCACATTTAACTGTTGACATGTTCCCCTTTAGAGAAAAAAATCCATCACAAAAATTCAGTACGAAAAGAAAACTTTGGTCACATTACACTTAAATACTTTCAAACAAACTGACTTTGGAATGAATGTATGACAGAACAGTTAACGTTCCTTAAATTCACGGTCCTTTTGTTAATAGAAGGAAATACTGAACATCTCAAAGAATTTAGTGGTGTGAGATCACAGCCACACCCAGTGTTTCTGAGCAGGTTAGATGTTTTACTGTTTGCCCATACAAATCGCAGCTGGCGGAGCACCGTGCTAGTAGGTGTAGTCAAAGTGAATTTAACTTTGAAAGTGATGCTCAATGCCTTCTTCACGCCCTCACACCACCTTGCCTCCGGAGCAGAACCGAGGTGTTTGAACTCAAAAAGTTGTTCTGACTTAGGGCCGACTTTGAAAAAGGACTGAAGTCTCTAAAAAACGCCTGCTGAGAGACAGGTTGCGTTATTTTGTGTGCAACGTGACACTGGTGTGATTATACGGCTGCTGGATCAAGGCCAGTGGGCACACAGACAACAGATGACTGCTGACATGTGAAACACTCTCAGGCTTCTGAAATAAGATTTTCAAATCCCTGATCGCCACTAATACCTTTTTTCTACTTCTACCCTACAGAGAATTCATCTCCTGGACCAACAAGCTCAGAAATGTCCACAGGATCCCAAATAATGCGTCACCAGTACCTTTTACAATGGCATTCGTACTGCTGTTGGGTACGAAATTAGCATCACATTTGCTTCTTTCAAGCCTGTATCATACTGGCGATTTGCATTTGTCCTGAGATAAAGCGATACACCCATCTCAGTTTGTACTTCTCAGTTACGTATAACTTACCAACTTATAGGAGAAATTCTTTCACTATCAGTATCTTAGTGCATAATTCTGCACTTGGTGTTGTCAGATCTTATATAATTGCTATTAAGTTCATTCCACAGACTAAATATCATCCATTTCATTGTGTAGGATACATCAGTCCTCTGAATCACCAATAACCCCTAAATTTCTGTAATCAAAATGCTCTATTAGCATTTTTTCTGCCACAGTCATAATTAAAATGCAAGTGAAGATTAGTATCGAGATGCAATATTACTGTTTTTTCAGTTTTCCCGTTTTATTTTGAGTATATTTTTCCCTTTACTCTTACTCCTCCAATTTTGTTGTGTCACTGTATCAAACACCTCCCTAAGAGTTGAACAGATTTGCCGCATTTCCTTTGTCCGGATTAGCAGATAAGGGCTTAGACTAGTATGTGTAACTTCACTACACCCAAGCTAGACTCCATCTTACTTTTAAGTATCTGATCTTTAATTGTAAAACTGATGTCTAACTAACAGGCTTCTAGTTGACAAAATCAAAATATATTTAGCATATAAGATATAGCTGAACCTATATTGTGGCACAAAGGGTTTTGCTGATGTCTAGAGGTCTCCCAGCTTTATTTCAAAGATTATTTGCTTATTCTATTCAAAAATGCTTTTGAGTAAAAAGCAAACTATATATATATCTCATGTCACTGTTTCAAAAAGTAATTGTTTCTTTTGGCAAACTACCTCTCCTTTAGTCCTAATATGACCTGTTAGGGCTCACAACAACACTTCTTTAGAAGAGAGCACTTCTAAAAAGAATCCACTGAACAGTTCCTTTTAGGCTAACTCTGTGCTAGTTTGGACAACTTCTAATTCATTATTTCCTAGGCTGGCAAACCCATTATCAATTGCATTTAAGGAACTGCTCTGTCGTCACTGGAAAATAAGCATTTACAGTTTATCTGCATGTCGATTAATACAAGAAATTTTTTTAAAAAGTACTATAAGAAAAAGCTGCCAAGGTTTAGTCTCACTGATGTTTTCACGATTAATTTAACTCTATCTTGCCCACAATCCAGCAGAATTTCACTAGGTGATAAAACTTACTAAGTTGTCTATTTTCTTTTAAAGTTTGGAACGCCTACTTAACCAACACTTGTTGCTGTATGCAATAACCTTTTTCCCACATGACAGAAGTTCCTTCATACATTATTCTATAAGGACCAAATGCTTAAATGATTGGATTTTCTTTTTCCCAGCCTTGCATTCATTTTTAACAACCCTTTCTGTTCTATTCTCTTACCAATTCAACAAGTCACCCTATAAATTAAGGCTGGATGGTGGTCCTTTAACTTATATTCCTTCAACACTCATCAGCTGTATGATATTCCAAAAATCTAAACAATTTCCACCATTGACGCCTATTTAAAATGTATTGTATATCAAGGATAAAATAAAATACACAGAAAGAGGGACTTTACATTTACTTCAGAAAAAAGTTAATGAAGTCAGTTTTTACTGATTTCCTTTATTTCCATGTTATTTCAGAATGAAATTTTAGCTTATCATGGTCTCTGCCAAAATTGCATATCATGAATATGCTGAGTAATAATGAAACTATAAGAGTTAAAAGCAGTACTGCCATTCGCTTGTTCTACAGTAGTTGCTTGGAGGCCACTGAAGCTGTATAGAAAATAAGAGAAGGATTTTTTTTCACACGAGTTTTACATGCCCCCAGACAAGGCCTCATCTGTATTTATTATGAAGAAAAGGAGAAAACATCCTTCTCATACGAGTGAAACATCAGGCTCGTACAATATAGAGGGTTCTTGTGCAGGAAATGTGTGGGTGGAGGAAAGGGGAACAGTTCTTCTCCTAGAGACTATTAAAACTTTACATGCATTTATTGCACAGAAACGTTCAGATCAGCCTTCATACCGCAATGATGTTCAGCACGAAGATACGTATGCATAGAGACCACTCGGCAGTGCTGGAACACGAGAAACTGAATCCTCTGCTCCAAAGTAATTCCTAAAGATGGTTAATATTTTACCTAAACTTTCCTGTCTATATAATTTCCAGATCTTCGGGTTTTATCATTAGTTCTGTGATATTTGATGCTTTTCTAAAAACTCACGACCTCAGGGCCGTGTGGCTGGTGTTGTTATCTATCTATCACAATGAATGGGTTGAGAATAGAGCTTCCCGCACATCAAATCATAGAGTCACAGGAAAACTGGCTGGATGGGACCTCTGAAGGTCATTCAGGTCCACTCAGAGGGTCAGTCCATTGATCAGGTCGGTATGGCTTTGTCTAGCTGAGTCTTAAAAACATACAGCAATGGAGATCCCAAACCTCTCTGGACCATGGTTGCAGTTCTGTACTTCCTCCTAGTGAATTACTTTTCCTAACGTCCAATCCGAAAACCTCCTACGCCACAGTTTTGTGACCACATGCCCTTGTTGTTATCACCTGGCACTATCAAAAGAGTAGAGGGGAAGAGCATGACATCATCATCTTTTTAATTACCCTTCAAATATTTGCATGCTGGTATTACATTTTCCATTGGTGTCCTCCTCACCTGACTAAATAAGCCCAGCTCCCTCAGCCACTCTTCACAGGACATCTGCTCCAGGCCTCCAACCACCGTGGTAGCCCTCCCTTGGACCCTCACCAGTTTCTCCACACATCTTGTGAACTGGAGACTCCAAAACTGGACAGAGTATTCCAAGTGTGGCTTCACTAGCTCTGAGTAGACAAGCATGATAACTCAATCCGTTGGCCAAATTCCTCCTGGTGCAGCCTGTTATGTGTTTTGCCTCATTTCCAAGAGGAGTTCCACTTCCCCTAGTTACTGTCAGCTGCAAATTTCCTGAAGTTATACTCTGCCTTTCTAAAATTTGGGAGGAATGGTATCCTTTTCCTTGCCATCACACTTATCCTCAGTCACCACAATTTTTCAAAAATAAGTTCACAATTACATGGCCGGCTCTTTCAGCACTTCTGGATGAATCCCGTTCAGCCCCATGGACCTGGGTTTTATGGCTTCTCTAAGTGGTCCTCAGCCTGGTACTCCCCTGTTGTTTGCGGCCTCTCTCCTCAAACCCTGCCAGTGATCGCAGCAGGCTTTGCCCGTGAAAACCCGTGAGAGATAAAAAAAAAGCATTAAGTACTTCAGCCAATTAGAAAGAAACTCGTTATTTTCAAGACTTACAAGCCACACTCTCAACTTCTGAACTCTATGACCATCAATTAATGGTCTTAAAATAATAGTACAGAATTTAGAAGTCTGGATTTAAAGGCAAAATAAAGATTGACTCTACCTTATGATTATGCTGAGATACCTATTTTAGCTGAGTTATTGAAAAAATGCTATTTACGGTGACACAAGAGATTGGCAGGAATGTAAAATTAAGAGGCGGGTGATTTGTTCGGATACCAAATCAAAATGGTTGCTGTTTTATTCTCCGCAATAAGAAAAGTCCACTGTTATTGACAGAGCTGGAAGATCTCAAGTGCTTTTCAGTGGATATAATTCCACTGGCTGTAGCAGTGCATGTTAGTTATATTTCTTACTTGTCGTTGTGTACTACATTATTCTTGCCATTACTAACGCCTTCCAAGGGGAATGGTTAAAACTGCTTTGCCATCTTCCACCTCAAAAAGTGATTAAAATGTTTAGAGGATTTTCTTGAAATATATTTTTAATGTAAGTTCTTCAAGATCTGCTGAAGTAGCTTCATAGATGCTGGAACACCTAAAATGTAATTTCCTTATTATATTTGTTTTAAAAAATACATTGTATTAATTTTTTCTATTGTAAATGGGCAACAGATTGAAATACTCTCTAAATGTTTTTGATTGACAATTGGTTGAAAATCCAGTAAATCAAAGCCCACTTCAGTACATTCTTTCACTCTGTACTTTTTGCAATTTTATCTTGTAATATTCTGTATACTTTCATCATCATAAACACAACTCTAGACACAAGCTACTTTCTTCTGACAACAATTTCTCCTATATATTTAGGAGATATTTAATTCCAACCTAACAATGCTTCCTTTGTTCACCTGACACTGCACACTTTTTTCTTTGTTTTGTCTTCAGCTGTTGACTGGCTTTGGGTCCATTACGTAAGAACTTAAATAGGTAAAGGGAATATTTTACCATAATTTCATAAGTCATTACACTAATCGTATTAGAGTATGTTTAGGGTGGTAACTAGGAACACAGAATTCTTCTTTAAGAAGGAAGTAATATACATAGAGAAAGGGATATAGAATTGAATACTGCATTGTCTTGATTCACTAAATAATCAAGTCACTCAGATGGCTTCATAAGTTTGCACAGCTGGTATAATGCATACCAATGCTATCGCCCAATCAGGATTACATCCCAAAAGTTTAGCTGCTGATGTCAAAAAGTGCCAAGTCTCAAAAAGTGACAATAATTCTTTGTTTGCTTTATATTAGTTCTTTTTACTTTTTTTTTTTTAATAAATGCACATACTGAACACACTTTTAGGGTTTTTTACTTTAGCAAAAATAACTTCTTTTTCTAATCCTTTGTTGTTCACTTATTAAACACGTGAACTGTGTTGAGTATACTATTTTCTCTCCTTCCAGGTATAGAATCTCTGAAAGAGAATCCAAGCCCCTGGAAACAGCATAGGAATCTACTCTATTGCACAGATGTCAAAATGCAATGCCTGCTTTGAATGTGTATTTTATTTTGTGTCTGGGGTAGTGTACGAATTCTTTGAGCTGCGTTTAACTGTGATTGATTTATGCACTCAGCTGACAGAAGAGGGTTTGGTAGTGCTTGTACTATTTCTACTTGAACAAGCTTATGTGCTCTTCTTGATATTCTGCTTGTAGTTCACCTTATCCTGGCAATACTATGATGACCTCATTGTCTTTTGTTGGGCTTATCTGCAGTATAGAATAATTTTTTGCAAAATCTTTAGGCAGCCCACCATATTTACTCACATCTCATGTCTGCCTAGTACTTGATTTTTCTGTTCAGTTTTGTGTGGCTTAGATCATCAGAACTGCCGTACGGGGTGATCTAGTCCACCCCTGACTCACCAGGAGGAGATGCTTCAGGAAGATGCTGTAAGAAACAGGAAGTGAACCTAGTTATAGAGGTGGCCTCCTCAGTGTCCCCAGTTAAACACTATGTTCTAGGAAAAAACATATCTTTCACTTGCAACTGGTGCTGGCATGAGCTTCATAAACCATACACTTTTGTTTATTTTCTTTACCACACTAATATAATGCATTTACAAAACTGTTCATGTTTGCCTCTTCTTGCTTTCTCAATATGCTGTATTTTTTTACTTTTTTTTGTCTTCTAAAAATGTGGCATATTGATTTCTCTTGCTACATCTATTTTCTTGTTGTTCCATAAACAGGGTATTCCTCATTATAATGTTGGGTTTTTTTCTTTGCCACTATATCTATTAGTTTTCACTGATATTTCATTTCCTTTGCTACCTGACCTAGCCCTTGCTCCCATTCTGGTTTGTCTCTACTATGTTAATTAATGAAGTTTGGTGAATCACGTCTACTCCAGCCAACGCCAGGTTTGGGCGTGCACCTGTTCACTCGTTTTCTGTACGTCCACGTTTCTTGTTAAAGATACTGTGGGCTTTTCAAACATTTGTACCTGAGCTCCTGAATCTTCTTTTACTGAAATCCACTACAAATAAGTTGACTTTCAAAAACTGTTCTATTAGGCAAGTCAGCCATTTTGCCCAGTTTGGAAAGCCACCAGTCAACCCTTACTGCCAGGTTTTTCCTGTGTTTCTTGGGAAGATGTACTTTACATGTCACACTGTTGGTCATTATGTGGGCATGAGTCACCCTGGTGTGCTTAAACACAGAGCTGGCAAAGACATTTTACCCGTATCTGCATCAGCCAAAACAACCACACAAGATCTTTTTGAATACTGTGGTTAATAATGGGATACCTCCCAGTTTTGATTTACTTTTCTCCTGATTTAAAATATTGCTGAAAAATGGAGTTTTGATACTGTTGATGGGTAACATTTCAGTATTTCGTAAAAGCAAGGTTTTGATTCAAAATTACTTATTAAAAAAGGCAATTAATTTATTGCCGGGGCTAGGGCGTGGTGGGGCTTGGAGCAGGAAACCACGACAGGGTTAGCTCAGGGATATCTCATATCTTGTAGCTTGCAGTGTAGATACACCTTAAATTATAAGATAGAGGGTTGGGGTGTGCAGCGCACTTTGCTGGAAATACAGCCAAAGAATAATCAAGATTATACTGAGAAAGTTGGCTGCAGGGAAGAGCCTAAGAACAGGTCTGAAGCTTCATCCCAACCCCTCTGCAAACAATGGGAAGAGATCCACCCACTGCCCTGAACTTTGGATCCATCGAACGGCAAATATGCCACAGATGACGTTAGCTATACAAACCAGAAACACCCCCTTAATTGCATGAAAAACACGGTGATTGTTTAGATGAGTATAGCGTATGCAAAACAGCTTGTGAAATCCTAACCTTTAGAGAGAAGCCCATAAGACAGCAGCTTATTCTTTCACTCCTGATCCCAGCAAATATCTTGTGAATAAATCCACGAAGGCAATCATACGTAAAGAAAAGAGGTAAATGTTCCTCTCGGTTTTGCAAGCAAAAAGGTGGGGAGCCGGGGCGTTTCACAGGAGAGCACGGAGTATGTTTCTGCCTGGGTAGGATAAGCAGGAGCATACTGCCGAGGAACTCAAAACATCAGCTACCCAAACACACTCCTTTCCCTTTTCCTTTCATGCTTTTCTAAATTTATTTTTTATTTTGCACATCAGCTATTGTCCCCCCGTACGGCACTTTGCGCGTTTATTCCTGAAGTTACAGGGAAAGGGTTGCTTTCCCCTCCATGCACTAGAATAGCTTGTGCTATAAACTCGTCTCTGATGGGAACCGTTTCCCGCAGGAAGTGCTCGGAAACCATTTGTCCTCAGTCGATGATTTTTCTATATCGAATGCATTTCCTAGGAAATGTATGTCACAAGGCGAAACAACTAAATTGGATAACACGCAGTGTCCTTCCAATCTCCTAAGTTGAATCCGTTTGGATACCCCACACATTTTAATGGGTCATGTTCTGCTTCGTTACACGGTCTGTAGCTGCTGAGCAGCAGGGAAGCAGGGCTCTGTTTGTCATAAACCATTTCATGTTCTCTTTCCTATTGGGGAACAGCTTCTAATGAACACCAAATTGCTTTCCAGCTGAAACAGGGCATGTTGTATAACAGAAATGCCCACCAATAAATGGTAAAACTGCCTTTTATTGCAGAAAATCAGCCTCGTTATAACAATCATTATTGATTTTGAGAGCTGATAAAGACATAACGCGTGGGAATGAGATGCCAACAGCATGCACTAAGTGACAGCAAGTTCCTCTCGAAATCATTATGAAAATGTGTTATCCACTGTTAAGTCCCATTTTCCTCTCCCGTTCCCAAACAGCCGGGCTGAGATTAAAGCTTCAAAGGGCACTGGAGACGGCTGTCCATGTCGTGGATGAACCTGGCTCTGCAGAGCCCGGAGGACAGAAGGACCCCGCAGCAGGGAGCGCGTCCTCCCCGAGACCAGCCCCTCGTTAGTGGGAAGCTTTATAAAGCTATACCTGCTTACAGCAAAACCTTCATGTGTTCAGTATGCAGTCTCTGTAGTACATCATTTTCTTCTACACAAACAGCTCGCATACTGACTTTTTCTCAAATTAGGACAATTCGGTGTATCCGGTTATGTGATGAAAAGCAGAGATTAAGGAAATCTACACCTTGTTCGTTCCCTGTTTTTCACTTCACGTTGCATGTCTGGTCACCCGAATCACACGTCAGTTTTTCTGTTTCCTGATTAGATAAATGGTAACTTTAAAACAGGAGGACAATATATGTGGGGCGGTTATTTAAAAAGTGGGGTGTTCCAGGAAATGTTTTTCAAACTTGTTTTATTGTAGAGATTTACAAAGCACTGAAGACAATCACCTATTAAGACAAACAAACAGAAATAAAAAAACTGTACTACTGTGAAAGAACTATTCCTTTTTTTTTACTGTTGTCAGGGTTCCCAACACTAAAAAGGTATCTTTTCCTTTTAAATATTTGGTAACTTTATACTTTAAAAAGTAATTTCCAATATCTAGTAATAAAAGGTAGGGGATACTATCCTATTACATTTTACATCTGAAAACTCCAGCAAAGGAAAAAAATGTTTTTAAAATGTGAAGTTCTTGAGCTCTTCATAGCTGGAAGGAAAAGTTTTTATTTACTACTGTTTGAGTTGGAGCTACAGACCTGCACATTTTAATTTAAAATAGTAACCAAGAAGCAAATACACATTTGAAATTATTGCATCTCCTTTCAATAAAAGAACACTTATTTTGTATTTGAGATTTTACAGATTCTCTAGGACTAGGAATAGCAAAAATAACAGATTTCTCCTTTTGATGTGGAAGATCAATATTGATGTAATTTGAATAGAAATTTGCCTGCTGTAGAGATGCTGCGGTATCTCCTGCAGGCCAGTTGACATCTACAGTTATTCCCCAGATATTACAATCGATCATTAGGGCAAGAAGCCAAATTAATTGATCCCAATACAAAAGAGACAATATCCATTGGTGAAGCAGTTGCTCGTGCTAGAGTGTTAAAGGAAGAAACACGGGCAATGCGGGCAATTGGTTTCTTCATTTTTCATTTCCTAGCTCCTCTGAAGGATTTCAAACAAAGTTTCTGAATATATATTTCCCCGCTGTCTAATTGAGGGTGGAGATGCAACTGGGGACGTGCCTCTGAAAGATCAGAAATGCCTCTGGCAACAGAGGTTACCTGATCTTTGTGCATGGCCTGCTGTTGCAGGATACAGCCGACAGACGGGTATAGCTCTTGAAAATGAAAGTTATTTATGTCCTTGAGTACCAAAACAATATACACAGGAATATGTATTCCTTCAGTTGCATGGAATTATGGTAGAAATATTTCTGACATTAGAAAACCCACAAAAACGTTCCAGCAGAAGCACACAAGAGTTAGGTACTACCCATGCAGGTCTTATTGGTATATAACTTTCGTATGGACAAGCAACGCTGATAAGAGACCAGTCAACAATCAAAGAATAGCCAATAAAAGAAAAAAATAATACTGCCTAAAGTTCAAAGATTTTAGAGGGCATGGATGGAAACAAAACTACATAAAGAGCATTAAATTTAACATACTGAAAAACATCACATAGATTGAGAAAAGCAAATATTTCTGGTATCATCTCACTTTCAGCTGGATCCAAACAAAATCCTAACTTTGGAGTCATTCAGCGGTGCATCTCTAATAGCAGTCATGAGTTAAACATTGTTCTAGGCATGTTTTAATATCTGTGTTTTCCATATCACCTGCTATCACACTGGACCACTAGTGCGATAAAACCCTCACAGACCTTGTGGGTCTCATATTTTACAGGACTGGCTTTCAACATCCCGTTTTACTTCTTGATCCTCTTGCATGAACTGGTGTCTTGAAACTGGCAGCATTAATTAAAATAACAATAATTCTATGGCTTTGAACTTTACTTGAATAAAATGAAATTTCAAGTTATATAAAGCAGACTAATATAAAGTCTCTTGTGGCAATTACACAGAAGGGTCAACGCTCTGGCCAAGAATAATAATTTTCACTCATATCCCTCTTCTCTAAATATGCACTGGCAAGAAAGTAATTTTATTTTAAAGCAAATATCCATGCATATTACAGTGCTCTGGCACTGTTTTACCTCTGCCATAAAATCTCAATTATAGTGAATTACCCTTTTCAAAAATTTGTATCCAAGACAGATCTATGTAACACAAACCCAGATCGGATTCTAGTAGTAATTCTTTGTAGAGAGACAGGAAGGAAGGATATATAAAAATATGTATGCATATCTACATGTACACACGCACACGTCACCACACTTTTGTGCTTTCTACCAGTGCATTAAGTTTCACTATAAAGCTGCGGCAGTTACAGCTGTAGTGCTAAAACTCCCGAGGGGGTTTGCCTGTACTCTGAGATTTTACAGGGGGAGAGGAAGGGAGGGAATGCGCTTTGGTACTGCTGCCGGTCCTGCAGAGTTGTGGCACTCTGACTGCAAAAAAAGCTCAGCTGCCTTCCTAAAAAGCAATTTTATTTGCTTGTGGACAATTACTAGAGCAAATCTACTCATGTAACTTCACAGAAAAAGACATCATAACTACTGTGAGCCAATATATGCCAATATATACAAAATAGTTAAATGACAATATATACTGAATAATCAAATGTATTGCAAGGAGAATAAGCTACTTTTTTTTTCTCAACTTAAAAAAAAATTTATGTCTGAGATGTACATTTTGAAAATGTTCAGATTTCTCCTCAAGGAAACTCCCACCTTTTGAATTCAAATATAAGATAAATCTGTTTTGTGAAAATATACCTCTTTAATTGATTTTTATTTGATGAGGTATAAAGATTTTAAATACAGGTAATTCATACATGGTAACACAGATATTTCTGCTATAAAAATGGCAGAGGAACTTGCACACCATAGATTTGGATATATATTTTTTTAATTCCTCATCATTTCACTGTTTTCAGACATCAGAGGCATTTTCCCATCCCTGATATACTACCCTCTATTCTGTAAACAACTCCACAATGTGCTGTATAGCATTGAATTCAGTGTAATGCAGTACTGAGTCCAGTGGAAGCACTTGCATGTGTAAAATTCTGCAAAAGGCTATTTGCATTTTTTATAACTAATAATCAACATCTAGTCTATATTTGACTTTTTTCAGTGAAAAGATCTTTGCTTTACCAACATGTATATTGCATGAGAAAAGCTAAGCCTCAAGGCTCACCTCTAATAATGAAAAAATTTTCAATATTACGGTTATATAATTTTAAAATCTTTGTTTTTGCAAAGGTTGCAGATATTTCAGTTTTACTATATTTATCTCAGTAACATATTACATACAGAAGCAAGCAATTTTCTTTCCCAGTGTATTAGCTATGAAATTAAATCTATGCAATTATACTGCTATTGTTTCAAAACAATGCACCCCTTGCTTTAATATGCAGTCTCTATGTTAAGTTCAGAAAAAAACAGAATACATAATCAACACTTCCACCGTGTCACGATGTGTTTCTGCGTGTCGTTCAGCCGGTGAAGCTGAAATGCCGAACAAGTTTTGAGCGGTGGAGATGACCCCCAGCTCTGCAAGAGGACGGAAGGAAAAGGCGCCGGCTCTTACCTGCAGGCTGTTGAAGATGATGAAGAAGACTAACATCCAGAGGTGCCGGTAAGCCATGTGCAGTCCTCCCCACAGCCAGGTGATGGAAATCAGGCCAAAGAGGTACAAGACCAAGGGGATCTCTGAAAACCACGAACACAGCATTTCAGCCGGTGCGCCCTGGGAAAAACACTTTTTAAAGCATTACCGACCCGGTTTCGCCGTCTCTGGCCAACCTTGGAGTTTGTTCTCCAGCGATGGGCAGCCCTTCTCCTGCCGCAGCCGGGTGGGGGTCCCGGGGCTGTCGGGACCCCCCTGGGGCCAGAAGACCAGCAGAAGGGCATGGGCAGCTGGGGGACTGGGGGATGGAGGGGCCAGGGGGGCACAGCAAACCAGGCATGGGTGCTTTGCAGGTGGGAAGACCACTCGTGGAGTGAGAAAACGCCCTGACCTTGGGGGAAGCACGGGAGAGCTCTTGGCAAGCTCTGGAAATTTTGGGAGGAAACGGATTTTCAAGAATTGAAAGGGAAAAGAAAAAAGGTATTATCGATACAAAAACTGCCACAGCTCTGGCAATTTATAGAATTATATAGCAATTGTAAGAATCGCTTCTTCTCTGATTTGTTGTCAGTTTTACTGCAAGCTGAACATGAGAAGGCATCTGACCTATAAAACCTTAAGTGACAACCTCCACTCAGGCAAGGAGCCCCCCAAAGACAGACTTTACACCGGTTAACCTCATTCGCCTTCAACAATACGTGCAGAATCCGTCCTTAAGCGCACATCCATACAGCTGCATTTTATATTCCCTACTCTATTTACAGCATAAAAGATTTAAGGAATGCTGGCAGGAAGATGTCTGCGCGGACAAAGTTTGCAAAAAGGAAAGATTTCGCCCCCACCCGCTCCTGTCCCCGACAGCCAGGTACCCCACGCTGGCCCCCCGTGTTGACCGTACTCGCGGCAGACCCCAAAGTCCATGTTTGCCCAGGTCTGCAGGCTTCAGGGGCAGAGGTGCTCGGGCAGGCATTGCCCCGCTCCGCGTTAGTCATGCGGCATCAGCAAAGAGCGGGGACGCGCTTTTGACGGGCATCGTTCTAGAAACAGCAGTTTGGGAGCGCTTAGGCATCTTCTTTAATACGGTACAAACAGTAAGTGCCTTCTGAATGTAGGCAACAGCCAAAGTCAAGACTACCTTCCAGCAAGGCAGGCAGCCGTTGCTTCAGGGTTATAACTATCGCTTTGGCAGAAATGCATGTGTGTATTCTGATAAACAAGGGAATGACTTGAAGCGAAGCGCAACGTGAGCAGGTACTGTGTTCCTGAAGTTTCCCCTATGGAAGCCTAAGACCGCTCAGTAAAACCTGGGGTGCAACCCTGGGCTGTTCTGCAACCACTGTTTGGTAGTGTGACATAACATTTAACAAAGATATGTATTTCCTTAGAGAATTATAGTAAGATACTGTGTTACACGTGAAAATTAACATTATGCTAGGGTAGTGGTAACCTAGGACAAGAGGTAATAAAACGAAAGTATTAAAATAAACTTAGTTCTTTGGAACAGTAAAAAGGCCTTGCTTTTTCTGCGGGGGAAAAAAAAAAAACCCTACCTGTTTTTACTGGCAGATAACAAAGGCCATTACAGCTTTAAGAAAACCAGATTCCCTAAGTAAAGGCATTTGAAAGCTCAGCTCTAATCGTTAAGGCACTCCCGTTCTGCCACTTATGTGCGAGGACATGATATAACTCCTCTCCAGTTTGGCCGTTTGTAAACAGTGCTATTTCTGTGCACGCAGGACGGCGAGCTTGCTCTCAGCGGGTGGGGGGACCTCCAGCAGGACTTGAGGAGGCATCGTGGGTGGGTCCTGGTGCCTTAGAACGGCGTTAGATGCGTGTATGTCCTGTCGCCGGAGATCTAAGGCATCTCTACACGATCGTAGGACCCGTGGAAGACCCATTCCTTATGAAGAGGAAGCTGGAGGCCAGACTGGCTAACCTTGGCTGTCTCAAATGACAATCGATGCCCATTAAGCACCTGAATTGCTTCTCCGAGGTGAGGTCTGGCCAAAATTTATTAAAGATCTGAGATGTCCCAAGTATCCCTGATCCATAACATAACACTAATAATACATGTGTATTTTTCCAAGCAGCATGGGGAAGAAGATTAAGGCTATGTACCTCTGTTATTTGTCTGGGAGGAACTCGATTTTGTTAGAGGAATAAAATGGAAATGCAAAGTATTTCTCACGCCGCACCCTACAGGCACTAGTATCCCTCGCACGCAAAGCACCCGTCTCAAAGTCCCTTGGGCAAAATGGAAAAATTCCTTGTAGCCTCAACAGATGTTGAAACAAACTTTTCTATAACAGCTACTAATATACATAGCCAACACCACAATGCTTTTACAATAAAAAATGCAAACCCCTCTAAAATACAGGTAGTTCAGTAAGAAGTAGAGCATTAAGTATTTATCTTTATCCTACATTGCATACACTAATGAATCCAAATACTTACTAGATGTGTACTTAACAATGTTCACAAAAAAACAGCAAAGAACTGGCAACCTCAAAGTTTTTGAGGTTATAATAACGAAATTTACCAAAATAAAAAATAAGAAAACATACATCAAAAAATGTCGCTTTTTGTAAATGTAATTCTAAAGGTAAATTCAGTAATTATCTGTAGAGCAACTCATTAATTTATTTGCGCACACATATTAATGGAATGACCATCTTTTTATTTAAATCTCAAAATCATGCAATAAACTTTAGCTGCTTAAGAAATTCAACTGATGTAATGGGCTGGCAACTAATGATCACAAATGCATACAATTCTAAATGCTGTACATAGACCAAAGTGAACAATAAGGAGAATTATCTCGGGAAGTTGAATAATGATTTGGCTTTTGTATTACTTTGCAACATGGTTCAACTCAGGAGAGGAGTAGGGGAGAGAAGAAAGCAAACTGTGGAAGGACAAACTGCAGGCATTAGAACGTGCCAAAAATTAACACCATGATTTCTGCTTTTAGTGCATAAACATCACGTAAGGAAAAACACCACAATATTAATCATAACCTAGCACCTCTAGATTGTTTAAACCATAGATCACTGAAACAGCTGTGTATATAAAGCTGAAGGAAACGGAGCAATATGATGCCTAGATCATATACTTTTGATATACCATGATCTGACTTTATTATCTTCAAGTGCACATGAGGGAGAAATCTGATAAATTCAGTGCCATCTCACCAGAATAAAATTACCACAGCTAAAACCAGAATCAAGATCACTGAGGCTAACAAGATCTCTATGGAGTGTACCGAGTAATTCTGATAAAAAGTTTATGTAACGAATGCTACGCAGTACAAACATGTCAATTTATATATGCATTATAACAATAAAGATGGTCTGAAGATACCTTTTAGCCAGATGCTGAATGTTTGTACAGTTTACAATTCTGCTTTTATCTTTGTCAGTAACAATCGCTTCATTATCAGAATTGTAAAGGGTTAATACGGAGTTAAAACTTTGGCAGCATTTAGTTTCAGCTGTTTGAATTCTTTTCACCCATTTTGATCAGACAATTTACTATATTTAAACAAACAAAAGCTCAATTACTAGAGCAAACATATCAGAAAATCAGCAACAATGTCTTTTAAGTTCGTAAAAACAGGCCTGCATAAAGGAAAAAGGATGCAAATAAATAGGCTTGAAATGAACCAAAACAGACAGTCTAGTTACCTGTGGTTTCCTTCATATGGAAAGAAAACCAACACCCCCCTCCCAAACGAACTCAAAGGGTATTTCTGGGCAGATGAACCTTCACTGACAAGAATTTTGCTCTAAATCCAAGTGCAAGCAGTCACCTTAGACTACTTGAGTAAAGATAAAAGACTGCTGTGGAGCAGAACTCTCAGCATCAGTGTGATGTGGGGGAGACATTGTCAAGCAGCTCTGTTGGGCATTATATATTAAAACCATGCTGATCCACTTTTCTTTTACACCATTATCACACCTTTTTTTAGTACTAGGAATGATGAAGGGTTTTATTTAAGCAACAGTCAGTCCACCCACTCCTTAAATATATATATATATGTATCTATGTATGCATATATTCACCATCCTCACTGTTCATGCCTCTCCCTGAAATATCTCCCCTTTTCCCTAACTACAAGCTTAAGAAACATTGGCAGAGTTGATGACTCAATACAGATAAATGCAGCTTATGCAGCTCTAGTTGCAGTTTTTTAGCATTTGAAAACTTACCATAGTCCAGCTTAGTATTTGACCAGGTGAAATTACATACATTCAATTTACCAAACAACTAAATGTGCCCATTGTTTCTCCCCTCTTCCCCATTGCTGAGAAAATATTATTTTCCTTATTAACTTATCTATAAAATTTATTTTTCTGCAATGCTTACTATTCTGAGGACTGCGGTACATTGTAATCAGTTTTTGTCGGTGGTAAAACTGTAGTTTTACTACAGTAGGGGAGTCCTTAGTGTAAACACAAGATTTTGTCCAGTGATCTACATAGAAATGATGCTGGTGAGAATCTGAAAGATAGGCTGCAATATTTTCGTGACAGGTCTGGATTAGATTACAAAATTCATGAACCACGAAAAGTATTAAAGTGCTGGAAAAACTGATTTACCTCAATGGGAACCTGGGAGCTGTACGGGGTATGAACAAAAGTTTATCTGGCCTTGCCTCCCACAAGGGCCAAAAACGCTGGCCAGACGTGATACTTGTCCCAGCAATTCTCCCATTTACAACTCAGGAGCTTCCTGAACCAGACACAGTTTCTTTCTATTTAGTAATCTTCAGGGGATTTCTTTTTCACCCATATTGAGCTGATTATGGTGATCTTTGACAACTCGGAGTATCCAGTGGCAAGGAACTCCTCAGGAGTAACATAAGATTCAGGTAATAAAATGCCAGATTGCTTGTCTGAAACAGCTGTCAGCCTTGCGTTTGTTGTTTGGTTTCCTTATAGCAGAAGCAAGAACAAGAAATAGAAGGAAACAAGAAACCCAGAACATTTCCAAAGAGCTATGTTTTCATCTATAGTGGTTTTAAATCTGTAACAAAATAAACCCACACAATTTTACATTTCTGAAATAAACCTCACAAAGAAAGACTATGGTGACAGTTTTAAGTTCATCTTCTGCTACGCTGTAAGACATCTGTACTGACCTACACAGAGAAATAATCTGATGATGAGGCTCATGTGTCTACACCTACACCTACACCAGCAGCTTACTGAGGTCCACCAAGAAGTTTACCACCACAGGACTATGGTCCAGCCAGCCCCTGCATGACTTCTTCAGAAATGAGAACTGCAACAGTTGGTACATTTATGTGCCCGAAAGGACTGGAAAAATGGTGAGAAATACTAAATTTTACAATACAGGATGAGACTGCCTAAAATTTATTCATAGCTGGGGCCTGGAATAGATTCTGCCAGTTGAGTAGTGCTGGTTCAGACACTGCAGAGAAAAAAAAAAAAAAGAGTATGGGAGAAATAATTTTCCAGTGTCAAATGCATCCTGTAGACTAACTCTCATCATACATAGGGTACACCTATCTTGGAAAGCACGGGAAGGAGTCACCTGCCAACCTCTGCCCCTGCACCTGACAGCATGAAGAGCCAGGCGGCCTCCTCGTAGTCCAAGGCTGGGAGGACAAGGAGGAATGAAGAAGAAAAAGATGGAAGCAGCTGCAAAGAGGAGCAAGAAGACGAAGAGGAGCCGTGCAGTGTTCCCCATTGTGTCACACCTTTGATGGTTCACCCAAAGGCAAGTTGAAGATTGAGATGGATTCGTCTATGTCATTGTAATTTCACCTAATGACGGGACATTCACACGGCTAACCTCTTTCATCCCTGTGTAGTGCCTATTGATTATGAAAGGATAATTCGATGGTGCCCGCCACAACCTGTTTTACCAGGGAGGGAAGCAGCCGTGGAAATCCTCCTGCACAATTTCAGTCAACCACTGCCCACAGTGCATAGCAGGTGGTTATTTAAAAATGCCTTCTTGCTATATACCTTATATGTCACAGTTAGGAAAACTAATGGACGAGCACTTGAGCAGAGAGCAAACCTAGCATCTGAATGAACCAACAACCTGCTTGAACAAAAGCATCAAAAGAGAAGTAAGTGATAAGCCCAATGAAATGAAGATTGGCTCATTGCATGGAGAAAATCTGTGGCACCACCAGGAAAAGGAACTGAAATGAACTAGAAAAACAACGGACTGCTTTTATGGATCGCCAGCACTGGAACTCTCTTCAGGATACCAGGATTAGTCCCTTGAGAATACCATGTTCAGCCAAGCAGGTGGGTTTTGATGATGTTTTTACAATTGGTATCCAGAAAAAAGCATAACTTTTCAGTTTGAATTAGATTCTATATTTCAGAAGATAATGTATTATCTTCTTCCTAGAACAGACATGTAATTCAAAAGAAAATAAACTTCATATTCTGAAACCGCCAGTCTTCTGTTTCTTCTGTCTGTAGAGTTAGAACTACTCCTTAACTTTATATATTCAGTCTGTTTCGTTACAAAACTGTCAGGTAGACTACCTAAATGTTTTCTTCCTTCATTCCATACCTGATATTATAGATAAAATTCTCCAGAATAATGAGTCTGAGCAATGAAAAATATTAAATCAAATAGAAATTAATAAAACTGGAAATTATCAAATAATATTAAAACTCTGAAGTGTAATGCTGAGTATGTCTTTGCAGCAAACATCTAGATGATTTAACTATGGAAAATAAAGAATGCACTATGCTCTCATAACGTATCCAAATGTTTGTATTCCCACCACTGTGTTGGCCCATATTATGTCTTTTTCTATTGCCTGAAGTGTTTAATTTTTTTTCTAAAAATAGGAAAGTCAATAAAAGAAGCAATTAAATGATACAGCTTTAATGATCTTCTGAGTTTACCTATAAATATTTACTATGTGTCTTCCCCTTAGGTTGTTAAACTGATAATGCAACTTTAATTGCTTTTAATTGTTCTTGGCTAGACATGAAGACCTACTGCAAAATCTGAAAGATCTTTACAAACATTTTTTCCTAGATGATTGGGGAGAATGTATTGCTTCACAGAATTTCACCGATTCCTGGGAGACCTAAATTAGTAAAACATTTACCGGCTATTGCTTAAGAAGTCATGGGTTAAACTTAGCAACAGAGCTATGAAAATGCCACAAAAACAATTTTTTTAAAATAAGCTTGAATAACAGGTTCCAAATCCTGCTGGCTCCGTTTTCATTTCTTTTGACAACTGCTGTAGAAAAGGAGTTTGGTAACAGGATTTTGTGGCCAAAATAAAGAAGCTAACAGATTTCCTCATGGAGTTCAAAGGAGAAAATACCACCAACATGCAATCAGTGACTCATGACAAAACCTCTGATTCCAGATTAGGAATGTTAAAGATGTGCAGAATTTAACAGTAGCTGATATGCAGATCAGAAAGCTGGTAGGTAAATGTCCATGAAATCCAATTGGACAAAATTGTTCATAGAAAATTTGTAAAAATAGGAAGCAGAAAACCTGTTAAAATATTGTTTTTCGTTCATTATATTTTTTGATCTGCTGCTCCTTGCAGCAAGGAAGAGTTTGAAATTAAAGAATACTTCCTAAAAGAGAAGCACACCTCCCACTGAGCATGAAGACTAGATTACGACTACAAAAACATAGAAGATTGGCCTCTTTAACCTTCCCACTAAATCTCATTTTTGCGGCAAACTTTCTCATACATCTTTAAGACACTTATGGTATAATCAAATGAAAGACCAGGCATCTTCTTATAGCTTATGCTATTATTGTTATGCAGAGAATATGGCAATTCCCAGAACAACAGCAAATCAAAAAAGAAAGAAAAAGTTGAACATACTTATCTCCGTATAATAAAATTCTTTGGAAGTATTATGCAAAATATTAAATGAGCGCTAAATTCACAACTGTACAGGCATAACTCATGCAAATTAACTTGCTTCTGCAGATTTCTTTAAAGGAAGAAAGCTAATTTGGGCATGTGAAGCACTGTGTAAACAATCTAAATTACATGAGTGCAGATGATGCATTTAAGTTATTATCTTATTCAGATCTTTGTTCTTTATTTCAGCTTGTAATTATGCTTGTGCATTTTGTCTTAACTGTATTTGTAAAAATCTCACAGGCAAAGATTTGTTTTCCTCCTAATTACAAAAAAGAAAAGCCCCTGGAACACTATGAAGACTAAAATGTTATATCCTATGTGTGACTGCGATGAGTACTGTCAATATGCACATAACTCTTAGTTCAGAGATAGACAACATCTGGTTCTTGATTTCTAGATGTATATTGTCATCTCAAGATGAAAGCACTCCTGCAATTCACTGTTCCTTCAGTTCTCTTAGATACATGATATGTATCTTACAATTGAGATAAAGATTTTAGCATATAGCTCACAGGATAAGGAAGACATGTAACTACAGGTTTAGATATACATTCTCACTTAGAATCAAAAGCCCTGTCCTCGGCCTCATTTCCTGAGCACAGAAGCATGATTGGAATGTCCTGCACTTGCATTTCATATGGCTTATTTGTTTCTTGAGAAGATCAGACGGTAGTGGATATAGGTGGACCATCCAAAATGTTCTGTCATAAGCAGGAATTGCATACTGCTAAGACAATAAATGTATTAAAGACATTTATACGAAGAAAGACGCAAGAAGGTAGTTAAAATTTTACAGCTAAATATCTAAGGCATTCTTCATAAAGAAGTTCTATTTTGGCAACATAAAGTTTTAACCTCTAAACTAATTCCGGCACATTTACAATGATGATATCTGAATCAGGTAAGTTCTACTGCATATTTATGTGTCGGGCATGAAAATTATGCCACTACGTGCTGTTCAATAAATGGACTTCATCTCTTCACAAAGGTATTATCAGAAAAAAATGCAAGTGATTTCTCAATTCAATTTTTCCTGTTGTATTTTCAAATCTTTTTGTGAAATTATGAAAGGTTAGCAAACAGCTGGAAAATAAAATAATGTATATTGGATTGCTGTCTCGTTCATCTCCAATTTCTGTACTTGCATATTGGGACTGTCAAGAAAAAACAGTCATATCTTATACATGCCTCTTTTAACCTCCCGTTATTTCAGGCAAATACAACTATCCTGCTTTATACCACCTGATTTCCTTCAGCAGCAGTCTTTCTTGTTGCAAACTTAAATATTAGTTCATCCAGAGGCTGTTTATCCAATGCACGCTTCTGACTTGGCTCCTGTCAAGGCTAACTTTTGAGAAGTTAGTTTCTATATATAGCAGAATAATCAGTCAACAGAACATGTTTGCTGAAAGGCTGGCAAACTGAATCGGTTCAAACTGGTCTCTTTTAGCAAACTCAATGCATATCTTTGAAAGAGTATAGTAGAGGTGGAGTTGACATTCTTTGTAAATCAGCTTTCACACTATTTTCCCACACTTGCTTTTGAGGAGGAAGAGATGTCTGCTCTAAGAGAGAATTAATTCTGACTCTCCCATTGCCCTTTCTTCTAGCCTTCTGCTGTTGAGGAAAACCCCCTGACCTAAGCAAGGTGTATCAATCACTGTGTAAAACAACACGACTAGTAACAGAGCAATTCTGCGGCAGTAAAAAAAGAGCGTGAGAGGGCAACCTCACGTATTTGGTGTTCCAGACAGGGCAATGAGAAGTGTGCATATCACTCAAAGTAGGAGCTGGCAAATTCTATTTATTTGTGGTTATGCTTCACTACAACTTTGTTTTAATCATATGCTTTTACAGCAATATCCCAGACATAAGAATAGAGTATGATAAGCTCTCTGGCAAGATCACAGACCACTGCCAAAAGAATTAACAATTAGTAAAAGCAGAGTTTTGCTGGGCTAGCTGTCCTTGGGCCATGATGTTTTCTTGAAAGCCTAGAAACTACCAGAATAGCGTATGAGAGATGTGACTCTACTTAGGATAAATATAGAGGACTATGAAGAATATATGCATGACAGAAAAGGAGGTACAACTAATAAATGAATATCTGTGTATAAATATATGTAAAAAAACCCAATCATAACCTATAGTTTTCCAAGAAACTATTTAACCGTGTACAAACAGATCCTCTTTGCAGTTACCAAGGGGCAGAATTTTCCTCTTAGATACGTACGGTGAAACTCAGCATTGTTATCCTCCTGGAGTCCCCTTTAGCACAGGTAACAATAAGCTCTCTGCTCTTACAGGCAGAACAAAATAGTAAACACAGTACTGCTACTGAAGTTCAGGAAGATGTTCTACTACAGCACACAGAGTTTATTCTAATAGCTGTAGAAGACTAATCTGGTGGGCCTCTACGATGGAGTGGCTGCGTTGGTAGATAAGGGAAGAGCAACTGATGTTGTCTATCTTGACTTCTCTACGGCCTTTGACATGGTCCCACACAACATCCTTGTCTCTGAATTGGAGAGATATGGTTTGATGGATGGCTGCTTGATGGATAAGAAATTGGCTGGATGGCCACTTCCAAAGAATTGCAGTCAATGGCTCAATGTCCAAATGCAGATCAGCGACAAGTGGTGTCCTTCAGGGGTCCGTACTGGAATCAGTACTGTTCGATGTCTTTACTAACGACATAGTGGGACTAAGTGCACCCTCAGCAAGTTTGTGGATGATACCAAGCTGAGTGGTGTAGTTGATATCCTTGAAGGAGGAGATGCCATCCAGAGAGACCTTGACAACCTGGAGAAGTGGGCCAATGTCAACCTCATGAAGTTCAACAAGGCCAAGTGCAAGGTCCTGCACCCAGGATAGGGCAATCTCCAGTATCAGTACAGACTGGGGAGATGAAGAACTGCAAGCAGCCCTGCAGAGAAGGACTTGAGGATATGGGCAGATGAAAAGCTGGATACAAGCTGTCAATGTGCACTTGCAGCCCAGACAGCCAATTATATCTTGGGCTGCATGACAAGAAGCGTAACCAGCAGGTCAAGGGAGGCGATTATAGCCCTCTATTCTGTTCTGGTGAGACCCCACCTGGAGTACTGCATCCAGTTCTGGGGTTCCAAGCACAAGAAAGACATGGACCTGTTAGACTAGGTCCAGAGGAGAGCCACAAAAATGATCAGAGGGCTGGAACACCTCTCCTGTGAGGAAAGGGTTGTTCACCCTGGAGAAGAGAAGGGAGAAGAGAAGGCTCTCGAGACACCTTAGTGCAGCCTTTCAATATTGAAAGAGGGCTTGTGAGAAAGATGGAGAAAGACTTTTTACCAGAGCCTGTAGTGACAGGACAAGGGCCAATAGTTTTAAACTGAAAAAGGGTAGGTTTAGAACGGATATAAGGAAGACATTTTTTACAATGAGCGTGATGAGACACTGCAACGGAGGTTGCCCGGAGAAGTTGTGAATGTCCCGTCTTTGGATGCGTTCAAGGTCACGCTGGATGGAGCTTTAAGCAACCTGATCTTGTAGAAGATAGGTTCTTCCTATATTCTCCAACCCCCTCACCATGGCAGGGTTTGGACAAGATGATCTTTAAACATCCTTTCCAACCCAAACCATTCTATGATTCTGTGATTCTGGATAGTTCAAGATGAACCTTCTTTGCAAGGTAAGCTTCAAAGTATTCCAACAACAGGAGAAAAGAGAATTTTGACTCAATTTTTAGCTTAGCCACTTGCATATTCAATTTATTTGAAAAAAAAACCAGTATACACTACAAATGAGGATAAACTTTACTTTTTCTACTCCTATTAAATTTCTTTTAAAGTTAGTAATAGCCTTCCTCAAGCAGAGATCACAAATATGGAATTTCAGAATTACCAGCTGTAGTTTAAGGGGCTTTTCCTACAATCTATGAAATGACCTAAAGAATGTACACTTAGAAGCCAGATAATTTTTTTTTCTTTCAAATCTGCATATCGAACTCCTGTTTTATGGTAATATGCAAGCCAGTGACCTTGCTATTTTATTTTTATTGACAACATTCAGTAGTGTTTTACATGAATTATTGCAGAATCCACACTGGGTCATCTGTATCACACTGCAATTTTAACTGTCTTCTAACAGAATGACTCCCAGAAGGGGAATAAACACTGGTTCAAATATTCACATGTATTAATATCTATGTATAAATTATAATTACATGTCTATATATGCCACTTTTTCCTTTCTGCAATACTCTTTGCTCTCTGGAATTTAAATGAACAGGTGTCCACAATTACTAGTAAAAGTAAAAGTGCATTTAAAAATATTTTTGTCTATGTTTACAGCTGTCTACACTTGATATGTCAGTATTGTTTACAGTGTCACTCACCCGGAATTTTATTCTCTTTCTAGAGAAGGTAACTAATGGAGAGCAGACAGTTTTCCAAAGCAGTGAATTTTTTTTTTTCTTTTTCTTTTTTCCCATTACTTATCGCACCGTTCGAAGTGGGGAAGTTTGGGTACCGAACCTCAGGATGGAGGCTGGGAAAGGTTTTCTTGCTGTAGGAATTCATGGTTGTGGGTGACCGAACAGGGAGGAAATCAGTATGGGGATGGGAGCTGGAGACAAGCCAGAATAAGGCACTACACATAGACAACTGTTGCTTGGCAGCTCCGCCTTTCCTCTGGTTTTGGATGAAACAGAGAGGAACCTTGGCATATTTAGTGCAAAATAATGGGTGCCTGTGCAACTTAAGGAGGCAACGTTGCTAAAAGACCTCACTACCCGACAGGATCTTGTAAGCTGCACTGAAGCCACAACGTGGTGCAGGTGTGATCCAGGACCCCCTCTTTGTTGCAGAAGCAAGATATCATCATGCAGCTGATCGCAGGCAACTTTGCCGTTATGAAACATGGTGTTTCCCACAGCATCCTCCATGGTGGCTGCAGTAACAGCACTGCAACAGGAGCAGGTCCCACTGGCTTTGTAAGAACATGGAGTCAGTGGAATGATCTTCTCCAAAGAGTGCGTCATATGGTAAGACTCAAAATTTAGAAGTGGTAATAGGCCTTACCGCTGCAAACTGCCTTTGAATATGTCTTTAAAGCACAATATACTCATAGAATATTAAAAATAATGTAAATGCACTACCATTATCTCACATTCCAGGAGAGAAATATTCAGGAAGAAAGTCAGAGGCCTTTTTTTACCAGTAAATACCACATTATGTAGTTATAGGCAACGTTACAAACTAGAGAAATCACGGGCCTTTCTTTCTGGAAGCTTACACTATAAACAGCTACACAGAGAAGCTTGTACAACCACAGGCACCATAAACCTCACCAGGCAGCTCTCTTTCTTCTCTACAACAGCCTCTCTCCAACTTGCTCTCACCCACTGCACCAGGCACTTTCATTTGTGCTCGCAAAAGCCCTGCGGTAGCAAAACATCAGTTTGCCGTGAAGGTGCGCAAGTAGTAAAAGTTACAACCTGCTGTAAAAATCCCGCATTATTATTGACATGTTATTGAACGCCTCTCTTCCTGATTTTTTTTTTTCTTTTCTTCTGAGATCTCAGCATTCTCTGTACCATTTTCTGGACTCTATTGGAGAAAAAAAACCACCCTGAATCCTATGTTAAATCAAACAAAGTTTTGTTTCAACCCTATTATTATAACTCCTATTAGTACTTTCTGCCATTTTGCATGCCAACTTTATTTATGGTATTTTTTCAGTATTCAGTTTTTTTTTTCCTCTGGTTTAACGGCTCTGAGACAAGCCTTAACCTTCAACATATGAATATGGAATCTCCATCCTTAGAGATACTAAAAAAAAGTTATTTATAAATAAATAAACTATATTATTCAAGACTGAAGAAGGAGCCACCTTTGTGATTGCTCCAGGCAGTCCCTTTTATATCAGAAAGAGATGAAAGAGTAAAGTGCAAGTAAGGTCTTGAGTATCGTACTTATATGCTCTGTTTATCAGACCTTACCCAAATTCATATAGTTCTTAGTCAAGCTGACATTTTGTCACTAAGAAAGAAATTAATATTTGAAGAAATGTCCAGATAATAATATTTAATAATTGTTTTCATTTTCTCATAAAAGGAATACATTTCTATAACTCAAATGTTCAAAAAAACCCACAGCTCCTCACTTCATAATACAATTATGACTGGAAATTGGAGCATTTGAACAAGACAGCTACTCTTTATAAATCTGAACAGTTACAAGCACTGGACTACTCAATGGAATTTTTTAATAATCTACTGTCCCTTTTAAGTTCAGATGCTATTTATCTAATGAATTGGGAAAAATGATTCAAGAATCTTTTGCAAGTTTATAAAATCTAACTGGCTTATGCAGTCAGGGAGAAAATAGACACACTTCTATTAAAAATCTGTGTATTTGCACTTGTTTATAAAACCCGGATTTTTTTCCAAAAGCACGATGAAAACAAAAGAATTATTCTAAGCTTCCCACGGAGTGTTCTATTATTATGGTATTGGTCTAAACTGCTGCAACTTTATTTTGGGAACATTATTGTATTTGAATTGTTCTGACAGAGGAGACCGACTGATACTTCCTGTTTTGCACGAGACAGATCTTTTCTTTCAAGCGCGTTTCAGTTGCGAGTAGCGCTAGGAAATGTCAAAACAGAGGCATTAACCCCAAATACTCCAACACGCAGCCGGCGCATGACGGGGCAGCCACCGAATATACCGCAAAACAGAAGGGCTAGGAGCTGCGCCCACCACCCGGGGCCGAGCGGAGGAGCACCGCCTGGGCTCCTACGTTACCGCTGCCCCCGGCAGCCCCAGCCCGCCCTGGGACAGGGTGTTCGGTACCCCCAGCCAAACCAGGCACTGCGCTCCAAGCAGGGCGGTGCTGTGTCTTACCGCTATTCTCTTCACTAGGCTAGACATCATTAGTATCTTCACAAGACACTAACTTCTTGTTCACTAGACTAGACATAACCAGCGATACTAATTTCTTGTTTTAGGTTTAACGCATTTTTATCCTCCTAAGACAGTGAAGCATCTGCATAACTCCGGCATTAAAGTACTTTCACAGACTTCAAAGGGACCACCAGCACGCTTAATCTTAAACAAGTGCGTAGTTATCTATTGAACTGTGGTTTCTAGTGGGGTTTTCTGAACAGGCGAGAACAGTCCGTGCTGTTCTGAAAGTCCAACTTGTTTGCATAGGGGTAGCCAACGAATCATACCTGCAGCATTTGTTCTTCCTCTGAAAATATCATCGTATGCTTTCCATTGTGGGGTCACCTGGTAGGCGTGGATGAACACCACAAAAACCACTACCAAGCACATTAATGGCACCAGAGCAGCGGTGAAGAGAGCAGCGTAGGCATTTGGAATGAAGCACCTGATGATAAAAATGGAAAAAAATGCTGTTTATAAACATAACAGACACCTCGAACAGTCATAAGTGAAATTTCAAAAACAAATGTTTTTGAAGAACGATATGCTTTACAAACCACAAATTCTTTAACTCCATTCCCAGAGAAACATTTTTAGAATGCATAGGGTTCTGTTGGTTCTTATCTCCTTGTCATATCTTAAGGAATATAATATTTACACCTTAAAAGTATGCATGTTATATTTTAGCCTAACCAATGTTGCAGAGATTTAAACTGCTGCAGTGGAACAAATTATATTTTAACAAACTCCATGCATGCTATATTCATTTAATGTGATCACTCTTAGTCACCAAAATGTAAAAGGGCATTATGCAATTTTCTATACTTAGCTCCTGAAACCACAAATTAAATTTTGAGAAATATATTTTTAAAATAAATGAACAAGTCTTAAAGGCAAGATAACTATTCCTCCTCAAGTTGTTGGAAATTATATGTCATTTGCACACTGAAGCCAAATGCTCACTCCCTCCCATTTTTTTTTAAATTGTCCTGTCTCTCCTTACCCTTTCCATTTATTAAAGTTATAATTATTTATAAAGATGTGACAGGAAGAGGAGTTGTTCCTGAAAAAGAGTCAAATTATGCATATAAGGATGACTTGAAGGATATGGAGATGATAGTTAAAGAGAGGTCTCAAGGGTATGAGAGAGCGGCGTTTTCTGCGAACTCCCTGGAGATCAGTATGTGCTTTACAGCCACTGACCTACTCCAGAGATGACGCACGCGGAGCAGCCCAAGGGACGGCTCGGGAGTCAGTATGTCTGGAGAGTATGTGGTCACTGCTATCCCTGTTAAGAGGGTGTAACTCACCCAGCCCTTCTGTTTGTCAGGTCAGCTCTGCTAAATAAGCTTAGAGTCAATGCTGGTACGATGTACATCTGAGAAGAGCCTGGGTACACGTTTCACTGATACAGCTGGTATACCTTCTGGGTGTGCTTAGGTGAACATGCGTACTCTGTCCAGCAAGTCAAGACTGCATTCTGTGTCAGCTCTTCCAGAGCATCAGTCGGGCACACTCAGTGAATTCCAGCAGAATCTAGATACCTTCTACAGCTCTCTTCAGAAGGTACAGGCTCAGTCAGACACCAAGCTGAGATACCACCTGATAACATCACTGAGCAAGTAAGCAAGCAATAGGGAAAGTAGGAACTCTAATTAAAGGTGTTTGTTTCACAGAATCACCGAATGGTTGAGGTAGGAAGGGACTGCTGGAGATCATCTTGTCTGACCATGCTCAAGCATGGATACATAGACCTGGTTGCTCAGGGCTGTGTCTAGATGGGGTTTTAATATCTCCAAGGATGGATACTCCATGACCTCTCTGGGCAACCTGTGCCACTGCTCAGTCACCCTCACAGTGCAAAAGTGCTTCCTGATGCACAGTTGGAGCCTCCCGTGTTTCAGTTTGTGCCCATTGCCTCTGGTCCTGTCACTGGGCACCATGGAAAAGAGCCTGGCTCCGTCCTCTTTGCACCCTCCCTACAGGTATTTATACACATTAGAAAGATCCCCCGGAGCCTTCTCTTCTCCAGGCTGAACAGCCCCAGCTCTCTCAGCCCTTCCTCATAGGGGAGATGCTCCAGTCCCTTACTCATCTTGGTGGCCCTTCGTTGGACTTTGTACAGCCTGTCCATGTCTCTTTGGTACTGAGAAGACCAGAACCGGACCCAGCGCTCCAGACGTGACCTCACAAGCGCTGAGCAGAGGGGAGGGATCACCTCCCTCGACCTGCCCTTAACACGGCTGCTTCCTGGGCACGACATCTGATCCACTTCATCCTTCTGATTTTTAATATTTCTTAGGTATGAAACTTTTTTTTGTTGCTCAAATGTATTCTTGAGTGGGCCCAATTAGCGTTAAGACATGAAGGCACATTACCATAACCTATGCTGCTTTTAATGATTATACTGAAGCCAAGAATCTTAGCGCAAGTATAGCCTTCTATAAAATAATATTTATGTTCCAAAACCTGTGATTTTTTTCAATTGGATACATTTTTGTATTTCAGAGATCACGTATACTCTTAAAAAACTATCTGAATGTCTTGAAAGTTTTCCGTGAACACTCCTTTATATTCAGTTACCGAAAGCTGCATAAAAATGAAAACCCACAGAGATAAATCACTTTTACTAATACTCCTAGGTACTTGCTCTAAAAAAGACACTGAAAAGTTATGTAGACAAGAAATGCACAATGCTGTATTAACCTACAAACCTTACTTCGGATTTTTTTCTTGAAAGCCATGGTGAGCAATTCAACGATGACCACTACTTTCTGTAAGTTTTATTCACATATAGCAGTGTGATGACATATGTTGAAAGGTATCTTTTATGCTGGAAATCATATGGGATATCATTATAGGGACCAACTGAAAATATTTATTATACTTGACACTAGGGGCACACATTTATTATTCCATTACCGCGACACTTTTGTCACATGGAACTACTGTCTGTCTTGTATTCCTAGCATTGGACGGGAATAGAAGAAAAATGTCCCAAAACATCAACTAAGGTGGTGTTCCAGAACACAACTATAAAAAAAGGCATAGAAAGACTGAAGTGGAAACTGGAATGAACTACATAATTAAAAACCTTACTTATTTAAAGAAGAGCATTATTTCCTGCAATACAGCCTTCAAGCAAGTTTGTTTTTCTTTTTTTAAACAGGCACTAGACTTTGTTAAGTCAGTCTTTAATCCATGAAAGACAGTGCCATTGTGCATAATGAAGTTATTTTTCTGTTTCTTTCTTGAATGAGTAACTATAAGGGTTTTGTTTTGTTTGTTTTCAATCTGAGTAATAGCAAAAAAAAAAACAAACCACAACTACCGGCTGAAATACATGCCTTGTGCAATGGGGACAAGAAAAATCAAACACTGTTCGCTTCTTCAGAGACTGTCATTTTATCATAAAGTTTCTGTGACTTCCTATTAACACTTTCTATTACCAAATTGTACTTTTTTTTTTTCCCCTGACTGTTTTAAGAAGTTTTGCTACCAGCTTACATCTCTTCTAGCATCGAAAAGACAACTGTTTAGCTTTCGTCCCAAGCTGCCTCCACTCTTACCCTTCTTGCCTATTGTTATCTGATTGGAGGGTGAATCTTTGGTTCGTTTTGACCACTTTGTTCTGACCACAGACTTTGTTTTGATCCCTGATTTTGTTTTGATTACTATAAATTTCTCTGGTAACCTTGCCAGTAACATATTCCCATTGGTTGATTCTCTTCCACTACTCCTAGCTAAACTCAGTTCTTTTCATTATCTTCAAAACTCTCTCTGGTAGCCTCCCAATCTCCTACTCCACTCATGGCATCACTTTTCCCATAAACAGTACTCTACTTCCACCTCAAATGTTACTAACTCACAAAATGTTTGGGGATTTTTCCAATTTATGAGAACATTAAACACATTATCCAAAGCCCTGTATAGGTCTGTATCTGTTCTAATTCTACAAAAGAGGCTAGAAATTATTTTAAAAATAATTGTCTTTAGTATGTGTCTTCTCCAAGGTATAATTCCATACTAGTATGTAATGATTTGATAATCATTTTAGAACTGAAGAAAAAAATACAGAAACTATATTTGTTTTTTCCTTCAATACCAAGCAATAAGATATTTTACACATTTTTTACCAGAACTAGACAAGAAACAGCTTTAATATATAAGAATTTTTTTCCCTCTTGAGAACTACTGCAGATGTTCATTTGATCTAAATTGATACTTTTAAATACAACAAACATGGAGAGATTAGGACATAGAAATTAACAGACAATATCCTCTTCCCTTTGGAAAAGACATAATCTCACAAAATCATATAAATTTAAATTAATTCATTCATTAAAATTGCCTCATTTATTGCCCAGCCACAATCAAGGCTTCACCTTGGTTGTACTTTCCCCCCCTTCTAATTATAAAAGGGATTGCTAGGCTTGCTTTCTTCTCAAGGGGGTGAAGCATGTTTATCTGACCCTCTAAGTCTCTTTGTAAAGTCTTCTGTGATCTCTTAAACCATAACATTTCCTAAAATCTGGAAAGGGATTCCAGCTACATATGATGCAGAAGGCCCTCATTTATTTTTCCTAAAATATTTAAAGGAAAAAGAGAAAACAACTGACATGCTGTATACTGGAACTATTTGTTAGCACTATTACATAATTAATATTAAAAAAGGAAAATAAAAAAAAAACTTTCAAGCAACATTGCTAAGGAAATCAGGACTATTTAAAAAATTGAGGAAGGTATTCAATAAAAATACTGACATATTTTGTTCCCTTCTAAGCAAGATTTAAAATAGCTCAATGCATTATAGACAGTTTCGTTCCTTTATTGCCATGTCTTGAATTCTAAGGACAATCTCCTTCAAATGCATCTTGAAACTATGGAAAGTTAAGTTTGACAAAAAATCGGAAGTGTTCTTGTCTATCAAATACCTGGTGTTCTCATTTAGTTTTGTCAGCAGGCAGCTAAGCTTTCAACTTCTACTTGTCATGTGAGTTTCCCTCCAGAGTTAGACCTAGATTATTATTATTACTGTTGTTGCTCCCTAATTAATTAATTAATCTGTTATTTATTTATCATTATTTAAGCCTGGGCACAAAGCTTGACAACTCTTGGGCTTCTCCCTTGCTTTTGGCATAGCTGGTTGGCGGGCAGCCTGGCACAGAGAACAGAGAGTTGTGGCACCTTGTGAGTTTGCTCATGTTGCACATGTTACATCAGGAAAGTAAAAGGCAAAGGTCAGACACATGAATTTGAATTTGCACTTGTATTTGTATTTCATCACATCCATTTAGAGAACAAAATCTGTGTACCTAAAAAAAAACACTAACGAAAGCCAAAGCTTGAATCATTTATTCATGCTTACTCAGCAAATTCTTCACAAAGTAGATGAGACAATGCTAAAAAATTAAAATATGCAAGTTAAGTAATGATCTACATACACTACTAGATGTTCACACGTTCTGGGCTTTCTTAAAAAGCAACTTGCTCTGTTCCAGATCTTCGCTTTGGTGTGGAAGAAGGCTACATTACCCTTGAGTTGGCACTTCTATTTCTTCTAGAACATGCTCAAAAATTTTCTACTAAGTGCAGAGCAGGCCAGACAATGGAAACGTTTTTTGCAAATAAATGCTTGCTAAAAAGTTGTTAATCTGACAAATTATCTGGAGCAAATTGTGTATGACCTGTATCTAAGCAACATACCAAAACCTAAAATGTCTGTCTTTTATGAACTCATCCTAGATGATTACATTTATTATCTGCTTCTGGGCAGCTTAACAGTTTGATAATCAACCCTCTTTTCAATCATTATAGGTTTTTAATAGGCGGAAGGTCTGGGTTTTTAAATTCGACACAGTTGTTAAGTATAACCCTCTGAGAAGATCTGACCTCTTCCATTGTGCCCCAGAATCACCAGTAAACTCAGTTCTCTGCTGTATATTCGTCTGCAATTTCAGCTGACAAATTGCTCCTGTGTGGGCCTACATCCAGTGCAATAATTCTTACAGGAGTTTATGCTGCTGCCTCTGGCCCCTTCTTCCAACTTTCTGCTTGTTTTGGAATACTGCTCTTCTTTATATCAAACACCTTCACAGCTTTTGGCAGTGAGGTACAAAACCAAAGCAGTAAGCGCCCAGGTAATGCTGTACTATTTTATTTCCCTTAGCACCAAGCTAGAGACCCCGGTCCATGGACTCTGCACACACCATTCAGGATGGCTGATGTTTTATGCACGTGGCCAACTACCACGATGGTGGAATTAATGCAGTGAATCAATGCAGAGCGGCTCATGAGCCACTGAGCTTTAAAGCAGAGCATTTTAAAGCAAACAAAAAATAATGCTTATTTACTTTAAAACTGCATGCAGAAAAATGCAGGGTTTAGCAACTGTTTGAGACCGAAGCAGTGGTGGGCATACCCTCAGATAACCGTGTCAGCTTTTGCAGCGTCAAAGCCTCCTTTGACGAATTCTCAGCCTGAACAGATTACACAGTTCCATTCTTTTTTTTGTTTTATATTGTCACAGTAGTCATTTTCCATAAATACATTAAGCAAAAAGATTAATGTTCATGCTGTGTTTTGTTTTCCACTCCCCTGACAGAGAAAGAAATATGTGGACAATTTTGTTAGTATGTGCTGGTTTTTTTTAAGAAAATTGCTTATGTGGCTATGAACTGATGTGAAGAAAAACAGTCAGAAAGGGTATGCTGAGCTAAAAATGCGTAACGTTGGAGATGCTAGTCACTAGTTCCTGAGGAAATTCAAGCCACATTCACACCAGAGAAATTTCTGTTTCTAGAGTAGGTAAGATTCTAGAGATTTCTACAACATTATACAAAAATTCACAGTGCCAAAGGAACACGGGTTTAGACCCATAGTCTTCATTCCACTTCTAGATACACTAACAACAGACCACACAACACCATGAAAACATGGACTTGGCACGTATCAACATTCAGTGGAAGACCCATTTAAAGACAGCAGCCCAATCTGATGTGCTTTATGGTTGCCTTGGGCAATGGAAGGTGCTGTAGCACTTATTTGGAGGTTTTTTAAGCTTTACTGCACAGATAGGAAGTTTGCAACCCAGCCAAAAAACAACCGCATGTATTCCAGATGCCACTTTGCTACCTAACATTGCAGCAAGTGTTGGCCTGTGATGGTATCGTGGATACAGCTACGGGATGGCTTAACACGAGTGAGAATTTGAAAATATTTTTGAAGTACTATCAGAAATGACTCGCTGTCCATGTGAACCTTTTACTGAAGGAAATTGTACTGTGGCTGAGAACTAAAAAACTTTTCTCTCCATAAAAAAGGCTTTTCTCTATACCACACCCAACATCATTACTGCCTGATGACTGTCTAGCCTGATGAAGAACACGCAACCTCTCCAAAAAACTGTTTCAGTGCTCCACAGCACTTACCTCTAGAGACCATTTCCCAGTGTTAGACTTAACCCCTTCTTGGTCCGCACATGTGTTACGTCTTGGCATAGCCAACGCGGATGTGGGAAACAGATTTTTCCCTTGTTTGCTGCAACATTTCTTTATCTACTTGTAAATTGCTACAATTTTCCCCTCCGGTCTTCTTTTAACGGAACAGTCCTAGATCTTTCAGTTTTTCTGAGCATATTTTATATTTAAGACCTTTGCCGGTCTCATTGATCACACCACTTTGCTAATGTATTTCTTAAATTATGGGGTCCAGCACCTATGATACCATTTCATCTCAGTACATGACCACAGCAGAAGGACTTTATGTGTCCTTAAAACTAAGTTGCTTTATAGATAGGCCAATACCATGTCTGCCTTTTGTGCCATAGCACAAAGTTGTTGACTCATGCTTAGTTTATCATCCACAATACACACGAGATCTTTTTGTGAAGAACTGGTAAACAGCCAGTTATTCCCCATCCTATTTTTGCATAGTTAATTACTCTTGGCAAGATAGAATTCTTTCCACATGTCCCCAACTGAATACCATACTACTTTTTCAGAACAGATCTCGTATGTCAATAACATTATGAATTATAATCAACATTCAATGTACTTCTTTCCCAGCTTTGTGCTGTGGTAAATTTGAATGGAAACTCCTTTAACCCAAGCTTGTATTATAGGAGGTAAATGTAGTATTTTCCAGTCCATTTGTAACCAAAGAAGACGCTGAACAATATTTGAAGGACCTTGTAAAGTCATGACTGCTTGAGAAGTTTCATCTAAGAATTTTGAAAAATTTACCTAAGAACATAGTTAGTCTGTTGACAGTCTTTTTGAATATGTCTTGGAATATATAGGGAAATTTGAGATGACTAGATATGTATTAACATTGCTGCAAAGGTCAGAAAGGGCAACAACATGATCTAACTGACAAAGCCTGTTGAACAGATCCAACTGAACAAATATGAGACATGACAAAACTTTCAGCTCATGAAGAATTAAAAGCAAAAATCAAGATCTGGACAACAGACTACAGCAGATAAACTTGATTTCATTCTTTCACTAGGTTACAGGTTTTGTTTATAAATGCACTTGGAAACTTTTGACACTATTTGAATTACACAGCGGGATGCAACACAAGGAAAGCAAATTTGCAAACCCTACTACACACCTACAACACTCACTGGCTAGTTCTTAATTCTGCAGAAAAGAATTTGGAAATTACTGTGGATGGTATTAAGCAGAACACGAGTCGTAACTTTGCTGCTGCAAAGAGGTAGATGTCATACTTGGATGTATGAACAGCAGTATATGTTGCAACACATATGAAGTAACCGTTCCGCTCTAGTCAGCATTACCAAAACCCCAGTGGCAAGCTGTGTCTAGTTTTGGCACATTTCACAAACACGAATTGAATGAAGAAAGTTCACATAGAGCTGTGAAGGCTACCAGAGGTCTTATAAATGTGTTCCACTCAGAAAGACTGAAAAAAATTGTTTTGATTTGATTGGTCTGGTTTGATTTTTGTTGTTTATTTTTTTTCTAAAGAGAAGGGACATGTATTGGCAAACTACAAGTAGGCAAAGGAACTGACAATCTATGAGTAGGCAAAAAAAAGGACAAAATACTTTCTCCATGTTGTAATACATTTTTCTTGCTGGAAAACACAAGCTGAGGGTCTTAAACTATACCAAGATCGGCTGATGGCTATCAGAGTAGTCACGGAACGGACTAGCTGTATTTAGCTGATCCACAAGGATCGGGGCTAGGTCCCTTAAAAGAGGATCCAGACACAAACTAGCAAGGTACTTTCAAGTCCGGAAATTAATGCTTGGGCAAAGAAATATAAAAATACCTAAAGCACATGCCCTACAATGGAAGATGTTAGGCAGCTCTTATTTCTCTGTTTGAACCATTCTTTCCAATGAAGCCCCTGATGTTCAGTTCTAATGTAGATAGTTTTCTCTTCTGCTGAACGCTTGTTAAACATTTCCTAGGGAATCCACAGAATCAAGCCCAAAATAGGAAACAGAGATCATCAGCTGAGTTTTCTTTTTTCCACTGTAGATAATTTCTTAATTCTACTCTTTTTCTTTCCTTGCCTTGCCTTGCCTTTCTCTTTTCCTTTCTCCCCTTCCTTTCTCCCTTTTCCTTTCCCTTCTCTTCCCTTCGTTATCAATAACTGCAAACTATGCACATGCACAGGGTGACTGCACACATCAGAGAACATGCCTAGCATCTATTTTATTTACATCCTATTTGGTATTTGACCAGGATGTTGCCTGTCAATGCCTCTGATGATAAGCAAGATCATTTATATCCATAATCAGCTAAAATATTGCACAATCCAAACTGCATAATAGGAAAAGTAATTCTTCAGATGCACAATGGTGAAAACCACACGTGTAGCTCCAGTCTAACAATGCAGTATTTACTTTATCCGGTATCCAAAATAATGTTTACTAAAAACTTTACTTCCACAGGTAATATGTCTGGCATCCTGCTACTGGTCAGAGAATCTCTCTCTAAAGATATGCATAAGACACAAACAAGAGCATTTTAAAACAACCCATCGGCAAAGATGTTTATATTTTGTTCTTTTACAAAGGGCAAAGTGCATTGCAACACAATACAACATCCCAAGCATTACATTTTTTTCCCTAAACCTTCAGAAAGCAACCATTGGTTTCAGGTGTGCTCTGGGTAATAACATGGCATGCAAACGATAGTATCGAGTAATTCTTCTATCATCTATACTTACTACGCATGGACTGTAAAAATTACAATTTCTGTAATTTGCAGCGTAGAATAAAAACTTAGTGATGTTAAATATCTATATAATAAATTTAAAATTTATAAATAATAAATGCAAGCACAGCTTGAAACAACATTTTTCAACCAAATGTTGGTCCAATGGTGGCATAATTCATCTGTTTGGTTAAGTGAAAAGGAAAAACAAGGATCTAGGAAGAATTCCCGTCCTCATTCAGTACTGGCTTAGTGGGGGACATCCACACTGGCAAATGAAGATCTAGGGATCTATGGTCAAGCAGTGATCCTCTTACCACCAAAATGCCTAACTCTGTTTTGCATCACTCCAACTAGGTATTTTCAAAACAATGTCCAGGCAGAGGCAGACTGAAACTACAGCAGATTTTACTCCTTCCATCCTCTACAGACTATCAACACTACTCCAACCCTACTCCAGGCCTTAGGGCTCTCAAAAATGCCCACGTGCCTCCTGTGAGGGCACACCATACATACAGTCGTTTTTTTGTTATAAAAACACACCCCGGTTGCTGTCAATACAACTTTCATGTGGTTTCAGATACTCTGAATTGAAAAAAACCACACACAAAGCAACAGATTTTATTGCTATGAAGACTCTTTGAAGAGATCAGAGCAGATACAGGACCAAGTGCTATGTAGTTTTGGCTGGGGCAGAGATTTCAAACAAATGTGAATGAGAACCAGTCTGTGTCACTTAACCTTTGGGCCAGTTATCAGACCTTGGAGCTCTTTTATTTGGCATTTGTTTGGAATTTGGGGTGTCATTTTATCATTTAAAACATTTTCAAAAGTGACAAGTAGTAAGCTCCTCAATTCTAGGAGGCCTAGTGAAATAGCTGATTCTGCGTGATGGCGGATACCTAACGGTGAGAAGCAGGACCCTTCACAGTATTTCAAGTTGGTCCTGAAAATTTATAGACCAGTATTTTTTTTTCTTTGTCTTGGGTTACAGTGGTAAGACCAAACTTTTACAGAAAACCTAATATCATTATTGTATGTCCTACAGTTTTATTACAATGTTTATGTATCAATTAAAATCAGCTAATAAAGTATATTGAAATACTGATTCATTATACTAAATTCATACTGTGATAGTCATATTTCAGTAGTTAAAATAATAAAATATATAAATGAAGACCTAAACATAAACTAGTCTTTCTGCAAATTTGGATGTCATAATTTCCCAGCCAGCAAAAGTGAATTTCTGTGCTGTTTCAGAAACTGAGAGCAGTGTTTGAGCATCTTTTTAGAAGCAGAAAACTCCAGCAACTATAGAAGAAAAAAAGTCATAATAAAATAATTCTGCAGCTGCCTAATGACCTGTATTAAAAGGAAGCAAGTTTCCATTCTTTTAAAAATACATTATTATTACATAATGATGATGATTATAATAATAATAGTGATTATGATAATAACATTGTTTTTCTAAGTGCTATGCATCCTTCACCAAAAAGTGTAAAAACATGATTTGATAAAAACAAACACCTGGCTTCCAGCATCACTACACAAGGCCATGGATGCCTTGATAAAAATAAGACTCAAAAGGCTGTGGCAGCTGTACTGAAGCTGAGCATTAATGGTCAGACCTACTCTGCATTTCTAACAGCTCATTATTCATAATAACCTCAGGCCCACGGCAAGTTTTAAAAGAAGTGACATGGCTTGGGAAAATCAAGCACTGGAAGGCAAGCGCAGCGGTACCGTGACGCAGGAAGACACAGTGTCTCCCTTTCATGATTCAGTCCTTCAGAAGTCTTCGTATGAGCACACTGAGCGAGGACCTTCCCTCCAACTACGCTGATTTTTCTAGAGGACTGATCAGGGAAGAACAATTTCACACCGGTCAGCATAAACCACAGCCGCCTCAGGGTACTCTAAATGACACTTGGCAGGCCAGAGAGGTTGTTCAAGCAGTGGAGGCTGACTGAAATGCGGCATGGCTTCATATTTTGATGACTCTCCAATATGCAAGAGTTTCCTTTAGCAACAGGTTCCTCTCAGGAAATAGATTTTTTTTTTTTTGGTCTGCTCCGCAACAAGAGAGTAGCTCAAAATAACCAGGAAAGAGCGATTTGTTCTGTATTTCCATCGAGTAGCTCCAATAAGCAGCCTTACGGTAAGGTGAAAGCAGCACTGGTTTATAACTGAGTCAAAGGGTGTTGCTGGAGCTTTCAAAGAGTCCTGACGCAGCCCACATCCCGCTGGCATCGCCTTGGCAGGATGCGGCTGCCCACCAGCTCTCCCATATTCTTTGGAAAATCCCTGCCACTTTTGTTAGGTTTTTTTTTTTAATGACTTGCAAACAAACTGCATGCTTAACCCATGTTGGCCAAATTTCATGGGCTGTTTCAAATTTTAAACTGAATTCTGATTTTCTTAAATCAAGTCGCAGTTCAGCTTTATAAAATAGCTCGAGTTCTGGTTTTATTAGAAAAGATCTTGGAAATGTATTCATTATACACTGGAAATTTCTAACTAGACAGTTTAAGATATTAAAGTGATATTTACATATGTACATGCTCTTACTATAAATATTTTGCCTATTTCTTTCCATAAAAAAATGTAGCCAGCTGTGAGAATTGGGTCCTAAATGCAAGCGATTGGGTCCTAAATACACACTCCACTGAAATCAAAGAGTGCGTGATGATTACAGAAGTTTATTAAAAACTTGCATTCTGCTGGAGTTACACTTTACAAAGCAAAAAGTTTTCTAATATTAGTGGGTTCCAGTCCCAAAGAATAATCTGTTATGTGTGAAGCACCTCTAAAATTTGAGATGACAGACAGTTGTAAATGTTACACTTCTCTCTGTATTGTATGCAACTGAAGCTATTTAAATGTCAGTTCCTGTTCCTTCTAGTTCTGACAAATTCTTTTTGTAATTTACAAAGTAAATTTGCTAAAAAATTATAAGCTTTTTACCAGTAAGATAAGACATTTACAAAAGGTAATAAAATGTCAGGTAAAACAAATTAGAAATGTAACAAAATGCACCAGCATTTATAAAGATTTCTTATTTTTAACTTAAACAATACAGTGTTTGCTGAACCTCTACCATAGTTCGTGTCGGTGCTCATAAACAAAGAACACTAACATAAATAAATGTTCTTGCTGATAAGTGAACCACAGGCAATGCTTCCTGGTATTAGTGAGTTGTTATTTTTTTTTCAATTTATCTCAATTCTCACCTCCGAACGACGCAGCCAGAGAATCTTCAGCTCTGGATGTTAACAGAGGTTTTTGCAATACATAGAGTTTTGTTTGTTTGGGTTTTCAGGGTGGGTTTCCCCCCCGCCCCTGCTTTGCAAACATACGCAGCTCTCGGCACAGCCTGTGCAGAGCGGAAACTCGCGGCGTTACTGCTCTGGGGGAAGTACCAGTTTCTTTCCTCACAAGCAGTCTGAAAAACCCTAAATTTGTCAGCTTGCAGAGCGGCGCGAGTCTGCACCCCCGCGCCCCTTATCGAAAGCGTTGCATCTGCCTTTCCCAGGTGGTAAACGGCAGATACGCGCCCAGCTGCCTGCGAGGCCGCCCAGCAAAGCTCGGCTCTTGGCTCCGGGCGCTGCTGCTGCTGAGCAAACGCCGCGGGCGATGCCCGAGGAGCTCGGGTCCCCGCCGGCAGCGGTCCCACGGTGCTCAGCCACCTCCGGCGAGGAGCCCGCTTGGCACCACTTCCACGTCTGTTAGCCCCGGAACGACAAACTGCCTCTTGTTGAAGGCTGAGCGTTACTGGCTCCACCAGCTGTTTATGAACGGGGTTTTACAAGGCTGCGCTTTGCAAGCCAGCGTCGGCGTGCTGCAGAAACAGAATTTGAGATAAGCTGCTTCTTGCAGCTGAGCGTCCCGAAGCCAGCGCAGCTCCCCGGGGGAGATGGGGCACCTAGCAAAGTCATGGAAGAGCGCCTGCGCAAACATTGAGCCTCTGCCCCAAAAATTCCTGTCCGGTTGGAGCTACAAGTCCAGCTTACTCTTTTGTGCATCTTTGTAAGAAATCTTATTCTCTGTATGTTGTGCAAGTTCTTCATAAACCCATGGCCACGATGTTCCACCAGCTGTTTCACAGGTTATCCTACATTTAGATGTGGTCTTGACCCATGGTGACAACTACACAAATTTTGATGTCAAAATGTAAAAGACTCTTGGTTCAATTTGCCCTACTTACCTAAGAGATGGGGTGCAAGAACAGGGAAAAAACACTTTTCACCCTATAATTTCAGCAAAACAGTTGATTGAGAAAGGTTGTAGAGACCTACAGAATTATTTTGGAAAAAAATTAAAAAGGCTACTGCTTTCCCTATAGCTGCAGCTCAAAGATTACACCATAATGTTATTTTTGCTTTTGTTTAATCACTTTTCCTCAAATGGAAATAGAGGATTTTCTCTGGAACGCCGAATGTCATCTACTTATGGATCAAAGCAAGCAAATCTCAGATGAACCATAAAGGAGTCCAGTACAGCCGTGAAACACGTCACCCACTTGTACAAGCACATTTTGAGACTTCTGTAATCAAATACTACTGCCCAAAGCATAACGCAGCTGGACTGACCCCCTTTGATTCCGTGTTGTGCTTGGCCTCTGTCACCTCGTCGAGACGATGGGAAAATGAACAACCCAAGAAATCTCTTACTGCCCATGCTACTGCTGTGGGTATTGTTTGGTATGAACGAAAATGAAAGCCGCGTTTGTGTTTGATGAATTTAAATCACTTTATATCTCATGCAGATTAGCTCAGAGACAGGCCTATACCTTTTATTTCATATATAATTCAACATGGGGTAATTAATTCTTTTAGTGGATATAAGTTTTGAATAAAATGCAAAATGTTTAATAACAGTCAACCCTTTGGCATTATTTAGTTTTCTTTTAGTTTCTTTCCTCTACGCAGCAAAAGAAAGAGGGAAGAGGAGAAGAAGGAGGGAAAAAAGGTAACGAAAACACCATTACAACATTTTGGTTAAGAAATGTAAACTCAGAAAGCAGCAGAATTACTTACAATTGCCAGAAATCAAGCCAAAGCTTGCTCGTTCATGTTTACATTTGAACAGATAGTCCCAACAGTTTTTTGAATGACAACTCTACATCAGTGGGAATTGCTGCTAGAAATTTGACCCTATCACCTTTACTCACATGTCAATATTCATTACGAGTAGCACCATATTCATTAATGGAGGTACTCACAGAGTAACTACCAGCAATAGAAAACAGTGGGGAAAACCCAGTCCACCATGAACAAAGAATGAAGAAGTGCCAAGATGCTGTTTTGAAACAGCAAAGAACAGGATCTTCAGAAGATTCAGTTTGAGTCAGTGTGTGCAACAACAGTCTTGTCAATAAACCAGAACGATTGCATAATAAAGCAAAAAACAATTTCCTTGTTTTTCTCTACTGCTGCTGTTTCTGTAGAACTAAACAGTTGGGAAAAGGGGAAAAATAAAATGCCTAAGCAATGTTTTTCTTTAATGAGGACCCAAAACATCATCTGCTGTTGTTTTAGAACATGGCCCATTTGTGTTTCAGTCTTCTCATTTTACCATCTTCTGGATATTTCTCAGAACAATTTTATACCTACTTTTTTTTCTTTTTTTTTTTCCCCTCCTGTGAAAGTACATACTAAGGAAGCACCAACTACCAAAGGAGAAGCAGCAAGGACCTAGCAGAAGCACTGCGTTAATGCAGATTAGGCTTCCAAGGCACTGGAAGCTCTGGAGTCCCCAGGCAGATCATCCCAGAAGCCCCAGAAGACTTGTAGCCCTTGGCATTTGACCAGGAAAATAAGCTGGTAGAAACCTGCTTGAAATACGTTAGAGCAGGGTTCTTGCTAACACTGCAATTTTAAAATTATATAAGGAGTTGTGTGTCTGATTTCAGTTAATTCTCTTGCTCTTGTTTACATCTAAGGCTTCTCTCCCATGTGTATCACTCATCAAGGCATTTGAAACAATGATCTATTATTATGGTTACTTTCTGGTTTTTGACTATTTAATATTTGTTACAGTTTCTCACATTCAAGAAAATGTTTCCCTTGTACTAGCTTTTAGGGCAGACACTCTTAATTAGAGTACTTTTTCTATTAATTCTTTAAACCAAGGATTTTAATACCAGTTTAGCTGAAAAAGGAGGTGTTTCCATGTGCAAGCTGTCAAACTAAATGAGGCTTATATTCACAGTCCTGCCCTTTGGCATGAAGAATAAAAAAATGTCATGCAAAAGTTTTTTTCCTGCTTCAAAACAGTATTTAGTCTGTACACTTTCTTTAATCTGCATGTTTTGTTGTAACATAATAAATATCCAGGATAAGCATGCGCTACAACCTCTTCTTTTGCAGCCTCCCTGTTAGACGTACTGATTCTGTATAAGCCATACTGACAATTACATTTAATACCACTAATCAATCTGCTAAAGCTGTGTTCCTTTTTCTCAGACGTACCTTAGCAAAGTTCAGTGAGATACACTTTTAATTACCGGTGCTGTTACATAGCACAGACAAGACACTGCTTTCCAAAGCACAGCTCACTGCTCTAAATACAGTCAACGTCCATGTACTTCATGCAACTAAAATGTGAACACAAAATTGACCTATTTAGGAAGATCAAATACAAGAGCTTAGATGTATATATACTTATTATAAACAGCATGTCATAGAATCATAGAATCATTAAGGTTGGAAAAGACCTCTAAGATCATCGAGTCCAACCGTCAACCCAACACCACCGTGCCCACTACACCATGTCCCTAAGGGCCTCATCTACACGTCTTTTAAATACCTCCAGGGATGGTGACTCCACCACTTCCCTGGGCAGCCTGGTCCAAGGCCTGACCACTCTTTCAGTAAAGAAATTTCTCCTAATGTCCAATTTAAACCTCCCCTGGTGCAACTTGAGGCCATTTCCTCTCGTCCTATCGCTGTTACTTGGGAGTAGAGACCAACCCCCACCTCGCTACAACCTCCTTTCAGGTAGTTGTAGAGTGCGATGAGGTCTCCCCTCAGCCTCCTCTTCTCCAGGCTAAACAACCCCAGTTCCCTCAGCCGCTCCCCATCAGACTTGTGCTCCAGGCCCTTCACCAGCTTCGTTGCCCTCCTCTGGACACGCTCCAGCACCTCCATGTCCTTCTTGTCGTGAGGGGCCCAAAACTGAACACAGTATTCGAGGTGCGGCCTCACCAGTGCCGAGTACAGGGCACGATCACCTCCCTGCTCCTGCTGGCCACACCAGTTCTGATGCAGGCCAGGATGCCGTTGGCCTTCTTGGCCACCTGGGCACACTGCCGGCTCATGTTCAGCCGGCTGTCGACCAGCACCCCCAGGTCCTTTTCCTCCGGGCACTTTCCATCCACTCTTCCCCAAGCCTGTAGCGTTGCCTGGGGTTGTTGTGGCCGAAGTGCAGGACCCAGCACTTGGCCTTGTTGAACCTCATACATTGGCCTCAGCCCATCGATCCAGCCTGTCCAGGTCCCTCTGCAGAGCCTTCCTGCCCCCCAGCAGACATTAGTGCCAATGAAGTAGTCAGAGCCAGTTGCTGGTATTGATCTCACTATTGCTTATTTTAGCATTTCCTGCTACATTCTAGCATATGAGATGAAGGCTTTTCTAAACTGTTGGAAAACAGATAAACCAAGAATGAGTTTTTTTAGTAGCAGTAGGCAGTATTCTGCTAATTAAAGACCATAAAGTAGGAGGGACTATCTTGCTAATTTCTTACACAACCTGAACGGAAATACGAGGCTTTTAAAAGCAGTCAGTGGCAGGGATGCAAGCCTTCATCCTGCAGCTGTGCTCGGTTACTCCTGCCGTAGTACTACGCCGGCTTCAGAGAAGTCTCTGGAGTTCTGCTTGGGCACAAAATTCTCCTCTTCTGAAGCTGTTTGAAGGATCAGGCCCCAAGGTCATTTGTGGGTGCAACTTTCAGCTATAACAACCTATCCTTGCAACCCTTTAAAACTTCCTTGATTTGTCAGAACTTAACGGTGGTTGGGAGTTTTACTGTAATAACAGATATTTTTCTCTACTCCCTTTTCAAGATTCCGTCACTCAAATCAGCCAGAATTTATCTTTCTTTATTTTAATGCTTTAAAAGGACAACACAGCGATTATGTCTGTTTCTGATGTGCTAACATTTGCTTAACATTAACAGTAAATATTTGCCAAGATATAAAAAGCACTCAACCCCCTGCCCCCACCCCCAACTATTCTCCTCCACTGAAAACATATGTTGGTAATGAGGGATAAATAAAAGGTAATTAAAGCCATCACATTTAGCAGTGAGATATTTTTAAATAATCCTTAGCAGTGGGTAGCGCATTAGGCAGCTTCACTGGAAATAATGGAGGAGTTCAGAAAATAAAGCACAAGTACAGAATACAAAAAGGCCAAACTTTGTGTTCTCTTAACTGTTGCTATAGTTCAGGGAAGCAGGGTAATTTGCCCAGTGTATATATATATATATATATATGTGCTTATGGGAATGTCTATATTGTGATGCAGTGCAGACATAACCCAAGTAGCTCTGGTTCATCAGAAACGTTTCTCCTACAGTAGCACAGAGCTCAGCATGGGCTAATTTACCCTGCTGAGAAGGGCAAAACAGTGAGGTTTTTTTCACTGGCCAGTGAAAAATGCAGGCTTTTTTCCCCCCACCGCTTGCACAGCATTCGGCCTCACATCCAGATGTCCAAGCACCATTCTGCGCTGAGCTCTAGCAACAGCGGTTTGCAAAATCTTTAAAATCCTAGGTGATTTGCCAGCGAACTGAGGAGAAAGGAGGTGGAAAAATTGGGATAACAGGAAGCACAGGCTGGAGCGAGAGGTCCACGTGGGGAGACACTTCCAAGTCCACGCAGAATATAAAGCAAGGCTCGGGCATTAGGGGATTGGAATTCCACATCCATTCGTCTTCCTCTTAGCACGTCTGACAGTTCAATTAAAATCCCTGAATGCTTTTTCTGGCTATTCTTAGCTATTTTCTTAGCTATTCCCTTAGCTACTCCTGCCTGTAAAAGTCTGGCGTTTCAAGCATGTTGTTCTAAGATTCAGGACTAATTTCAGTGCTTTTGAAGTAATAGGGGAAGGGCGACATAAGAGACTTCATCCAAATACTTGGACAGAAATTAGCTTGCTCAGGCTAAAAAATTCCTGTTACTGGTAGTGGCGCACGTCCTTGGGTTTAAGAAAGCAGGGCTCCATTTTAGGGAACAGCTAGCAAGCCAGGGATCTGTGCCCAGAACATGTGCCAGCAGTGAAACAGTCGTCCAACGTGGTGAGACCCCAAGCAGCGTCCAGTATTTTGTCTGACTGGGTTAAGTGTCAGCGCACCAGCCCCGCAGGTGTTCGGTCAGAGAGAAAGCATGACTCCATAAATAATTAAGGTTTACAGGGTCCTCCTTGTACGTGCAGTCAGTAAATAATTAGAAGCTGCGGGGGCTGTGGCCCTTGAAATAAAACTTAACGAAAAGTAGTGTCTGGAAAGGAGCTTCAGGAAGATTTTACCCTTACAACAAAAACATCAAAACAAATGAACCTTGGAGAAGTACTTAGACAACACATCACGAGTTACTACGTCTTATGTTTTTGTTCAGATTGAGCCCTGAGCTTAGGCTGTCCCCATCCTCCCACCTATCCCTCTGAGTTAAAACTCCTTTATTTAAGAAATCCTTGGTGGGCCTTATCATTCAAACTTCCAGTCCTGGCAAGTCTTTAAAGTAAACGTTTCTCGTCACGCAACTTTTATGCACCTTGTGTAACGCTGAATATACAAGCAGGACAAAATCATTTGCAGGTTTGTGCTTCTTTCAAGCCTTCCGCTCCTTCACTACGCTCGCAAGCGATGTGAACCCTGCCACCCTGCTCACATTTGTGCTTCACCACGTGAGAGCATCTTCAGGAGTGCACATGATCTCTACTTTTGTGCATCGCACAGCTCTCAGCATACAGGTGCTAAACAAACCAAGAATTAATATCTCAGAGCATGAGTTATTTCCACGCTTCTATTTTATCACTGGTTTGGGTTTCAACCCAGCAGGGCATGACTCACTCAAGGAAACCGAGCATTCAGACAGCAACTGCACTGCTTGTTTTGTCTGAAATCCAGGTCTGACTCCCTCTCATGTGAGGATACACAAAGTGCCCTTGACGCATTCCTACGCACCTGGTACCGGAACGCATTTTCTGTGAAGTTTCTTTTCCAAATAATGTTGGCCACAGCTCCTAGAAATTAATTTCTGCCCATGTGCAAGAGCTTGATTCAGATATAAACTGCAATGTGAGTAACAGGAAGAGTCAGTCACAGAAAAAAGTTCATCATTTCCAGCTTTCTGTAGCCTTGTGTTCTCCTGTCCCCTGGATGCGGCTGCACAGTCACAGGTCCAGTGACTTTGCTGGAAAAACCTCTGCCTTGGGCTAGACTGTAGAGGAGATAGCAGTGTTTCGTTTTTTCTAGAAAGGAATTCTGCTGGACAATCTTTTTTCATTATTTCTCATCGATATCACCATGGCAGACGATATGATACAAAGAAGATATATTTGTGAGGACATTTAACTTAGCCTTTTTCTGCTGTGAGATGTTATCATATCATCGTCGCGGAAACCAAAGACACGCATAATTCTGTAATTTTGAAGTACTGTAATGGTAGATGTGGTTCTTCTGTGCTCCGTTTGTTTGCCACGGGGGATTTTACACAGGAAAATGAATGAATCAGGTGGGACCTCCTGAGAGGAGACATCATTCTTCTCTTGGGCAAATAAATGATCCTACTAAAAAAGAGACACTTCTAGAAACTGGAGGGATTGGCAGACAGAAAAGAGCTCTTAAAAGTGCAAGGAGCAGAGAGCCATGGCTCAGGAATTAAAAAAACCCAAACGTTCTGGGAACTCGAGGAAACTGTATGGTCTGCTTCAATTAAAAAGGGTAGGCTAAAGCTTGGCAAAAGCCGGGCTTGAAAACCAGCCTGACCAGCTGTTGCAAGGACACAGTGAGCAGGGAGATGTTTGTTTATAAACTCTTAAATTTGTATTCTATCATGCCTAATCACTTCCAGTTTTCTCCTTTTCAAAGGTTACTTGTTTTAGTTTATACTCGAATAAAAACAGTCCTTTGGCCTTCTTAGGGGAGTTGAGTTTCAAGAAGGCGGCCTAGTCAGACCCAGACTTAAAGCTAAGAGTACTTCTCAAGTTTATAAAAACATACTTTAATGCTATTGTAGGTAAGAGTTTTCAAACCACCCAAGTGAGTTAAAAGTTCAAGCTCCTCTGAGCTGTGATTCTAGCCAATTTTAGAGTAGTACATTTTTTTAATAACATCTATTATAGCTCTGGACAATCTCTTGGGTACAAGTCCACTGAATGTAGCATAATTAACCTTTAAACTCGTGTTTGTGAACGAAAAGTGATACTTGTAATCAAATAATTCTGGCTTCTGATCTCAGAAACAGATGAGTTAAAGCAAAACCTTGCAAATGGGTGTGGTTCCACTGGCTTCAAAGGGTATGGAAATTTTTACTTGCATGCAAGCATGGACAATCAAATTTTCAGGGTTATATGAGAAATTAGAAAGCTACTTTATTGTCAAGGATTCCCATTTTAGAAGTTCTTTTGCTTGCTTCTTTCTTTTGTAAGTTTAAGAGAGTTATAAGATGTCATGAACCCAAACCCAGCTTCCTCCGTAAAAGATGACTGAATGGTTGCAAGTCTCAAGTCATTCACCAGTTTGAGGTTTTATATCTATACCTGCACTGGTTTCCAGAACTGTCTGCAGTCTGTAAATCCCCTGTGATGCAATCCCTCTGGAGATACATGCTAGACATATATTGCTGACATTTTTCTTCAAAATAACCACCAATGACACCGGGATGAAACTGGTGGGAGCTACATTTTATATAATTCTTCACATTCCTCTCTTCACTTCTCCATTGCACTTGACATCTCACTTTGCCAATATCTACAGTTTCAATTTGCCTCCATATGTTTTCCACCATACCATGTGAACTGTGTCTTTGTACTTTAGGAGACCTATTAGAAATATACTCAATTTAAACATATTGCTAAGATCAAACTCACTTTGAGAACATTAGCTAAAAGATTTTCAGAAATAAGGCCATGACTGGCTAGCCATATACACCAGGACAACAGCAAGCCTTGAACTATCTGAAGTTCAGGAACCACAGTGAGCTTTGGAATTTGATTTTAAGCTGAACTCTTGTCTTGTTGTGAACTCATCTTTTCTTATTCTTTTCTTATTCAACAAGAAAAATTCTTCTCAAAAGGAGAAGAAGGGTGTTAAAGTGTGCAAGGGCATTAACAATTCCTGTAAAGAAACACAAATTATAGGTTTGGTTTGTAATCCTGAAAGAGACGATCAGATGGGAGATAAGGAAAAAAAAAACCAAAACAAATGAAAGAGAAAGGTTATCCTGAGGTCTCCATTTATGTCACCACACAAAGTCATGGTGACATTCAATGTAATAAGAAATGACAAAAGGAAATACTTTTCTAAAACAGCGTGTACCTAAACGGTAGAATTTATGTCCTTAGAAGTTATTTTAGACAGAGATATTTCAGACAGACATTGCAGCAAATTCAAACAGGGGTTGGAAAATTGTCTATATGACATAAAAACTCAGAAATATAGAATGATAATATACTTTTTTTAGAGTGATTTTAAACCATCTAGTTCAGAGCTTAATTCAAATTTGTTATTAGCCAGTTGAAAGGAGCTGACACTTGCCTCTTATTGCTAAAACACACTAATGCCTCAGCCATCATGGCAATTCTTAAGCAAGGATATACATTTTAGAGCATGGTTACTAGAGACCAGGGTAGACAACATACTTGAAACTTAGAGATACGTTAGAGATTTCATTTGCAAACATTGACAAACCTTCATGTAAGACTTTTAACATAACATAAAAAGTAAAAGACAGGATAGACAGCAAATGCCTATTCAAGCCCCTTCTACAAGTCAGCTGCACACAGAGAATGCCCACACTTTGAAATTTCATGACATGATTGAGCCAATGGTTATCACACACAGAAATTAAGCAGAGGCGCAGTTACAAACATCTGCATCTGAAATAACTTGTTATTCTTTTTTAAAAGAAGACATGAGAACTAATGCATATTTTTAAGAGGGGGTCAAATCTTATTACTTTCCTTAGTGAAGGTATTGTATCAGATATTCATAGAACCTCCACATTTTTCTTTACAGATATCCAGATAGACCGCTCTTCCACCCTCTTCCATTCAAACCCATCCTAGGCAAATACCCATCTCACTACTTCTTTCATTCAAGTTATGCCGATATGACTTTCACTGCCAACTTTTCCAGCCCCATGCAAACAGCCTTTCACCTCTTCAGCTGAGCGATGGGGAAATTAGCAAAGGGAGGAGTTGGCAGTTAGCTCTTTCACGCATCATTGAGCTATGATCTGAAAAAACTTATGCTACTTGGTGGCATTGATACAGACAAATTTACCAGTATCATAAAAAAATGCACATAATGCCAAAGAGTGCACTATTCACGCCATACATAAACTCTCCTAATTATGAAAATAATCACCAATATGTATACTACTGTTATCACAATAGCAGCCTGTTAGTTTCATACTGTGACATGTTATGGGAGTTATTGTACAAAATATATGCATTTGTGTGTAGAATTTGTCACATCTGAAGAAAGACCTTGTCACAATACTTCTTTTGAAGCACAAAATCCAACACAGCTCAAATAATTTTTTGTTCAGTACAAGCATAAAATGAAGTTCTTTCGGCATAGGCGTCCTGTTGGCTATTAATTATGCCCATGGCATTCTGGTTAGGAACAAAACAGTTGGTCAGACAACACAGTAATGCAAAAATGAGTTGCCTGAAGGAGTGATCACTTAGGAGAGAGCTAAGATAACAGGCTTCACTGCTTTTATTACTTTAACCAGACTTCCAGCTCTCACATGAAATGAGCTCCTTAGCAGCACACCATTGTTCTCAAGCTATTTCTGAGGCTGATTCTGAAGTTAGTATGTAATGACCTTGACTATGGAAATCTCCTTGTTACTTTTTCCACTACTACCTCCTGCTTTGGAGAAAACAAGCCAAATGATGTAGTTCAATCTGTCCTCTTTCGTACATCCTGGCTTTGAAAGTCCTCTTTGTATAATTAAGAGCAACTTTTAAAGTGCTCTTCAAATTAGGAATTAGCATCAATGCTATTTAGGAAAATCCTTGCAGATACCTCCTTACAGTGTTCACATTGACTGAGCTGGAATAAGCTGCACACTCACTAAGCTTGGGACCATTTCTGGCATTTGCCCACTTTAATAAGATGCTGGAAGAATTTTATATTTAATTCGGGCAAATGAGTTGGACTGAGTATTTTTCCTCTACTTAATAATTTTACCAGAACTTACGGATTTTTCCTTGTATTTGAAAGAATGAGACATGGACATCAAAAGAAAACTGTGAAACTGTGGTTCACTGCATAATAATACCATCAGCCCACTGTCTGATTGCAGTCAGAAGACTTGCTGATGCTACACATTTCTTGTGTTTACCATGCACAGAGAAGCATTTTACCATGAAGAAAAAAGCAATATTCTTGCTTGCCATATTCTGCAAAGAAATATCTATGTGTATGGGTTGGTATAGAGCTACGCAGCACTCCCTGATGTAGCGTGAGTATCAGAAATGGTCTGCTATTGCGGACCTCAGATACTCTTCCGAGTCGAGAGCCCGTGTCTATTAATGTGGGACTAAATCTTGGCCAACATGGCTAGACAACTTGTAGTACCCACTGTAGCTCATTTAGATCTAAATCAGGCATCCCTGCTTATCACGCACTGCACACATATACACATATATATGTATATACAAGTAATATTTATAAGTGCACATATATATGTATGCACATATACTCAAACATACAGATATTGAATTCCAGTATCTACTTCTCACAGTAATTCCCTTTGTATGACAAAAAACTACTGTACTGAATTTTGTTCAATTATAATGGAACGATGCACACTGTATCTTCCTCTTTTATTAAAGACAGATGGATATTCTCCTGGTTTGGGTCTACTCTGCAAGTACCCTCATAAGAAGTTTTCATAAAAAGGACTTGTACATTCTTCTATTATTTTAAAAAGAAGTTGTGTGTTTACTCTTTCCTGCACATGAAGCATGGAATAAGCATCATACCCTTATATCCTAGAACAGCTATTATCATAGATCAGCTTTGCCAGAAAAGGGGCCAGAGGAAAAGAGGTAGGGAAGGAGAACAAAAATATTTATGTATCTTTCCTCTTAAATGTCTCGAGTTCTATGAAGATGTATTGTTTTAATTAGGACAGTTTTCTGAGGTTATATATAGCTTTGAAAGGGCTGTGTTAATTATTGGCATTACAGCAGTGCTCAAATTGGGAACAGTTTGGAATATAACACCTTCAATATTCCAAGAGAAATATTTTAGGAAATGTATTTGACGTGTTAATGTAGTAGCATTGTTTAGCAAAGAATGTATTTAATAATCTAAGAGATGGGGGTTTAAGACTTGGTTTGGTGTTGTGTTTTTTTAAACACAGAAATGAAATGGAAAAAACCTATGCTCTTCTGCTCACTTCTGCAGCAGTAGCCATTTCTATCCTTTACCCTGGAATTGCACAGTCTCAGGAAAGAATACATAATTTACCCACAAGCAGACATGTTGAAGCTGGCTCTGCCAATGCTCAGCCCAGGATGCAACTGTGGAGAAACTGAAGCAAAGCCCAATTGTATGGAAAGTGCTGCATTGCATATGGGTGACATACTTGCTTCATCTCCACCAGATGAGGAATCCCCCTGCCCCTGACTGCATTTGCCTGTATGCATATCCCTTTCTGTACGTGCAAGCAAATTAAATATAAAACAATATAGAGAGTACAATAGCTAGCTCATGCTTTTTTAAAGGAAAACTTACAGATCACTGTAGACAAGGCCATAAATCTGTGCTGTGCTGTGATGATAGATTCCTCTCAGGATAATTAAAAGCAGGATCACAACAAAAGCTGGAAGCCCCCAACTCAAAAGGAAGTAAAGCAGATAGCGCCGCTCTGTGTGTTCATCATTCATCACCAGGACGTACCAGAAATTAACAGCCTGAAGAATAATGCAAAATATTAATCAGTAGACTTGGTGGATGATTAGCTATCCCAAAACCCAAATCACTCTGAAAGTCATAATACAGCATATTTCTGTCCCAGCATATGTGTATACATAAACATTTTTCAACATAAATATTTTGTTCTCATTTTCTTCTCTAAAGTAATCAAAAGAGACTGATTATAAAAGAAGTATGCTTATTTATATAACTGTTAGATTTGGAATTAGACTATCAGAGGGGAAGGGACAACCCTGTTTAGTAGAAAACACTATTTTTGCAGTGCAAAAATAGCTTTGTGGTGCAAAAGTAGCTTTCTTCTTGGATTTCCATACCTTCACAGAAAAGACATCTAATATTGCTAAATCTGATCTGTATTGAATATTTTTACACTATTGTTCAGCTGTATGTATCTTCTTGTAGGAAATGCACTAACCTCCTTCAACAATTCTGACTGTGGTCCAGTCCTGGGCTCAGCAGTACAACAAAGACATGGAGCGAGTCCAGCAAAGGGCCACGACTGGAGCATCCCTCCCATGAGTAGAGGCTGGGAGAGCTGGGACTGTTCAGCCTGGAGAAGAGGAGGCTCAGGGGGATCTTATCCATGTGTATAAATACCTGATGGGAGGGAGTGACGAAGAGGGAGCCAGACTCCACTCAGTAGAGTAGAGTCCCAATGGCAGGACAAGAGGCAATGGGCACAAATTAATATACATGAAATTCCATATGAACACAAGAAAAAGCTTTTTTACTGTGGGAGTGGTCAAACACTGGGCCAAGCTGTCCAGAGAGGTGGTGGAGTCTCAATCCTCAGAGATAATCAAAACATAACTGAACATGGTCCTGGGCAACCTGCCCTAGCTGACCCTGCTTGAGCCAGGGTGTTGGACGAGACAGTCTCAAGATGCCCCTGCAACTTCAATGGTTCTGTGATTCCGTGTAATATTTGTATAACAGTTTGAGAAAAAAATGCAAATAAGTGAATGTAAATTCACGTGCATCTCTACAACAATCTGTGTCTTCTAATGATCAACTCATCATCAAATGGCATAACTACGAATTTAAAAAATATATGAATCAAAATGAAGAAGTGGAATAGTTGAAATCTCTTGAAAGTGTGAGTAAGGAAACACTTTAAGTAAAACAAAATACTTGAGAGTTTTGCTTGAATCTTTGCATTTTCTATAAGAGGTTAATAGTAGAAACACTTTCCCATGTGCTGAGCATTTTTTTACACACATCTACACACGTTACTACTTTCTGATAAACACCTAAACTGTCCATAATAAAAATACATTTTCCAAAATATTTCTTCACTTCCTCCATGTCAAACATATTATACCAGCTACAGCTCTGCATGTGATATAATTATTTCTGGCCTTTTATATGGGGTGAATAAGGGATTAATTTTGTCTTTTTCTGTGTAGAGGGCATCTAATTCAAGCTTGTGCCTCTGGCCTGTCTTGACAGTCCATGGGGAGAGGACAGACATCTTCAGGCACTCATTGATCCTTACCCAATCATACTCACCTCTCTCCATTGTCTACACAGGGATTTAATAAAATAATGTTGATTTATATACTTAATTTGCAGCTCTCTATTGTTAGGATAGGTAAAATCCGTATACAGTGACAAGACAATTGCAAAGTGATTATTTGTGTTTGTGAAATTTTGCAGATTCCCCTCAGCCAAGAGTTCGTCTACCAGTTTGTTCAGGCAGACTGAATCTTCACAATCAAGTACTTAATTAGTGGTTTGTGGATTCCTTACCTAAGCCTCAACAGTTAATTATCATTACAGTATTTTTTCTCTGATTTATATAGCATGAATATACAGTACTTTCTATCATGAATCATAAAGCACATTGCATATGCTAACAACCTGTTTTCAAAAAAAATTATTAGTTTAGTAAGCATTTTAAATGCTCCCTTAGAGAATGACATTTCATAAATATATCCAGTGTATGTAATTATATTAATTATATAGTAATTATTATGGCCTTTTTTTTTTCATTTGGTGATTGGTGCTATGTGAACAAAGGCAAAGTTTGTTTTCTTTAAAAGAACACAGGAAAATCCTACCATATAATTGTAACTGTCCTGTATAGGTTGAAAGAACACAGAAAAACTATTAATTCCACTGCTGGACATTCACAGGAAGAAAACATTAAACAGATGAAAATCGTATTTGGAAAAAAAATCCACCGTTTGTGGAAAGATTGGTTGTTCTCTTATAATGTCCTTTTCTCTCATAACTTTTATACGGGATTGAAAACCCATTCAAGATTCTGTTTGTCACCTTATGCCAATAAATATTCTTCAAATTACATGCCCTTGTAGTCCTGACTAGGCTGTTCTTCACTGCGAGCATTTCCAGACAGCAAAATCCTTGAAGTGATTTATGCCGTTATGCTCAGGGATCGTTGGTTCTACTAATTCTGACAATCTGGTGAACATTGTTCTCAGTCATCCAACTGAGATTGCTTTCTAAGAAATTGTACCTCATGTCCTTGCTCTGTGTTTGTTTAGCCGTATTTAACTATCTCACCTCATTTATCACAGAAGAACACTTTAACACCAGTGCTGCTGCAAAGATGTAAGGGGGTTTGGATAGTTCACCATTTCCTGCGCAGTGACATTTCTAGCTCGATAATGATAAGTTCTTGTCTTCAACCCCTTTTGATGTTCCAAAATTTAAGCAAAGAAATACAAATAGCGGAGCTAATTTTAGCAAATCCTTTCCTGTTGCCATGCTGAAACAATAACCAGCGCTACAGAAGAATAAAACGTACAGTCCATTTCTCAGGTGGAAGATCAAATGTACAAGTTGCGATTGTTCTGATGTAGAATGCAAAACAATTACGAATTCAAATAACACTCTAATGAGACAATGCAAACTTCAGTGAAGATTTTTTTCTTTTGGAAGAAGCAATTAATTGAAATTACCTTCCCAAAACTGGGGTGCTTTTGTTTATTTCTTTATTTATTCATTCATTTATCTTTAGTGATAATCTGTGGATATCCAGTAAATATTAGCTGCAAAATACTTTAAATAAAGTCTTTCCCAACTCCTTTCTCCCTTCTTTTCAGGAATGGCCACAGCTTTCATTTTCAGAATTGTTGCATGCTTTCCTATAATTCCTTTTTCGAAGCTGTTAAGCAGTCCATAAATCATTCTTAAAAATAAGCATTAAACTTACTGTAAGATAAGTACTTGAATTACAAGTCTGCAATAAATTTATAGAAAATTTAAGGTGTCATTAAATCCACAAATTTAATGTGGATTTAGGTATGGGTGACAGCAAGCTCATGACATTCAGTCTGGTTTGCTTATTGAACTGCCACTTTTGCTGTTGATTTACTCCACTGTAGCAATGGCTCAAAAAAGTACAAAGAGTCCACCTTTTCCCATAATTTTACTCTATGTCAGAATTGGCAATTGAGAACTACACAATTTTAATTTTTTCCTCAAAAGACAGCTTTTAACTTTTTTTTGTAACTTTTTTTTTGGTAACAAGTTAGAAAGTGCTAAAAGAATAAAATTATCTTTCCTGGTAAATAGTTGCCATACTACAGATTTGTCGTGGGAAGAACAACAAATTACAAAAAGGCATCCTTAGTGTGTGTCCTAAGATAAAAGTGCAGACTGCATTTGGAAATACAGGCTTATGCTGTAGCAACGTACATTGGTATGAAGGGACGTTTGTCAGGGTGAAGACTTCTGAATTTCAGACATTAGTATAAGGCAAATATTTCAGGCTAAGCTCACTCTGTGGGCACGAAGAGTCATTTGCACTTGCTTATTCCTTTCCTTCTGCAGTCAAGAAAGTCTCATCTTTAAAAAATTGGGTAATGTTGTCAACATTCTGCAACTTACAAAAATGTCCCTATAAAAGCCAAGAAATAAGGCAACGCAATGCAAAGGGACAGGAACAATCAGACAAGCAAGGACGATTTGATGTGGCCTTTGTTCTGACTCTGAAAATGGACCAGGTGCTCTCTGAGGTCCCTTCCATTCCTGCAGTTCAGTCAATATGTGGGTAGTAGCTATGTGTGTTATCAAATGTACGCCTACAAACACAAGAAACTAAAAATGGGAAAAGAATTAGAATACGAAGCTATAGATTTTGTTGTTGTAAGCACTATTAAAATATGATAAAATGCTAAGTATAATTACTATACCTAGCAATACGCACAAGATGGAAAGATTAGGACAAAAAGGCAACGAAGTTGTCCTAGAGTCTAGAAAGTGAAGATCTTTGATCTGGACTACAGAACTGAATCTGTATAGGTCCAGCTGTACTGTTAAATCTGTGTTTTCCTATAGACTTTTGTGGCCTGGAAATGTTGCTCCACCACCTTTTGATCACTTAAAATTGTCTGGGATGTTTCAGATCCACGTATCTGCACATATCTGCGCGCTGCTTGCACTTGATTATCACATTCACCCATTTCTGTACCCAGGGATCAAGACGGACGCTAGCAGACTTGTATAAAATGAGTTAGAGATCAAGCATATGCACTGCGCTACACAGCCTCACAGAGGGCAGGGTGACTGCATGAGTGATACAGAATCTGTTTGCATATTTTTGCTGTTTCCCAGACAGAAGTATTTAAGTCCTATTTAAGTATAAATGCATTATTGATTCTGCCTTCCAAATCAAGTCATGTGTATTAAGTATACCATGCTGAGAAATACAAACATTCATTTCCCAGGCATTTAAATCTGCCATTTAGACAGCAGTAGCATCTAGACTTCCCAAATCAGTCTGGTTTTCCCTTGGATCCACAAGCTTTGCTAACACTGTCATGGGGACCAGCTCAAGCACAGAGGTGTCCCCAGCACTCCGTTAGTGCCTTGGCATCGCTGCCTCACCCTGCAATAAGAAATATAAATTCAGGACCTAGTCTCAATCAAGAGGAGTAACTTGCAGCTGAGGGCTGGGTTGACCTACGTTTCAGGTTGTTTCTTTCCTTTTGGGTCTTTCAAACTTCAGGAATTATTCACAGCTGAAGACCTGCACCTACAAAAAGGGGCAATCCCCTTCACTCTGCGTTTTACCCCTGGCAGCTCTTGTCAGCTCATCACTCAGTGGGCTATAAAGGGTTCCCTTTTAAGCACCTCTGTCCCCTCAGATTTGCATGAAGAGCCTTCATGACTAACACAAGACTGAGGCTCCACCAAATGCAATGGGACATGCAAGTTCTTAGGGCCTGGCCAAAGTCTACTCCGACAAAAACAAAAATGGATTTCAACTACAGCCATAAAAATGACCCACGGTTAACAGTTATACAATTTTTTGTCATTATAAGTGATTAATCCTTGGAAGAGCAAGCATTCAAAACATGAATCCTTTTGCAACTTAGTGTAATGTAACACGTGTAGGATGGGAAGATGAAACACTATCAAACACCGAGCAGTCAAAACATGAGATATCCCAGTAAAACGGCAACTTAAAAACATTACTTCGTCTGCCCAAAATAGTAAATGCTCAAGAGATCTGAAGCGACTTAGGAATGAAGTGAATGAGCAGCTGTGAAGAAGAATATAATTTACAGCTCACAAAATAATTTAGGTTAGTTAACCTAAGAGAAAGTCATAAGCCAAGCTAGGTGAAGGAGAAGTATAGCAGAAGAATTTCTGTATTGAGAGAGTAGAAGGTAGCATCTACTAGAGAGAATATTTAATCTTGCTAACTGAATAAATTCAGGAAAAACAAGAAGAATAAAAAGAGTATTAGTATCACTAGAGACGGAGCAGTTTTGATCTCTCTGCTCCATTTTTACGAGCAGTTGCAGCAGCAGTGTACATGACAGACCATCTACTTGAGCTGGCTAAGACCAACAAGCACAGTGGAGCTGTTAGAGAGGCTGCTAGGGTTCTCAATGAACCCAAGCCTGACATAATCCCAGGAAAATGCCAAATACCACATGAATGTCACTGGGAGAGAAAGTTGTATTTAGATACAGCCTAATTTGTAATTCTTTGTTTGGTCTGACAACCTGCATATTGGAGGATTTGTATGGTAATGCATGGAGCTGCATACGTAAAGCTGTATGCTATAATAAATGTGCGATGCGCAAATCCTATTAAAATAACAGACAAATAAATGGCATAATTCATGCATTAGTGCTAAATATATGTCTAGATGAGGACATGATAATGTATTTTCCAAATAATCATCTTGTTATTTTGACTAACTTACAACTGGTAATTTTCCATAACAAATTTGACTGTTCATGGTCTCCCACATTAGTTCAATTGTTTTTTACACCATTTACTGTTCTCTAACGTGGCAAAACAGCAACGAAGCTGGTGAAGGGCCTGGAGAACAAGTCTGATGAGGAGCGGCTGAGGGAACTGGGACTGTTTAGCCTGGAGAAGAGGAGGCTAAGGGGAGACCTCATCGCGCTCTACAACTACCTGAAAGGAGGTTGTAGCAAGGTGGGGGTCGGTCTCTTCTACCAAGTAACAGCGATAGGACGAGAGGAAACGGCCTCAAGTTGTGCCAGGGGAGGTTTAGATTGGACATTAGGAAAAATTTCTTCACCGAAAGGGTTGTCAAGCCTTGGAACAGGCTGCCCAGGGAAGTGGTGGAGTCACCATCCCTGGAAGTATTTAAAAGACGTGTAGATGTGGCACTTAGGGACATGGTTTAGTGGTGGACTTGGCAGTGGTGGGTTAATGGTTGGACTTGATGATCTTAAGAGTCTTTCCCAACCTAAATGATTCTATGATTCTATGAAAATTCTGGCAATATTTATGAATGTATATACTCTTTATTTTAATGCAAACTTATGAAGGTATGTTTGTCATATAATACAAGTCTAATGACTAAAATAAGTCTACTGACTCTAAAGATTACAGAGTACTTTACATTTACATTTCACCTGTAAGAGACTGTTTCAAAAGACCAAATAAGAGATGCTTAGAAAAGCTATTAACTCTAGTAAAAATATTTCTTCAGTAGTTTGAGACAGTAACTTCTACAGGATGAAGTGAGGTGTGGAAATTCTTACACAGTTGTAATGGATATTAGTGGAAAAAGTCTTTATAGGGTTTAAATATTTACCCTTGGAGCTGTGACACTCTAGGTTTAATAAAACCACCTAATGTTTTGCCTCTCTAGTAGCATTGAATTGCAGAGATACATATACTATGATATAATAGAAACACAGTAAGTACCAGTTACTTTTACAGAGGTTTTGGGGAAGGGGTGAAAAAGACTAAGAGACCAACCTGAATAAGCATCCAGCTGAACTGGCAGAGGTAAAGGTAATGGGTAACAGATGCAAGGGCAGAGCAGCTTTCCTCTGAGAGATGTTGGCTCATGTAAGCAGAGGCCAGAAATGAAATCTGCAGGGAAAAAATTAATACATGCATATTGGAATTAAACAAAATTAATTTAATAGTAATAATGAGCAAAAAAAAATCTTCGCTTTGGAAGTAAAATATACTATACACTCAGTTACCCTTCCAGACACTCAGGAGAGATAGCTTGGACATTTAATATTCACCCAGAAGAAGTGACCCTTTAACACTGTCAGCCATAAAACTAGTTTGAAACTTTTTGCAGACAATCTAGGATCCATTACATCCATATCTGAAAAGACTATAGAGACACTTAATATTTATTGTTTAATATTGTTCCCCAGACTAACTGCCATGCAACATTAAACACCAGTTTTGTAACTGAGGATGGAGATTTTCCTCCATAAAATAAAAAGAGACATTGTCTTCTGATTTCAGTAAGGCCAGAAATTTTATCAAGTAAACAAACAGACTCAGGAGGCGTTTACTGACTTCAGACTGTCAGACATGTAGCAGTATTATACCCCATCACACAAGATAGCAATACTGGACAAAAGGGAGTAAGCATTTCTTCTGCTGCCTAAGAGCAGACCAGGATTTCACACTCCCAAGGCAGATCTAAGTTTTTTTCCACAGACATGCCTAATGTATACGTTGGCCGGATAAGTAGCCAATGTATTGTCTAAGGAACAAAGGTATTCCAACTCTGACTGCAATGAACGCTGCTAAACAGTTTCAATAAAGCATTTAAAATTAAAACAGAACTCAGAAACTTTTAGCTCTGTCTTCTGTGAATTTCTTTACATAGGAAATAGTTCTACAAGTAGACTTCATTAAAGAATTAAAGTGTTCGCATTAAGAAAGGCTCAAGTTACCTACTGAACTCCTATGATAACTGATGATTTTTCCTTTCCTTTACAAGGAATACTACTATTTTGACCAACAGCCTATTGACTTATCAGTAATAGCAATTAGTGGACTGTGCAGACTGATTTCATCTATATAAAATCAGAAGATGGGGTAGGGAAGGAAGTTAAAGTATACCAAGTGATTTGGCATACACCTGGACATTGTATTTACAACAAAAATACATGTATGGCATTGGATAACTCTTACACAGCCTCTTTACTATAAAAATATCCTAATAAAGGCAGGGTCTGTATATTGACAGATAGACAATGTTACTCACCATGAAATGGAAGAATAAGAATGAGCAACTGGACAACACCTGGACGAGAGGAAATGGCCTCAAGTTGCGCCAAGGGAGGTTTAGACTGGACATTAGGAGAAATTTCTTTACTGAAAGAGTGGTCAGGCCTTGGAACAGGCTGCCCAGGGAAGGGGTGGAGTCTCCATCCCTGGAGGTATTTAAAAGACTTAAGTCTTTTAAAGTCTACACTTAAGTGTAGATGAGGCGCTTAGGGACATGGTGTAGTGGGCATGGTGGTGCTGGATTGACGGTTGGACTCGATGATCTTAGAGGTCTTTTCCGACCTTAATGATTCTATGATTCTATAATTCTATGATTCTATAGACTAAAAGAAATTATGAGATGCATTTGATTATCTAAAGGAAAAAAATGCACTTTTAGTATTTGATGTGGGGTTCATCAGTCTTCTGCTGCAAACTGGATTCTAACCAAGGCCACATAACCATTCAGTTATTAAGAGGTTAACACACAGCTCAATATAGACTGCTATTTGCCAAATTCTGACGCTGCTAAAACAAATGCCATTGTCTGCAGTGGGTTAAACTCGATTGAAATATGTATGCAATAGCTGCCTTCCACTAGGGATAAACACAAGAAATGTTTGTGTAAACAACTCCGTAGCACCAGCTAGCTCAAACATTCCAGCAGTACTTTTCCTAAAACTTGAGCAAATGCTTCTGCTTGCAACAAGCAAAATACAACACGCATCTGGGTGGAGAGGCTTTGTCACCTTTTGTTCTCTGAAGGTTTGTGTATGTGTCAAGGACAGACTGTCAGGCTAGAGACAGAGACAAAGAAGGGATGAAAACACAAAACCAGACTGATCGAGTCCTGGAAACATGTTTTTAGCACCTTCTGGATTGAATGTTGGCTTGAAAGCATTTTGCATCTGCAATCAAAGAAACTATCATTTCTAGCCTTTTCCTGTGTTTCAAGAAAAATAATGTTTTGTATATTAAAAAGGAGAAGTATCTCACTATGTCAACAGTTTTCCAACCAAAACAATGCGAAGAGTCCAAATATTTGTTAAAAATGCATACCTTTCATGGATACTGACTTTTGTTGAAGAAGTAAAAGAGAATTATGGCTGAACTAATCTCACAGCTAAGAATTCATTGTAATTAGTGGCATTACAGTGTTTTAGACCAAAAAGGGCTAAAAAGGTAAAAGAGGCAAAGAAACACTTACATATTATTTTCATATAATTGTTATCTTGCATCTTGGGCAGAAGATGCAAATGCGAATTGGGTTATAACACAAAAAACAAACGGCTTTTGAAATTTTGAAATGTTGGGAGAAGAGACTGTAGTTTAGCTACGCTGTTCTGACAAATGCTTTGGCACTTATAGCTTAAAACACAATGCACCGCAGTTTAGTAGAAACACATGGAGCGCCGGCCGCTGCATGGACCTTTCTCCCATAATATCCGAGGCGGTTAGGGAAATGTACGAAAAAAGCACCTTCCACGTAAATTGTTCCTTAGACCTAACTGCCTCATGTCTTCTGTACGTGGCTTACTTTTTAACTGTAGTGGGCAATCTTTTGTAATAACGAACCTATTGCCTTAATAAGCAAAATATGTACCATATATTGGAATAAGTTGTTCCCTCTTGGAACATTAAAAATGTATGTATTGGATGTGTTCCTTTTGATACCAATTGTTCAGAGCTCTTTTGACAGAGATCGTATGATTTTAAATACCCCTTTTCAAACAATCTTTGTAACCTGCCATTTGGTTCTACGTGGAGATTATAACGTAATGCCTCTTCCTGGTACTTGTCAAGGTGATCAGTCTTGACCCAAAATGATTTAACTAAGGGATAACAAGTGGCTTAAGTCACTCAAGTAGCAGGCTGCTACTTTTGTAAATTTGTGTGTGATAGTTCTGTGCCACATTCAAAACTACAGTGATGGGATATCACTCACAAGGTTCCTCTTGACAAAATGAAAAAATAAAGGTTAAAAAATAAAAGATCATAAATCGATGCACTTCTGTTAAAGAGCAAAAAGATCTTTGACAGGGTTCCCATCTGACAGTCATTTACTCAGTTAATTAATCAAAGAACTCTGCAATTCCTTTGTAACTCTAAGACAATTACCTAGCAATTACCTGAAGGAAATTAGCACCTGGGTATTCAACCTAAGTCATCAACACCAAACTATAAATGAATAAAACCAGATGATTTACAAAACTGTACATTCCTGTATGAAGAACAGCATTTTTGTACCGCTGTTTCCAAGCTGTCTCAGAACATCACTCCTCTGCTCGTTAAGAGCCGCCTCCTAGTTTCCAGCCTGCACTTATTCATGGTCAATTCACATCTATTTTTTCTTCTGTTGGAAGCCTCTCAGGTTAAACAGGATTTCCTCCTCCTTGGGGCTTGCACTATCATGAATTCACGGAAAGCAGTAGTATTCTCCCTCAGGCTTCATTTTTCAAGGTTAAATAAGCCGACCACCACACAGCGCAATACTCTGCAGAGACGCCTAAGCTGGGCTGGACAGCACAAGCAGTTTAGCTCCCTGAATACACCATCTGCCTGGATCGATTTATCTTGTTTCTCCAAGTAACCTACGTACTGTGCTGTGAAATGTATACTCACACATGTGAAAGCCTGTCCTTGTGCAAAAGCCTTTGCAGCTTGTCCATCAATTTCATCGTCCTTCTCTATACTGGTGCCACTTTGATTCTGTCCTTTGTGAAAACCCAGGGTTGGACAGAGAAGAGCTGCAGAGGTCTCACAAGACTCTTATCCAACAGTTTTCTTATCTCCCTATATACCGTGCAAATACTTCTTCTGACATGCGGTAATACCTCGGTGATCATCTGGCACACACAGTTTTTCTTCTCATTTCCAACTGACTACCTCTTGCCACAGAGTTAAAGTTTTGCTGTTAGCTTACAAGTTATGACTTTACACCTTGTCTAGGAAATACCCCTCTATTTCACACGTCAGCCTTCAAAGCTATCACATCTTTCTACACGCTACCCCACTACCACTTCAAGGCGTCGGTGCTTCTCTACTTTCTGCCATCAGCGCATTTTGCCTGGGCACGTTATTTTCTGTTCCACTAGAGCTTTAGGATCAGTGAAATACCTCTCTTCACTCGTCACTCTCTCATAGCTGTCTTCTCCCATTAGTCTGTCTCTTCCCACATCTGAGTTCTTGGACTAATCCTCCTCCATTATTATCTTACTAATTATGTGACATATCATATATTTTACTGCATTTATCTCACCAAAGGAAACTATCAGACTAGCCTGGCACGATCCAAGTATAAACACACGGGAGTCTCAATTCTCCACTTCATTTATGGCTATGTCTTTTGACAGAATTTTCTTCTAAACTCTTATATGCTTCTGAGACTGAATTAATGGGCCTGCAGTTGCCAGGATTTTTTTTTTTACTAAATAATACTTTTAATATACTACCTTCTGGTCACATAGTAGTGCTCTGAAATGAAGGATTTGTTAAAAGCATTTGCTGCGAGACCTGCAAGGTATCATGCCAGCATTTTCAAAGTTAGGAACGGGGACTTTTGTTCCAACCTATGAATGCACCTATCCTTTGGGTTCTCCTTCTGCCTCAGCAGCCATAACCTTCACTCCATGCTACTAACTCTATTCACCATCTTGCCTTTATCCCAATGGTGATATTTAACATCACTATCTTCTCTGATACTGAAGAGTATTCTCTGAAAATGTGAAGATTTTAATTTTGTTTGTTTGGAGTCACGCTTAATAAATTTACTTTTCTTGTCTCACTGCAAATTTTTACCAGAAATTTTACATTATTCTCTCTTCATTCATATAACAAAAAAAAACATTTGACAATAATTCCACACTAGAAGATTACACTATTGTCAACCAAACGAAATGTATGTGGCATATTCACTGATGCCAACTATAGATGATGTGAGGAAATCAATCAACTTTCTAATGATAAAAGAATTTATTAAAATCTAAGTTCAGAATCAGCAGAGCTAAACTTGGCCTCATTACAGAAATTTACAGAGAAAACAATGAGTCTGAGAGTTTCAAATACTGTACAAAAGAGAAAAAGGAAAGACCAGAAGACTGAAGCAATTCCATACCAATCAGGTAAACAACAGCCAACTGAGGAGTAGGTGGCTGAAACCTAAATAAGAAGTAGTATGTATGAAAAATAAGTAAGTGGAATATAGAGTACTAGTAGTTACAACTTGCCATGGTAAGTGCTGAAATGCTACCATATGATGGACTTTAAAATGACGATACAGCACATGACACATGGAAACAAATCTTATCTCTACTTTGAACCAAAAGGTGGAAATATTGAATATCTTCTTTGCCTCAGTTTTTCCTAGCAAGACCACCCTTCAGGAGTCCCAGGTCCCAGAGACCAGCAGGTAAGGTTGGAGCAAGAAAGATGTACCCTTGGTGGAAGATAATCAGGTCTGAGAATACTTAAGCAAGCTGGACCATGGTGCCCGATGGGATGCAGCCACAAGTGAGCTGTCAGATGTCATTACAAGACCACTCTTGGTGATCTTTGACCAATCGTGGTGGCTAGGAGACATGCCCAAATACTGGAGAAAAGCAAATGTCACCTGCATCTTCAAGAAGGGCAAGAAGGAGGACCCAGGCAACTACAGGTTGGTCAGCCTCACCTCCATCCATGGGAAGGTGATGGAGCAGCTAATCCTGGAAATCATTTGCAGCCACATTAAGGATCAGAAAATCATCAGGAGTAGTCAGCATGGCTTCACTGAGGGGAAATCATGCTTGACCAACTTGATAAACTTCTATGATGAAGTTTGGTAAATGAGGGGAGAACAGTGGATATTGTCTACCTGGACTTCAGTAAGGCCTTTGACATTGTCTCCCATAAGATCCTCATGGATGAGCTGTTGATTTATGGGCTGGATAAGCAGACAGTGAGGTGGGTTGAAAACTGGCTGAATGGCCAGGCCCAGAGGGTGGTGATAAGTGATGCAAAGTCTAGCTGGAGGCCAGTGACTAGTGGTGTACCACAGGGGTCAATACTGGGTCCAGTCCTGCTTAACATCTTCATTAATGAGCTGGATGATGAGGCAGAGTGTACTCTCAGCACATTTGCAGATGACATCAAACTGGGAGGAGTGGCTGATACACCAGAGGGTCGTGCTGCCATCCAGAAGGACCTAGACAGGCGGGAGAAACTCTCTGACAGGAAGCTCATTAAGTTCAACAAGGAGAAGTGCAAAGTCCTGCACCTGAGAAGGAACGACACCATGTACCAACACATGCTGGTGGCTACCCAGATGGACAGCAGCTTGGCAGAAAAGGCCCTGGGGGTCCTGCTGGACACCAAGTTGAACATGAACCAGCAATGTGCTCTTGGCTAATGGTGTCTTGGGCTGCATTAGGAGGAGTGTTGTCAGGTGGTTGAGGGAGATGATCCTTCCCCTCTGGTCAGCACTAGTGAGGCCACACCTGAAATCCTGTGTCCAGTTCTGGGCTCCCCAATAAAAGAGAGACATGGACATACTGGAGAGAGTCCAGTAAAGGGCCATCAAGATGATTAAGAGATGGAGCATCTCTCCTATCAGAAAAGCCTGAAAGCTGGGACTGTTCATCCTGGAAAAGAGAAAGATCGGGGGGATCTTATTAATGCATATAAACACCTGAAAAGAGGGTGCAAAGAGGACGGAACCAGGTGGTGGTTTCAGTGGTGCCCAGTGACAGCATCAGAGGCAATGGGCACAAACTGAAACACAGGACATTCCCTCTGAACATCAGGAAACACTTTTGCACTGTGAGGGTGACTGAGCACTGGCACAGATTGCTGAGAGAGGTCATGGAGTATCCATCCTTGGAGATATTAAACAGTCATCCAGACATAGTCCTGGGAAACCAGCTCTGGGTAGCCCTGCTTGAGCAGGGGGTTTGGAGAAGGTGACCTGCAGAGGTCCCTTCCAAGCTCAACCATTCTGTGATTCTGTGATAAGAGTAATACATCAGAGTGGACCAAGTCAGTTTTTGGACAATTAGCATATGTACAAAAATTCACAGATTATTTATAGCATAATTCACTATTTCACCACTGTATGATCAAATCTAAGATTACGCATGGGAAAATCTACCTATAGGTAAAGTTGTGAGTGCTTTTGAAGAAACCTAAATATCGTCCTTTCTCTTAGCTTTTTTTGCTGGGCAGGACATCATATGGTATGGAATATCTCTTTGGTCACCTGGGGTCAGAGGTCCCAACCTCTTGCCCATCCCCAGCCTACTGGCCTTTGGGGGGTGATGGGGGGAGGTTGGAGAGACAGCCTTGATGCTGTATGAGTACTGCTCAGCAGTAGCCAAAACATCGGTGTGTGATGAACACTGTTCTAGATAAAAATACAAAGCACAGCACTATGAGGGCTGCTGTGGAGAAGGTTACCTCCATCCCAGCCCAGACCTAGACAGAGGAACCTACACCAGGAACTACACACATCTGCAGTGGGCAGTGCACATTGTCATGAACTCAGCCAAACAGGTAGCTTTGTTTCTCTGCATTTAACGTTTCAGAGTGATACAGGCCAACGACTCCAAATAAACATCCAAAGTATCAGCACGTCCAATTACTTCTGGATTTAAGACTGCATCTTATCTTCCACCAACTGTTTTGAACTTGTTTGGAAAGTACTGTATTAAAACGGTTAACATTGTGGCATCCCTTTAGAACCGTTCCACAGAAGTGCGGTGAAACTGATGAATTTGGAATAATTTGATGAAAGAACATTGCTTTTTTTTTCACTTAAATAAGATTTTTTTCCTTGCACTTTGTGGCAAACCATGCCACACAATCTATTCCTGGTCAAAGAACATGCAACACCCAATGAGGAGGACAGGAATGTTTTTCTGTTGAAATCTGAAATCCATAGGTAATTGATTTACTATGTTCCCCTCAACTTGAAGTAGTATGTCTTAAGATTCTGTCCCAATTTTTCAGCGTGACAATGCAGTAAATACTGAAAAATTTATTTTACGAAGACCTAAGAATATCTGATGCGATATTAGCTACACAACTCCTTCAAAAATACTAGAAAACAGGAACTTTCAGCACTGATATTACAAATGTTAAAACCCTTAAGTAATAAGTAAAATAAAGAGTAAAAGTAAAATAACAAAGCAGTAAAGTGTGATCAAAACCTGATTTATAACTTTAGGAATCGCAAACACGTTTTCAGAGGGGGAGAATAAATCTGAGAGTACTCGTTCCCCATTGCAAGAAGTGCTGAAAAGGCAGCATGTTGGGCTGGGTGAAGTAAAAAGAAAGAGAGCACCTTGCTGTGCTCCAGAGACCAAGCTGTGGAGAAGGCGAACCCAGGCAGATACAAAAGCATCCAGCAGCAGAACCACAAAGATTTAGCTCAGGAAGAGCGCGCAGAGCCAGGGCCCGCCACATCTGCTCAAAACGGTTTCACTTTCTCACGGGAGCAGGAAGCACCCCTGCTCCTGCAGCTGAGAAAAAGATCCCTCCCCGCCGGGAGAAACCCGCAGGCCAAGCGGCCGACTCCTCTAGAACACTTCGGAGTGTGCCGGTGACGAACACGGCGAGTATACTTCTGCCACGTTTTGCAATTGCTGTGAATTCCTGTTTCACAGTACGAACTCACGAAGCTTTAGACATCGTCGTCTTCTAGACAGAAACGTCTTCATATATGTCTTACAGAAATGGATCCTAGCAGCGGTCATTTCATTTCTTTTCACATTAAATATTTTTTTTCTCTTTTATCGATTTTACTATTTTCTTTTAATTTATTTCTTTGTTCCACGTAGGAAAAGACCGTCTTCCTTATAGAGCTTGTTTACACGCATGTCTATTAAAAAAGAAAAACAAAGAGCCCAACCACATGCTATGTGTCATTATACCAACCCAATCTCAAAAGAGGAATAGTATCAAAGGCGCAATTTACAGTGCTGTTCCTTTTGTTGGACTTAATTGCAATGAACAATAACATAGGAAAATAAACACATTAAAACTCCCATGTGCTCACCGAACTGCTCTCTTCTGCTTTGAATTTACTTTATATGGGTAAAAAAAGGGGTTCCCTCCTTGAACGCAGGGACACTGCTTAATAATGGTGCATATGAATCATACTTTTTGTTACTGCTCGCTAGGTCAGGACAGCACTGATGTAAGCCAAGTGTTCTTCTTGTGTTTTGTGTTCTGATATTAAATGCCAGGACAAAAATACCAACAAAGGATGTACAAAAAATTGCAGAGATTTATGGACACTAGCAAAAATTCTAAGTCACTCTTCCTGGAAAAAGCAACAATACAACACACAGCATGTTTCAGAGCACAGAGGAAAAGGTTATACAATTTAGAAGATTCAAAGCACAGTGTTTAACTAGGTCAAAAGAAAAGTTCAAGAACTAAATTTTCACTTCATATTTATTCTGTATTAATGATGCTGAAATAAGCAGTTAAAGTTCCTCTGTGAATTTACACGAATGCTAAATGGCTTCACTGGTCACTAAATTGTTTCAGAAATTACCATAGTTCAGAGAGGGGTGCTTTATAACTGACATCAGAAAAAACAATACATGTGGGTTTAGCTTTATTTCTGGCTTCAGTTAAGTCAGTGTACATATATATTAAAAAGTAAGTACCTTATGAACAGCAAACATTTGCATGCATTGCGTATTTTAGAGATATTTTTGTGTTTATGAATTATATATCACTGTAAATTGGCACTTTAAGGAAAGCCAAACAGCTAACTAAATTAAAACCACTTGAAATACTGACGGTGTTAGTAGTGATTAGACATCAGCAACCCTACGTTCCTCATTCCCTTCCCCCAGCTGAGCAGCATGGCAGTTGGTTGCATGCTGGGTTCAGTCCCTGCCCTCTTCACTTCCCATTTTTAGGCTTTTTTTGCTTCTCCGAGCGAGGCGGCAGGCGATCTGAGGGCGCAGGGTTCGGGGCAGGCGGGGCGAGGCAGGGCGATGCGCGGCGCAGCAGCTCGCAGCTGGCCGCGCAGCAGAAGTTAGCTGTCGGGAAAGGCTGGGGTAGCCTGCACCCTCCGCAGAACAAGTCTGACACAAGCACCCGCCTGCATCGTCTCCTCTAACACAGTTTCTCCTTTGCTCCGACCATGCTGTCCCTTTCAAAGAACGTGCTGAGTGATACCCATTGAGAAGTTACACTTGGTTTTTTTTTTTTGTGAATAAGGAAAAATAAGGACTAGCAGGCTCTTAGCAGGTCCTAACCCGTTTAGTTTTATATACAGATTCAGAACAATGTATCTGGCATGGTACCCTATAAAGACATTTCCTATTATCACCTCCTTTCAGATCTGGGACAAAGATGCACATTTCTTTGTCACTCATTACCAAACACGAGTCAGACCTCCTGAGTCCCACTGCAAGATCCTCAATAACACAACACTTCCGTTATAACGATGCAAATAGAAGCTGAAAAAGCCTCTTTTTAAAACCATGAAAAATATATCTACAGTCTTTTCCAGTTTCAAGTACCCAGACACAGCTCAGGGCCCGCTGAATATGCTGACTTGCCAGGTCCAAAACAAGCTCTTCTGATGGATGTTGACTTTCCACGGTAGGATCTGCCTCGTTTTGTTTTCTATCTAGAAGCTCAGATTAGACCCCGAGCAGGAGATCTGCCATGACAGATTAATTGGCTCTAGAAGGTTCTCAAGTGGGATCTATATACACTTAGGGGGTATATTGGGTAAAACTATTAATAAAGTGACTTTTCACTTCCTTCATTTCTGGATATAATTTTTCTTGAAGTTCAGGTGTAAGTTTCTTGCAACAAGCGTACACAAATTTGACAGCATGACCATTTATTACCTCTAAACTGAATTTAGGACTCTCTCCAGGGTCAGATATGTGATGCTGGGTAAGTAAAATTACTGCAAGGGAAACACATCTGTTAACTCCTGATGCTTTATGTAAATAGTTAGAAATGGCCAATGCCTCATGCCCCATGGTCGACACCCCAAGCCTGTCAGTGTTTAAGAGGCATTTGGACAATGCCCTTAAAAATATGCTTTAACTACTGGTGATCTCTGAAGTGATCAGGCAGTTGGACTAGATGATCGTTGTAGGTCCCTTCCAAATGGAACTATTCCATTTTTTCTACTCAATTCTCGAAATAACCTGAAGATGAGCAAGATAAAATCACTCCCCAGAGTCTAGATGCTGGCTGGAGTAATCTGCAGCGCTCTTTCCATCTGCATGATGACAGATTTCCCCCCTGTAGGTATCACAACACAGGGTAGGGCAGACTCACCGTAAATTGGGGTCAGGATGCAATCAGGGTGCCCCCTTCCTTAATTTTTTAAGTACGGTAGCAGAGGTCTCCCATGCTTCTCTATACGGCTAACCAGCTGTGAAGGATAACTCTTTATCTATCCTTAAAAAGAAATAGTCAAAATGTAATTGCAGACACATAGTGTCTTCTGGCTTCGCTATGCTTCAGTAGCAAACCTCTGCCTAGAGATTAGTCCCCTTATACTGGTCTGGAGATCATCTTGAGGGGCTTTTCCTTTTCTTCTTCAGTTAGAACGCGTTAGGTTAAGCAAAGACCTCCTAGTTAAACTGCTAATGGTGATCTGAGTCATGTTTATAGAATTAGCGGCTGCGTAAGCAGCTCAAAATGCAGCTACACTAAAAATGTAGCCTCCTGCAGAAGGCTGGCGATGGTAAATGGTTATGCTTTTCACCAGTACCTCTGTTGGTAGCGTGCACGCTCTCTACAGTCTCCAGAAAAAACAGAGATTTATGCATAGAAAGCAAGACCTTCACAAGACTATGGGATCTGTCTTCATTTATTGGTTGGAAGAGCTATTCTAAGATGAAGTCTGGTGTGATGTGAAAGAATATTTAATTGAAGCAGTTCAAGTTTTGCCAAAAGCTTTTAACACATAAAGACAAATTTACTTAAACTAAGCATCCTTCAACAAGGGCTAACAGGTATCCCTAGTTCTACTATTATTGTAACCTATGATATTAAAGAAATGCTGGTCTTATTTAAATATTTATGGCAATCTTTGATCCAGATTCCTTTTAAATGTCGAAATATGGCCTAGAGAATGATGAGTTCAGTGATCAGTATAGCCTATTGTGATATAGGTATCTTTAACTGCTGCTTTCTCTGTGCAACAGGCTTCATAATTACAGAGCAGAAGAAGAAGGTTTCCCTCCCTAACAAAAATAGAACACAAAACCTTTGGATTTTGTTGTGTTAATGGAATTGACTTTTGAACCCACAATAATCAACGTGAATTAGTAAATAGCATAGGCTATAACAAGCAGTAAAGATATAAGATGATTCCACTTGAAGACAGGACTTTTCAGACGCCTATAATAAAACCTTCACAAGCATGCCAGCTGACTTTAGCTAGCATTAAATAATCTCTTAGTAGTCATAGTTTATCTGTTCTGTACAGACTCACCTCATCTGTAAACAAGCGGGGGAAGGAACTGGGTCACTAGTGCTCTGAGCAATAACTTAGATTAAAAACAGACAAAGAAAAATGCATTAAATATGCCAAAAAGATAAGGATCCTAGAACTGTGACTAACGTATAGCAATAACATAGATTAGGTATTAAGTACAACTTTTAGTACGCAAACAGTATTTTAAAAATAAGTTCCAGAGTGTGGTTAAAGTATTTATAGAATTTAGGAGTTGTATCCTGCCGCCACGGACTTTGTTCAGGGGTACAGACTAAATCGCTTTTTCAAACTCAAACATAGAAACTTCCTTACCTATCTAGAATCTGTCGTCTGTGGTTTTGCCAACACGTGAAAACAAACTGCAGAGGTAGTCACTTATTCATAAAATAACTGTTATTCTAATTGTCTTCGTGCAAAAATGATTTAAAATAAACTGATGTTTATTCTGGAATAGAGCATCTGCATATGAAACTAGTCTGAAAAATTACATTATAATGCCTACTTCAGTATTTTGATATATAGTGACTAGAGGTTCTGGTGAGCACTAGAGAATATAATGTTTTCTGTAATAGTTTCTCATAGTTTCCCATGTTTAATGAGAATGCAGAACACACATTAACTTCTAAAGTAAGTGGGCTTGTAGATAGTAGTCAAAAGCCAGACTTAGTAAAATTTCTAAAACTGATTCAGGTTTAATCCTTAAAATTACCTCTCAGATGTTATTAAAGGGACTTCTATTAAAACAGTAATGTAGACATAGATTCTTGTATTTAAAAAATAACTACTATCTGTATTTTATTTACTAAATTAGACAGGCGTGCCCAAGGCTGGGTTATGTAGGTTCATATGGTCTAATTCCTCTTTCATGGTCAGGATCTCCTGTCAAATGCTAGAAGAATTTGAGCACACGGTTCTGTATTGTCATTAAGTCAGCTGCTTTGCATGTTTCTGTCTCAATTACTCACAATTTGAAACATTAGTTTGGTAAACTAGTACCAGGGGACCCTGGGAATGAAGCACTTAAACATATTCCATGCTTTGGGCAGCATTTTGATCATATTTGTACTTATTATCACACTTATTAGCTTCAAATTTCTGATGCACGTTTATGGAACATCGAAATCAGTTCGTTGAGAATGGATGTCCCTTTATTCAGAGTAACAGAAATAGAAAGGCGGTTTGCTTTCTACATTTTAAAATCACCTGCTATATTTTCCATCAATACATAAAAATATTTGTGTAGTTTATGAAAAGGGTGGAGAAAAAACTGGGATGTGAGACAGACTCTTCATTTCACTTCAGATATTTCAGAACCGTTCTTACTGTAAAAATCCTCAAGCTTTATATAGGAATGAGAGTAAAAGAGATATTTAATCTGTCGTGCCCAAAGCACAGCCAATACCCAGTGATTTGGACTCTTCATACCCAGCGTAGCTGAATTTTAAGCCCTGTAGATGTTCTCTGAAGCCAAGTAGATAAAACAAGTTATGACTTTCAAATGCTGTGACTAGAAAGGTTCATTAGTGTCCCTGTATTCTCTCATTTATACATACTGCTCTAGCTGATTCTTCCCAACATTTTTAATGTGATCTTAATAGCTTTAGGTTTTGATATGCATAATGGTCACAGGATTGACTGGTGACTCATATCCCCCTTAAGAGAAGCTGCGGGCCACGGACTTGCCCTTCTGTATCTCACTTCGTATGGATCCCCTCGGTCCAAAAGACTTTAAACTGCATCCCTGGGCTTTTATTGAAAGCAGACAAAATACCCAAAATACCCTGCTCTATCATAGTTGGACAGGAACAGAAATGCACTCACTAGTAACTCATTTTCCAGGGAATCTATTGACAAGATTGGAGCTGCAGATATGGTAGGACAGAAGCACAAGAAACAACTCGTATATTCCTGGTTTCATCAGACACATGTAGTCATTCTCAGAGGAGGACATCCAACGTCCTGGGGCAGATGGGGAGAGTACGGAGGCAGGGGACTGACTGTCATCCATCAAAAAGTGCATATTAAGTTGGGACAGGTTGATAATGCATTTCTGCATCCAGCACTTTTCAATGAAGGTGGTACATACACTCCAAGCTACTCTTAAAGTCGTCTCCTGTGTAGAAATACTTCGTTTCCTTGCCCTGATGATGATGATGTAGAGATGGTGACTTAAGCCAAGTCTCACGGTAGATTTAAGGGCACAGTGGCAAGTTCATTCCCACAGTATTTGAGTCAGCTGTGCAGATGTGGAACAGGCCACACACCACAAAGGGTCTGAAAGTAAAATAGTAGACTTTCTGGATGGAAGTGACCAGTTAAAAAAGAGGCTTTACAGTAGCTGCAAGAAATGAAGAGGAGAACTTGGAGAACAGTAAGAACCCAGTTTAGGGTTTAGCCTAAATCTAGCAGGGAACACGCGGAATACTCTAAAGGAAATCTTCAGCATTCAGACAGAAAAGCTGGGTTTAAAGTATACTTGACTAAAGCAAAAAGGCCTTTCTGTGCCTGGAGTGCAAGCAGGTGTGGGACAAAGTCTGGATCAATTCTGCAAATTCCTCAGGGAAAAAGGTGTCTGGAAAAGGAGGCAGAACCTATGGCTTCAGCACGAATTCCTCAAAGCCTCACACTGGTATGTATGAGGCAGCTTCACAGCTACCAGGGAACTTTCCAGCTCTCACCTGAATGAGGAAAAAAACCTATTGCATCAGAGTAAAGCTGAAATTGTGATTTGGGTCTATTTCTACATGCTCAAGTTGTAGGAATATATTTTAAAATGAAAATTCAGACTCCAGAGTACAGTTCTGTCACAAGCCGTTTCCAGATTATACAGCCCTTATATTGCAAGGGATTCACCCTCAGGGGCGGGCAGGTAAAAATGGATCTGTGCAGCTTTTCTAGCGCTGCCAATTCAACTGGCTGGGCAAATAAGACCACTATTTGCATATAGAGAGAGACCACTTTTACATCAGCTGTAAGCCGCTTCAAGACTCTTTTATGATCGCTGGGCATGAGTAGGGAGGCTCCAGTTGTGGTTGCCAACTGACTGCAGAGATCAGACACCGCATGTGAGAAAGATGCACGGGGCAGTCAAGAGAACTTCAGGGAAACCAGATTTGTGCTAACATCCAGCAGGATTTGAGCCCAAACTTTTGTTTTTTCAAAAACAGCTCCCTGAAACAAAGCTGTTACGTGATAAATTGAAAATTATTCCTGTTTCCTTCAGTATCGCTTATCTGTTATTCAGAAAGATGAACTTCTGGCCTTGACACAGATTCCACTTACTGTGACAAGAAGAAGGAATAACGCCACTGAAGGGGAAGGGGGCAAAATGGACACTAGTTATATGATGGAGAGCGAATGAGACTCCTGATCTCCCATTCTTGTTTTATTTTTTTCCCTGTAAAGGCTTAACACCGAGCGACGTCGGTCACCTCTTTCTATCAGCTCACCTCAAAGCAGCACTCAAAAACCCCGGCGGTCTGTGCCGCTGCCCGAGACGGTACCGACCCTCTCCCACCCACCGCGACACCAACGAGTGTGTGGTCTCCGGTGGGTTTGGCGGGGGTCCCGAGCGGGGACGTTCTGCCGGACGGGGATGAGACGCCTCTCCCAGCAAGTGCGTCCCCAGCCCCAGCATCTCCTCTCCCGGGGTTTTGCTCCCAGCCACAGCAGCACCGCGTCGGCTCTCGGCAGCTCCTCTGATGAACCTGATGATAGCTGCCAGATACTGCAGCACACCTTCTGATAAAAAGACTTGCCTTTTTTAGTGCAAATACTTCAAATTGGTTTATTTTAGTTGTAACATTATTTATAAATTCTGGCTTTAGTAGTGAAGTAGTACCAGCCCAACCACTGACATCCATTAAAACTCCATTTAATAATTCTAATTACGTGATCCATTGACCGTACCTTGTAAGAAAAACAAAGCCCATTCCTGATAGGGCAGTAGTTTTAGAACGATCTCCTGTTTCATTGTGTAGGACTGAAACCAGAAAAAGTAACTGGAAACATTTCAAAATCATTTCCAATTGAATCTCCTTGCACAAAATTTGCTTTTAAACAAGAAAGTATTTCACAGGTGATTAAGATGCTACGGAATTTTTAGGCTCAAAAATAATGTCTTCTACTATACCTTCTAGAACAGTAAGAAAAGCTTGTCACATATAATGACCATGTTTGGTTTTTTTAATGGTAGTAAAACTGATATCCAGACCACACTGTGTACCACTAATTGACTGACAAAAGAAGATGCAAGAATAGAAAATCTCCTGTGACTTTGCAGGATATACACTGTATAATGCAGTGCAACGGAGAATTCTCTTCAAATAATAACTTGGATACAGCAATCAGAGTGAGAGGAATAAATATCCATGGCTTAATAATTTTTGCTGGAGTCCTTTTAAACACTGAATATGCTCCTGCCACTCATAGCACAGAGACCAATTTTCTCTTGATAGGACAGAGTCAAACAACTTCAGATCTAAGTTCTTTAGAAGAACTATTTGTGAGCTGATAGCTGCCTAGCCCAGTTCACATTCCTTCCCTGAGGTGACTGCAGCTCCTCTGCAGCTCTGTCGCTGTGAAACGGAGAGCTGTTTACGTGTAGCAGGCCCAAAACAATGAATATTTCTCACGGCTGTGTGGTAATTCTGCAGGCAAAACCAGCCAAGACAGAAAACAGAGTTCTGAAAACCAGCTTTGAAGCCCGTACACTTAAATCACACATGCAAGGAAAACAGGGCCAGCAGAATGGCTTCGTGTATGGGTGCATATACAAGAAAGCAAACACCCTCTCCGCTTAACTGATAGTTCTAAAGCAATTAATCACCACATTTACTTTCAAGATGTGAACAAAAGCACTTTTTCTATAGCCTCTTTTTTTTTCTAGGAACATGGTATTATCCGCCTTATCTTTTATTGCAACACAAGCCAAACACAAAGAATGTTTGTCTTAAACAGTCACACATCTCAAACCTGCCTCCTTTTAGAGATCGTTCCTGTATTTAGTCTCAACATTTTGCTTGTTCCTACAGAAACAGGGATGTTTTTGCTGTGACCAAGTGCTTCAAACGCTTCCTATGCTCAACTATACTAATAATAGCAAATGCTCTCCTCAGACCCCTCCCATTTCTTAAATTAATCCACACTAGAAGGTCAAATGTGCATAAAGTAGCTTATGCACATTAATTTATTAACTGAAACGACCTCATCACCGCTTGTTTTGCTTTTCTGTTTCTTCTTAATATGTTCAGGTAGTCAATTACTATCACTGAAGTAACTTCTGAACTCCAGACGTGCATTGATTCCATGCCACTTCCATACTGCATCTGTGGATGAGCTTGCTTGCGTTTGCTTCTCGACAGCAAAGCAAAACTGTATTTTGCCATTTTGAAGAAAACAACTACACTTCCTTAGTTCCTTAGTTAACCTCATCCGTGCAGGTACCTTCCTGCACTCTTCCTCTCAGCCCCTTCCCATTCCACTACCCACCTCCAGCGGTTGTGTCTGCGAATAGCTCAAAGGGATGTCCCCAAGCCCCTCGCAGCGAGGACAGACCTTCTGCCACGCATGGCCATTAGCCATGTCGCATAAGATCAGCTTTAATTTCTATTGTATCTTGCACCCAGATGTGATTTCACCTGCCTTATGCTTTAAGTCAGCTGAATATGAGCTAGCTCCAGATCAAAAGCTGTAAAGTTTGGCTAACGCTGTGTAGTACTTGAGAAAATCAGTCTTGCTGAGAGGCTGAGTCGCACATTAGTTTGAACACAAAGCAACTCTAACTGCAGCTAAACAGTTTTTGTTCACAGCTGGCCTGGGTCCAGCTTGAAGCACAAGAAGTGTATACTTATGTCTGCCGGGAAAGGACTACACAGGCACATCCTTGCTCTCCAAGACCTGATGAATAAAATGTCACCGGATAGGTTCACATGCTTCATTTTTTGCACTGCACAGCCACTCAGATGGGAGTGCGGGGAAAAGTGTTAGGCAAAAAAAGTAGAGTTCTCCTAAAATTTTCCAGCAATTGCAGGCTGCTGTGATGGCCCCTTCGGGTCACTGGCAGCTGACAAAATTTACAGCGAAGCAAAGCCATTCCGTGAGGTAGTAAATTTGTGCAAAACATATAATTAGTAAAAAAAAGCAGAAGTTGAAGGACACCAGCACCTTCTTCAGTTCTTCATTACTAAAAATGTTTCCGTATTAGAAGGCTTGTCTAGTTTCTCCGACTGTGCTAGCTGGTGCAATGAATGATATTACCTTGTCCTACAAATTTTGCTGGGAGTAAACTGCAGCTACGGCAGTATTACTACATGAATCATACCATAATTTAGCATACCCTTATGAACATGTATATCTCTGCTTTTTATTTGATTAGATATAAGCGTACAGCATGAAAATACAAAATCAGGCAAATGGATTAAAACCCCAGGTGTACAGCCTGTGCTAGGCTGAACCTTTCCTACATAGACCCACTGCAGATTTTCCTCTGCTTCCCTGATTTTCACTCAGCCAGCAACCAACCTCAGAATCTTATTTTGAAGCAGTGTGGATATAATTGAAATACATAAGTTCTACTTTTCACTCCATGTGATTAGTCATTTCAACCATTTCTTATTACAAAATGTAAATTAATATATAAAAAAATGCGATTATTTTCCTATGTTTTACTGCATTTTTGTGTCTTGAGTGCAAATGTAAAACCCTAAGATTACAAAAATTAGTATCCACAGTGCAAATGTAAAACCCTAAGATTACAAAAATTAGTATCCACACAGAACAAATGAGCCCAAAATTCTGTTAATACTTTTTTCTCTCCACAGTCTCAAACCTGTTTACTCAATACTTCATTTGCTGGTATCTGTACCATATTGGAGATATTGATGTGACTGCTCAAGATAGAGCATTAATGCAAAACGTTTTAGAGAGTGCAATATAGGATTCCCTTTCATTCCCTCCTTAGGTAAATTAATTGTAAAGAAAGTCCACATAGTACAGGTACAAAAGCCCCCCATGAATGAACGTGAAGAAATGCCAGAATTCTGAGGTTTCAGATCGGAGCGTGGGTAAAGGCTGCCTCTCAGTGGGCACGTCTGTTCAGTGTGAAAGCGAAAGTCATCTAATTAAGTGGAAATCCCCCATCATCATATGTGTTCTGGTGGTTTGGTCACTGTCTAAATTAAACAGATCTCGAGGGAGATTGCCACCAAGCGTTTCCCAAGAAATGCAGCAATTCATATGATTTACTATACTTTTGTATAGTGCTGTTATGCTCATCATCACTAGAATTTCTATACTGAAAATACGGGAGGCCTTTCCAGGAATAAAAAGGACTGCAGCCGCACACATTAAAAGTGACCTTTTCTTCATATTAAAATCTACTTTGGCTAGTTTTATAACTTCTGTTCTCTGCTTATTTTTTCAGAAAAGATGGACGCCAACAGAGGTCTTGACAAAGGTCCCAAACTTATCATTTTGCCAGGGGTATCAGCTCATTCCCCTCTAACCAAGACCATGGGTAAATAGCACTGCTCTGCTCTCAGAATCCCTACCTTGCACCAAATCTCTTTAAAACAGAATTAAAGAACAATTGCTTTGACCAGGAAGTAGAAAACTAAAATTCAAAAGAATACACCCCTCAGGAATTAACATTTAAAGGAAAAACAGAGGAGGCAATCACTTCTGTAATACTCTGATGATAGTGAGTACGTGAAAACAAAAGACAATTCTGAAGAGATTATTATCAGCTAAGTGAAGACCAAGCAACTGTTTATTACCTTTGATAACATACTCTACTATTTGACAGAGCAATGTTTTATTTCCTGTAGAGTAAGCAGTTCAACAGTAATGTCATAAAACTGAGGTGGAAATTAGTATATATTTATAAATATATTGGAATTTGTCCTGTGTTCACTTTTGTCTCTGAATTTTGATTTTTGTTTATCATAATTTTATTACACTTACCTCTCTCTCTGTTCCAGAAATGTAGAGACTTGCAAACTTTCATTATATGATCTTCAACCTCATAAAAATTCTTACTCTCAGGAAGCAATTTTGCAAATATCTACTTTCATTGTTTTTCATTACATTTAAACAACACTGCAGAACACACGGAGTAAAATGAATATCGTGTTTGCTTTGGGCCCCTACTAAATGATGTAGGAAGAGACGGTTGGCGCAGAGCTGGGCGAGAGGAAGAGGCATTAAGAAAAAGGTTAAGGGTGAAATAAAGTTGCAGAGGATCAGGGGAACGTTAAACTGAGAGTTTGCAATGCAGCATTTTTAGCAAGTCTGAATCAGAGCATAGGTGGAGAGGAAATGTCATGGTCTACACCCCTCGGGAAGAGAAAATCTTCAAAGCCCACCTGTTTTCTTGAAGGCCAGTTCTTTCTGGCTCGAGTCTTGTGACTATGAGACACACCTTTGAAATGGAGGTTGCTTATGTTCTTTGCACAGGACTGACATAACCAGTTTATGAATTGGCATCTCCAAAGAGGTTAGCAAGCCACAAAACTTGGAGAAGAACATATTTTTAGCATGCACTCGCATTAAGACATTGCTGCACAGTGAAATCTCAAGCTGTATGCTCCAAGAGCAATCGAGCAGGTTTCCATTTCTTTCATTCCTCTAAAATCTCTTTCCTCTAGGCCTGAACTGACCCTAAACAAAGGAATTCAGCCAGACTGCTGAGGCATGAGTCACAGGGGAAGCTGACTTGAAAATGAGTATTCTTTGGGCTTCCCCTTTTCTCGCCCTTTTCCCACTGTCTTCCCTGACTTAAAGTTCTCGATTTCTTTTCTGCCTGATATCCAGCCTAACAATCAAAATATTTTATTAAAAATTATCTTTGAGAGTGGAAGCAAGATACATGGAAGAATAAAACCACCAGCTGGAAATACAGGAGAGGGCCACAAAGAAAGAAGCCAGAAGCAACTTCAAATGACACCGGGAATTAGTATTATTCATGTTTTGAGGAACCACACAAAAAAGGTTACCTAGCCCTTAAAAACTACGACAGTACTTAGTCGTAGCCGTCGAAGCAATACCATTGCATGTAAAGAGTTAATATTTTGAGACAGTTACTTTTCATGTCTAAATTAACCCAGAACAGAGTTTATTGTTAAACTGACTATCCTCTAAGAGAAAAAGCGTATTTGCAATGTGAGGCGTATTTTGCAAGAGGGTTCAAAACTGTGTTGCAGCTTAGTTAAAAAACATAATGAATTTTCTTCCCCTCAAAACATTATTCATTAGTTATTAGTGGAGCGATAAGTTAAGGTTTAATTCCCAATATGTTTTTCCACTGTGGCAGAATAATGCTGCAGGTCAGCTAAATAAAAACATAGCCACGCTGACTGCAGCAGTGAGTCTCCACTTGGCACCTCTGCTCACCAGAGACGTGCCAGTCTTCGAACGTAGCGGCTGAAGGTATTTTGGAGAATCTTCAGTGCTTTCTGTGGGAATGAACTGCCAGGTATCAGCCAGATTAAAATTTGGTCTTAAAATATTTCTGCCAGATAATCAGATGGCTGTGTACTTACATGTATTTTAAACTTTAAGTATAGAAGCAATATTATTAGCTTTATCCAGCCAGTATGTTTAAATGTTTTTCACATTATTCGCGTCACTACAGAGAATTAATTCACAGCTGCAGGCTGGTTTGTCAGTTTTGAGATACTGTAATAAATCTGTCACAAACACCACCATACAAATACCTTACATGCTCTTAATGAGAACGTTCCCGTTCTTTCCTTTTGAATTTTAATATCCTTTAATTGTGATTTCAGGCAAGAAAAAGTTACAAAGGCCAATTACAAAAGACTTTGGTACCATTTGCAAGCAGAAGGTGGAAGTGACGAGACTACTGACTGCTAGGAGACAGCACTTTTTAAAAGAGCGGGCGCCGGGTCCCAGCAGGTGGTGCTGTGGGTGGGAAGGACTACTCTGGTGTCAGCAACAGTCGGGAATTTGTTCATACACAAGGAGGTTCAAGAATACAGTTTATAGGTGATTGGTATAAACTCAAATATCTGAAGTATATAAGCAGGAGGAGAAAAAAAAAGTATGTGTTCTACTGCACTATCTTCCATTTCTCCCAATGATGAAACTGAAGGCAATGCTGTGTTAAAAAAAAATAGATTAAGTGCCAGAAAAATATTCTCGCAATAGAATATGTGAGAAATCAGCATGAGACGTATTAGTGCTGACAATGTTAGTATTAGATGGTTAGTATATATCCTTAAGTGTGACTTTCAAAGCAATCACTTCTGCAAGTACAATGCACTGTTAAAGTAGACAAAACTTGGGCTTTTTCTGCCTGAACATGCAGGCATGATGGACAAAGAAAACCTCTCTCCCCTGGCGCACAGGCATGTTTTCCTAATGTGCACTGAATACAGGTATCAAATTAGGAAGTGAAATGATAGCAGCAAATGGTGTCATTAGTGCCAGAGAAGAGTTCATCCCACCTACAAATTCAGCGATGCGTGAAATTCCTGAAATTCCAGAAAAGATTTGCATGAAAGTATGATGAGTTTATAAATACGCTATGACTTTGAATATGGCTTTTTCTTTCAGATTTACAAAACATAACCCATAGGTCCTCTGCCTTTTACACAAGCCAGTATAAACAGCAGATTCCTGATCACCATTTCCCCCCCGACCAGTGCTTTCCTCCGCAGTTAAGAAACGGTCACCACTCGCTGAAGGACAGAGAGTTGTTTGGTGTGACAGTGAGCACAACCTGCTCAGTTTTGACCTCTGTGGCACTGTGTGACCTGCAAATAAGTCTTAAATAGTAAATGTTCAACAAAACTCCATTTCATCCCTGCCCTCGACAATTATAATTGTTCTTTTTTTTTTTTTTTAAGAAGGGAAAAGTGGAATAGTTCCTCCTGAATCGAGCATTAACTAAACATTCATGGTTTCTAATGATTATATGTGGAATACATATGGAGAAATGTTTTTCAGGGTAATCTGAAAACAATTTTCATCGTTTCGTACATTCTCATACTGGCATTTATTTTGTTTGGAGACAGGAGACTGTGGCTGTTCCACTTACAAACTGCCTCAAGTCTTCATTACTGAAGTTGAAAATATGGTTAGTGCTTAAGATGATACATAAATTTACTGAAATAGTTTGTATTTTGGAGGAGGTTTTTTCGTTCCAGCTTACATAATAGAAAAACAAGAGACTATTTGCAAAATTCTGTTTGTGAACACAGAATAATGCTCCTTAAAAATAATTTCCTCCCCCCTCCCTTGTGCCCCCTTTTCCTTCTCTGGATAATGGGAAAGCTACCAATGGAACCACTGGAACTGATCTTGCCTGTTTCTGTTCCAGCTGCTAACAAAAAGGAAAAGTCTTCTTTCCTGCGGAAAAAGGACTGAAGCTTCTGGCTCCAGTATAATTGTTTATAGCTCCCTAAGGTGTTCAACTACTCACTTCACTCCTTTTTGTAAATTTATACTTTGAAACAAAAGGATATATTTATATGTAACCACGGTATGTTTTTAGCACTGCAAGGGCTACTATAGGAAGAACCTTTCTGACTTTATGGTTTCAACCCCTTTCTCAAGGGAGAGATTTTTCAGGAAAATAATTCATTGTTTGAGTGGAGGTTAATGGCATTGTTAATTTATAGAAAGGCATCATCAATAGTTTAAGAATTTTTTACTTACCCTGGTCAATCAGTAACAGATAAACCACATTATGAGAGGGAACTGTATAAGTGATTAATTCCAAATCTCACATAAACTTCTAAGTAGCACATGGAAAATTACAAAGTGTCTGCCCTGTGGTAAGAATTTAGCATCCTATCTACCATGGAAAAATCTAGGAAAATACACAAGAAAATGAGAGAGGGCTCTGCAGGCAGGATTTTAAGCACTTTCAAGTAAACTGTTTTGAGAAACATAAAAAATAATAACTATATTTATATTTACCAATATTGAATTTAAAAGTGGCTACTATTATTTAAGGAACTTTGTTTAAACATTAACATCTTAACCTAACAATGAATATCTAGCATCCCTTTAAAAACAGACAAGAAGAATACTGCTTACCCAAATACCAACCCCAAATAACCCTTCACAGACTTGAATTCCAGCAAGTTACTCTCAGGCAGTGGAACTGTTTTCTAACAGAAAATTTAACAGAGAATGTGAGCTGTTGTCAATGGGAAGCTCTTAAAGTTTAAGGTAGAAATGCTTCCTCAGAGTGGAATCATAGAATCATAGAATCATTTAGGTTGGAAAAGACCCTTAAGATCATCAAGTTCAATGTTAGCCTAACACTGCCAATTCCACCACTACACCATGTCCCTAAGCACCACATCTACACGTCTTTTAAATACTTCCAGGGATGGTGACTCCACCACTTCCCTGGGCAGCCTGTTCCAAGGCCTGACCACTCTTTCAGTAAAGAAATTTCTCCTGATGTCCAATTTAAACCTCCCCTGGTGTAACTTGAGGCCATTTCCTCTCGTCCTATCGCTTGTTACTTGGGAGAAGAGACCAACCCCCACCTCGCTACAACCTCCTTTCAGGTAGTTGTAGAGCGCGATGAGGTCTCCCCTCAGCCTCCTCTTCTCCAGGCTAAACAACCCCAGTTCCCTCAGCCGCTCCTCATCAGACTTGTGCTCCAGGCCCTTCACCAGCTTCGTTGCCCTCCTCTGGACACACTCCAGCACCTCCATGTCCTTCTTGGAGTGAGGGGCCCAAAACTGAACACAGGATTCGAGGTGCGGCCTCACCAGTGCCCAGTACAGGGGCACGATCACCTCCCTGCTCCTGCTGGCCACACTATTTCTGATACAGGCCAGGATGCCGTTGGCCTTCTTGGCCACCTGGGCACACTGCCGGCTCATGTTCAGCCGGCTGTCAACCAGCACCCCCAGGTCCTTTTCCTCCGGGCACTTTCCAGCCACTCTTCCCCAAGCCTGTAGCGTTGCCTGGGGTTGTTGTGGCCCAAGTGCAGGACCCGGCACTTGGCCTTGTTGAACCTCATACATTGGCCTCAGCCCATCGATCCAGCCTGTCCAGGTCCCTCTGCAGAGCCTTCCTACCCTCCAGCAGATCAACACTCCCGCCCAGCTTGGTATCATCTGCAGACTGACTGAGGGAGCACTCGATCCCCTCGTCCGGATCGTTGATAAAGACATTGAACAGGACTGCACCCAGTACTGAGCCCTGGGGAACACCGCTTGTGACCGGCCGCCAACTGGATTTAACTCCATTCACCACAACTCTTTGGGCTCTGCCATCCAGCCAGTTTTTTACCCAGAGAAGAATACACCCATCCAAGCCACGAGCAGCCAGTTTCTCCAGGAGAATGCTGTGGGAAACGGTGTGAAAGGTTTTACTAAAGTCGAGGTAGACCACATCCACAGCCTTTCCCTCATCCATTAAGTGGGTCACCTTGTCATAGAAGGAGATCAAGTTAGTCAAGCAGGACCTGCCTTTCATAAACCCATGCTGACTGGGCCTGATCACCTGGTTGTCCTCTACGTGCTGCGTGATGGCACTCAGGATGATCTGCTCCATAACCTTCCCTGGCACCAGGGTCAGACCAACAGGCCTTTGTTCCCCAGATCCTCCCTCCTGCCCTTCTTGTAGGTGGGTGTCACGTTTGCTAACTTCCAGTCAACCGGGACCTCCCCGGTTAGCCAGGACTGCTGACAAATGATTGAAAGTGGCTCAGTGAGCATTTCCGCCAGCTCCCTCAGTACCCTTGGGTGGATCCCATCCAGCCCCATAGACTTGTTTGTGTCTAAGTGGTGTAGCAGGTCGCTAACCATTTCCCCTTGGATTATTGGGGCTTCATTCTACTCCCCATCCCTGTCTGCCAGCTCAGGGAGCTGGGTACCTGAAGAACAACTGGTCTTCCTATTAAAGACTGAGGCAAAGAAGGCATTAAGTACCTCAGCCTTTTCCTCATCCTTTGTCACTATGTTTCTCTCCACATCCAGTAAAGGATGGAGATTCTCCTTAGCCCTCCTTTTATTGCTCATGTATTTATAAAAACACGGCAGTAGCCAGATTAAGTTCTAGTTGGGCTTTGGCCCTTCTTATTTTCTCCCTGCATAACCTCATGTCATCCTTGTAGTCCTCCTGAGATTCCTGCCCCTTCTTCCAAAGGTCATAAACTCTCCTTTTTCTCCTGAGTTCCAGCCAAAGCTCTCTGTTCAGCCAGGTCGGTCTTCCTCCCTGCCAGCTCGTCTTTCGGCACATGGGGATGGCCTGCTCCTGCACCTCTAAGATTTCCTTCCTGAAGTATGTCCAGCCTTCCTGGACTCCTTTGCCCTTCAGGACTGTCTCCCAAGGAACTCTGTCAACCAGTCTGCTAAACAGGCCAAAGACTGCCCTTCGGAAGCCCAAGGTAGCAGTTCTGCTGACCTCCTCTCCTTACTTCTCCAAGAATTGAAAACTCTATCATTTCGTGATCGCTATGCCCAAGACAGCCTCCAACCATCACATCAGCCACAAGTCCTTCTCCGTTCACAAACAACAAGTCCAGCGGGGCGCCTTCCCTAGTTGGCTTCCTCACCAGCTGTGTCAGGAAGTTATCTTCCACACTCTCCAGGAACGTCCTAGATTGTTTCCTCTCCACTGTATTGTATTTCCAGCAGACAGTTGAAATCCCCTATGAGAACAAGGGCTAGCGATTGTGAGACTTCTCCCAGCTGCTTATAGAATATTTTGTCTGCCTCTTCATCCTGGTTGGGCAGTCTGTAACAGACTCCCACCACGATATCTGCCTTGTTGGCCTTCCCCCTGATTCTTACCCATAAACATTCAAACCTACTGTCATCATCATTAAACTCTAGACAATCAAAACACTCCGTAACATACCCCCACCGCCTCTCCTTCCTTGCCTATCCCTTCTGAAGAGTTTATAGCCATCCATTGCAGCACTCCAGTTGTGCAAGTCATCCCACCATGTTTCCGTGATGGCAACTATATCATAGTTTTCCTGCTACACAATGGCTTCCAGCTCCTCCTGTTTGTTGCCTATGCTGCATGCATTGGTGTAGATGCCCTTCAGTTGGGCTATTGATCCCGCCACCTTTTTAGGGGGTGAAGCCCTAATTCCTATGTGACCATTCTCAGGCGCTTCCATGGTTTCTAACACATCAATAACCCTTTGCTGCAGCATGGATCTCCATCCCCTACCTCCACTGCGATGGCAGACCGAAGGACCTCGCTAGCACACTGTCCCTCAAACATTGCCGTGTTGCCCCCAGGTTTATCTCTAGTGAACCTGGTTTTACCCCCTTCCCCCTTCAAATCTTGTTTAAAGCTCTTTCAACGAGTCCTGGTAACTCCTGCGCAAAGCCCCTTTTCCCCCTTTGAGATGGGTGTACCCCATCTGTTGCCAACAGGCCTGGTGTCATGTAGACCAACCCATGATCAAAAAACCCAAAATTCTGCTGGCGACACCAGGCTCGGAGCCGGGTATTGATCTGCTGGCTCCTCCTGTTTCTTCCCTCATCATCGCCTGCCACTGGAAGGATAGAGGAGAACAATGCTTGTGCTCCTGATCCCTTAACCAGTCGTCCCAAGGCCCTGAAGTCTCTCTTGGTTGCCCTCAGGCTTCTTGTTGCAACTTCATCGCTGCCTACCTGAAAAATCAATAATGGATAATAATCTGAGGGCCGAACCACATAGGAAGATTTCTCTTCACATCTTTAACCCCGGCCCCTGAGAGTGGGGGGGCTTATGTTCCCAAACTTTCAAAGAAAATCCTAATAGCTAGAGGACTAAATTTCTGGAAAAGCAACTCAGGAGGCAGTACAGATCTTAACCTTGGTTACTGTCCCAAAGACAAAATGGGATTATAAAATTGGTAGATAAAATCTAGATTTTTAGTAAGAATATGCTTATGTTTTGATTCTTTACATACTGGAGTAAACAGACCACCGGTCTAGGACTGAAGGGACCTAGGCTTCAATCCTGGCTCTGCTGTACCCTAATGGATGCTTCTCTACCTCTCGCTTTCTCCATCAAAAACATATTGATTTCAAATTTTTTTTTTAAGCACTTTGCGATGGGCTGTGAAAAAACGACACGTAAGTATTACATGCTGTTGCTGTGCTTATTTTTAAAACCATCTGTCGCTTGAAATAATATGAGACAAGTTGTCATGCTTGAGCCATGCAGCTGCTTTTCAGACCTCTACTGACCTAAGGCTACAAAGATTAATAAGTAATACCATAATTATGAATGGTGGTTAAACAGCAATCTGGATTCCAAAGCCAAAATATACAGTTCTCTTTCATGTATATAAACTTGCCCCAAATTAAACAAACTAGCTTCAAAGGTCTACAAGACCAGAACTGAACTCTGTCACCTTTGCAGGCCACTTTATTTGAGAATACTGTCCTTGATGTGTTAAAGTTCACTGGGCTACATTCACACTGTTTGTTATTAAACATTAAATCTGATTCTGCAGAAAAATATATTCTTTTTCTGGAATGTTACACCCTGTGCCAGAAGCTTACAATTTACAGCTCTACTGACACCATTTGAAACATCACTCTATAAAGAGACTTAGCGTAGTATTTCCTAGCGGTGTTTTCACTTCTGTTTTTTCTTACCATAGCAATCAGAAGACATCAAGGCCCTTCCACACTGGGAGGTTTTCATCTGCCAAGCTTAGCTTCGTCATATTATTTGACTCAGGAGACACCCAGCTGGCTGAAATGTTTTATGCCAACACATATGACAATTTTTTGCCTACAGGAGTTTTGACTATTTTTACTATAGTCCGCTAGCCATCACTGCAAAAAATCTATGCTGACACAGCAATATCAACAAAAAGGTATTAATGTCATGACCACTACGAGAGAATAATGTTAAATTGCAGCAGAGGCTAACTGTGGAAGCTTTACTCGTGGAAGACATGGTGAATGAGCCAAGATTTCCTGGTACGCTTCTGGAACTACTCATTATAGCATCCTCAGTTCACTCATTTTGAAGTTGCAAGATGTACTGCGGAGTAGGGATTGATAGGGGCAGCAGAAGGAATGGTCACACCTTACAAGGTAAGGATCTTGGAGAGAAGGTAGAGAAGTGACACATTTTGGTGGCCAGAGTGTTATCGTCATTGGTGCCTGTACCTTACGGGTTCCGCTTGCCAAGCAGTATCAGCAGTCTGGAAGGCTCAAGCATGGTTGTCTTGTTTCATTGCTATTTGGCTCTGTACAACTTTGTAGAGTAAGGATGTTGAACAGTTTTTTTATTTTTCTTTTGCTATTATGAGAAAAGGAAGTACCTTAACAAAACACAGTGTACATGATTTTTTAGTACATGATCTAAGCACAATAGGTAAACACCTGAGATCTTTCCATAAAGATATTTCCTACAGAGTTTGCCAACTCCAGATTTCCAATGGCTGGTTTGGATCAATAAAACAAAATATTTCAGTTCTACCCATTGGAAACTTTGACTGAAATTAAATTTTGAGCACGACATTTCTGTTTTGGTATAACATCACCTGCCAATGAGAAAATGATTAACTAAAATTCTTCCAAAGAACCCTGCTGTTAACCTAGAAATGTCTTCTGGAGAAAATTAAGTTAACCTGATGTTATTCTGCAAAATGATTATTCAAGGGCAACACAGTGGTGGTGTCACATACCTGACACAGAAGCTGTTGTGCCCTACTGGACATTTACAGGGATGAATCTTGTTAGGCAGCTGGATTCTAATTACTCCACAACACAAAAAAAGGCACAGTGAGCAGGAGCTCCTCCATCTAAAAATCTATGGTACTGTATTTTGGATTGAGGGGCCAGAAGGTATCTAAGCAAGATTGGATTTATTATCCAGTTATGCCCTTTATTATTAAGCCAAAGATGCTAACTGCTGTCTCTTGCTTCTCCCCGTGTTTTGATAATTCCTCTCTTTCTCTACCAGGTTGACTCACAGAAAGACATTCTCTTCCAAGAAAACACGCACATGCTGTATCCTCATCTGACTTTTAATCTCTGCTACTCCATTGCTGTGAATCTCTACTTCACTGCTTTAAAATCTCTGATTTTCACTGTGATTTTCTATGGTTTTACCAATCCTGAATAAATGTATAACACAAGCAAACTTTTTTCCCTAGTATACATAATACATTTATACATAATGGAAATACGTAACATTTACACACAATAGAAGTTTCAGCTTATGGAAAAGATACATCCTTCCTTCTACTGTTGTTTCATAGTTTTAACATTGTGAACCACCATCAAATTTATAATCTTTTCTAAAATGATACAAGATTTTGAGTATGACCACAAATTCATTGAAAAATGAAGACTGTTAAGACTCAAAATATTTCATCCTTTTTAATTACCCTGGTAAATGAAAAAAATTGTTCAAAATCCTTCCAGATCTGCTTGTTTGTGTGAGTAAAGCAGGAAGTACAATTTATTTCTTATTTATTGTTGCCCTTTATATTCCTTTTGGGAACATAAGCCAGGATCACAGAGGATATACATGTAAGGCAGTATCTCCCAACTACACAGGAAGGACTGATGGGATATTCTTGCAAGAAAAGCCAAAACGGGATTCTGTAGAAACCAAAATGGGATTCTGTATGTGCTTTGTGAACAAGATTTCCTACATTTCTCCTGACTTCCAATAGAAACAGTTATTATTTGGTATTTGAAATTTGTAAAAAAACCCTTGACAGAGCCAAGGAAAAATAGCATCATGGGCATACAATGTACTTTGCCATCAAACATGATATTCCCAGCTGTTTAGTAAACCACTATTATTCTACGCTGTTTCTGTTTCCTGGGAAACACAATAAGAATGAACACAAAGTAGACCTCAACATGAACTCTGGAAAAATACAAAGGTGACTTGCCATGCACTCAACACGTGATTGCTGAACTATAATGTTTGGGTCTGCAGATGCTGGCACATACCTATGTTTACTGAGCATGGAAAAAAGTTAATAAAGCCAATACACAACTTCGAACTTCTCTGCCTGTGAACGATTACCTAAGATGCTCTTTTTAATAATTTTTGTTTGTCCTTTTGAAAACTGAACTATTCCTGTCTACAAAACTTACTCCATGCCCCATTTTTATCTCTCTCTGGAGTGTTTGCAATGAAAGTATGACAAAAAGGTTAGCCTCTAAACTGCCTGTTTGTTTGACCCACTCTACGATTAGGTAACTTCTTTCCTAAGCAGCAAAAGCATCACTGTTGTGCAAAAGGACAATGTCCTGATGGTACTTTGCTTTGTTTGTGAAAAGGCCCAGTAACAGGCATATATCACATTCTCAAAAGCATTAAATTATAGTAGTAGAGAACACACTTAGTAGTGATGGCAGCCTGAACACACTTGTGTTTTGTTTGCAGATCCCTGCTTCTATCTGCCCAAACATGGGCAAATGCTTGCTAACTCTTTCTATGTCATCCATAAATCTAAGACTCTGGAGTTAGACCTGTTAAGGTTCATCAAAGCACCAGGGACAGCATTGCAAGAGTAACATAATCAGAAATATTTGACAACAAAATAATGCTATAAAAGGGGTTGGATAGACTACATTTAGTCTACTGCATAGACTGCATTTGTCTACTGTCAGTACACCCCAAAGCATAACACTCTGAGGCACATAACTCAGAAAACAAGGATAGCAAATGATTTTCCACGTTGGATAGTTCAAATTGGGTTCACAACTGTGGAACACCGACACCACAACATATCGCCTCCTTTGTAGTAAAGAAGTGCACCTTCCCAGAAAGACCAGGCTTTTCTCAGTAGTGAAAAACAATCTGAAACTTACTGCTGTTAACAGTTTAGTATACTTCAACCACAGTCGCCAACATTATCACACCTAATCCTCAACAATGGATTTCGTTTACTATTTCTGATTGGAGAAACAGAGCACTAACGATAATCATCCCCACTTCTGTAAAATTCCACATACAGGGATTTTCCATCAGTAAGATATTTAATCAGAAACTCTTATTTGCCGAAATGAATACTTAAGCTATAGCTGGCAAGAAAAAAAAATCTATTCAAAGACAAATGAATCCCTCCTGTGGAATATTTAATAACCTAGTAGTTAGGATGCTTCGCAGAGAAAGGTACAAACATCTTGCTCTTTCTCAGTAAATGGCACTAATTCATGTGAGGTGAATATACTAATAATGAGCTACAAAACACTTTATGCAGAGTGGAACAGCTTAACCTCGGAGATGGAGAAAGGCTTAAGCTGTACATGTCAGTTGTATGATGGTCACTGAAAAACAATTTCCCCTCTTATTTGACTCTTAAGTCAAATACAACCTCTGTTACTATACAGTAGAAAGGCAGTACAAGGGGAGCTACATTTAAATGACAATTATTTGTGAGGTTCTAATGAGCAACTCTGCTCTAAAGAACTCTTTTAAACTTTAACTTAACTTTAAACTCTTTTCTTAAATAATTAAATCTCTTTGCTTTGAACTTAAGCTGGTCACATCATGATTCAGTTCTTTTGCAATGTTTTTCATGACATTTTTAAAGCTAAACTACCACTGTGAAATTATAATTGTTTCAGTCCATGAGTATAATGTGTTTCTGAAGTCACCTAGGGCCAGATTTTCACTGTTTTATTCCCCTGTGTGAGTCATCCCATTGGCTTCAGTAGCAAGATCTGCATGACTAATATCTTACCAGCATGAGTATGAAGAGCTTAAACTGGCCTTCATTGCTTTATTTATATGACACGCATATGTATTTATGTGTATTTTACTATCCTCACATTGATTAATATAGTACCGTGGGAAAAACTTAAATGAAATGCATGGGATTGTACCTATATGCTAGAGAAAGGAGAAAAGTTGCAATGATCTTGCCAGTCATCTCCTGTATAGAGTCCAGCTTCGCAGCGGCAAGCCATCTGCTGCATGACAATACCTCCATCACAGAAACTCCCTGTTTCAAACAGATTCCAGCACTTCTGCTGGGACTGTAATAATGTAAAATTTCATTATCGTGCTTTTGAAACCACACCAAGTGCAGCAGTCTTGAAAGTTACCTTCTGTCCAGCAAGGCTATCACACATCCAGATATCAGAGTTACATGCTTCTTTACATTGTTCTGCCCACAGAAAAAAAGTCAGAAAGGCGATTTAATCAAACAGCTGGAGTATTCCAAGGAACACCTTGGAATATCTACCAGGGAACATTATGGTGCATCTTGGCTTCCCAGATGGTAAAAGGCATTTCATACACTGCAAGGGCTTTATGAAATCTTTCTGGTTGCTCTGGGAGACTGCAGAGAATGATTTTAAGCTGACACATGTTCTAGGGCTGCTCTAATTTTCATCATCAGCTATTTGTAGCTGCTACCAAAATGAGACAAGGTAGACATATCATGCTAAGTCAGTTTTTTAAGCACCCCTGCAACAGATCAATGGATTCATCTTGGTATTGCTCCCTAGATGTATATGGCTGGCGTATAACTATTCAGAAAGCTAGACTCTGTGGTATGCCAACAGCTATTGATTTGCAGGACTAAGTGCCACATTTTCTGATACTCCCTCTGCGAAAAAAGTATACGGATCTGTACAAAGTATGCTTTGAGAAACTGTAAACTTTGTAGGAAAAGCACAGGCAGGTTCAACAGTTTCAGTATTTAAATGCTTTACAGTAACATTCATACATGAAGACAAATTTTCTTAAGGATTTCAGTCATCTGACTGATTTGTATTGATGGATCTGAATTTCCTCTTTTTGACAAGCTTGGGAGATGCATGCCAAGAAAAGAGTTCACTTACTCAATTAAATATAGATTTCAGGAAGCAAATTTAGGTACCATTTTTGACAAGTTCCTGTTTTTTTAGGATCACCAAAGAGATGCCATGTCTTAAATTTTTACAGTTTTCAGAAAGAAAACCCAAACAGGAGCATATTTTGCTTTCAGTCTTGAGCAAGACCGACTAACACATCAAGAAATGATGAAACCACCATATTTATGTTTTTCTCAAGAACACTTGATAAATATAATCAGCTTCTTGCTACATAACGTCAGGAAAATGGAGCATGTGCCCTCTATTGAGCAAAGAGTGTATAATAGTCCTACACAGATTTTTCTTCACTCTGAAAAGCTAGCCTAAAGCTTGGCTGTTAACTAGAAACAGTTTGAAAGATAGGCTGCTTGTAAACACAGTGCAGGGCAAGGAAAATTTCAGAGTGCCAGCAGAGATAAATGTGTCCTGTATTCAGATAACCACGTTCATAATTGCAGCAAAGTGTGCCATGAGCAGTCACTCAGGATGCTGTACTACAGTGGCCAAGGCAGAAGCAGTTTCATATAATTGGTTACTTAAGGGATGGAAACAGATTTCTCCAAAGCCGCAATATAACAAAAAAAAAAAAAAAAAATTGGAGAACCTCTATACGTGATTGCCAGGCACTTAGCAGAAGCGAAATAACATGGATTCTGTGAAATCAAAGGCTTGAAGTGCAGTAGATTTAGGAACTACTCTGGTTATCAGAAATAGAAACTTTAGGATAAAGTTTTAAAACTTTGTTTTATCTACAGACAACTTTTTGAACACTCTGGGATGACATTTCAAAGTATTTCTATTTCTTTTTTGCTAACACAATTTGCTTCAGTAACATTTCCATGTTCTCTCTTCCTGCCAATAGCAAAAAATCCTGCCCTTCATAATGAATGCAGGAAAATCTGCTTGGTCTTCATAATAGGCTAGATTCCATTATTTTCAAGCCAGGACCACAGTAAAATGCTTGCCTCTGATATACGGCATATCCGTCACATACCCGCGAGCACAGGGGACTCGTGCTGAGCAGATTGGCAGTACAGCAAAAAGGGTGTTAGGCAAAACGAGGTGCAAGAAGGTGGTGGGGAAAGCTCCCCTCTATGGAGGCAGAACAGGAAATCTGCACCAAAGCACAGCTTTTTGGGACAGACAGCTGTGGAAATGAAGTTAAGGAGGTGCACTGAACCAGACCCTGGGCGAAGTCAGGAGGAAGATGACTTTCTGTTTTCTCTGTTCCTCTCTCCATTCTGTAACAGTTTAGCTAGCCCAATAATTCTTTTGTGGGCTTTCTACTACTAAAAAAATAAATGCAAATCTTGAAGTATTCTCTATGATAGACTGGTCCATGCTCTGAGTAGGAGTTTTTTTCCTCAGATGACCTCAAAAGGTCCCTTCCAATGTAAATTCTTTTCTGATTCTATGATCATACCCCAATACCATCTCTAATTTGTGACAAAAAAGTCTGCATACGAGAACATGTAACCAAAGGGAAGGAAATAAAAGGAGACATCGCTCAAGGAACAGACGGTTAGAGATATATAATAAAAGAAGAAAAAAGAATACATGGAGGACTAGGTCTGCATAATGTTGCTCCTGCAAACTAAGACAAGAAATGTGGGCTCCATGAGACCCAGAGGAGCAACTCAAAGTACTTTTGTGTCACCCACATGGCACGGTATACAAGAAATAACATTTTTGCAAGATGAGCTTGGATTCAAGCTCATACAGATGAGCTCCAGGAAACAAGTAAAATATCAGAGTGTATATGAAGGATTTCAAATATAAATTAATGAATGGATCTTCAGAATGTTACAAAGGAAACACTTCATCACAGCCTAGATGTGCATGACAAAGAGATGGAAGACTTCACAGTAAATCCCAGGTTATACACCTCACGTACAGAGGCTGATCATTATTATGTTAGTAATAAAGATTAGAAGAAAAACTTTAAAAAGCTATTTTTTTTTAAGCTGAGACAATGTCAATTAATTCAAGAAAGGATTTGTTGTTAAAAGGTGAAAACAAATTGGTTTGCATGACTTTGCAGTTATCCACAAACAAAAATATATCTACACTGAAATGATATTGTGAATGTTGTTTTAATACTGCGAATTTTTGCCTTACTTTAAAAATCCATGCAACACCACTACTTAGAAAATGCCATGTTTCCACTAGCTGTAGTACACACAGTTTTAAGGACCATCATGCTTGTTCATAGTATATCTAAAAAGACTGCCAACTGACTGCGGACAGTGCACTCTTACGGTCTTGTTTTTATAACTAATGTACAGAATGCAGCCATTTGGCAAGCGGTGTGGTAAATTACAGCAAAGCAATATTTGCCAGACAATCTCTGTGATGAGCTCATTTTCACAATGTGCCACAATATATGTTTAAGAAATTTTTAAAAATTGCAAAGTTGGGCGTTAAACATATAAGAAGCAGACCATATTAACCACAGCCTAAAGCCTTAGTCTAAAAATATGCATAAGTTGCTGAGCAAATCCTATTCAGACCAAGTAAAGTGTTTGCACTCATCATTTAAGAAAGCAAAGATCCCTCAGAATTAATAACGTCTAAAGGGACTGAGATACTTCACATTTCCGCAAAAACGGTAGTATTTTTATGTCCTATGTAAATTAAGCGTATTTCAGAACAAAAATAAAATCATGCCTCTTACACATCTGTTGAAGGAAGACACGGCTTAGAATAAAAACTGAGAGAGAATAACAAAGGTCCCTTCCAATCCGAACTATTCTCTGATTCTATGATTCTACGAATATGAAGATAATAAATTTCTGAAGCCCCCACATAAAGAGTCTTCTGATGCCTTAGATATTAAAGATGAAGACAGAGAGGCCTGAAGAGACCCTGTTCAAAGAGAAGAAACGATCTGAAGGCTGATCATTGATACCCAGGCAATATTAAGAAGTTAAGTAATTCAAATAATGCACAAAACAGACAGTGGAATCCTCCAACGGTACCTCCGACACGTGAGGAGTGCTCTTGTAAACGTGCATGAAGCTACCAATGAGACAGCTTGAAAGGAGTAAGATTGCCAATGAGGAAGGCGACATTTCCGAGTCACCAAATGCAATACAAATGCCACTTATCCATCAGAAAAAAATCTTGTACACTGTGTTGCTCTTCCTTTTACGGACAGAGTTCTTCACACATTAACTTCCCGCTTCAGGCTGTTCAATTAGCTGGTCCTATGCTCTTCAAATGGTATTATTTTCAGGGTCATTACCATGAAGGCCAATAAAATTACTTCCTGTTAATATTCAGTTGAATGAGAAGAAAACATTGTTTCTTTAATTTTTTGCGTATTTTCTCCACAGGATTTCATTTTTTTCAATAACTTAATTTTCTTTCAAAGAAAGTACATCTTTAACAGAGAACATTAAATAACAGAGAGCATTAAATAACTTTTATAAATTGCTTGCTTTTATAGCACAAGGTAACAATGTTATCTTATTCTTGATCTTTGTACATTAATATCTATTCACCATCAATTTTTTTATTAAAATGCAAGTCAAGGAAAAAAGCAAGTAAAGAACAAAGCATGAGCATTAACAGCACTTACAAAGCTATTTGATGGCCTAAAAAGATTAAACAGCGACATTTAGTATACAGAATTGAGTGATCTGCATATCTAGGATTTCTTGCTACTGTTTTAGGTTACAATCTGGGGTAGAGTAAGAGACGATCCAGGATCTTCTTTCCAGCTGAGAGAACGAAACCTCAACATGGGCTTCTCAGAAGTTTTTTTTTACATTGCTTAATGTTCTCTAGTGCTGATTATTTAATCACTGATGTTTTAAAGATGAAATTGGTTCCGATTTTATATATAACAAAATAGTTGCTGAAATGCATGAATTTCTGTGCATGAAACATTTTTTTAACAGTTTGCTATTATTTGGGGGAGGGAGTTGAGGAGGCTTGGCAATATCTGAATTATGCCTAAGGGTAGATTTCATTAATTTGCACAGGAAACTAAAAGCCCCACTGCAAATTAACTGAGATTGTAAATTTAAATAGTAAAGGAAAAAGCAAGTATATGTGAAAAACAAAAAGCTCCAGAATATGAAGGTATCTCAACGTGCTCTATATTTAAGAAACTCACAGAATGTGTTATATCATTAAAAATATTTTATAAACCATGGAAGCTATTAGAGCATATCATTCAGACTATTGCCAAACACTCTCAAAACTATGCTTGATTACTCTCTTTAAATATTCATCAGAGTGGGATAAGGCAGTCTGTTAAATGCAAATAATGCTTTGCGCTATGGAGAAAGTACAGTTAAGGTTCCAGTCTGAGGTCTAGTTCAGCAAACTCCCAGTACCACCATAAATGCCTTGTGTGATCTTAAGCAGGTAACCTGATATTAAAAACCTAAAAAACAGACTGCAGCCCTAAAATGTAGCTGTCTGGATTTGGTACCGGGTCCCTGCTTCGAGTTAGGAGCCTGACCTCTCTGTCAGAGAGGTAGCTCCAACCAGACAAGCTACAAACAGGTCTCAAGGTGGACATCAAGAGACAAGACAGTAAGAACGTGCTGCGGTACGCACAGGGCCATGCTGAGGTGGGTCTCGGTCTCCCATGAATGAACCTCACAGCCCCAGCTGGAGAGAGCACGAGTTCCCATCAACAGCGAACACAGAAGGGAGAAACCTGCATAAGAACTCGTCTCTTCTCAGGAGTTAGGCTTGCAATTCAGAGTTGCAGGGAGGTGTTGATATTTGATTAGGGTTCACAGCCAGAAAATTTCTCCTAGACTTTGGTGGGAGACTTATCTTTTCCTTTTAAAAAACACAAATGTTTCAGATGGTAACAATGCCCGTCTTTTATACAACAGGTCAGCGGTTGTAAGATCCACCTAAGAAGTGGAAAGACTTGGCTTCCATGCCCTCCTCAACCTGCGGGTTGGCGTGGGGAGCAACCCACATCTCCGAACTCTAACAACTCTTTAACATAAGGCTCTTGTGCAGTCTTTCGAGTAGAAGTCAGAACCGGGATCTCCCCCCTTCTAAATAGGTGCCCCAATCATTTACCGCAGAGTCATGCTCCCTCTTGCTCCCTCTCTTTGACCTAAGGAATTCTGATATTTTTTTTTCGGGCTGGCGCAGCATCAGAAGGTGAAGTGGAGGGAGCCTCCCACCCAGACTAGCCTATAGCCTGGTAGTCAGGTCCCAAGATGAAATGAACCATCTTTATCCAGGCTGAGAACAGGGCATGCCGAAACATTTCACGTTAGGGTGTGTAGTTTATGTGGGACTGTATCTCCATATTAAAGTTTCACTCTTAGGAAACTGACTGTGGCTGACTGTCAACAACACTCACAAATCCTTACCTGGGCAAATCATCTAGTGCTCCTGCTTTTAAAAAAGTCACACTGTAAATGTATTAGCACACAACCTCTATTCGGTTGTGGCAAGTTAAAACCAGATTAATATATCTGGGAGAAAAAAAGTGGAGCTTTATATGCAGGGGTTAGGACACACTTTTTCAGCGCGGGTACTACATATAAAATATTTATCGCTAAGAGAGAACGATGAAAAATCTTCTCAGCCAGTCTGATACTACCCTGCCAAGGTCACCATATACTGCTGTTCCACAAGGCTGTGACTGATTACAAAAACGAACGTGTTCACTGACAGGCATATGGGGAAGAGGAAAAAGAAATCAAAGAGGCATCAGTTGCAGTAGCAGCAGTGGGACACTAGCATCTTTGGCGCTGCCCGTTCCTCATGGTCAAAGCTTTGATAAAAGCCCAGGAATGCAGCACTGTTGACGAAGTCCTTCTACAATAGCAGCACTCAGAATGGAAAGGGAGATAAGCTGAGAACTGGCACATTCTGTCTATGGCAAACATGGCTGGAATATTAGCTCATGTGGCAACAGTTGGAGTAAATAGGAGCTGGTATGCTAAATCCTAGTGATGTTGGCTGGTGAATACTGCTTGAGGTTTAAGGTGTGGCAACTTTTCTTTACAGACTCATTGGCACACGCACACTGAGCCTTATTACCTCTCATTTACTGAAGCTGGCACACCTTGGGGTTTTTTTCGTTTTTTTGTTGTTGTTTTTTAAAGAAAGAACTGAATCATAGGAAGACAAGATGGGAGATGTCAAGTCTGAGGCATATATGTTTGAAGTTTATGAAGAAAAGAAACCAAAGAGTCAAAATCAGATCACTCTATCTCAGCAGCACATGCTAAGTGAAAAACTCAATGAGAAAAAGTTTAAATCTGAGAAGGGAAAGAAGGATCAGATATAAAAAATACACGTTTGTAGGTTCCTCTTTAAACCAGATCCCCAGCACAACCTGTTACGGATAACAAAAATTTTTACATCCCTCATCCATTTTGGTATGTTAACACAGCATGTTGCAGTGCAGTAAAAAGTTTCTCTCCAGTCTTACCTGCTTCTAATTTTCGTCTAAGATGTATGCTATCTTATCCAACCTGGACATCTCCGCCAAAGAACCCCTCCCAATCTCCTCATATACTAGTAACAATACACATGCAAAGAATGAGTCAGAAAAATGCACTTAAAATTCTCTGGCAGAATTAACAGCTGATAATACACTGTCAAGCAAGCACCTGGATAATTTCTAAGCTTCTTTGACATCTGTGGGTCACAAATAGTCATTAAAAAGACCGACTTTTATGTAGAACTCATGAAAAAAATAGCTTTTTTTTGCTGAAAAGGAAAAAAATAAGATGAAAAAAAAAATCATATTCCAAATTAGGATTAACCTAAAGACCATTTGAAGTGCTTTCTGTGTGCAAATGAGAGGATAAGCGTAAGAAACCTTCAACAGAAGCAACAGCTCAGGAGATTTAACTGCCTGCTGAGCCATCCTCCTTTATCCCGGAGGGATACCTCAACCAACAAGTCTCTGCTTATACTGCACAGGGTTCATATTAGTCTTTCCAGATTCAGCTTTCCATTTTCTAATAACGTTCAATAGAGCCAGGTTTAGTCTCTCTCTCGCTCCCTTTTTCTCTATAGTTTTGGTCAGAAATCCAAGCTTTTCATACTAAAAATAAAATGATGAGATAAGTCTTCAGAAAATGTCTCACCAGCTCTAATTTTAGTGAAGATGTATACCAAGAAATTAAGAAAAAAATAGTGAAGCTTTTTTTTCCCCTCAAGTATACCAGAAGGCTTATTGTTAATGTAATTCCTAAATCAACATTCTATTCATTTTAAGCCTACATTTATCAAGCAATTATGGAATTATTTGCAGGTTTCAAAAGTAATGAGAAAAATCTGCATATGATATATCACGTTTGGTATTTTTATTATTCCATGTTTTTCACAAACAATTTTGCAAAACAGGATGCAAATTTATTTCTACCATCTAGTACTAAATAACCAAAGAATAAAAATATCATTTTGTGACCTTTACTATCCAATAAGAATTGCCTGAGAAAACACGAGAAGGAAAAATATCACTGTAACATCTACTAAAACAAGGCAAAGTAAAGGTTAAAATACTAGTAAAAGCAGAGGGGAAAAAAAAAGCCCTGGAGAGTCAGGAATATTCTACTTTTCAGGCAGAAGTAGATCTCGACAAACAAAAAGGAACCCCTTCATTGCTGTTCCTTAAGGAAGAGTTAAGTGAGATTCAGGGAAGAGATTTCATAATCCTTGGGCAGAGGAAGACTGAAGGAAATCAAGGCAATAGTGACAGGGCCAAACAAACTACAGTAGTATCTGAAATTCCGGAAATATAAAAGGAGTGGGTGGCCTTTACTGATAAATTACAGATTTCTTTATTGAAGCAGAAAATATATTTCTGGATATTGCAATATGCATGTCCAAAAGCAGCTGGCCAAAAATCTGGTAAGAAAATTCTGTTGACCTTATTTCAAGAAACTGGTATTTGGGTAAATTTGTTCACTGATACATATGAAATTTAATCATACACATGATATTAATAAATTTATGAGGGTGATTTTTGGTCCTTTTTTCTACGCATTTAAAACGTTAGTCAGAACATTTATCACATATATAAAACCCACTCACAGTTTTCATTATAATTTTACTGGGAAGACTGTTTACTTCTAGAAAGGAAATGTAATATACTTGACACCCAGAAGATAATTCTTATTCAGGAATAGTTGCCTAGGACAAATGCCTGTTCCCACAATCTCAGTGCTGTTATAGTTGTGTATTTAGAAAGGAAACCTTACTATGATGCTTTTCTCCTTCCTAAAAACTAGTTTTTCTTCAACCAAAATATCAGCTACAAGATGGTGGAAAATCAAAAATTAGGAAAATAATAAAAGTTTTGAGAAGACTTTCCTTCTTAGCTTTCAGCTAGATCATATGAAAATAATGAGAAAAAGATTCATACAAATGAAAAATCAATTAAACTTTACATTTGCTGCAGTGCATAAAGTTTGCATTTGTTAAAGGTAACACAAAGTTACAATTTCCTTTCTCATTCTTAGTTACTACCTTTTATTATGGAAATTGCATTGGGGAGGGGGGTCTAAAGTGTTCCCAGAACGCCCGTAGCTCAAGGTCTATGCTGACCCCAGCCAGCAGCCAAGCACTGCACAGCGGCCTGCTCGCTCCCCTGCCCCAGCGAGATGGGGGAGAGATTCCAATCGGAAGAGCGAAAGCAAGAAAACTCGTGCGTCAAGATAAAGACAATTTGGTAAGCGAAGGAAAGAGGGAATAAAAACAAGTGATACAAAAGCAATCACTCACCGCAGATACCCAAGCAGACAGATACCCAGCCAGTCTCCAAGCTACACCAACTCCCCACACCCCAGTTTTTATTTCTAAATATGATGTTATATGGTACGGATTATCCCTTTGGTCAATTTGGGTCAGCTGCCCTGGCTCTGTCCCCTCCCAGCTTCTTGCCCACCCCCAGCCTACTTGCTGTGAAGCAGAGTGGGGAAAAAGAGAAAGCCTTGAAGAAGGCTTCCTTTTGAAGGAAGAACTGCTCAGTATCAGCCAAAACACTGGTCTGTTATCAACACCGCACTATAGAGGCAGTTATGAAGAAAATTAACTTCATCTTGACCACACCCAGTGCAGTATACTGAAAAGAAAACCAACAGAAATAAAAAAGCGCATTGGAAGTAGGAGTCTTATTTGAGCTATACAAACATATATGCAAAAATACTTAGTCTTTTATATGATCACAGACAAAACTCTGCTTTGCAAATACACCTTAAGAACATGAAATATATCTATAGATACACTTTTTTCTATCTCACTGTCTATTAGATTGAGATGTAGCCCAATTTGCTAGCAATCAGGCTCAACAGTTTAGAAATGATGAATTCTTGACATTGGCAATTTCATAACTCTATGATATTTTTATTTCTTTGCAAGCTGCCTTTATTTGTAAATATTACCATGTATCTTACACAAAGATATAATTTAGCTAGGAGGGGGCACTAAAGACTTCCTAAGTATTAAATTGCCCAATCTGATTTCTTAATTAATGAAGTAACTTGTTTTATCCTATTTTTGTTACCAATAGAAAAACAAGTTGGGGGGGCTTCTGCGGACAGTGAGAATCAAAGGTGGAGGCTGGCATAGAACAGGTAAAAACTATAAGCAGATGACATTGAGAAGAAATGTATATACTGCACCACACTGCTATTCTGAATGTTAAAAATTGAGTTAACGTGTATAAATGACACGTGCACATTCTGCAAAGGTGTCTAGCACATGGGTCCTTGACAATATCAACAGCCTAAGCCATTATGTGCCCACAGTGCAGTACAGCAGCCTGCGCGAATACTACCTGGTGTTTGGAAGAAGAAGAGTTGCATCAGGTCTAGATGGGAACAAATAAGCCTTGCCTCTGGGCAGAACTAATTGGGCTGAGTTGAATGCTACTAACATAGCTGTCCCGTTTGCAAGTCTAAACCAGGTTCAATTAGTGGTAACTTAGAGCTCTCTGCGCTTTACTCTGTTATAACGCATAGCATAAAGGGCCTACTGTGCAGATTTAGGAACACAGTTCCATTAACCAGCCTTTCAAAGGGGAAGCTAAGGTAAGATCTGCTGACGTGCTGCAGAACTCTACATGGGAAGAATACCACTGAATAGCGATTATGCTACCAAAACAACCAACAAAACTCATAAAACTGAAAAACGGAGAAAAGCAAGTGCAAATACAGCTCAGAAATTAGGTGTGAGGACTTACTTTACCGGAATTCTCTTGATATACCTTAGACAGAGTTGTGGGCTTAGGTTACATATTCTATTTGTCCCTATTTTTGAAGGAAGACTTATGTTTCTATACAATTGAGATAAAAAGATTCTGTTAAATCATAGCCACCTGGAACAACATACAATGATATTATTTAGGTAATCAACATCATATCTGCTTAATCAAAGAACTAAATGAACAAAATCTGCATGTTCAATTTTTTAAAACTTGTACATGGTTCATAATCATAAGCAAGCAGGTTGATAAATCAAGAGAAAAGCCAGTATATTTGATACTTAATGCTGAGCATTAAGTATAAAGAAAAATATTTGACATTGTACAGCTCTTCTTGTGTCTAACTGTCCAGCTTCTAAAAAAGAACTGAAAGTTGTATCACTTTTATTAAAAACTTTTTCATTCCCTCGTGGTTTCCCAACAACAAATCTGATAGTCAATAGGGAAATTTTTCCGAAAAGAGAAATCACTGAAATGTAGACAGTTTAGGGGGAAGATGACTGATCCTCTCTCTCCAAGCTGCTACTGCTTATTAATTTCAAATTTCCTACTCTGATCAGTCTTCAGGTCTCCTCAAAATACCAACCTCCGACCCTACTGCTACTGGCTGCAATATCTCAATTTAAACTACATGTAGTCCTAATGTTCTCTCATCAGAGCTTATTAGGTATTCAAATATTCAAAACATGCCTGAACTGTGCACGCCACATTCATCTACACAATTACAGCAGACCTATGGGACAATTCAAAGGAGAAGGCTTGTTTACCATGAAACGAAGTTGTTTTGGACCTGAATGGCATCCTACTGTGATGTTTCACGGGAAAGGAGAAGACGAGTTGCTCATGTTCACCACCACAGAGAAGGCATTTGTAAGAGAACACATTAAAAGGACTCCCACAGCATCAAAGAATATTAAGTAGAGTGCAGTGCCCAACAACTGGTGACCATCATTTGAAGAGTTAACAGGGGCTAGTGGTTGAATAAAAAGGACATAAAAGAGTTAATTAGCTGAGCTAAATCCAAGAAGTTTATGTTGGGGTTAGTGTGGGGAGTAACAGGAGCTCTAGAGAGGTATCAGAAGGAGAAAAGCTTTTATGAAAGAGCAGCAGAATGTCAAATTAAAGCATCCAGCATCAGTCAGAGCTAAGGACTAGATATGAAGAGGTCATGGATGGTAATGATCAGTGAAGGAGTGAAGTGGGCTTAGACAGAGAGACTGCTGAAAAAGGAAGGAAAAGAGAAATCAAGCAAATACTGAATTTCCATATAGCAAGGGTGGAAAGCGGAAGAAGATGGAGTGGAGAGATGGCTATAATGAGCTCGAGCATGATACGAGCCATGGTTAAGCAGCAGCTGATCAAGACTTAAGGAAGAAAGAGAAACAAAGAAAATTTCAGTAAATACTGTGGAAGGAAACCCTTTGGTTTCTCTGCTTATGAAACAAGTTTTCTTTAACCTGGCAAAGAAAAGTAATGGGGGTATTCTGGCCTCTGCACTTTGAATCACTGTAGGACAATTCAGAGGAAAACCGTCTATGCCTCATGAATCTGGAAGGCCTACATGACGCTAAGTAACTAGATTAACTATAGCATATGTAATCAGAATCTTAAGAGAATTAGGAGATGACATTTCTTCAATATAAATCCATCTTGGAACACACCTGAAATACTTTGAAAACAGTTGGCATTGCAAAAATAAGAAGCAAACACAGTCTCCTGAACAGGTGATATTTCAGAAGTAAATTGGAGAAAACCCAGCAAGGCACTAGAAAGGCACAACCAGCAGGTTCCCACATTTCTTAATGCTGTTATAGAAAAGATATAATAAAAAAAAAATTAAATATGCATGCATTCTGTAGTCTGTCATTTTGTCTATCTTGGTTTTGTTGTAAGTTACACCACTGCTTATTGTTTTCAGCTTAGTCATCTAGTCTGTCTCAGCTAGTTTAGTCTAGCTCGTCTGGTCTAGCTAGTCTCTGTCTTTTGCTCTCTCTTTTCTCTATACTGTATCTGTGTATATATATCTACCTCATACATATAGACACATAGACACATGTATATATGTCTGTATGTATATGTATACACAAAGAGGTCAGTTTTTAGTCTGGTACAGTTTAGACACGCTTAAAATATGGAGAGTTTTATATCCTTTATTTTTCACTCACACAATGATCCCTGAGGAATGACATTAAATCACTGAAGATCCTCAAGACACACTTAATACAAGAGCCAATGTCAGTGTACTGCAGTCAGATTTTCCCAGTTCTGAAACAGATTCCAAAATTAGATTCTCCCATCTTGAGATACTTATTTCTAAGCAGGCCTGATGAAAAAAATGAACGTACTCAAACAGTAACTTATACTAAGTGGAAAAGTGACAGAAATTGATTATTGATTACAATAACCCCCGTCTTCGGAAACATAAAACTTTGGTCAAATGAAAACTACTTAATAGTAATAATTCAGAAAATTTATAAAAAGAAGGTAATTTTTTTAAGTTTTGGCAAAAATATTTTAGTAATACCATCTTTATCAGTCTAGCTCTAGGTATATTTAGGGTGATTACAACTACAAAAAATCACAACACATAACAGTGTTAGACATGAAAGACCTTTTTTCTACCATCCTAGGATATTAAAATACCAGTTGTCCAACACCAAGGGAAGAACCGCAACGCCAACTGTATGTTAATTCTTCCTTCTCTATTTCCTACACAGTGCAGAAGATGCACTCACAATTAAATACCGAAATACCTGGTTGCCCTGTTTCTCACATTGGGATTGTATCTGCTTCTGCCGTTGGTCAGTTGTGAAACTCAGTCCTGTTTAATGGGACACTCTTATCAAGACAGGAAATTGCCACCTGATATTAAGGCCCACAGAACAAATAAACATCATCTTAACATCATACAATAATTTCAAAGAGGACAATGGAAGCCAATGAAGCTGAAATTGTTTCCAGCTTCTTCTATCCCCAGAAAACTACATAATCTTCACATTCACCAAGGGCCCGAGATCCCAAATTCACTGTCCAAATAAAAAAGTTTCCAAATTCGTAGGGGCAGTAGGAAATATAACACTGGATGGATGGAAAAATACAAGATTACAAAACCCCCCACAGTAATCCTTTAATGAAGGTTTTAAACTAACATGAACCCATTAAATAATGTCACATTTAATGAGTACTTAAATAATATCATTAATAATGGAGTAATTGGACCTCTTTACAAAAAGAAAATCTATTTAACACTGTCATCATTTCCGGCAATACAAGTTACTGAATAGTGTCTTATTCTTAGTTGTTATTATTTTTTAAACATAAATAAGCCAGAAATAATGAGTGAGAGCAACTTTTCCGGGAACTGCAGCCCAACCATTTAATTTCTGTTCTGTAAAATAAATCCCACACTGTCTATCTGTGATTATATCAGGTGGGGATATAAAATTACTATTGTGCTTGTGTTGTCTTGGAACTGCCTGCAACTTGGCCAACTTACTTACTCAAGCAGGATGGCATTGTATGGAATTTCACAGCAATTATCACTCCAAAGACAAAATCTACAGTGAGTTTTTGCCATGTATGTATACACTTTCACATATGACTTAAATAGTTTATCATAGGTAGTTTCATATATTGTTTGTTATCAATTAATAAAATTAACTTGGCATTCATCATCTAAGTCTTTAAACAAAGTCATAGTTTAGACACTATGATGCCACTTACGTAAACAGAACAATGTCAAACTGACCAAAATTAATTTTTATTTTGTTTTGTTCAGTCAAGGGAAAGGAATTACTTTTATAATTACAAACACATGCTTTTTAGAGCAATGATTTTGAAAGAAATCCTAAATTTGAAATATTTCTATATTGACATTTCTCAAGACATTAAATCATGATTTAATGATGAGAAACTGGACAGCTAAGAAAAAAAATGTGTCAAGTCCAAGTAACTTTCAGTTAGTCTAGTAACTAACCTGTTTACTAAAGAAGTTTCTTATCATACGTAATTTCAGTTCTGATGTTCTACCCCATAATTTCTTATATAAGATTTAAATTACTGATCCAAGATAGCTAGACCATCTTTAGATGTCTAGTTAAAAAATATGTAGTTGGACTACTTATTTAACCATCTAAGCAAAAAATAAATATTGATGTTTCCCTTTCTATACCTCTCTGCATATAGTTTTCTTCTTATAAAATTTTAGAAGCTACCTTAAAGAAAGAGTGATAGACTTCCTCACAAAGCAATTCAAAGCAGGAGTCTAACTCAGCTGCTCTGACGCCGAGGAAGACTTTCCCACCGCGGGAAGGGAGCATGGGGAGGTGAGGCTCACTGAACTGAAGGAACAGCCCTTACATCATCCGGAACAGCCGCTGAAAAGGTAAAACTTCTGTGACATGCTCATGCAGCTCCACCTCTGTCTAGCAAAAATACCTAGAAAACACAGAGCAGAACGTCTGTGCTAACACAGGTTACTGTACAATTTTGTTAGTCCAGTACTTCGAGGATGTAGACTTTCTCAGTGATTAAATTTGTGTTTCATTTTGGGAAACGAAATTTTGTTCTCAAGTCCTATTTTATTAATTACGAACCACGCTAATAACTTTTTGTTGTTGTTTATAACACAGATTTGCAAAAGAAAATGTTGTTTTCGATCGCTGTGAGCAATTACTGACACAGAATCTGAATAAGAAGGTGGACCCTACAGGCTTCAGCAGCATGTAGCAGGTATAGCTTGGCAGTCACATGTAAACGGAAACTGGGTGTGAGTCAAACAGGACTGAGTGACTACAGGGTGAGTTGCTTCCTTTTTTCTAGTCTCTCAAAAAACTGTTTGGAGTCTCCTTGCCGTTTAGCTCAGGAATGGCTAATTCTAACAGAAGTTTCAGTTCTCCTGTACACGCCTGGATTTATCAGAAGCCTTTTCTGTTGTTATTCTTGATCCCATTAATAACTTCAACACAACGTATAAAGCACATGATCATTTCTTTTCATTTGTTTGCTTTTAAGTTTTTTTTAAAAAGAGGGAGTATTTTTCCTCTACCACGGTGCACTGCTTTTCTTCACATTTCTTTGTAAAATAAAGAAAACATTTTGATCATACCAGACTTAAAAAGTTTGATATAGATGAGCCACCTACCTATCAAATGTATCTTCATTTCACATGAAGCGGGACATCACTGACAGGAATTAACTTTACACTACACTGCTTGATCTCGATCCATATTCTAAATCAAAGTTAAGTTTGAGAGGAACAAGTGATCACATCAATAGAGACCACGTGAAAGAGGAACAGATTAGAAAATGAAATGAAGGTGGAGATGAGGCTTCTAAAGGATTCTGTGAGAGATAGGCAGTAGTCTTGCTTTTGGTCAAACCTGCTCTGCAGGAAGAACCTCTAGCACAGCATTTCGGCATCTCGGTCTTCAGCAGGAAATGGTGACAGTGTGCATCGCAAACAGAAACACCTACACGGTTATTCTGGGCAGCTTATTAGCGTGTGAGAGAAAGTCTGGCTTGGTTATTTTGCTGAATTGCTTGAAAACAGCTTAGAAAACAATATTAAAAACTTAATGTATTTGGTAACACTAAGTTTTTATATTCTATAAAACTGTTAAGCTAAAAACACATATCTCTGAAACTGAAGTGGTTAAAACTGAATCTTCTCTCCACACCACCCAGAATTATATATCATAGAATAAAATACCTGCATTGGAACCACTGAAATTAACCAAATAAATATGTTTTCTAAAATTCAGCAGGCAACAATATGATCGGCAGACCAAAACCATCAGAAGTATCTTAATTCACACCTCCAAGTGTAATCACTAAATGTAGCATTTCAAAAATAAATGGTGGTTGGAACAATTTAGACTATTTAGATAATTTAGACTATGTTTAATTATCATCTGCTTCAATGGGAAGCTTTTGATTTATAATTTGGGGCAATCCGAATTGTATCAAGAAAAAACTCTCCAAATCCCATTCTGAATTTCAAATCCATCCAGAAACACTAGAAGTACAAGAAACTAGTCGCTTCTAAGTATACACTTGTTTGATCAGAATGAAATATAAACTAGACAGTTCTCTGTATATTCTGTCATTTGCATGGGGAGCTTTGAGCAAGGAGTTGTTCTGCATGATTTCCAGAGGTCCCCTCCAATCCTAATTATTCTGGGATTCTGTTCTATGATTTGTCTATTAATGACCGGTCAATTCCTACCATGATGCACACCTACTCAGCAGCTGTATTTGGTTCAAACTCGCTCTCTGTTCACAGCTCTGCTTAAGTCACCTCAAATGTTACTAAGCACTGACCAAAGAACTACACGACAGAAGGAACTTTCATGGACAGATTTCTTGTTGGAACAAATACCAGCAAAAACACAGACAGGGAAGTGGCCCACTGGCAAGAAACATATGGAGTCATAACTTCCATCATCTTATACAGAAGTGTGAAAACAACAGTAACAAAAAAAGACAAGGCCAAAATTGATGAGAATCTTATCATACTCAGGGGAAAAAGCTCCCCATTCCCAAAGTGGATAGAAAATCACAAAGTGCTACCCTGATGACCTATACCAACATAAGAAACTCTGCCAAAGCAAAAAACCGACCACCTCCAAACCTCTAAAATAAACAAGTAGCAGGCTCTTTCCTTGGGCTTAGAGAGAAGGAAACCTCAGTACTTTGAGGAAGGGGCAGTCACCTGTGAAAACAGAGGGCATATAAATTTTTTTCAGATTATAAAGTAGATCTACAGAACTTTTTCTTATTTTTAACAGACTTCCAGACTTGCTAAAATTCCAATGAAAACAGAAGGATGTATTAAAAGCATACTTATTCTTTAACCTACTCCATACCTTTGGCTCCACACCTATTAAAGTTAGGAGGGATGTTTTAGCAGCTAAAGTAAAAATAGGGACAACTGCAAGTAACATATTCTTCCTGTATGTCTCTGATTTTAAACAATGTTTAAACAATGAAAGAAAAAAAAACTCATCTAGAAAAGAACATGGAAAATTCCACACAGTCCAACAAGGCTCTAGAATATGGCTATATTATCAACACTAATGGATAGACGTTTTAGTGAAACAGAAAGTTTTACAGTATTTACAGTCCAAATGGTTATGGGGGGGAATATGTTAATATCACATAGAACGAAAAACAATTACATGGGCCCAGTCCAAGTTTATCATCACCTTTAGGATGAAATAGGTGTTGCATAAAATAGGCTTTTACATACTGCTGATCTGTTCAGTGGGATGGTAAATTTATCACTCCCCTTATTAAATATATTTAAATATATTTTCCATTTTATCATTCTCAAAATATTTTAAAGACCAAACTCTTCAGGGCAGGGCATACCCCTTAGGCCACTACCGTAATGATACAGTCAGTTCAGGGCAAATATTCAACTCTAGCTGACTGAAAGTTAGCAAACCAGAGCTTAGCAGTGGGATTAAGCTTGGAACTGAATTTCTTGGATATGACAACAATAAACACATCCTGGAATTGCACTACATAAAGCATATTATTATTGGATTTAAAATTTACATTGTTTTTATGAGCACAATAATTCCAAAGGGAAACGTAAAAATAAACAAGCAAAAATAAATCCAAACATAGAACTTAAAAACAGAATTAGTTTTAGAAATCCTGTATCATCTGAGAGTGTAGCAACTGCTATTATTCTGCTGGGTCATGATAAACAAAGAGAGGGCAATTATGCTACTGAACTGAACACAGAGTTGGACTGAGGCTAAAAACAAACTATAAGGAAAATATTTGTCTCCAGATTTCCACCTGATGTGCAGGGAAGTCTTACTAGGATAGGGAAAGGGAAGGCAACTTACAGTCTGAGATGACTAATACATGTTCCTAATTTATCAGTGATACTTGACTCTTCTCAACAGTACTGTCTGTCATAGGAAGCTATTACACAAAGCTTTGCAATATGGCCAGAAAGCACTGGCAATACTAAAAATTGTGTTCAACAATGTGACCTAGCAAACCATTTTTTCTTGGGCATGTACCACAATTAATCCATCTATCTCATTCTATCTTAAGAAAACCCACTCTATTAGTGAGTAAATGGCAGCTCATAATTTGCTAGTTTATTTAAAGCATATTAGTAATTATTGAACAAGAGCCTATTGTTAACCTCATGAATTTGTTTCTTTCATTTGATGAAAATAATCTACAATGCTTAGTTGAAAGTCTTGACAAGCAGGCATGAAACAACATTAGAGAGCAGAATGTCAAGCCTGAGTTGAGAATACATCCCAGCTCCCTTTGTTTCAGACTAGAAATGCTGAAAATTAAATTACAGGGACTCCACCCATTTATTTAACTCTATAGAACTGCAACCCTATTTAAAAATCATGCTTCTTTCCCCTTAAATAAATGTAATAAATTCATCTGAGGTTTTGAAAGCATAATGTTGGACCTTGGTTGAAAGCTAGCTATTATGGCTACAACTTCTTCAACTCTTTACCTGTATAGTAGCTCAAAAATTAGGATGGTGCCAAATGAAATCTTACAAAGTATTTATTTTCTGTAGTTTGGTGTTCCTTCAGTGTTTGACAACAGTTCCGTGATATACCAGATTGTCTAAGTAACGGGCCTATGTGTAGGATTATATAGCATCCAAGATCATTCAGTGCATGTTAGGACATAATCACTACAACTTCTTGTGGTCAATTTAAGAATAAATTGTGGCGGAATACGAAATAAACCAAGTGAAGCTACAACGCTTACATTTTCATCACTGATGGCAAGTGATGACCTCCAAAGTTGGAGTCATCTGCTATATATTTATTTCAATCAACAACCCCCAGCAACTTAAAAGATTAAATATTCTGGAAGAGTGATATGATGCAATGTTCAGTGGAAACTTCAGGCAGGAAAGATGTCTGCTGGAGCTAAAGGCAAAGTGAATTCTTTATACTACAAATTCCTCAAATGACTTCTTTTCTTCAAATTTCTGTTTATAACGTTTAGCACATTATAAGCATCACAAACAGTGCAGCACTTCATAAACTAATGAAGCTACAAGTGAGCAACCTGTATAGAACTATGGACTAAGTAAGCGGGCAATGCACTGCTGAAAAATAAAAGCTCACATTGATTTGGTTTTGCTTTATAAAAAAATGTTTCCAGTTCTGTAAAGCTATATTAGCTAATTAGGCAGTTCATTTTGAAAAAGGGACAACTGTTGTGTTATACAGAGCTAAACGTTAGCAGAATCCTGTAGAATATTAAAATATTTTGACGATAATGTGTCAGTAATTTCAGAGGTTAGAAAAATAAACTGCCACTTTTTTCCTTTGATAAACAGACTATCTACTGGAATCTGACACTTAGCAAGCTCACTAATAACATCTGTGAATCTTAGCATTTCCAGACAAAGAAAGTTTCTGAAGGTGCTTTTTCCTGTGGTGAAACTTCGTAAGGACACTTGCCGTTGTGAAAGCTGGAGGAAAGAATGATACATGCCTTTGGGCAGACTGCTTAGATTGGCAAAGTGGTATTTGTTGTGTTTCTGCCCCCAAAAGTGAACGACCTCAGTATAAAGATAAAAATTTAAACCTAAAGCGTCAGCAAATGCTGTGAAGGTTACCGCAGCTCGGTGCATGTGGCTGACTGTCACACACCGCAGCAGGATGTTAAAACTGACAGCTGTGAACAGTTCTCTTTAGAAAGCTCTCATCACATTTTATTATTTTACAATGCATACTTTCCAGACCTCTAAATTAGGGTGAGCTTAGTATTATAGCATCAGTATTATAAATCTGAATGAAAATCTTCCTGGCAACAAGAGCGTGAGAGTTTGGTGGGAAATTCCCAGTGACTTCTGCTCTGGCCAGAGCAAGCCAAGCTCAGCTGCAGGCTCAGTCCTCGGCTATCACTGGATTTCAGAGGAGTTACTTCTTATTTGCGCTTGTGATAAAAAGACCCGTTTTCCATTCATGTTTCTAAACAGAAGATCAACATAGCCTTACCTTTGCTTCCTATGTCAGGAATGATCTATTAGTACAATTAAGATCAGGTTCACCTTTGATTTGACCCTTGTAGTATACAGGCTCTGTTGATTTTACCCTCTGAGCATACAGGCACAGAACAAAGAAAGCTTACAATCTAAAAGCTAGAAGCGTCAAAGCTAAATTCATTTAAAACTCTATTAAATAAACACAGCCAAGAATACATTATGGAGGAAAAATTTCACATAGGTAGAGGAAGATAAATGTGACCTTTCCACCACTGACTCGTAGGATTTTATAACACAGAAGGTGGCTGAAGAGCTAACGCTTTAGACCTACTAATCACATGGTGAACACCATTTCATCCAACTTCCTTATTTGCTTCTATTCCATTCCTTTTCCAGTGAAACCACATTTATGCAAGGCTTTAAGAAACCAGTCTGACATTAACAAAACATATTTTAACAATGGATAGCATTTACTATCAAATATATCCTGAAAGCTTTTGTTCTTTGAAGTTGGGAAGCTGAGACACCCAGACTAATAATTATCCTGAACTGATTAGTTGCCATCATGTCTGATCTCAGCTAAAAGTTAGTAATGAGCTCTAAAGTATTAATGCCATATATTGGTCTGCAAAAAATAGAAGGCAAGGTACATGTTTATAGAAAATATAAAGATTAATATATGAACATCACTTTAACCTTTCCCAGGTCAAGGGTAGGGCTCTGTGTATCACAATGAATTAATGACTTGGCAATCGTTAAGATTAACCACCCATCTACCCAAAACTCTGCTCCAAGGTAAGAGACTGCAAGGATCTGCACCAATTAAAGAGCATGACTTAATGTGAGGATAGATTTTGTTACAGAGCTCAGTCTTTTATCTCCCGTGGAGACCTTTTGAAAATGTTCACGTAATTGTCTCTAATTGAAGTACACTACTGTATCTAGATCACAGATTATACTCAAGCACAACTTGTAATATTTTAAAAACACTTCAGAAGCAACAAATAGCAGTAACTATGAGCCACTTTTAAGTGTGAATTTACCTAGAACAGACAGTACTATATCTACTCTTTTCAGCTTCATATTTCTCTATCTGCCTCTCACTTATTTTGTGCCGAATCATGCACACCTATGAAAGAGATGGTGGGAAGATAAAATACATGTATATGTTAGATTTAGAGGACTAACGTATCTTCATGGGACACATTTACACTGTATGACTTCTTGATCTCTGCCTTCCCAACTTTGTTCTCATTGTGGGAACTCATTAAAAAAAAAGGTCACCTATCACGAACCAGGGCTTCAGTTATTGTTTTAGAAATTTTTTTTTTCTCAACAAGAGAAATTATGTCCTAACTTACTTTCAAGGCTGAGTTTTCCTGAACCCGGACACTGTAGAGCACAATCACCCTAAAAGCACATGTAAGGACGTTGTATAACATAGTGAAAACATTTGTATGTCCCCTGTTTGTCACCCGCTTCTATACGGTGGTGAAAGATCCATGCTTGAACCGGCTGGAACACGCAGTTTTCTATCAGACCATGGACTAGAGCAAAAAGCTGTTGCAGGACACAGTAAAATGCTGCAAGTATTTCCATGCTATCTGTGCAAGGGCCAGGGATAAATATTGGAGGGGGGGGGTAACACTTTTCATCAGAAAACCTATCCTTTGGGTGGAGCAGACATTTCATATCCCTGGGTAAATGATGAGATGGCTGGGTGTTCATTTGATTCAATTCTGTTTGTTTACTCACAGACAATCTTAAGACTGTGAATTCCTGTGCTTTCCAAGTTACTTCTTGCCAGCTGACCCACAATTTTTGACTAAGGGAAGATTCCTATCCCATTCCAGCTGTGAAGTAAAACAAAGTAGTTAATTATCTCGTGTTTGCTTATTCCTCTGTCTCTTCTCTCCTAGAGACACATAAAATTCTATCTTCCCCAGCAAAATGTTCCAGCCACACAAATTATGCATGTCTTGTGTTTTAGAAGTTGGTTTCTACTCTTTCATCTATCTTATTCCAAAAAGAGCTTTCCTGGTTCCTTCATTTCTTTGAATGAATGATTGTCCACCAGCTGTCTAGTTATTAATTTAGAAAGAACTGAGCAGAATTTGGTACATGATGTCTCTTCAATGACTGGCTTCCCATCCAAATAGCACCTCCGTGGGTTTGAACTGCTTTGTGCAATGTTTTGAAGTAGGTGACATGATTTGGTCATATACTTTGCCATTTTGTTACATGAGGCCCTCTTACTCAACCGCCCTTTTAGATTGCTTGAATTTCCAAATCCACTAATACAAAAAAAGATTCCCAATAAAATGGAAATATGGAAATATAGCATAGTCTACGATCAACAATCATGGGCTTTAAGCCTTTTTTCATGACTGAACACGATCAGTTTATTTTTTTTCTGCACATGAACGTATACTTTATATGCTCCTGGTTTTTCCCTCTGGCTAATATACAGCCCAAACTCTTCGTTAATTATTTCACTGATCATTCACCATCATTCCCAGCATTTATGGTTTTCATGGTCATTCTTCAGAGTCTATTCAGATCTACCTTTGTATTAGTGTCTTTTTTCCAAATCATGTTTTATTTAGCACAAAATACTGACATGACCTACATGGGACAATAAGAGAATAACCAAAATGAACAGTCTGTCTTGTCTTTGTGTTATGACCTGTTTGTTTGATTCTTATAAATCCACATAATGTCATTTTCAAAAGGCGTTTTCTATACAACAACAGCAAAAAATCACCATGTGAACAAAATCACATCCACCAGTGTATAAAATTCTAGATAACCTGCTGATTAAACTATCAAAAATTATGTAAGTGTATTTAATCACAGTTAACTGTAATCATTGGTAAGCTGGTATTTATGAAAATCGTATTCAGTTATTTTCAAAGGCAATCAGGACCCCAATACACTTAAAACTACACTTGCCGCATGAATCTGGCAAGGTCAGGCTCTGGTTTCATGTATACCAATAATTAATCCAATTAAGTCTTGAAAAGGCCTTGTTAATCTACTGTATATGGAACATTAGTTGCCTGGAAGATATGAAGTAGGTCATGAGAAAACTGCCAAAAATAGAAACAAAAAGACCCTTTTAAAATATTCTTACACATATTCTTGCACATGGAAGTAAGCAAACAAAGCGACAGTGGTGGAGTAAAAACAGAAGCTAAACATTCAATGGTTAGTATAATTTTAATTAGCTGTAAAGGGAAACCATTGAGGCACTATTGTTCATGAAAGCCTATGGATTTCTTCCACCAAAAGATAAGCTAAGTTAAGAATGTTTTGGAAACTTCAGCTTAACGCTGCACAGCTGTTGCTAGGGACTGATTTTATGGTAACAGCAACTGCTGAGGTTCTTCTCTCCATCAAGACAGGGCTGAAGAAAGCCTTTAGCAGGGAAACGAGCAATGGGAGATTTGCTAATTAGGAAAAGTAATAGATATCTACCTTTTTATTAAAGCAGAATGGCATGTATGAGTGGACAGAACAAAGGGAGAGGAAGAAAGGAGGCAGAAAATGGGAATAAGAATTGAAAAATGACAGTGAGAAGAATGAAGCAGAGAGAGGCAGTAGTATAACCTGCTTCACAGTAAGATACAGAGAAAACCAATGAATAGGCAACTTGAGAATGCTGCTGTCTATTCCTCTCCGTGTGTGGTCCCCAACTGTTTGTGATGTTGGAAAAAAATAGGGTATAATGAAAAAAGAGCTGGAAGGCATTAGCTGATAGAAATCTCATAGTCTCATACTTTAAAGTGATAAACAGAACATTTGACTGTTTGCAATGAGGACAGGAGGTGTGAGATAATGTAGCAGCATTCTAACATATGTTATAGTATTGCTCATATATCTGAGTTTTGGCAAACACTAGGAGATAATCTATAAGAAGACACTAACAGCGTGTGCATTAATACTACATGGTGACTCAACATCAGAAAAGTGAACAAGGGTGGCAAAGTAACATCCCTATGAATAGCAAAAGTAGAAATATATGCATACTGCCGTAGCGATAAGTTATCAGAGAGACCAAAATCCTGTGTTGATGAAAAAATGTAACATAAAATTTAATTTATATGAGTATTTCAGATTTATTTCTTACACACTCCATCACCTGGCCATGACTACTAGAGCATTTCTTCTTGCCCTCTTTCCATAGGATAGAGGTATTTCAGCTGCTTCTACATCTCCAGACTCCCTAGACTGAGACCTTAAAGACCCGCTCTTACAGCATCTGCATTGCCTTTTACTGTTGCCTCAGCTTTAGCTTTAAGTATGTGCAGATGGCGTCATGTTTATATCAAGCCTCTCAGAATCACAGCAATTTGACATCTGATGGAATTCCATAGGCGAAATGACTCCCTCTACTGGAAAAAAGGGAAAGGTGCTGCAATAAGGTTCCTGTGAGTAAGCTATCTTCCCACGTCCTCAAACGACGTTTAGGTGATCAGGGTAAGGAACCGCTTTTGGTTTATGGTAACAGTCCTTCCTCACCGTTACACTATGTATAATACCTATTCTGATGATCGGGTGCCCCACTGCTTGAGATCAGGATTTCTTGACCTCAGATTCTAAAGGACCTCATACACTTTATCTATAACCTGAGGACACCTTATATATATGTTTAAAATGTGTGCATATATGTATGATCAATACAGCTTATAAAGTCACTGACATTTTGAGATAAATGGTAATTTTTTCTACTACAAATCCCTGATTAGCTCCAGCTTTGACTATCTGATCCTTCTTGGATATTGTGGACTCATAAGTAGTAACATAACATAATAGAGATGGGCCCTCAGAGCCTTACTGATCATAAAACTCTATTGCTCTGCGATAAAAGCATTCAATTTAGATTACTCTACTATGAAATTGTCTTTTATGTAAACTAATCCCCAAATAATTCTACTTATTACTAGGTTGAAACTGCTTCTAAAAGAAGCTGCATGAACTTAACACTGTGCTCTGACTTGGTGGGAAGGACTGAAATCAGCTAATAAGTAATTAACTAATTCAGTATGGAACCTACTAACATAGTCACTGGGAGGAAAGGTTTAGGTGCTAATTCTTCTTGCAAAGGTAACAAAGAAGATAGGTAAGACTCCAAGAAATCACTACATGTTGTATTATACTGGAACATGTTATCAACAATACTAGGGAATATACATCGCATACCCCAGAACAGCGTGACTGTTGTTTGTAAAGCAACTGACATTTATTTTCTGTGATCACACAAAGGTCATGTAAGGAACTGGTGAAAGCAGCTTACCCACAAAAACATTCTTACTGATGCATCTTTCCCTTCTGACATCCCCAACAAGTGTCTTAGCTATCTATGCTGTACAGAACTCTAATTTTAACAGAAACATAGCAATTTAAACTAATTTCGCTACTCTTCTACTACAAAATGAAAATTAATTGTAAATACAGACAGCTAGAAAACATAATTGTCATTCTTATATTTGATCAACTAAGTACATCATGTGGTATCAACTGAAGTCTAACGCTGACTCTTGAGTGTGACCCCAGCCTCCGTGGAAATAATGTGAGCAGGACTTCCAAGAATATTTACTTATTTATTCCTGCGAGATCAAACGATTACCAGAAGGGCTGTCTTCCTTTATTAGGAAATATGACATCAGAAGGCTTAGCAGGAAAATCTGCCCATCCTATGGAAACTTCACTTGTCCCAGGATGAATGGAATATTCCACAATTGCCTTAATGCAAACTGTGCAGGGATAGAGAGATTGCATAATGTTCGTAAGAAATCTAGCCGTTATGAAATCCCACCGAGGGAGTTAATGGCTGAGTACTCTTCTGAGAAAGGTTCTGGTCACTTTAATGACATCAAGTAATCCAAAATACATAGAATGCCCAGTTTTATTGAATAAGTTACAACATTCCTCTAACAGAAGTGGAACTCTTTTCCACTTTCCATTGTAAGTAACACAATGAGTTGTTACAAGAGTAAGAATCTCTCCTTCTCTAAATGAGAATTTTTTAGACATTATTATCCCAAAGATAAGAACACTGACATTGATGGTGGAAGAAGACTACCTACTACTCATTCTTCTTACTGAAACACTTCACATTGAAGAGTAACAGGATGAAACACATTAAAATGGAGCTGAATTTCTAGAGTGGGCACCAATTCTGGATCACTGGGTCCAGTTCTCTTTTGTTTCCTCTGTGCCTCTCAAACCTTATGGGTTGCTCAGCTTTAATGACCTCAAGTTGCACCAAGGGAGGTTTAGATTGGACATCAGGAGAAATTTCTTTACTGAAAGAGTGGCCAGGCCTTGGAACAGGCTGCCCAGGGAAGTGGTGGAGTCACCATCCCCGGAAGTATTTAAAAGCCGTGTAGATGAGGCGCTTAGGGACATGGTGTAGTGGGCATGGGTGTTGGGTTGACGGTTGGACTCGATGATCTTAGAGGTCTTTTCCAACCTTAACAGTTCTATGATGCTGTGATTCTATGAAGGGCCGATGGTACCACGTTCGGCATTATTCACCGCTGTCAGGTTACAGCAAGGAAATCAGAGCAAGTAAATCCCAGGCCTAGTTGCCCTCAAAGACAATTAGGTTTCATAAAGCAAATTCCCTCGCCCTGGGCAACGGGGCTTTAACTATATAGTTATGTATAAAAATATTTGTTGTTTCTTATTCCATAAGAGTTTCATATTTCATATGGACACAGAGTTTAGTGAAGCTCTGCACCAGGCTTGTTCAGAAACAGCCCTTTAATTAGTATTTCCCATCAGCTGACTAAAAAGCGCAGGCTCACCATGAGGGAGGACTGAATTGACATGAAGGCTTCTCTCTACTGCCAGGAGAGAGGCAGGCACTCAACCACGTACTGGCAGGAGCTGCCCCTGCCGTGGATGGTGCAGAGGATCACTCTACCCGCCGCATTCTGGAATATGCTTTGCGAACTCCCCCTATCCAGGTATATATGACAATTTCTTCTGGGTTTTGATTACGTATGGGAGAAAGTGAGAATTCCCCTAGTTTGGAAGAAAAGGGTTAAGATTATACAGCAGAAGCAGTATTTCACAATGCAGAAGTTTCACTTTTATACAATGGCAGAACCTACAGGCTCTATGATCATTCATTCATACGCTGCTTCTGCATCACCTCTTGGAGATTTCATCACATCTTTAAAATTTATCTTAATTCTGGCAGAATTGTATTTTCTATCTTCCTCCAAATCTGAGTAAGTCCAAATAATAAAACAACAATTCTACCAAGGCTGCAGTTTATAATTTTCAAATAAATGTTCAACAATTTTTTTAACTAGATTGTTTGCACAATATCTTCTTAAAAATTATAACTGACATGTATGTTTGTATTTCTGCTCAGGTTGAACACCCAGCTTTCAAACAGTTAAACACAGTAAGTATAATTCATCATGCATTTCTATCAAAGTCAATGGCAGGATGAATTTGGCTTGCCAGCTTGGTAATTATTACAGATATTACAGTGATGGATGATGATGCTAAGTGCTACTGTAGCCTGAGGACTGGTTAAATCAGAAAATATACACTTATTGTTTGACAAAAATAGGATGACACGGTTCCCTATCTGTCTTTTTTTATATTTGACCATTAGACTTTTATTTTGCATGACTGGCCAGAAGAATAGCAGACCATTTGTGCACAATTATTGCTGTAAACAGATTGGGAATGTTTAAATATTCCAGAAAAATAGCTACTGCACATGTACAGCGCAGCTCAGCAGTGCACACACGAAAAATCTAAACGGAGAACTTAGCACATATTCATGTCATTTGCAATACTCAGCATGTGCTGTAGAAATGGCCTATGCATTCACACTGGAATTGAATATGGTCAAGATGCATCAAGCTGAGTATACATGCACAAGCCACGTACAAAGTGCTTATTCATGTATTTCTGCCTGGGAATTCCCGGCAAAAGCAGGGGAGCCATAAGCAATGGTTCCTATCAAGATTGTAATCTAGGTTTATATTTTTGAAAAGGAACATTTTATTGATTAATATGACTGTATTGAGACACTGTGAAGTATCTTCTCATTATACTTCAATTTTTCAAATACACAAATCTTCACCTAAATTTACTCCGAAACTGAAAATCTCAGCCCAGTTTTTTTTTTTCCTTGTGCATTTAAGGTATTGTTGCATGAACTTATAACATGCTGGTTAAACAAACAAACCAAATACTATGACTAATGATTCATGAAATAATGTTTGTTGGAGACATCATGATTCTTTGAGTAAATATCAGAATGGAAAGGGAAAAAAAAATTTAGAAATATCTAGCCTTTTATGTCTTTCCAATGAGTTTCACCAAACACTTGGTGAAACATCATTCTTGAATACTTTACAAATGCTCCATTAATGCTAGAAACTCTAGACACATCGAGAATGAAATGAAGGTCGAATATTGTGAATCACCATTCCCCATCACCGACAGAGTAACGAATTACTGTGAGCAACCACAAAGCAGGCACAGTCTTGGAAGAGCAAATTTCTGAGCAATGTGCTGAAAAGGTTTGACTGCCATCTACAGATAACAGTAATTAGTGCACTGGTAGCAATGAGAAAAAAAAATACTAAAAGCCTAATAAACATCCAGTGCACATATTAGAGGAAAACTAATTATTCACGTATGTATAGAACAATGGAGCTAACCTGAAAAGCTTCTTAGGGTTTTCTTCTGGTAAAAATATAACTGCACACAGAAACACCAGCTTCCTTCATTCTCTAGAGTGGTTTGAGATCTACTACGTACAAATCCAGTGTCCACTACTGCCTAAATATTACTAGATAAAAATGCAAAGTACTAACATTTTCCTGGTATTTAAACTAGGAATTACTAAGTGCTGATTTTCACGTAGTAAGTTCTCAGTTAAAACTGTCTTAAATAACTCCTGTCATACAGAATCATTGGTTAGCAAAACCACAAAACTTTTAATTGTATTGCTAATATCTAATCATATGTATACTCTCCAAATACTTGTAGGTGGGTATAGCTGTACAAACATTTTCTATTTAGAGTTTTCTGTTAAACTTAGGCTTCCTAATCAGGCTAGCTCTCTCTAGGCAGAACATATGCCAACATATCACAACACAAGTAGCTGTATAAAGATTTTCCTTCAGCTGTTCAGAACAGCTAGCACAGTAGTTTAGTTCACTCTCGTCAAACATACCATTTCTCTTTTCACTCTGCCTTAAAGCCACTTTCTTCTCTTCAACAGCTGCTTCCAAACTGTCTTTACTTCCTCTCCAAGCTGGCTAACTGGCTAAGCAGTTACCCTGCTAAAATCCTCCGTCAAAAGTTTTGTTCTAAACTTGCAGAATAATTGCATGGCAAAAGGCAAAGAGATCAGGAGAGCCATGGACTTTACGGGCTGAGGATGAATAAAAAAAGGACTTAGAACCGTTCTAAGTAGTAACTCTGTAATTAAACTAAATTACTATATTTACACACCACATGGAACTGTTCTCAAGAATTATTCTGCACAGATCAGTATTTCATATAAAAGCTTAAATGCAGTGTATTTAAACAAAAAACAGCTAGCAGACGGAAATGCCTGTGGGCCCGAGCTGAAGTTAACTTTCTCACTTTCAAAGTCCTTCTGCAGTTAGAACCGAGCACAGTATTCCAGTAGCCAGAGATACCTGACCCCTCAGTATTACTGCTCTACATGAAGAAGGAAAGGCAATAATGGCATTTTTATGCTCTGACGCCTTAACAGAAAATCCTTTCTGTCTTAATCTGTTACCTTTTGTAATCTTTTCTTGCATCTTCCCCACCCATGAAGTACATGCCTTTCAGATAGTTTTTCTTTATATATACTTTTACTAATTCTCAAAATTTTTTCTACTTATGAGAAGAAAGATTGAAAAACAAAGACATTCAAACCCGCTTTCATGCTTAAAATGCTTACAAGAGAGCAACATAAAAACGAGAGAAGCTGCCTTTATGTCAGGGCATTGAGTGCAGTAATAACCTTAACGGTCCTGACCAGTCCCAACTGGAGTCTCCACCCACACTTCGGCTCCTAAGCCCAGCAGCTGTATTTAAGCTCAGCCTTGGGCCATCAGTCTCTACCTGAGCTGGTCTCCAGCCGTACCCGTGCCTAAGCCCATGCTCCTGCCCAACCTCGAGAAGAAACCTGCGAGATTACAAGAGAGTGACTATTCGAAACCCGGAATTGTCAGGGTATAAGAACCCTAGGCATACTACTGACAACATGCCTGCACATCAGTGTATGAAAAGTTAAAAGTGATATAACATTTAAATAAAGCCGCATTTAATAGAAAATGCAGCAACTTTTAATTTTAGTTCCCATTTAGTTCAAGCTTTAAAAACGCCTTTGTTTAGGTTTTTCCGTACATATTTTGGAGATAAATTGACTTAGACTACTTTCATGAAAACTGAATTTCAATTGAATATGCCATTCAAGCGAAATATTTCCCATAGCTGTACCTGATCTGGCTACACATCCTTTGGCACGTGTGTGTGTGACAGCATGATGTTTATTTTACAGCCAGGCAGCTGCAGCGCTGGCCTGAGAATGGAGAAACAAGAGTTTGGTGGCTTGATAAAACCTGGAGTGAAAATTCTATCAGTAGATCAGGGAAATCATGTTCAGTGTGTCTTCAGAAATAAATAAGCAATTCTCAGACTGAGTAGCATCCAGACTCTAGTCCAAAGTTACTATAAAGTCCTGTGCAAAAACTGATGCCAGATTCAGAGTAGTTCATGAATGCAGCTAAGTAGCTCTAAGATGATGAAGACATCTTACGAAATAACGAGGCCAAAGCTGAGAACCGAGGCAAGTCACACAAATAATGCCTCAAAGTGCAACAAAACCTGATTTTGGGATGTTATTTGAAATACGACTTATTTTTGGTTTTTGAGAACTTTGAACTTGCAGTTAGGCCTCAACTCTTCACCTCAGGTATAGACAGTTCTGAAAATGACCCTTTAATACCATGTTTAAAGGTGCTTCTTGTACAGGTGAGGCACCAATTTATTTTTATTTGTCCTTCCTTCTGATCGACTTTTAGGCATAGAGATGAATCATTAAATTGCTGGAGAAAAGACTTCTGAACTACACTCCAACCAGCCTGGCCACCGTCCCCAGGGCAGTTATAGGATAAATATGCTGGAAGCCATCCCAGGATGGCGGCTGGGAACAGACGTCGTAGATTTACGAAGGGAAAATGATGCCTGAGTAACCCAATCTCCTTCCATAAGGAGATGACTGGCTTAGGCAAGAGCAGCAAATGTTGTTTACCTTAACTTTAGCAAAGCCTTTGACACGGTTTCTGTGGTGTTCATAGTATTATCATTAAAAGGCTGAGACATGCTTTGGTTAGATGGATTACAAAGCCAGTGGACAATTGCCCATACCATGAGGCTCGAGGGGTTGTGATCAACAGTATGAAGTCCCGCTGGAGCCTGCTTACTAGCGGCACTCCTCAGGAGTAGCTGATACTACTTAAAGCATCTGGGCATAGATGATGGGACAGAGGGCCACACGGGAAGTTTGAGAAGGACCCAAAAATCTGGGTGCAGGTGATTTGTATGGCTGTTTTTTCAAGGAAACTCAACAGGCTAGAAAAATGGGCTGACTTCTGACAAAGTTCAACAAAGGCAAATGCAAAGTCATACAGCTGGTGACAGAGTAACGCCATGTAACAGCACAGGCTACGGCCAAATGGCAAGGCAGCAGACCTGCAGAAGAAGACCTGAGTTTCCGGTGGATGGCAAGTTGACCATGAGTCAACAGTATGCCTTGTTGCAAAGAAGCCTAGAAGTGCTGTTTGTCTTAACTAGCAAAAGGTAAAAGGAAGTGATTCTTCCCTTCGATTCCAGCACTTGTGTGACCACATCTGGATACACCTGGAGTTGGGATCTCCACTACAGGAAGGAGGCTGACACACGGGAGTAAGTTCAGTCAAGGTCCACCAAGATACTCAGACCACAAAATATACAGAAGAACTGAGGCTCTTCAGTCTTAAGAGTGTGGGAATGGGAAATCTTATCAGTGTTATAGAAATAAGAATATAGAATAGAATTTCTATTGAATACAGAAATTCTATATATTCTATAAATTCAATATAGAAATGAGGGAACCAAACTCTTCTTGCAGATCATACTGACAGTATTAGAGACAATGGATACAATTAGCCACAAATTAAATTTAAACTAGATATTGGGAGACACTTTTCACAATGGGTAGTCAAACATCGGACCAGGTTGCCCAGAGAGCTTGTGGGATGTCCATTGCTGAAGATGCTCAGAATTCAACTGGACAGGGTCCTGAGCAACCTGACCTAAGTTGGGCTTTCTTTGAGCAGGCATTTAAACCAGAAAGTTTTCAGAGGTGGCTTCCATCCAAAATTACTCAATAGATCTAAACACGTGCAACAGACTTAAGAGAAATGTTGAGTCACCATCCCTGGAGCTATTTAAAAGACATGAAGACGTGGCGCTTAGGGACATGGTTTAATGGTGGACTTGGGAGTGTTAGGTTAACAGTTGGACTTGATGATCTTAAGGCTCTTTTCCAACCTAAATGATTCTATGATTCTATGAATTTAACTATGTAATCAGTGTCAAAATAGCAAAACTAACTTTGCTTGAAGGAATGAATGCACCAATATATGCTGGAGGCCACCCAGCTGAAAAACAGCTTGGCAGAAAAGGCCCTGGGCATGCTTGTAGACATTGAACAGGAACCAGCAATGTGCCCTTGTGGAAAAGAAGGCTGATGGTATCCGGGGCTGCATTAGGCAAAACATTGCCAGCAGGTCGAGAAAGGTGATCCTTCCCCTCTGCTCAGCACTGGTGAGGCCACACCTGGAGTATTGTGTCCAGTTCTGGGCTCCCCAGCACAAGAGAGACATGGACATACTGGAGAGAGGCCAATGAAGGGCCACCAAAATAAGTAAGGGATGGAGCATCTCTCCTATGAGGAAAGGCTGAGAGAGCTAGGACTGTTCAGCCTGGAGAAGAGGAGACTCAAGGAGATATTATCAAAATACATAAATACCTCTAGGAAGGATGCATAGAGAACAGAGCCAGGCTCTGTTCAGTGGTGCCCAGTGATAGGACCAGAGGCAACAGGCACAAACTGAAGCATGGGAGCTTCCATCTGAACACCAGGAAACACTTTTTTACTGTGAGGGTGACCCAGCACTGGAACAGGTTGCCCAGGTTGCTTGTGGAGTCTCCATCTTCGGGAATATTCAAAAGCCATCTGGACATGGTCCTGGGCAACTGGCTCTAGGTATCCCTGTTTGAGCAGGGGAGGCTGGACAAGATGACCTCCAGAGGTCCCTTCCTATCTCAATCATTCTGTGTGATTCTGTGTGTAAATTAAGATGTTTTAATGGGTCCGAAGGACCTGGTAAGGAGTCCTTATAGAAGGAAAAAAAAAAAAAAAAAGACTTCTGTGAAAAAGAAACATACTGTAAAAAGAAACAAGCGTTTCTGTACTGGAAATGCAACATATTGCCAGAGAAATGGAAGAGTATTGGAGATAGAAAGAATGCAACATGGATAAGGATAGTTCCATCATATGCAAAATACCAAACAATTCTGGGAACACAGACAATTCAACATTCACTGCAAAGGAAAAGTAGAAGAAACTTTTCAAAATCTACCATTAGACTGTAAAATGCGCTGCAAAGGTCTCAGTGGTCTTGTTTTGTATAATCTTGACACATTACCATATGCAAGTCCTTACCTCTGTTATGAGCTATGTGTCCCAAATTAAGTCTGCACATTTGTACGCTAGTAACCATGCACATTACAGGTCCCTGGAACAAACGAGCTTTCCATGTAACTACACAGAACTATTAAAAAACATTAAGTAGGTCTTTCAAAACTCAGGAACTGAGATGTCAAAATACTTTTACACCCTAAGATACAAGAAACCTGCTGGTATCCAGTGATCTCTAGAAGTGCTGTGAGGACCTTTCTGCTCCTTCTATTTTAAGTCCAGTTGTGTGATGAACATTATCAATGCACTCCGTTGTACAACAAAGAACTATATCATGAGGTAACATGAATAAAATTATATATAACCATGGCACCATACAAAAGCTTTTCTGAGAGACAGGTCGATTGCTAACTTTTACAGGTAACACAGGGCTGTTTCAATTATCTACAGAGTATTCCTCTAAGTACCTGCCTGCTAATATGCTTAAATTCTCTCAGCATCTCTGCCTTCAGCATATATTTACATTTGTATTTACATCGTCTTTGTAGCATTAAAAATAGACAAAAAATCTCCTTCTTAAGGTATCTTTCCATAAAGTAATTTTAAAATACTTGGGGTTATTCATAGCTTTCCATTTCGCCAGAGGTACCAAAGCTGAGGAAGTTATATTTTATAGGACAGAAAGACATATTCTCCTTCTATATGCTCCTTCGGTTTGCTGACATTCTACTACTTACTATTTGAACCAGTATGAGAGAACTAGAAGACTTTCTACAGTTTATTACCTTTTATTATTTAAATTTTTCATAACTATACCTTCCTACAAATACTAGAGTGCAAAAGAGCTTTCATCATCTACTACTCAAAACAAACATTTTCCACAGGATTTATGATTACTGACATTAATCTATTTAATAAATAATGATGTTAATGATGGAACTCTTATTTCGATTGTATACCCCATCATCAAAACATTTATTATTCCACATACAGGACTATCTTCTCATGCGGCTCTATCATCCATAAGTTTTCTCTAAATATTTTCAGAAAATGCATAATTTCAATTGAATTCCTTACACAGGATATGAATATTGGATTTATTATAAGTATCATGTGTTGAAATTTTACATTTTCCAAAAATGTTTACACTGTGAAAAAGAAAAGGAGGTGTGTTCAGACATGGCCATAGAAGCGAGGAAAAGGAAAGTAAAGATGTACTTAACTTACACTTAGATTCTTCAGCCTTTTTTCTTACCTGAGTACCCAAACAAGCAACCATCATGTGAGTGAGAAGTTTAGCTGCAAACATTGCACACCTGGTGCAGAAAAGGTGGGAGACAATAGCCAAAGTGAAACCTACACAGAAACAACAACAACAAAAAAAAAAGGGAAATTTAAAGCTTGGGCTAATAAACTACGCTACATAAGAACAACAGTGCTGGATCTCTTGAAGGTGCAGATGATTAAAAACCAAAAACAACCCCAAGCCTTACAGAGAGAATATGTTCACTTTGGTTCACATTGGGATCGCTCATGAATTTATTACTGAAGTACTAACATCTATTTAACTTTTTCATAGGCTTGGGAGCTAAAATAATTGCATAATGTAAACATGACATTTTTGCAAAGTTTCTGTTTTTAATTTCTGCGTGATATGGATGATTGTCATAATAGTTAAACATAAAGCAAAGGTAACTCTTCAGTGTTCATATTACTGCATCCAAAAATGCTTTTAGAAACAAATAAATAAAAAATTGCCTCCAGCTGGGTAGCATGGCTTTAGGAGATAGCTAGAACCTTCTAAATGCCAGTCTCCCACTTCATCTGTGTTCAGCGTAGAAATCTGTTATAGCAGTACTCAGAAAGAATAACACTACTTTTCATTTCACGAATTCATTATGAACATGAACAGAACAGAAACGGGAAGGTCCTCTTACCTACCAGTAAGTAGTTCTTGGAAGAAGGACCCTGGGAAAGCTGAGCCACTAAGGAAAACACTGCTAATGCTCATGTAGAGGTAATTGTTTGTGCACTTCCCCACCCCAGGAAGGGCAGGAATTTGGATACTTAAGGCAGATCTTTTATTATCTCTTGAAACAGACTGGTTGCTCAACTACAAGTATTTGGAAGATATGAATGAAATAAATCATTGCAGAAAGAATTCTTTCTAAACCTTACAAAAATTAGCTAGTGATATTTATACAACTGTCTACGTAAGAAAACTTCAGAAATAATAATATTCCATTTCACTCTACTGTGCTATTTTTTCTTTTTTTTTCTTTTTTTTTTTTTTAATTCTTCACACCTAGGTGGAGATGTTAAAGAAATAAATAATATCCGTATAGCTCTTACATCTAAAGCAATTTGTTAATCACTAGATTTAAATACATATAATTACAAAAGGAAACACCTTCAACCAGCCAAAGAAGCTGAAAGGCATTGCAGGTATATTCAAGGCAGGTATATTTAGACAGGCTAAACTGTTCTAATTTTTAAAATACATTCTTATGACACATGACTACAGTAAACGACTAGTGCTGAACAAGGATCTGTAGGTCTTTATTGCTTCCAGTTCAGCAAAATATTTCTCTTAGCTTCAGTTTCTACAGCATATTGGCTTACTTTGTATTGTTTTTTCATTCAGTTCCTCTAGCATTTTGCATTCTATGGCATATTTGCTCATCAATTTACTTTCTTTTTCCTATAAACCAGTAATTACGTTTGTTTATTATAATTTGTCTTTTTTTTTTTACTTTCACTAACACGATCTAAGTTAGAGGCTTAACTGTATTTTAAAATCTGCTTATTTTTATCTGCTAAAAAATTCTTTCATTATTGTTAGATAATACAATTAATTTGTATGAAGTAGGTGAAAACCAGAGGGTTTTCTTCTCTTTCTTTGTCTCCCTTTTTATGGCTGAGGTTTTGAAATAATTAAGGAGCCTAGGTTTAGTCTGTTAGGGCAGTTTGCTGGCAGGGGATAAATAGGGGACTTAGCTGCTTGCACCGTTTTTGTTACTCATACAGTGATGATCTAGTATAGAATTCATAAACCTCACAAGGAGCAGAACCCCACTGAAGTGCCTTCAGGTTAGACTAAGAATCCCTTTAGCATGTTTTCTTAGTGATGCTCTTACTCTTAGGTTCCTGCTTGCACAGTGCCTATCAACACAACAAGAAAAAATCACTTTCACCTGGGATTGCCTGCAACATAATAGTGAACCGACTGCAATGCGAAAAGTGTAACTTCCATCTCCTCCAGAGGCCAAGCTGAGTTTAAAACTTAGATCTCCCACCTCCTGTCTGACATTCTGGGACTTCTGCAGACGCTATCGTAGCTGCCAATGAAGTGAGTCATGATCCGCAGGTTAAACTCTCGGGCTTCTCCCAAGATATTAGGTAGCACTTAGGCAGCAAAGTGCTGGAGCTCTACACACATGATATGGAGTCTATCTCCCTCAAGTTACTGAGTTTCTGAGTGTAAACTGTCAACTAGAATTATCAAAGAGCTTTCAGGCTAGGTAGAAAAGTGTCTGAAAGATTTGACAAAGAGGACAACTGTACTACTGCTAGAGACACAGGTGGATTTAGGATTTTTAAGTTTCTTCCCCCACATGAATGACATATTTCTCTTTTGTACAGTTCAGTAAAACATCATAACGAAACCCATTTCTTTGCTGGACTTTTTTTTTCAGTGGCAAAATTTGTCAGTGTGCAAATACCGGACCAGAGAGCAACTTTAATACCAGGAAGTTAGTTAACATTCCTCCAATAACCTTCCAAATAAGAAGATTGTCATCAGTTACTAAATTTGCTAAAAAACAATCAGTCTTACTGGCCATCAGTTGTTATTAACGAGAAAACTGTCTTAAATCAACTGACCTGAGATGCAGATGAATCCAGAAGAGAAAAAAGCCTCATTGTATGAAGACAAGTTATCTGTTTGGGCATAAACTGCATAAATGGACATATGAGAACAAGAGCATTCCACGTAGTCTGACGTGTCATCAACCACTCTGCAGAATCCGCTATCTGACAGCCAGCTGCAAAACAAAAGATTCACAAAGTTGGAAATGGACTTGTGTAACTTACATGGTAAGCAGGCTTGAAAATTGTTGTATCTCTGAAATACCAAGTTTTCTAAATTATTCTGTAAGTGTTCTGTGTAATCTTTCAGGTGCAGTTCTCAGAATAGCACATTGGCATGAAACTAAAACACTGTTTATAGCTTTTTTTTACTTTTATGATTAAAAAAATTTGTAAATATATGATAAAGAACATTTTTTCCACTAGAGAATTTTTTGTGGCCATGTTTTTAAAACTTCTACAAGATTTACAGGTCTGTCTGACTTTTCAAGTACTTTGTTACTTAACTTGCACAATACCTTACCCCATGATGGAGAACATTTCATTTTATACTGCTATTTGTCATTTTGAAACTAAAATTAATGTTTTGTTTTCTTTCAGTATTGCTGAACTGATTTTGAAAAAGGATACTACAGGTGACATCCTAAGCCATTTCTAGTGGAAATCACATCTGCTCTGTGATATAGCTTCCAGATAAAAGGAGATCATGCAGGTAAATTCTGCTGCACCTCCTTTCTGAAGAGCAATAGTTTATATCAGTGACAGACTGATATAATCCAATCAGTCTAATGAAATCCTATCTAAACTAACTAGATCTCAGCAGGATACAGAACATAATTCTCTCCAAATTCATTTATACTGCGTGAACAGGAAGGACACAGGGTAGTCTAATAATGGGGCATTGAAAAGCATACACAGAAAACTTTATTCCATGGTTTGCAATGGTATGAGTAGCAACAAGAATGGAAAATGATCAGCAATTCACCATTTCTTCTAAAAACCAGGAGACATCAACTTAAGCTAGTAGCAAAAAAACCAACAGGAGATGGCTTTTTTGTCAAAAAGAAATAGCCCTATAGAGATCATTGTCAAAAGATGTGCTAAAATTCTGGATGGTGCAAGGAAAGACTAGACAAGTTTGTGGTAGACAAATCATCTGGGGTATTAAATACACTAAATCATATTCAGCTCATAGAGTCATACTATTAGGGGAGCTGCTATTTATGCTTGTCCTGATCTTACTCTTCCCTGGGCATTTACTTTTAGCCACTACTGGTCTAAATAAATCCCCAGTCTGCCCATTAAGTTTTTTTTTGTTCACTTACACAGTGTCTTTCACAGACCCAAAGAGTGGATATTAGCAAATTAGGAACAGTGACTTGAAGCAATACTGGAGCTGTAGGTTTAATTCATTACTTTTGTAAGAATGGACTTGAAGTGTTGTCCGACAACAATTGTAAGGAGTACAAAGTCATTAATATTAATGAAGTGATGCAATTCTGGGATTTACTAGCAATGTGTTAGCATTGCCTAACACATCATTACATAATCTAAATGGTATTTTGGTGAAAAAAGTCAAGAGTAGACGTCTGAGAAATGTCTGAGCTAGAATAACTACGCATTTTATTATATGGGAAGTTTTAAGTGCTGGTACAAAGGCCAGAAAAATTAAAGAAAAAAGATGGATAGGAAATGGAACAATCTTATACTTGCAAATAATCTAATCGGGGTTATCACATCATATGTAAATACACGGGTTCACAGTAGAAACTGGAAAACGAAACAGATTAATAAAAGAACCTTTCAGCAGCTTGATTCCAGAGGAGACATAGAGATTTTTGTGGAACAATCCGACTTCCTGTAGTATAAATCCGATAAATGACTTCATTGTTTTCTTTCAAAGGGTGTGAACTCCGACCCTTCAAACTCATAGAAAAAACCTGAAACAACACGTACAATGTAAATACAAATTTAATATTAAAATTCAACAGTCAGGGCTCATTTTAATCAGACACACACACAAAAATATTCACATTATTTCAAATACATTTAAGATGTTTTGAGCAATATCTAAATTAAACTAATTTCTTGAAAAAATAAATTGCATTATCTTCAAACCTTGTTCTTCAGGGCAAGTTCTTTATCTCCAGTAAGGAACCACTGCTGACTGCTGTATTCTGTGAACTGTACAGATTCACAGTTCATTTCTTGAGGAGGCGATAATACACCAGAGACCTCTAGTAAATGTTCAGGTACTTGAATAGAATCCCCATCTTTTCCATCAAATCTGTGTCCATTGATTTGCTGAGGAAACCAGTTGTGAGCCATTATTGCAATGTACGGGCAGCTGTCAAGGATATTTTTACCTCTGTTGAAATGGAAAAGCAATAGGGCTGGTAAGTGGAACGGAGCTTTCGCTATTCTTCACAGAATGACTCTAAAATGTATTTGTAATTAATACTTTATTCCTCCATCATTTTTAGGCTTTATGACATTTGATAGACAGACAGTTTCAGTTTCTGTGAAAAAAAGAGGGGCTGAATTATTGTGTACTTCAGCTTCTCCTTTTCCCCTCTGGGTTTTGCTCACTATGATCTGCAACCAAAACCCCTCTATAGCAAACTACGTTATCAAAATACTCATGTTTATAACCTGATGCAGAAATCAACCTACAAGAATGAGAGGCATTAAAATGGATGACCTTGCTTTACCTCTTATTCCCAACAGGTGATGCAAAAAAACTTGGAATAACGAATTCAAACTTTCAAGTTCTAGACATTTTTTGGGATAGTGCTGATATTTATGCCATTTACTGTCTTTTGGCCAAGATGGGCTTCACACCCCCCACAACTTAGGAAATGGCAGGAAAAGTTACATCCTTAAAAGAAGTTGAGATAGAAATCTAACCCATGCTGATTTTCTGAGGGGAAAAAGGGGTTTTTTTTTCTAAATTCAACTACCAATTGTTTAATAGATTCACACTGGGAGAAAACTACTGTTTAAAACCATCTGTCTCATAAAAGAGTGTCATCTACTTCTGCAGTCACCTATTTCCCCGGCCCATTAGCCTGACTACAGGGTATTATGCTCTTGCAGACAAAACTAGCAATTTGAAACTCCATGTAAAAATTTTTAAATAATGTTCGAGTGAGCAAAACCAAGCGCACAGAAATTGCCAATAGAAATTTTGGGTTACTTACTCTCATCTAAGTCTTAGAACATAGCCCTCCATCATACAATTACATATTATTTCTTAGTAAAATTAATGAATCCTTTTCCAGGCAATATTTGAGCTAAAGGTGAATTAATACATCCCAGATCTCCCGACTCCTACTCCCACAGCTACCCGTATCAGTGTACCAGGTATTTGTGACACAGCTCATCGTGCCAATGTAGTGCTTTATAAGATTGTGATAGAGTGCAACACATTTTCATACAGGTAACATATTAGATGATAGACAAGTCCCTTTTCTAAAAATGTCATTTAAATTTTACTATATTGGTAAATTGTCATGTATTTCTAAAACATATTATGAATTCAAGATTACTAACCTTTCTCCTGGTGATCCACACATTGCCCCAGTCAACAGGGAAAAGGCAAACTTCTCAGTCACCTCAGCAAGCAGGCTATATCCCCGCGTGTCCTCGCGTTTCGGGCTAGCCAGAGCACAGAGTATCTCATAGAAGAGACTTCTACTTCTATCAGTGAGTAACTGTTTTTCACCTACATCTGTAACCTAATGAGAGGAGGAGAAATCAAACAGCATTTATGTGCATAAGTCTGCTTATAACATTCCATCCCAATGTTCAGTCTGAAAGTTCAGATTGTCTTTTTCCATCTTCCTAGCACCGCTGCTGAGGCGTGAGGCGCAGTCTATGTCAAAACTAGATAAAGATATGCTTACTATAGGGATTTGACTATTAAATAAACCATGTGGCATTTTTCATTCTTTCACAAATCAAAGATTGTTGAGTCCTGAGATTTTTTGACATTATTTTCTCTGTTTTCTGTGTCAAAATGGCAGCAATCACAAATGAACTGTCGTTCATGAATATTGTTACACTCTCTGTGTCTATGTATTTAAACATTTTCCAGCTCCTGTGCATTATTCCACAAGTCCAGAAGAGCCAGAAAGCCATCAAACTAGTCCCAGAGTTTTCACAGAACTTAGTCGAATGCTGAAGTGCTCGGCTACCCTGCCAACCCGATTCCCAAAGCTACTGCAGGAAAAAAGACAAGCTGCATGCCTGGTTACGAGCACAGCAGACTCCAGCTGGCCCTGGTAGGATTTGCTTGTGTGTTGACTGCGGTCAGCTGTGAAGATATGAGTAAACCTTGGGCCTCGCTCTCTTATGCCGGGGCTAAAACCAACAGAGATGTGGCCTGACAATCAAGAAACCATAATAAGCTCTATGAACGTATGGCACCAATGGGAAAATTTTGCACAGCAGAGAATCTTGAGCTACCGGTACACGTGCAAAATTAATACTGGTTGCTCTTTTCAACCTATTTGATTTTTTAATCAAATAAAACTAGTGGCAGACAAACTCCTTCCTTGATTGTGCGACTTCACAATTTCTATTTTTACCTTTGCAGTTACCTTTCTATTTTTACCTTTTTACCTTTACCTTGCGTCCACCTCACTGCTGCGGATGCTAACCTGGATATTATCACAGGCCTACGTGTTACTATGCTCTTATTAAAGTCATTGGTCATTCAAGAAAGAGCAGGAAAAGTTTACCTTGTCTATTATATGCATCACAGCAGTAAGCTGCTCTTCTGTATTTTCTGAGGCCACTTTGACATTCAGGTTCTGGAGGACTCTGTGTAAAATGGTGTCATCGAGAGGCTGATGCAGTTGATCAATCAGCCCCCAAACTGGCAAGGAGTCCAAATCTGAGACAATGGTGACGTTAGCAATACCATACACCTCATCTACTCTGGCACCGCCTGTGGGATTAGAAAGTACAACCTGGAAACGTTTAGGAAACGGGTTTAACGATCCTGTCTTTGGAGTCAGGGTCACATCCAGAAACATATTTCTCTGTCCAGGTTCAAAAGTCAATAAACCTTCAGATCTGGCAAAATCTTGTCCTGCCACAGCTGGAGATACGAAGGTCCGACCAATAGGTTCAGGTTTTTGTAGCTCCTTAAAACAAACCAAAAGAGTTTTAGGTAACATTATGATAGATACAATTGTTCAAAACCAGATCCTGTAGAACACACGTACTTTAAATAGGTAAAATTTAAATGTGTAAAAAAGAAGTCCCCTTTCAAAATGCAGTTAAGAATGATATAACAATTACATTAAATGAAATACCTCCCTGAAATAGCAATCTGTCACTTGTGGTTAGTGACAACCTAGAGGAAGAATTATATATATTGTCAATAGTAAACAGGATCCCTCTCTTTCTTTTCCAGAAAAAAATTCACGAAGCTTTTCTGGGTGAATAGATATTACAGAAATGTTAGCATATCCATAGGGCGAATTCTGGAGGGGCTGAGGTAAGTTTATGTCTGCAGCATGATGTCCCTCAATTCAGGGTACAGACAGGAATCACAGATACATAAAAACTAAACAAAAGACAAGCAAAGGTTTTAGAAATCTGTGCCCAAACCGGTATCAATTCATGATATTTTCAGTCCCAGTATAAATACTTAAAAGAAGAACAATCCAACAAACACTATAGAATACACATGCAAGGCAGACAGATGAACTTAACTAGGAATGCTATACGGCCTCATTTCCCTGTGAAGTAGCACTATTTTTACCTTCCATGAGGTTTGCAGATACTGTTTCATTCTTCACATTCTTGCTCTTTTTGTCAGTTGCCATAACCTTGACATTATATCTAGTAATATAATAAACTTTCCTTAATCGGAAACTAACATTCTGGGCTATTATTCAAATGTATGATTTTTCAATAGTATCTATTAATTTAATAAGTACAGATTGTATACTGACTGTTAAGTAATCTTGAAAAGGTCTCCTACTGTAAAAAAAAAGGATTTTAATTTGTGAAATACTAGACCCCTTTTGAAAACATTTAGCTTTAACTAGTAAAGTTTGCTTATGGAATAAATCAGATATTTTTTGAGTTTGCAGGAGAACGTTGTAAATCAATGTAGTGTGTATCTGTTCAGAATTGCTCTAGAACATGATTACATCATCTATGCAAATTCCAGTAAGAAGTTTCCTTTTGTCTATCCCTCCCAATTGAGAATTAGGACACAGGAAAATAAGTGGTAGTAAAAGCACTAGTGACAAGAACCATGTTTAAGAAACCTTTGTAGGAATGAGATAAACATGTGTTTCCAGTTAGTGCCTCACACTTCCCGTCTGCCATGACCTCTTATTTTACAGGTACCAATAGTACCAATACTTTGGTACTTGGTCATGCACACTCAAAATCTAAAAATGTCCAAAGAAGGGCTGTTATATAAAAAATACAAGATAAGGAATTTTCCCCTATATTTTAGCCTAAATATACACCAGACAGTAGCAATTTCTCCTCCATTTAATAGCTAAATTATAATGAACTCTTGGCTGGAAAGAATGTGAAAATTTGTTACCACACAATCTGACTAAAACACTGGCCAGCTACTGTATAATAAATGCATGGAAACACCATGGAATCCTATGCAGTTAAAACACATATGCATGCAATATAACAATAGAATGCAAAGCCTTATATTATAAAGGGTGATGGAAGTACGCCGGTCACACAACACTTTGTTGTAACAACCCTCCCCAAAATAATGCTTCTAGGTATAAAATCCCACATATTCTACATCCCAAAGGTAGATCAGGCTAAGCAGTATTCCAATGCGATGGCGAACTTAGAGGAATCCCTCTTGCAGCCTGTGCCCCGATGTCGGAGTCACAACTATAAGGAAGTAGAAGGAATCATGTTTTTGCAGCTGTGTTACTTCTGCTAAAGGAGAATCTTCATCATCTGTCAATAATAATGAGGTATTCATTTAGAGATAAAAGGGTCAACAGTTAGAAGAGTCTGGTGTTACAGCTGTAAACATAAAAATGAATGGGGATGATAAAACATTACACTCATTACAGTCACATTTACTTTAGAGAATGAACAATGATTTAATGATAAAAATAACACTAAAAATAAGTTAAGTAATAAAAATGATAACAAAAGTCTTACCTGCATGCTGTAGCTAACCATTGTGGTTACTAATGTACTAGAATCTCTAAGCACTTGCAGACTGATTAAAGTTGTCTTCTTATGAGCTACAGCAAAACGAGATCCCACAGCAAAATATACTAAGCCATGAGGAGCATCACTTTCAAGGACTGTTATAAAAGCAAATCTGGCACTGCTGTTCAATGCAGCTCCTGTGCTTACAGCATATAGCTCAACAAAAAAAAATGTTTCAAATTCAGGTACCTGTAAAAGAGGGATGATTTTCATATCATTATAAGACCTACTAATTCATTTCAGCTTTTAAAAATGTATATATTATTTTGTATGCGCAATGGATTACTCATACTAACACTTACCAGAAGCATGCTTCCTGAAATGTGCAGGAAGTACAATGAAGTATATCCTAAAAATAATATTGCAACAGGCACCACTCTGTCATGTATAATAATGAAATCTCAGGTTTTCGCATGGAACTTATTGCAATAAAGTAGCTATTTATATACTACATGTATTGCGGCTGTAAATTTGCCATAATACATGACAGCAGTCTCTCCAAGATTATGGATTTACGTAGATGTATATCTTGTAAGGAATTTGCTCTTTCATTTTCTTTTTGCCTTACAAAAAGGCACGTACACACCTACTCACCTGTGGAAAAACTGCACAGAAGTCTAAGTACGCAGTTTTGAAACTGCAATTAATTAACTTGACTGTATTCAAGTATTGAACTTAGGTAAAGTTCTGAAAAACATTTTACATACAGCCTTAGTGTTTAAACACTAACATATTTATGCAAGTTTTTACAAGCAAATCTGAGAGACTTTAACACTTAACTGATGTTATCGAAAATCCCAAAGCTTAGAGATACTATCTGAGAGACTTTTGTGAGGTTTAAGATACAGAGAAATCTTCTGTCCGTCTGGAAATACAGGGTTTATAGTGTATATAGACATATTAGTGTTCATATGTCAAAGAAGTAGCCTAGTCAATTCTCCATTCTTAATACTTGTTTATTGAAAATAAGAGAGCAATATTAAATTACAATATGACATGCTGCTTCATCTTTGATTTTGTACCTACAATACAAACATAGCATGTTCAGAAATAGACATCTGAATACTAAGATTCCAGAACTGATTGGAAATATGTTATTTGTACCTATGACATGCACTCATGAATCAGCAAACTTGCAAAAAAAGTAGTTCTTTACAAGACAATAGCATTACAAAAAAATTATGATCATTGAAGACAATTTTTTTATTAGTAAAGATAGCTTTTTGTTTCAGGTCTGGATTTTTGGAAATCCTACTTTAATCCTAGGAAAGCAGGATTCAGCTCTTAGCTACTGAAGTCAGTAGAGCTAAGTAAAAACTTTAAAAAGCTAGAATATGTCATACCATATGCCATAAAAATGTAAAATATTTATTGAATCTATTTATTACTTCATCATTTCATAATGTATTTGTTTATAAGCTATCTTAGGGAAGCAGAACTGGAAGAAGAATTGGGAAATATATGAGGGGTTAAATAGTATATATTTTTAATTGAGTTGTTGTTAAGTAATTCTTTAAATGGAATGATCTTGACGAATTGATGACAGGCACAAATTTACTGGAATGCCACAGGGAACTTTAGCCTTCAATTAGCACCTGTTAGGGTGGCACACGCTTGTGCTTCATGCGGTACAACTGCATGTCTCTGCAGCTGCTGCACTGCTGTCATTAAATAATGATATCACTCCTGCGGACTAAACAGGTTCAAAATCCCAGTTTACTCAGCGAGGCAGCCTGTGCCCTGCTCATGTATATATTTTATTCATTGGCTCTGTAATGTAAAAATAACATCAGAAGATGAAGGAGGAAAATGGCCCTCTTACTGAATTAAGAGAATGCACCCTATTCCCTAGTGGGAAACCACTATTTCCCACATCCTACATCTTGCGTTATTTTCTAGAATGTAGTCAGAAAAACTGCGGAAACCTTCTCATCTTGTCCTTTTCCATTCCCCAGACCACAGCTTTGCCACCAGCCTGGCTGTTAGGATAATTTCTCAGAAAGAAAGACCTACAAACATTAATCCTTCCTTTCTTAAGCGACTACTCTAACCACTAGGTGTTCACACAAAAATACTTCTTTCCTTCTCTTTTCAATAAAAACGACTGAGTGCTGTGCTTTGTGTCAATTCAATGACATCTGCATTTTTGAGTGCCAGCTGGGCCTCTCAAGGCTCTTAGGCTTAGGCATACCCAACAGACAAATGCCAAATGGCTTTAGTGGATGATGGCTTCTAAATTGAACTTCGCTACTCACAAGCTGGATGTACACAGCGACAGATTTTTAGACACCGAGAGATTCTTACGCAGCTTTATGATTGAGCAGAGTTTTCACAGATCATTGTGCTAGATTTAGGCATGTAAAATTATGCACAGGTTGCAATAAAAGTTTTTTGTTGAATGAAATGTTGTTACTTACAGGATATGCTTTCCATAAACCACGCTAAGAATTGGTTTGATAGATGAAAAATTTACTGTGTGAAGGATATGAGTCCAGTATAGAAATATGTATCTCACTGAAATAACTCCATTCTTTTTTTATTATTGTTCTATAAAAATCTGAGATCTCCAATTTACTCTTCAAACTAAATAGTTATCTCCTTCCCAAATTTTTACAGTCACAAGGGAGGTAGTATAAGCCTGTAAATAAATATGTGTTTGCAGAGAGCAGATGTCAAGTTACCATCTTCAAACTGTGTCCTACACATAAGTTCCTCTGGATCAGAGGGGTTTTTTCATCTTGATAAATTGCAGTTCAACATCATAATGCTGTACACAAATGAGCAATAATTACTTACGTTATCAGGTTTTATTTCAATGGAGATGTTGCATATTGTTTGACCTGCCATGCAGGTAGTGGCTCCCAGCACAGATACAAGTTCGTTCTCCAAGTTCATGCCATCCTTCAGAAGGACAACAGCTGATTTATTAAAGGTCACACGCCAAAAGATCTTCACATCTTCAAAAGCCCTATAAGCAAAACAAAAAGTATACATGTACTGAAGGACAGCACTATTGCTTTAGGAAACATAAACCACAGAGGTAACATATGTTTTTTGTTAATATTCAAAACTTATCACTAGGGAACCAACTTACTTAAGATGAAAAATTCTCTCTTTTTACTTAAATTCCTTCCTCTAAAACCTGTTTAGATTACCAAAAAGCAACACTGGAAGAAAATAAGGCAATTATGGAGACACAGATTCTATTCAATTTTTGTTTCAGAAAACATGAGATTAGCTGAATAAGAGACACTGGTGCTTGGAAGAGAGGGATGTACTTAATACTGTCCTTAATACTATAGTAACCATTTGCCCAGAAAGCCAGGCAGAATTTGGATTTCCTATAAGTTTATTGAACTTTGAGGGCTTGAGCATATTTGTTTAAAGTACACATAAATGTGCAATATATATATGCGTTAATTAGAAAAAACACAGTATCTGTGTGAGTGAAGACATAAGCATAGTGCTGACACTTAGGTACCTTCTTAATTTCTCATTTTAGTATTCACACCCACTTATATTACACAGGGAGATGAGAATTTGAATTACACCTTTAGCAGTATAAATACTTTACCTTAAGCAAAACTTTCACACTTGCTGCCTTATGGTATAAGTTGGAAAACTTGTTTTTTCTGTTTCTGCTTTGTAACGGTACAGTGACAGACCTAATCACATTCACAACTTAAAAGCCCATTTACCAAATTCTGGCAAGTTATTAAAGGAGCTGAAAGGCACAGATTTATTACAAAACTCTACGATAACCTCTTCCACTAACAGCAGCTTCTGTGATTCAACACAGCGTATCTCAGCATGTGGGAAGAGCGCTTGAATCAGCTGTTGCCTGCACCTGTTTGGTTGCCTTGCGACAATCAGCAGCACCTCTCTGTTTTCGGAGTCTTCATCAAGTACAAGACCGCTTTGTACTTCTGGAATGAATCCCAAAATGCCATTCTGAAGATCGCTTCCTAGATAGGAAACAGTCCATGAAAGTAATTAGCAAGAAAGTTAAGCTGAGACTAAATTATAATTTTAATATGGATTACTGCTAAAAAAATGAAAACTAGGTATGAAAAGCATGCTGCAAAAGAACCACTTGGGGATACCTCAGGAAAACTTCTTTTAATATTTCTATTCTTAATTTACACTCCATATTTACCTAGGACGTCAAATGTTGGCATTTCTAAGTTTTATTTTAATCAGTGGAACAACCATTTTTGAAAGTAAATTCCTTATGAGAGTCCTGGCACCACCTCTGTACATAAGCTTGTATTTTCAGCAGCATTCAGCGAACTGATAATTCTGTGTCCCTTGACTTCAAGAGACTAGGTGTTACACTAGTCCAGAACAGCGTCAAAAGCCTTGCTTATAATGCCCTTATGAGATATCCCTTCAGCTATATTATTTTATGTTTACCATAACCCTTAAAACATATTCTTTCTAAACAGAAATGGGCCTCAGCGTGCCCCTAGATGGACAGCATTGCCACAGTAGGTTATGGGATAAAAACGGGCTTCCAAGGACGTGACTTCAGCTTTCTTATTCATCCCACCCACAATGTTGTTGAACCCATCCATTTTCCCAAATTGTTACATCAGCTTTTCTCCTGCATCTTTAACTCAGTGTGTGGAACTAGGAAGCTGCAAAATACTGCATTGTTCTCATGGGAATGTAAGTAACTTCAGCAAAACAGCAGCGGAGGGAAAAAAAAACAGGGTTAATGAGGGGAAACTAATGCCTTCAGAGTGTCCCATTAAATCTTGCTTCTAACGGATTTCTCCTTATGTGTAGTGATGGCTTTACTCTGCAATTGAAAAGGCAATCTGTTTCCAATGCAGGGTTTATTAAATGTCAACATATAACTGAAGATAACAGAAACTGCGTGTTTGCTTATGCGCATGCACAAGTATTTAACCTGTGGTATCTTTCTATCTACACAGTTAAATGCAGATACATAAGTTGTCTCCTGATTTTACTTTATGTACTTGTCGTACTCACGGTGTAACTCTAGAACATGTTAATACAATTAAATATAAGTTCAAATTCCAACCTCTGCCTATGCACATACTTCTTAGGTTAACTTGCACGTACAGGCAACTGGTTACTTGCATGGTGAATTCTAGAGATGGTGCACGTGAAGGGAACTTGTGTTTTACACAACCTGTTCTTGCATACTTAATTCTGGTTGCTGCATACACTCATCCAACAGCACAGTTTAATCATGGTTCTCAATATCTACCTCGTATTGTTAAGACTAAATTAAGTCTTAAATTAAGACATAAATACACAAAACTTCCAGTAAATGTTGGCCCCTTACATATAATTTTCTTGATTAACCTAAACTGGTCCAATTCCCAACTTGTTTCTAAAACTTATTCTATATTGCAGATAAACTTGGTTTATATTCAACGGATCAATCTGATAGATATCTAAAAGCTAAGGGAAATTGGAACTCTTACATCATTTTGTCACAGTAGTGTGTGGTGACTGAAAGAAAAATTCTTCCCTGATGTCTGTGTAAGCCCGTTCCAACTAAACTGCAGATATAAATTGCATAGTATCAAAGAACGAAAACAAGAAACCGTTTTTTATACTTTGCACAAAACCCATACAATATAAAAGTGACAACATGGCAAAGAAAAAAAAAAAAGCCTGCAATGCTACTACACATGAAAGAAAAACACTTAAGCTTGGCCTTTCCCTTCATGAAGTAAAAGAGGACAAGACAAGCAGCATCTCTAAATGTATTTTGAGCTACATTGCTAAGGGATGCATCATGGGCTTGGTGCATTAGATGCTCCCTCTGATATGGAAAACTCAAGATTTGGGAATACAATACCCTGCTTATTATCAAATAGAATTCCAATCTTTATACAAAAATTGCTATGAGAACATGCAGTTACTTACTGTTATTTAATTCAGAAGTATTTTCTGGGGGAAAAAATATTACCTGCAATAATTACTGTTGCAAAAGCAGCAAATCCATATTCATCTTTTCCTTCCACAATCTGAGCTCCACATTCAGGATCTGAGAGGAAAACATAAAACAATTCCTGTCCTTCAGGCTCATTATCATCAAAAATTTTTATGGACATCTTGCTTTCTCTTTCTCCGTCCAGCAAAGTCAGAGAGACTGACTGTTCTTCAAAATCCTCTCCTTCCATTGCCCATGTGAAGTTTGATTTTCCATAAACATTTCCAAAAGGATATGAATCTACTCCACTCTGCGCACTCACTCCCCCAAAGGTTTTAACAGTTACTTCAATATCACCAGTAAAACCCTTGGTCCTTCTGACATGAAGTACCACTGTGTTGGGGGTACTGTTGTTTGCATCTTCTTCAACATAAATAAACTCTGGGCCCAAACTTAGTATTCCGTGAAGAATATCATTAGCCAGGATATTAACTGTTGCAACACTGAAAGCTGGATTCAAACGTGGACTCCAGTCGGGATTCACAGGTTGAACATCCAAAATTTCTACAGCAGTCAAATTTACAAAAAAAAATTCCTCCATTTCAGACACAGTGTCATCAATTATTGATACCTCTATCACAGCGCTTGTCTGAAAACGTAAAAACATAAGCTCTCCGTTGTAGATGGGTATAAAGTCCTCTAGTGGTTTGGCACTTCCCGGAATGGTCTGGTATGTTAATTTAGTGAGATTACTTTGAAAACCAAACAATCTCTGGACATGTAGTGTGACTGCCTGAACATCTTCTTCAACTGAAACAGATCTTGAGTGAAGAGCAAACTGAAAGATCCCCATTGGCTCAATTTCAGCTATCATAAATCCTGACCTGAAACAGAAAAGATATCAAAGCTGAGTGAGGAAGTATGAAATATGAAAAGTAAAACACCCAAGCAGAATAATTTGCAGTGAACAGTCAATGATGGCTGTAAGAAAGTGGGTAAAAAAAATGCTTAAAAGTAGAGGGAAGAAATAGCAACCATACAAGGCAAGATGTAAGGAGCTTCCCTGAAAAATGTTTTTGGAATGATCGGATTGAACAGCCCTCCACAGGCTTAATGCATCCTGAGTGAGCACAGCATACAGATTGAATGATAAATAAAATATGGTCTTCCTGAGAAAATGAAGAGCCAAAGGAAACTATGATGTCTTCTTACTGTGGACACAGTGCAAGGAGATACATTACAACACAGTCACTCCGAGTAACACCAGTTTTAACCATCAAACAAACTTCCCGTACCAAGAGAAAACTGTAGATTAGACGGATGCTAGCAGATCTACAGTTTTAGCCAGGAAGCTAGAGAAGGAAAGGAAGTTATTTTAAAACGTACACTAAGGCTTTGAAATACTAACTGTGCCCTCACAACATTACTCACAGCAATTTTCTCCAGCTCTGAGCCCTATTATCAATATCAATTTAAATTATGTATTAAATTATGCATTATGTATTAAAGATATCCCCCTCTTATTAGAAAATAAGCATAGAGACTTAACATACAGACTCTTTGCTAAACCATGGGTCTTACACTTATCTCTAGAACTGACCCATTATTCAGTGCTAGAGGCTTCCAAATGGCACTACAATTGCAGTGAGTGATTTACGTTAACAAACCAGACCCTTTCCGTGGCTAAGGGAGTCAAAAACTCTTCAAAGTAATTGTGAGCTTTACCCTCTGTGGGATGTAGTCTTAAGTTTTCTAGGAAAGGTCATCCTCGTATACTGAGGGTATTTGACTCACACGGTAAATAGGTGCTCTGAGGAGACCAGTCCTAGACAAGCCTAGGAGAAGGGGTCAATCTCGGGAACTCTGCCATCCCGTCCATTCCTTACTTCCTTCAGATTTGCCAGTGTAACCGTAATTGGGTGAAGCCAATACCCTTCTCCATACGCGGTGTTAACTCTATGTCCATTCTTTTTATAGCACTTTTAGCTATCAATGAGTAAGGAAGAATGAAAAGAAAATAGTTTGAAGAATAGGTAACAACTTAACTGAGATGGAAAACTAGACCAAATGTAATGGGTTTGTTTTTAAGAATAAAAAGGGGGTTTTATATAGATTAGGTATTTTTGGAGCATTTCTTGTTTCATTTTATTTCTTTTAAACAATATTTGTTATCTAAGATCTTCTACATATGGATTTTTTGGGGCCCTAATGAAAACCGCTAGAGTTGCTTTCGTTCTTCAGCTTCCTGGCTAAAACTGTTGATCTTGGTTCTTCATTTTCTTAACTGTCTCCATCATTCCAGACACATTCTAGGCACCTTGGATCCCCGTGATATGAAATACACTGGAACTGGAGAAAAGCCTCACTTCTGATCAGGTCAGACCTGCAGTACTGACACTTGTTTCCCCCTGAGACAAGACATACAAATTTATCAAAGAAGGCACTACAACTTGCTAGCTACCTGAAATTTAACAGGGATTTGTATAAGGTGTATGCCTGTACACAGGTCATAATTCTTACACGTGTGTGCGACCCAAAAGTATAAGTAATATCCTTACCTCAGGCGAGCCCCACCAGACACGTTGCTGTGCACTGCTGTTAAAGTGATGGCAAATGACTCACGTTTATTTAGGCTTGGAGTAGCCTGAAATGAAACTACTTTACTTTGCTCACCAGAGGAAAATACTACAGTACCTGAAGGAAAAGAGAGAGAGAGAGAGAGAGCACAAGTCAAAATCACTAAATAGGAATCCTCTTCTTACCTGGGAACGTGCTGAGATAGGGACTGTAATCACAATCCCACTCCATTTAGGAAGAAGAAATCTGCATGATAAGGTCTTTCCTATATAAAGCTGTCTGTCCTTCAGGGGCATAGCATTGTGCTTACCTCCCAGAACATGTATCTATGAAGCTTAGTTCTTTTTTTTGCTCATGAAATAAATATATCCCTTACAGATAAAAATTGGACCACACAATTTCATGCTAATGACTCTTCATTAGTAGAGGAAGCATGCAGAGGTACAAATAACTAAAAGGTGGTGTCGTCACTTACGCAACGTTCATAGCTGTTTCCTCAGAGAAGCACTTACCGAATGGAGGAGTAATGGTGCCTGGCTGAGCAAGGTCAGTGATCAGGTCTGGTGGGTATCCTGAAATCCAGCTAACTATGACAGAGCCATAAACTCCCTTTCTGGTTATGACAGCCTGGCCTGTCCCGGCTGCAACGTCTGTAAGTCGTAAAACCGCAGATTCAAAGCCAACCTGTGGAAAACATAGCAGATTTTGTTATAGAAAATGGAATAAAAATGGGCAATAACATATGTGAAAGCGTACTATAGTTTGTAAAATAAGCATTTTACAATAATTATGCATGCATATAGATGTCTGTATGTGTATATATACATGCATGTGTGTATATATTTACATACTACTTTCACAAATTTTTAACGATACTTCTAAATCTTACATTTCTGAGAATTAGACCTCAGGGAAAAGGAACCAGTATGACTGAAAACAGTGCATATAGCATTCTGTGTCTGTTGTTTAAAAGAAAAACAAACCAACCTGCCCTTAATGCTCACAGGCAATGGCTGTAGTACTATATATATACACATAGGTCTAAAATAAATTATTAACTGTGTATCCAGGGGAAAGTAAGTTGTTGCCACATGACATTGTTCATGAAATTATTCTTGTTAGTATGATCTACTTTTCTTTTTCTTTGAGCAGCAAATGGGACTGAAAGGATAATTCACACATTCTAAAAGCAGTGATAAATGGCTCTATGGTAGTAAACAATGTTTACGAAAAGACCATTTGAATTAAGTTCAGTTACAAATTAAAAGACAGAACAGTGCTTCAAAACAATTTAAATCATTAAATAAAAACTTCAATAAAATTTAAGCGATTAAAACTCAGCTTGCTATTGTCTTTGCCTGACATACATGTATACCATATCAGAACAGGCAAACTCTCTTTTCTCACTCTCCTACAAAGTAGACAAATGGAAAATTTCCCACTCAGTGATTAACCAAATATACTGTCAACTGCATTAAAACCCAGTATGACTTCCATCTCTTTTTGCACATAATACTGCATACATGCTGTTATCCACTTTGGGGCTGCTATACTTAAAGGAATGACATTGTCCAGAATTAGTTATTTCCCTTTAAGTCTCAGAACTTCCATTTCATGTAAACAAAAGTATAAAGTAACCATAATATTCACACTATTTACATTTTGTAGATGAAGAAACATTTTCAAACTGTATTAACACATTTCTATGAGAATTTGTATCAGAGAAAAGGTAATATGCAGTACAAGTAACAACTGGAAAAGTCTTGTCAGTCATTAAATTGGTTGCAATGATGAAAACTTCAAGGAGCCAACTGAATTCTTATAGCTGCCATCTTTTGTAATTAAGTGTACCTTCCTTCTGTGGTAGAAATGTTACACTGCAGCCAGTCTACTGACCTGTGAATTGACAGCTTCCTCAGGAATGAGCAGAACAGCTGACTTTGCTTCTCCTGATATTTCAGGCACATCCTTGGCACTTCCCCTAACGAGGCTTACATTAATCAGTTCCAGAGTAAAATTCAAGCCCAGTAAAATAAATGCCTTTGAGAGAGAGAATTTAATTAAAAATGTAGACACTTAATTCCACTAAAAACATGATATCCACCAGTTCAAAGAATTAAGTAGCAGAACAATCTGCAGATTTTGTTCTACTTGCATGCAAAAAGAAGTGTTTTCAAGACAAGTGTTTTGTTGATTATGTTTCTCAAGAAACACAGCTAAAACATCAATATTGTGAATGTGATTTACCAGCAGTTTGTTGGAATGTGAGTTTGTAGAACAACTATTGCCATTTTAATAAATTGTATCTAGCGCAGTGAGCCTCAGCTTGATTGTAATCCTTAGGACTAAAAAGATGTAAGATGGATGTAAAAGGATGTAAGACTGTAATAACAATAACAGCCAACTAGGGAACACAGAGAACTGAAGGTAAATTTATCTGCTGCTTTGTGAGTCAGCACTGACAGATCACCATTTACAATCCAAAAGGGAAACTTGAGAAAATATTTGCATACATATAATAATAAAATATTGAACTGATAGTAACACAAAGCAATGACAGAAGGAAAAACTGGATATTTGAACACGTGCATAGCAGTGATTTTGCAATTATTATCTGAAAATGTGATATTTAAACCCATTTCTATTCCATAAATAGGAAAATAATAATAAACTCTCTTTCCTACGGATACTTCTTCACAGTGGATACTTTTGAGAGTTGGAGACCTTATTCCAGAACATTTGTATTGCGATGAACACAAATGAAAACAATAGATATCATAGGAACTAAAAGGATAATACAGACCTGGCTGCTTATTGGCACTTTTTTCACTCCAAAGCTGGCACCATCTTTTACTGTGAGGTATCCCACCTCATTCTCAGGTGCAATTAGCGCTTCTTCATGACGAGACAAGATACGGTACTCAACGATCACTTCTCCAAATGCCCCAGCATGCCGAGTTACGTTAATCTGGACATATCGGTCCAGGTTTCTCTCTACTAATACTGACTGCAGATCAGAGTACAGGGCAAACACTCCATAGGGATCATCATTTGCAAAAACGTTGATCTTTGCAATTCTTTTCTCTTGGTCTAAATCTGCTCCACCTTCTACTGAAATCAGCTGTACCACATAGTTTTCATCCAGTTCTGGAACATCATCAGGTAACAGGTAGATAATTATCTCAGCTGTACTCTGCTGGTCAGCAATGACAACAGATCCCTCTGTCCTAAGGAAGTCACCCGTGATGTCAGATTCACTACGTATTTCCCAGTAAATCTGAAATGCACAAAACGAAAGAAAGCAAAATTACCCACAAAGTCCGAAACTTTTCTATTCGGGATTCAGTATAGGTATGATATGGAATATATCAGTTTTAAGTAGTAAAATAGAAATTTGTTTAGGTATGCATAGAAAGAGGCATACAGACTATCTTACAAAAGGAGGGTATGTTGCTCCTCTAACAGTACTATGAATGTAAAGATTTCCTTTGTGTATCTTCAGAAAATTTATTTAAAACCATATGGAATCTCTGAACCATTAAAAAAAATTATTTCTGTTTTTACATTGAGACATCCTTGCTGATTTTCCTCTTTCCAAGATTCCTCACATCACAGCGGGGTGAAGAGTTCTCATTAAACACAGCAGATGCTTCTATTAATTGATTTTTTTTAATTAAACAAGTAACTGTTAAAATGCTGACTTCTAAACAACTTTAGATAAAAAACAAGTGATGTGAGTGATCAGACAAATAGTCTAATTCTCACCTATAAGTATGCCTGGAAAAAAGCAGATGTGATGACCTCAAAGAAAGCTCACTACGTAAGTATGCTTTGTTTTGTTCTCCCACCAAAAGCACAGGGGGAGAGGGAGAGTCTCCTTCCTGAGGAGAGACTGAATCCGACTCTCCGAACCACAAGTACTAGGGCTGAGTCCTTGCTCAATTCAGTTTAAAGGGAACATTTCAAAAATGAATTTGAGAAACATGCAATTGAAAGGCACAGAAAAAAATATTCCTCCATACATTGTTACTGAGAATGATTGCAGATTATACTCTTTATTAGGAAAAGAGCGAGAATACCGTTATGTTTCCCAGAGTGCCTTGAATTCGCCTGACAAACAGTGTAATGCTTTGTGGCCCTTCTACTGCTGAGGGCTCTGTATAGTTATTCTCAGTTAACGATTCAGGAGCAAATTGTACAATTCCATTGGGATCACCAAACTTCTCTATCTGTAAAAAAGTAAACAAACAAACAAAAAATCAGAAATGTAGAGTGAGTTGTATTCTTCTTCAAATCATTGAGATTTTCATTGCTAGATGCTACAGGGCACATATCTATTAGTTCTTCCTACCGAGTTTTCTCCTCTTAAGACAATTCAACAGTACTTTAGTAGTTAGAACTGAGACTGAGAGAATAAAAAAAACCAGCCCAGCAGACAGGACCATCAAGGTATGAGAAGGGGGTGATACCAAGCCCATGTGCACACACACACACAAACACACGCATGCACACAAAGCAAGACTGTTATATGAAATCCATGGGTAACTTGCTCCTGTGAGAAAATCCTACAATGACACATAAATAAGTTTAAGCAGGATCTAAATCGAACAGGAGTCAAAATATGATGTTGCCAATAAATAAGGAGAGTTTTTAGGCTTGGATTAATAAAAGCATTACATGTAAACAAATTCAGGCGATGACAATGATTCTGCCCACTGAGTTGAGCCTCACTCAGCTTTAAACAATTTTATACCATTATAATGGTCTAAACACATTTCAGAGAGTAAAGTAATTTTGAAAGGATTTGGAAAACATACGCCATGGATATAAGATACTAAGAGACAGCAGAGAAAGTATGAATGTTCTCTTTTCAGATTTTCAGCACCATCCAAGGAAGAAAAGGACAGAATTTCATTTCAAATGCTCTGTCTGAATATTCTGCTATTAAAGCAGGAAATGCTCGGGCACCTTGGGCTAGTGTACAGAAACTCTTCTAACATTGTCAGTTTGCAAACTCAGCCCTCTGGGATAGAGCTCATCCACGTCCACCTGCGTGAATCACTAGCTGCAACAAGAATTCACAGTGAACTGACCTACAACTGAGTTGTAACACCAGTGCTTACTGAGAAGCCAACTCAGGGTGGAACATTCCAGTTCAAGGAATAAACCTGTGTCCCTGAAGGAGAAATTAAGGAGTCTGTGGAAATAGGAGCTAATTCCATCAACGCTTTACAGACCAGGGGAAAAAAAAAAAAATCCAGTTTCTAGGAAAGATTTTTTTTTTTGCAGGCTTCTTATAACAGCCTTACAAATACTTCCTTAGTTGCAATATCCCTAGAGCAATAATTCGTCTTTGACAACTCCCTCTGCCTTCTCCCACAAATTTCTGCATTTTTCTTGCTCTGCAATAGCCAGATTCTCTCTTTTATATATGATAGCTGGAGCAGAAGAAGAGGTCAAGAAGGGATGAACAACAAACTGACATTTAGAAATGAGGACCCAATACACGCTCTCTCCAAAGAGAACCACAGAATTCTGCAAATTAAGAGGGCCAGGTCAGTGCTTATATACCAATTTTTACTGACAGATTCTTTGTCTTCTTTTTTAAAAAGTGAAACTGTAACAATGCACCTAAGTAGTACAAGGGACAAAAAAGCCAAATGACAAACTATGCAATAATTATTAATTTTTAAAAGTTTTGCAGGATAAATACCAATACTAACAGAGATGTCAGAAGAAAGAAAAGCAATAATGACTTACTATTAGTGTAATATTGTTTGCCTTAGGATCTATTTCTGTTTCGCCTTTCATAAGGCTCAGCCTAATAATGAAGATCTCCTGAACTTCAACTTCTTCATGAGGATAGATTTGTAGATTAATAGCCCTCAGACCTCCTTCTCCTTCTCCAAAATAGAATGATCCATTCACAGGGTCACCAATGTCACTATTCAGGGGAGATAAAACCTCTTCTGAATTGGGTCCCAAGATGTCCCAGTTAATCTGTGGAAGATATTAGATTCAGATTTAGAGTCGTGATATATTATAACAGCCTCCCAGCGGGAAGCATGACAGAGTACCACAAGTGACATAAAAATTCTTGTATCTGGTAACTAGCTATGTTTAAATCTTTGCTTCTGTTCATACAGAATACAAAATATTCATAATTAATTCTATGTGGGAAAATATCCTTTGGAAAAATAAACATGACAAATTTCAAGTGAAAATTTTGAAGTGTCAGTTAGCCACAATGCCAGTTTATGAAATTCTAGATATTAGTAATGGAAAAGAAGAGAAACTGAGATTTCTTTAGCGCATAACAGGAAACAACAGGCCAGTTTCTATTTCTCTCCCTTTCATGATTTGTTTTGTGAAGCTCCCCAAATGAGTACTCGTGACCAAAACCATTCCCTGTGAAGTGTGATATCAAGACAGAAAATGACAAATATTTTCTTAAGAGTCTGCAATAAAAGTCTTTAATCCCTCAAATGATGATTCATTCTTCTTCAGCCTGATAGAATATTTTCAAAATTTCCCACAAATTAGATTGTTTTTGAGGAGGTCATACTCAGCACTTTAAAATATTATTTTGGCCATTTTAATTGTTTTCCAGTTTTCTCAAATGACTTCTAGAAAAAGTCAGAGAAGACCACGGCAATTTTTATACTGGGGGAGGAGGAGCTGATGGCCTTTACTGCCAATCTTCCAGTCTTTTACCAAGACTGTGAAAGGCCTACTTTGGTGCATATTTGTACCTTCGCTTTGTCAGTGGTCTGTAGAGAGTTAAAAAAAAAAAACTAGAAAACCCACAATAAACAATTTACTGAGAAAAGTTTGACCAGCTTTAGGAAGTAATTCAACTGAATTAAATCAGATTACTGGTAGTGCATGAAATTAACCATATTTTCAATGGAATTAGGAGCTAGTTCAAAGCAAAGTACACAAGACCATAATAAAAGAAAGCAAGCAGGAGGAGAAAGAAGATTAAAAGGCTAACAACATTTTTTCTGTCATACTGCAACTATATGCAATTCATGTTTAATGAAAAGCTGCAATTATCTTGTTAGAAATCAGTCACAAAGAAGCTCGTGAAGGAAAACGCAGGAGCTTTTGGACCTAGTCCCTGGAAAGCATTCAGTTTTTGACACCAGGGCCCACCTGTGTGTCCCCGAACAACCTTCCAGTCCTTTCCAGCACCAGGGACACTGCCGTCGGTGTATCAGGATTGGGAAGGAGGATTCGACTTTGGTTGAGAAATCGGACGATGCCCTGGGGAGAGTCACTTTTAGCAATAGTGACCTGGCTCACTAGGTGGAGCCCAAGGACTGCTCCACCAGTGGCTCCGGTCAGCTGGATTTCAAATTGCTCTGCAAATTCACTGCATGGAAAAAGAAAAAGAGATTCTGAGATACCCGAGAAAAAAAAAAACAAACTATCCTTAGTAATTCAATCATGCATCCAACTGGATCTGTTTAAAGGTATACAGAAGTCATCTCTGTAAGCATACAGTGGAAGATTCCTCCCATTTGCATAGAATGGTGATATCTCAAATAAAAATAATGTTCTATTTTCTACTCGTGTTAAATTGAAAAAAACCACAGCAAAGTATTTTATTATTCACAGCAATACTATTAACACTCAAAATTTCTAATAATCTAATTAAAAAAATGTATTTGTTTGCATAAAATTTAACAGGAACTATGAAACTCTGATAACAGCGTCTTTTTCTCCCTTTAAATTTAGGTGATTTTTCAGCACTGCAGTAATTTGTTTTTCAATTCCAATTCTACACACAGGCATACTGCATATGCTAAAAAAAGATTTCTCAGAAGTTAGTTAGTGAACAAACATCTGAAAAATTAATTACCTTTCTTCATCATCTATAATAGAGATATAAATAAAAGTCTGGTTCTGGCCATGATAAAAAATGACAGAATTATTATGAATGACATAGTCAACACCATTGGGAAGTGCAGAAATACTTCGAGAAAGAAAATCAGCTGTTACATAGCCGTAAGTTCCATGCTTTCTCACAACAGGAATCATAATTAATCCAGCATCCTCTTCCACTGCAAGAATAATTAAGAAAAAAATTATTTTATTTCAAAATTTATGCCATAGCCACAGACTTATCTTCTAAACAGTGAAAACTTACCCTGTAGAAGGACATACTGTGGATCAAATTCTATGATGCCTTCTGCATTGTCACTTTTTGCTACAGTGACTCGTACTGTGGAGATATTTCCTATTATTGGAGGTTGATCCGTCTGTAGACCATTTTCTTTCACGGTAAAATCAAATCCACTTGCAAGAACATAAAAAAGAAAATCACATAAAAGATTCTTGCGAAAGTATTAAGAGGAAGGTATGACAATTTGTCAATTACGACAACTACTTTTATTTTCTGACAGTTATCACTGAAGACTTTTTGGTCATACTTTTTCAAACTATTATATATGCAAAAATAGTATTTTATTCACAGAAATGTGTATCTTTCAATTTTTTCTTTCTCATTTTATCTTCTTCTTTGAATTTCATGCAACTTGACAACTTGTAGATAATGTACGGACTTTTAGCTTTAATAAAATCTTATTCAGCAAAATTTTTATACTAATGTTAAAAGACTTGGTTTCCCCATACATCCAATTCCTATTATGATAGATCAGGCAGATCAGATTCCAAATATAGTTTGTTCTTCTGCTTGTAGTCAATCAACCGGGAATTTTCTCTTTACCTTCCTTGGAGTTCCACTTTGGCAATCATCACTGAAAAGTCTTCAGGACCTTCAGGAAAGTCATCATCATGAATTTCAACCAAAATCGTTTTACTCTCTTCATGTGGTTCAAACAACAATTCCCTTACTGTGGGAGTGAAATCAATTCCCTCCTCTGCAGTTCCATTTATTATCTGAAAGCAAAGACGCACTTTGCCATAGGATCCCCTGGAACGCACAATAGTGATGTTAACCTGAGGGAAAGAGGACATTTTCTTTAAAAAATGGCTTTGTTTTTCTGTTACAGTTGCCTTTAGGAGACTGTTCTAAAGGCATCTTTTCAATGGTTCTGTCAGGTAACAACAATTTGCTTTAGTAAGTACAGAGTACACGTAAGTTAGCAGATCAGTTTTCTTTCTCAGAATATTAAAAAACTCCAAAAGCCTCAGACAGCCATTCTGAAGACCGTGTGATGATAAACGTAGAATAAATCTTTGATTTATTTTTTTCCTAAAGTTAAGCATAAATCTAGCAACAGCATTGACATCTATCAATATTTTACAGAAGAAGGAATTTCAATCTAATACCCATTTTTCTTCTTCTGTTGTTTGCAATAGTTCCCGTGAAAATGTAAACTCTCCATACGGAAAATCACTGGCGGCCATGGTAATATTTGCTGTGCTGCTAGATTCATTTATGAGTCCTCCATCACTGATTCCAGTTAGTTGAAACTGGTAATAATGCTTCTCCTCAGGCCGGTTGTCATCTACAGCCTAGGGAGAAGAACCAATGAAAGCTAAAAGGATTTAAACCATTTCCAGGGAGAGAGGTATAACTAATTTCTAACCAAGATACTAACTAAATAAAAGGAAGTACTTGAAATAGCTACTGGTGTAAAATCTCTCATATACCTGTATTAGAACAACTGCTGCAGACTGCCTATCTCGCATTGTCAAGGTCCCCGATGTCTCAATAAATTCTGTGTGATGAGGAGGAGTTATATTCCAATATATTATGATCTCACCAAAAATCCCTGGGCCACGTATCAGGCTGCAGGTAAGAACACAAACACGGATTTTATTTTCTACCTTTAATATCCAGAGACAGACAGTATATTATACTGTTGTGCAGGAAAGAAATGTTATCAGCACTGTGAGCTTGACTTTTAATGTACTAAGTCACTAGTAAGATCTTTACAATTCCCTCGTCAGAGTAGTAACGTTTCTGCAGTTCTGTTTTACTTCCCTGTGTTGGGAGGCATCTTGAGCTGTATTTTTACTGAGAGGTCTTTAAAGTTTCTTTGCATGTATAGCCCAAAGGAGCGGGCTGCAAACTGAGCTCTCTAGGTTCCATTCTGCTTTTCCGGAGATAGATATGCAAAACAGAAGGGAAATGGGACTTAAGGGTAATGCCCAGAGGCAATTTGGTTTTTAAGGCAGAAGGACATTAGAATACTACTATGAGATCGCTCGAGAAATATTCTGTCTGCTACTTGTCTAAAAACCTAGAGCCTAATCCTACCCATGACATCAGTCTTGGTGAACTAAGTCACAGCAAAAATTTGGCTATACCTAACACGATCTATACCACATGATCTACAACTACCGCTGCCCAAAGCATCCCTTTGTCTTTTGGGCTTCTCAGGGCAGCATGAGAAGCTGTTCTGTTGCTTATATTTGCTGGTGTCGTAATCCTTCCTATTCTTAGAAGGTACGGTAACATCTTCATTTCTTCATCCTGTTTTCAGCTGACTGAATGCAGTGAAATAACTGCATCTTGTTTCAACTAAAAACCCAATTCCCACTTATGCTAACCATCACAGCAATATACTGAACTACAGTTCAGGCACCAATCCTGAAAAGCACAAAGCATCTTCAAATGTCATTGATTCCCTTCCCCCGCTTCCTTTGATTAGAATCCTCTTTCCTTTAATGCATCAATGTTGTAAATAATTCAGAGACTGAGAGGAATATTTGGAGCTCCCCAGTAATACTGAAAAGACACATCCATAGTATATTCTGCCCTTCTTTAAAAACAAGCATCTAATTCTAAAAATAGTTCTGATTTTAGAAGTGATAATGAAATGCAGCACTCAAGAAATTCTTGCCAAATGTGGAGTCTCATAGCTTTTGAAACTGAGCTGTTGTCCTTCCTTTGGAAAAATGAGTGAGGTACCCACCTAATAAGAGCAGTTCCATTATAATTTCCTGAAGGTTCTCCAATCAGAACATGCTTGGATGAACGGGCTATCCCAACCACCCCGGAAGCTCCTTCATCACCCACAATAATGATGGTCGCAACACCTATGAAGAGAACAAAGCTTCTCATGGTAAACGAAAACTAACTAATGAGCCAGCTTTTGTAAATTTTGTGACATGAGTGGTTAAGCACCGGCTTCCGAGAGAGCCCATGGAATCCCCATCCTTGGAGATATTCAGAATTTGAGTGGACAAGGCATTCAGCAACCTAATATACTTGTGAAGCCTCCTGTTCCTTGAGCAGGGTTTTCAACTACATGAGCCTCCTCAATGGTCCCTCACAAATGAAATTATTCTGTGATTTTTACTGGTCTGAACCTGGTTTTGGTGTTTGCTTCTTTTTATTAAAGAATTCTTTTCGGACAATGTTAACTATCTGAACACAAAAGTCTACACCAACAATTCATTTAGAATGAAAAATTATGATCTAAAATTCTCTTTGATTTCTTCAGACAAGGAAACAACTCAGGGACAAAAACTGACAGTCAAAACTGCTACCAATGAGCTGCACACAGCATATATAAGCACTGCAGACTAAAATAATATGAACAGACTTACTAGAATTCTCATATGAAATGTCTCAAAATAGAATGTAATGAAGTCATTCTTTACCATTTACAGGGGATATCTCTGCATCACCAGTAGAGACTAGCTGAATGGTAAATGTTTCATTCCCCTCCAGCAGACCATCTTGTACCGCATGTAAAACAATCAACTTCTGGGATTCAGTCTGCATCGCGTAAAGACCAGAAGATACATATATATACAGTAAGTGAAACTAAACAAAATACAGTATTATAAAAAAGGTTTTTTTCTTTAACAAATCAAGTGTTAAGCATGCATATGCTTGATATATTCTGTAATATTTTTTAAATATGACATTTCTGATCTGGCTGAAATGTTTTCTCACAGATTAATAAATACTAAAAATTGTCTCTCAAACATCGTCTGCCACCTCAAAAATACCCTGGCTATTTTCAGCTGAATAACAATTGAAATTACTTTGAAATTGTATTCACATAGAAATTTTCAACTTAGAGGAAACTTTCTATACAAAATCTTTTCCATCAGAAAGTGCATATTTAATAGAATACATACATTCTAAGGATTAACATTATTAAGGTTAGATATATTAGGTCATAGCAAATTCCTGTCTAATCCACATTCTGCCACTGTCAGTGCGCAGTAGCAAATGCTTAAAATAAAAATATGGGAAAAAAGTAGGTAGACATTGTATAACTTTAGTACAACATACATACATACTTGTATTCTTACATGTATGCATATATAAGAACTTCAGGAAGAAAAAACAGTGTCCGGGCCTATCAGTAGAGAAAGGAGAGCAAAATGATAGCAAAACTTTGCCAGATACTGGTGGTCTTACCAAAAAGGCTATTTTCCAGCTCATTAAAAATAAAAGAAACAACCGGTATGCCTATTTATTTAATGCAGAGTAGCCTTGTACAGATAGAATAGATAATGCTTTATGTTAAAACACTTTTCTTCATTAAATATTTTGAGTAGACTGTAAAAGACCAATATTAAGATAACAATAGCTTGACAATATCCAGTATTTGGGCTCCAACTTCAGAGTTTTTAACCTGCCATGAAACGCAAATCAACTAACATTGTCCTGTTTGAAAGTCACTAGGGTGTTTTATTATTTCTTTTTAAAATCTGCAGATTTAGAGCATTCATTTATCCTTCTCACCCTTTCAATATCAATTTTCTCTTTCAGTTGTCTGATACTGCAATGGAATAAATGTTTCCGTAATCATTCTTCACATGCAGTACATTTTTGTTCCTCTTTCTTAATTGTAAAAACAATTCAGATTTGAAGAGCCCATCTTCCTGATGATTACATTATACTGCCTTAAAAAAAGCATGTCAGCTTTCCTTTTCTGTTTGAAAAAACGCTGCATACTGCTAACCCCACCAGTTCAAACTCACCTTTTCCTAGTGTTACAATGCTTAGTAACGCCCTACTTATAAACTATAAACATGTAACAACAACCATGCAAACACACATAAGAAGAAGAAAGTATTTATGAATCTAATAGCAAATAATTTATTGCAATATCAGAAATACCTCATTGAAGTGAAGGGTACCATTCAGAGGCGTCAGATCATATCTGGCTTCTTCCTCAAGAATCCATAACACTTTTACTGCTCCTCGTCCTCCTTGACTTCGACTTACAGTGAGCAATACAACTGCAGCAGAGTCCTCAGGTGTCTGAGGTTCCTTCACTGTCACCTGATGAAGAAAGAGAAGGAGCACATAGGGAAGTCTGCAGCAAAAGGCATCGATACTGACTTGAGATAAACAAGAGAAAACATTATCAATGACAATATAAAATAAGGACAAGAGTGAAAATCAACAGCGAGATAAGAGACGTAAGGAATGCATTGAATTCTGCTAGCAAAGATTAGTCACTCATGTTATTTCTGTATCCCCTATGATTCAAAACAATTACAAAGAATGAGTCACAAGCAGGCACAGCACCAGCAAAATGGAGAGCAGAAGAATCATTCACTGACAAGAACTAAGATGAGACACGTTTCATAAATTCTTTCCAAACTTCACTTTCAGCAATACAGACTACTACAAAACCTTTTTAATATTCAACAGATTACCAGAAATCCTACCTGGGATGTCCTGAATTGTTAGTGTACTGAATTAAATTGATTCAGTCATGCAGAAATCTACATCTACGCAGCAGCACTTTCATTGTTATTACCATCCTACACAGCTAGATGAAGACAAGCACTAATATGCCTTTCAATGAAGTCATGTCTTCCATTGCAATGAAGGCTTACCAAAACTGGCTATGTGTTAGTGATACAAACCCAGCTTTAGCAGAAAAGAGTGCAATCCAAATCAAACTCACATTCTTTTCTTCAAACCCAAACACTCCAACAGGGGAATCATTTGGTGGAATAGCGACAGTTACCAGGGTGTCATCCCCAAGTCTTGCACCACCCGTCACCCTCACCAGGGCAATCTTGAATATCTCAAGGAATTCAACTTCACTGTCATCTATGATTGTAATTTCTATTTCTCCTGTGGCCTGCAGAAATGGTTAAAAAAAAAAAAGAGCAACAAAGTTTCATTTCTAATACTCTGTGAATTGTTTGAAAAAATCTGAAATCTAAAATAGGTAAATTTTATCTAATAATAGATAAACACACATTGTTCAATTGTGCTTATTTCTTATCATACTTGTATATTTATAAGAAGATAACAAAATTTCAAGAGTGGTTTTTAAGTCCATCAATGTAAATCTTGTATGTTAAAACTAGCAAACTGATCCACTTCGCTACTCAGTAGAAAGTGCAGGTAGATAATATTGTAGTTAAGTCAAAATTCTGCCAACAAAGTATATCCTTCTATTTGCCAAAAACCAGTTCTGTTCACTTGAAATCAAAACCCTTTGTATTGTCAGGGACAGCATGAAATTTAAAACTATATGTAGAACACAGCTAAGAAAACATACAGGCTTATTCTGAGAATTTATAGAGAAGACAGGTTATGTTACAAATTTTCAGTGTAACAGGCTTTAGTATTAGAAGTTATGTCTTCAGTTGTTGAGGTACCAAAGGCATACAACGCTATTTGGTCAATGCTTATGAACATTCTGCTTTTCCATGTTAAAGAACTGAAGGCAGAAGCATCATTCACATCCATAAGGCCATGAATAAAATGTTTTCAATGAAAAGACGCAAATTCTGCTGGAAGAAAATATGAGACACTCTTAAGCTGGTAACCAGAGATAATTAAGCTTTCAGCAAGCGCATACCTGCCCATCTGCAAATGTAAGGTTTCCAAATGATGGTGTGAAGTCTTCAAAGCTAGCAGTTGAATGAATGGCTTCCCAATACAGAATTGCTGACCCAAACCTCCCAGCCTGTCGAACAACTGGAAGTTTCAGTATATTCTGTGGTGGCGGTACCTCATAACCAGCAACAGCTCCAGTTATATCCTGTAAATTCAACAAGAAACAGCAAACTTTTTTTCTTTCTTTTTTTTTTTTTGCATATTGACTTGCAGGTAAAACTAAATAAAGAAATACATAATCACTTGTAAATTGGTCTGAATTTAGCATTGATCTTGCTCTGAGCAAAAGTCTGGATTAGATGACTTCCTGAGGTCCCTTTCAGAATATTCTATGACACCAGTTTTCGCACTTCCAGCTCCCTAATAAATTTCATGCATTAATTGTGAAGAGCCTTTTAAGAAGGAATTGTTTGTCTGGTATCTGGCCTTTCATCCAGAACAATTTAGTGTCATAAAGCCTATTAGAACACTATCAAAACCACTCTGAAAACATAGACTCCCCTGCTGGAATGCTACTTTAAATATTTTTCGTTCAGACTTACTTACCTTTGTAACATTGAACCTAAATACTCCTCTGGCATCATCATTTTCTTCAATTGTTATTTCTGCTATTTCTAACCCAAGCCTTTTCACGCTTGGCTGACCTCCAGTGGCAGAATCGACCAGTTGCACATCAGTAATATTGATTATAAATCCTTCCTGTAATTCTGGAACGTTGTCCTGCAAAAATATTTTTAATTGTCACTTTTTTAATAAAATACTGTAAGTTATAATACGTGCAGGAAGCTGACTACTTGTAGGTTGCTTACTGTTCAAAAATTCTCAGGACTTGGGACCATAAAACCAATCCCTTTCTTTACACCATATGAAAGGTGAAAAAGACTACCTTTATTGAGCTTCAGAAACTGAAGTTGGCAGTCAGATTCCAGATCTGTAAGAACGGTGGAAAGTATTGCTGGCTGTCACTTGTTTCTCCTATCTCTAAGAAAGGTTGCTAGATTTCAGAAACTAAGCCAGAACTTTAAAAGCAATACCTCCATTCTGAATATATTTAAAGAATATACGTATTTTTGGTGAAAAAATAACATTTCCTAAACTACAGAACAAATCTGTTAAGAGGAATGTAGAGTAAAAAAAATCATCTGTAAAAACCTGCAAAAAGTTGAAAAACCAGCAAGCACCTAAGTAATTTATAATTTTTTCCTTTGTCATTATTATACGTTAATTTTGGGACTACAACAAAACAAAGAATTTGGTTCATTCTCAGTGATGAGTACTCGAATTCTTTTGAAAGAGATGGCTGCAATTCTTACTAATACACAACCATCTGAGGAGGCAAGAATTCCACCTTAGCCATTTCTAGAATGCTAAATCCTACTTCTGGTATAGAAAGGGTGCATTTTCCCTTTCCTTAAAAGACATTATTAGCTAAAGTTGTTAGACTACTCACAGGCAAAATACTGACTACGACAGAAGTTATTGTTGCGTTCTCTGCCATAATGATTGTCTTCTTTTCCAGCATATAATCCTCATTCTCTGTTGCTTGGTTGGAGAGGGGGAGTTCAAAGTTGGGCGTGGTGCTCAAGTGAATTGCAATCTCTCCAACAAACCCTTGCTCTCGAACAACTTGTAAAGTAAGAGTAGTTGAATTCACTCGCCCTATGACAAGGAGGGGAAAAAACCTAAGACACGATTGTTTTAACCCTTGCCGTGCTTAATTTTCAGCTCACCTAACTGTACTGGAGCTGCTTGCTAGAGCCCACTTCAATTCTGCTTAGCAACACAACTAGACTGGACAGCTCAATGACTCAGGCGAATGAGCACATACAGGTGGTGTGAGCACGCACAACACACTGTGTACACCTGGAAAGCATTTTAAAACTGGACCTAGAGGAAGAATAAAATACAGAATATTTACAATTTTAAATGTTTGCTACACAAACTGTTACTTCAACATTGCTATTTTGATTTGGTTTTCCTTCAAAACTCCCATCTCACTTTTTTGCCTGGCCTTTACTTGCTTAAGAGATCACTATTGATTCTAACACAGAAAGCAGCATTGGAGGCAGTCACTCTGGCTGTAAATTTTACATTTTCTGAACTCAAATGCTGAAGAAAATGAGATACACTTGTACCGGTCAGGCACAGATGCCTTTTGCGAATGCAGATTTGCAATTTTTTCCAATAAACCACCAAACACAGCATTCCAAAGTGCTGGGTTTATGACTGGAGAAATAGAAACAGATAAAAAGCAACAGGCTTTGTACTTCAGACTAGTTTCTGTTACCTGTATTAACTAGACACTACTTCACAGTTAGCACCTGTATATAATTCATTAAAAATACAACATTTAAAGATTGGAAAAGAAACTGTGCAACAGTGAAACCTAAGAACACGCCTTGAATCCCAACTTCAAAGTATAAATGTCTATAATGTGCGTGTGTGTGTATGTAAGGAACCAACAGAATCCCTTCACAATACTTTCAGGTGCTAAGAAAGGGGCAACACTAATTCACTTTAAAATAGAATTGTGAAGAGGTTTTATCTGTCATAATATTCTGATGGAAAATGCATTTTTCATAGGTTTTATTTGTTAATATGGACAGAATATTAAGTTGCCAGGAGATTTCAACTGAGCTTTTGAAGTATGAATAGCCCATCAGGCAGCTGCTGGAAAACCACCAGGCTGCAGACTGCCAGAGCCATCAGCCACCCGGCTGCCGCAGTCCTCCTCCGGCCAACTGCCTGGCAGAGCCTCTGCGATTTCACTTGGAAGGAAAACTGACATAACCCAATCAAACACGCAGCTGGCAAGCAGAAAAACCCCGATTCAGTTTTCTTGAAATGGAATTCGCTCTTGCTCTGCTTCCTTCCTTCCCCCATCCCACAGAACAAAAAGCTTCCCTTTTTGACCCAATTCATGAGGAAAGTCTTTCCATGTAAATTACTTTAAACGACATATTAATCCTACTAAATGGGCAAGTTCGGCTTTTTATCTAAATAGAAGTATTTTATGTATTAAAGATTTGCAACACAAGATGCCAAGATTTTAATAACTTACCCCCCAAAGAAAAATGACTGGATGTTGATATATGCAATGTGAAATACAACATAAAATGTATGTGATAAAATAGAACAGTTACACATTTTAAAGGCTATTTCTGCTACAATTTTTAAATAGAAAAATGCTGATACATATTATAAATGAAATATATATATTATATATGAATGAAATATATGAATGAAATATATATTATATATTATGTATATTATATATATTACATATATATATGTAATATATATATATAACCAATGTTATAGCTTCAACAATGCTGACGTTGAAAAAACATCTCTTTTTTCCTAAGAATCAAGAAACAGACTGACCTTCTGGCTCTGTGACTTTAACAAAGAGAGACTCCATATGCCACCCAATCACACCGTGTGGAGAGTCACTGGGTAAAATGGTAAGTACAGCCCTTGCCCTTTTGGGATCGATGACAGCTCCTTTTGTGGTATCCTGAACCCCCACAGTGGTAACACGGGTGAGTGCGATTTCCACGGTCTCTGAAAGCTCTGCAACGCTGTCCGCAAGAATTGTCAGGGTGATTGTGGACAGGGCCTGACCTTCTGAAAATGTAATCTAAAGTTTTAGAGGGAGGGAAAAAAAAGTCAAACTTCTTCTCAATGCTGTTATACCACGTCTTTTATTCTGTAAAATTATCAGAAAAAAATTATGTATACACGCACATATATATACAGACACACACACACGCACACATATATATATAAAAAAAATAGAATCATAGAATCATAGAATCATAGAATACCGGGTTGGAAGGGACCTCAAGGATCATCTGGTCCAACCTTTCTTGGCAAAAGCACGGTCTAGACACGATGGCCCAGCACCCTGTCCAGCCGAATCTTAAAAGTGTCCAATGTTGGGGAATCCGCCACTTCCCTGGGGAGATTATTCCAATGGCTGATTGTTCTCATTGTGAAGAACGTTCCTCTTGTGTCCAGCTGGAATCTCCCCAGGAGTAACTTGCACCCATTACCCCTCATCTTTTCCGTGTGACTCCTTGTAAAAAGGGAGTCTCCATCTTCTCTGTAGCCACCCTTTAAATACTGGAACGTGGTGATAAGGTCTCCCTCTTTTCTCGAGGCTGAACAAACCCTGTTCTCTCAGCCTTTCCTCACGTGGCAGGTTTCCCAGTCCTTTGACCATCTCTGTGGCCCTCCTCTGGGCCCTCTCCAGCCTGTCCACACCTTTTTTGCATAGCGGGGACCAAAACTGAACACTGTGTTCTAGGTGTGGCCTGACAAGCGCTGAGTAGAGTGGGATAATGACTTCTTTATCTCTGCTGGTGATGCCCTTGTTGGTGCAACCCAGCACCCCGTTGGCTTTCTTTGCCGCAGCAGCACACTGTTCACTCATATTGAGCTTGTTGTCCACCAGGACCCGCAGGTCCCTTCCCACAGAGCTGCTCCCCAGCCGGCTAGATCCCAGCCTGTGCTGCACTCCTGGATTATGTTTTCCCAGGTGCAAGACCTTACACTTGTCCTTGTTCAACTTCATAAGGTTCTTGTTAGCCCACTCTTCAGCCTATCCAGGTCTTCCTGCACAGTGGCTCTCCCAAAGTGTCTGCTTCCCCACTCAGTTTGGTATTGTCAGCAAACTTCACCAGGGTACACTTGATCCCATCATCCAGACCACTTACGAAGATATTAAACAGCGTTGGGCTCAATATTGATTCCTGGGGGACCCCACTTGTGACAGGTTGCCAGTTTGAAAAGGAGCTATTTACCACCACGCTCTGGGTGTGACCTGTCAGCCCGTTCCCCACCCACCGCATGGACCACATGTCTAGACCGTAACCTACCAGTCTTTCTAGGAGGAAGCTGTGGGAACCCATTTCGAAAGCCTTGGAGAAATCCAGGTAGGCAATGTCGACCACTCGCCCCACATCAACCGAGGAGGCTACTTTGTCATAGAAGGCGATTTGTGAAGCACGATTTGCCCTTGGTGAATCTGTGCTGGCTTTTCCCAATCATGTACTTCATTTGACTTGTGATAGCCCCTAGGAGGATTTGTTCCATAACTTTTCCAGGGACTGCAGTAAGACTGAGGGGTCTATAATTTCCTGGATCCTCCTATAAGCCCTTCTTGTAGATGCAGGTGACATGAGCCTTCTTCCAGTCTTCTGGGACATCCCCCGATCTCCATGACTTCTCAAAGATTATGAAGAGCAGCCTCGCAATGATGTCAGCCAGCTCTCTCAACAACCTTGGCTGATAATGTCAGGGCCCATCGATTTGTAGGGGTCAAGCTCCTGTAACTCCTCCTTCACTGACAGTGGGTCTGTGTTTGCATCAACCTGGATTTCTGTTCCCAAGGCCTGGGGCACAACAGTGCTGGTAAAGACAGAGGTGAAGAAAGCGTTGAGAACCTCTGCCTTTTCAGAGCTGCTGGTGACTAATTCTCTCCTGTTTAAGAGCGGGCCAGTATTTTCCTTCTGTTTCTGCTTCTTGTTTATGTACCTGAAGAACCCTTTCTTGTAGGTTTTTGACATCTCTGGCCAATTTCAATTCAAGCTGAGCTTTTGCGTTTCTAACTGCATCTCTGCACATCCTGGCAATGCACTTGTAGTTCTGAATGGGTATTCGTCCACTTTTCCATCTCTGGTACGCTTCTCCTTTGGTTTTGAGCAGACTCAGAAGCTCGCAGTTAAGCCAAAGAGGTCTCTTGCTCTGCCCACTTCCCTTACCTTTAAAGGGGATGAACTGGTTTTGTGCTTCCAGGAGAGCGTTCTTGAATAACTCCCAGCACTCGCTAGCTCCTTTATCCTCCATGGAAGGTTCCCACAGAATCCTCCCCAACTGAGCTCTGAGCGAGCTCAGTTTGGTCTTCTAAAATCTAAAACCTTTGTCTTAGGGCTAACCTTCAGCGTGCTCAGCGGGATCCCAAACTCCACAACATTGTGATCACCACAGCCAAGGTGATCACTAACCAAGATATATATTACAAAGGAGGTTTTCTTGGTTTGTGAGTAGCAAGTCCAGAAGTGCCCATTCCTGGCCAGCATATCTAACATTTGTACGAGGAAAAAGTCCTCTACGCATTCCAGAAACTTGATGGATACATGTGAGCTGCTGTATTGTTCTTCCAACAAATGTCTGGGTAGTTGAAGTCACCTATAAGAACCAGGTTCTGTTGACCCAAAGCTTGCTTAAGTGACCCAAATATTGCTTTGTTGGTCTTATCATCTTGGTTTGGAGGTCAGTAGCAGATGCCCACTGTAAGATCCGCCTTGGAGACGACCCCTCTGATCTTGACCCAGAGGCATTCGACAGGGCTTTCACAATTGCTGTAGTAGACTTCTATACATGCAAGGTTCTCCTTAACATAGAGCGTGACTCCTCCTCCTCTTCTTCCCTGTCTGCCTTTACGAAACAGCCTATAGCCCTCCACCGTGAGTCATATGAGTTGTCCCACCAGGTTTCAGTTATTCCTATGATGTCATAACTTTCTGACTGGGAACAGCGTTCCAGTTCCTCCTGTTTGTTCCCCAGGCTGCGTATTTATATAAAAGAAGCATACGGAAAAAAATATGAGACCCAAACAGACAGGTGACATAAAAAAACACTTTGAGAAAAATGCAATGTGGTAAAAGAATTTGAAGCACAGGTCCCAAAGCAAGAAATAAATTCTCAGTCAGAAGCATAATACTCAGAGAGACCAAACTCCCAGTTGAAAATGATTCTATGATTCTATGAAAATGAGTTTGGTATAATCAGCCACCTATAGCTACCTGCTTTATAAACAGGCGTTCAGCCTGAGACCTCTTTCTGACAACTACACTCCAGCTTCAGGCAAAACAGCTCAGTCGTTTCAAAGAGATCATATATCTTCATTATCACAGAATCACACAATGGTTGAGGCTGGAAGGGACCCCTGGGGATCAGCCCCTGCTAAAAACAGGTTCCACCACAGCAGGCTGCTCAGGGTCATGTCCAGCCAGGTTTTGAATATCTCCAGGGACAGAGATTTCACAATCTCTCTAGGTAACCCGATCCAGTGTTTCACCACACTTACAGTAAAGCTTTTTCCTCACGTTTAAATGGAATTTCCCTGTATTGTGGCCACTGCAGGCACAGGACATGGCCAAGAAGCATCTGGCTCCGTCTTCTTCACCCTTGATCCCACGTATTTATACACAGTTGTATGATCCTCCCTGAGCCTCCTCCCATGTGTCAGATGCTCCAATCCCTTCACCATCTTCATGGCCCTTTGCTGGATTCACTCCAATATGCCCATGTTTCTCATACTGGGGAGCACAGGACTAGACGCAGCGCCCCAGATGTGTCTCACCAGTGCTGAGTACAGGGGAAGGATCATCTCCCTCGACCTGCTGGCAATGCTCTGCCTCAGACCAGTATGCACGCACAGCTGGCTCATGTTCAACTTACTGTCTTTCTTCACACACCTTTCAAATTATTCAAAACTACCTGTCTTCAACTGAGGTTTCTTGCATAATACACTCAAGTTTAAGACCCTCTCAAGGATTAAAAAAAGAGGAAGAATCAGTAAACTGCTGACAACTCAGCATCCTTTCTTCTGCAGTGTTCTGGGTCTGGCTGGGCTGGAGTTGACTTTCCCCACAGCAGCCCATATAGTGCTGTGCTTTGCATTTGTGGCTGAAACGGTGTTGATAACCCAGCAACATTTTGGCTGTTGCTGAACAGTGCTCTCACAGCGTCATAGGTTGGGGTTGGGCAAGAGGTTGGGAGGGGACACTGCCGGGACAGCTGACCCAAACCCACACATGTACTGAGGATCTGCTTCCCAGGAAGTGGCTGGACATTTGTCTGCTGATGGCAAGTACTGAATAAATGCCACTTTTTGCTTTGCTTCCATGCATGGCTTTTGCTTTTCTTATCTTCTTATCTCAAGCTTTTCCACCTTATTTTCTCCACTGTTCTGCTGAGGAGAGGCAGTAAGAGAGCAACTGGGTGGAGGTTTGGTAGCCAGCCAAGGTCAACCCGCCACATATAAATATGTCAAAAGAATGATGAACATATAATATGTATCAAAATCACTGCTCATCGAAGAAAGGTCTAGTGAACAGTTTTGTTGCTTTTTTTTTTTTTCAGATAAAAGGATGGAGAAATGCTTTGTCTACCTATATTATTCTTATTTTTAAATTCAAAGGGCTGTCCACTTGGTTAGGTCTCTCTCAACAAGGAAGATGTATCTATGAACACACTTAGGCTACACCTATGCTGAAGGATAAACAGAAATTTCCAGTGAACAACATTCTACCTTTACTTAACCTTTCTGTCTCTTCCAACCTGCAAATATATGCAGGGAAATCATGTAGCATCCATCTGGAATGCTCAAGAAATACTTTAATAATTTCAGTATGATTGTTTTAGCATCCTTGATTTCCTCTCTGTTGATTTTCCTCTAAATTTTTTATCTTACTTCAGACCCATTATTTCCAGGTGTAAAGTTTATTTCCACAGTCTTTTGGCCCTTTCTTCCCTCAGCTGTGGCTTGTGCTACAGCTCTACGGCCTCAAAGCCCATAGGGCTTTGTGTCTTCTACAGACGGCCACCAGGTGGAGGCCCTTGACTTAAAGAACCTGGCGTCTAAGGCATAGCAAGAGCTTTGGCTAGCAGGAAACACTGGTTTTAACATGGCTGGAAATCTAAATGGTCTCAGAAACAGAGAAAACTGGGACTTGTGATATTCTCCTGGGTGACTGAAGCTCTCAGTTGTATTGACAAGGTCAGGACGAAGAGCAAACACTCACAGGTTCCCACCTGTGCAATGATTTGACATAGCTGGATCTCACAGCAGGAAGAAAGGAAGATGGGAACAGGATGCTACAGATACACATTTCTAGGGCCTGGACAGCATTGCAATATCTGGTTCTAGAAGAGCGAGAGTGATGCTGCGGTATCGTGTGCCAGCCAGAGGCGCTAACTGCCAGAATCACCGGAAAGGACCAGGAAGCAGGAAGGAACAGAAGAGTGGGGCAATCTAACATGTACTATCCTTCTCCCCCAGTACACCTACACCTGCTGCCTGAGACAACAGAGTCAGTGCTTCCCTAATGTCAGTGATGTTATTACATACCATTCCTGAAGCCGGAAATACATCACTTATGCTCCCATTGGCGATCCACTCTACTGTAACTCGTCCATATGTTCCTATTAAACGTTCAATATTCAAGGTGATTAAGCTGTCCTGTTCCATTTCTTCAACTTGCTTAAATAAAGAACTCTGGAAAACATAAAGTAGCAGAACCATAACATTATTTTCTTATAAAGAAAACTTTCTTTAGGGATCTAGGTATTCAAGGGGGCCAGTGACATTGGACATCAATAAGTTAATCTACTATTAAGTAGCTAAATACATGTTTATTGATTATATTTATATGTCCTAATTTTCAGAGGTACTCAATACTCCCAGGTTTCATGGACATAAGAATTTTAAATGTCAGGCCTCTTTATCCTAAGGCAAAAAACCCAATGATTTTTGTTTGTTTTTTGGTTGTATTTTTTTTTTTAGTACAGTATTTTATGTCCAAATTGTATGAAGCAGATAACAAACAAGTGGACCTTCAAGAGAGACATGTTTTTACTGCTGTTACTTTACTGTTATTCACCCTCCTCACACAAGTCCAGATGCAGTGTTCCATTTCAGTAACAACTCTTCTGTGTTTTATATCTTCAGTATGCATCTACTATCTACCTGGCTGGATAACTTCTACAGTGTTTGATGATTTAAGATTTAACAACTCCAAATAATACCTTCAGTCTGACATTTTTTCCAAAGAAATGATTTTGTTCTGGCGGACGGGCTCACCTTGTGACATAACCCAATCAATATCTTCTTCAGGGGAAACGGATCTTCAGATTTGTTCACTTAATTCCCTTGATTAACCAACCAGTAGCAACTCCATGATGGCATCATATATGCCATCTAAAAACTGAATTTTTAGGTTGTTGCAAAACCAAGCTGATAAACTAACGTGTTAACCTAAATGTAAGGGAATTATAAAAATCTCACAATAGGGACAGACTCTGAATCTGATTTTCTATCACCTTGTGTTCTATATAATCACATAGCAATGATAAATGAATATTAAAAAGCTTCTAACTCAGGTTGCTACAAGACTTTAGAAAAAAATCCTGTCACATGCTCCAGTTTATAGTTTTAGTATGTTTCTGTTCCATTATTCAGAAATTACATATACATATTTTAATGATTTACCTTAGAAGTTTTACCTGAGCAAATGCAATGACTCCATAGGCATTGTCATTGGAAGGAATAATTACGTTAACAAAACCATGAACACCAATTTCTGCACCTCCCTTAGGGTTTTTCAACCACACTTTGAAGCATTCTTCCTCCTCTGGGATGATGTCATCGAGGATATTGACTGCTATCACAGCTTCCTTGTCCCCAGGCTCAAATATCAATTCACCTGAACTAGCATAAAAACACACACATCAAATAATTATAAACTGAGGATAGCTGATTAATGAACTTTGAAAGCATTGCTGTAAATTTAACAAGCATTTTTGGAGATGGAATTATTGTTTATATTCCTGAGGAAGTAATGGAGGTTTAAAGGTTGTGGGTTGTGTGTTGGTTTTTTTTTTAAATTACAATAGATCACAGAGTAACTGAAATTAATTATGAAAGTAATTTAATTTATCCTAAATAAAAGCTTTAAAAAAACGCAAGTCCTTTCTTGCCATGTTTTAAAGCCAGTTGTGAGGCTGTTTGACTTCAGGTTACCTTAAACCCACCTGTGAAAAATTCTCTTTAGTGTTAGCAAGTACACCAGACACAGAAGTATATAACGCTCTCCGCTGTAACAAAAACAGTATCACAGAAAAAGAAATGCAAGAGCTGGGCGAAAGTTATATAAACCAAAAAAAAACCTACCTAGGTATAAAGTCTGACTGGTTGGAGATAGTGGTCAGCTCATAAATCTGGGAGCTGGACTCTACGGACAGAGCAATCAAGCTCTTGCTGGAGTTGAGAGACCTTGCGGTAGCTGAAGTGATATGATCCGCATACGGGGCTTCCAGCACCACAGAGAACTGGTTCCCTTCCGAGTTCCAGGAATACAGTGCTGTTGTGTCCGTACCAGACAGGAGGATGTGAACTACATTGAGCAAGGAGGAGAAGAAAGAAATATTCAGTGATATATTTAAAAGTTCTCCTTGTAATGCCAGAAATGCCCTTGGTAGCACAATGATTATAGTAACTTTTCAAGTCTGACAAATAATAGGAAAAAATGAACACACATATTTCTGCAATTCCAGCGTTATGAACTAGGATTTGAACAAATATTGTCATTTAAGTCTTACCTAAACCTGAAGGAGGCATGAAAACATGGATGTTTCTTACAGCACAGACTGGAAGAGACTGAAAGTGTCTAAAGGTAGACTGCCCTGTCTCCCAGATGAAAATTTCAGAAGAATTTCCAGATTCTACAAAGGAGCAAAAATGACAAAACTCACATTATTTTACTGCCCGTTAGTTAAATCGCACGCTGGTGGCCATTCAAAAGGCAGAGTTTGGCAGCTTTAATTACGAAGTGAGACCAATTATCATATTTTCTTTTTTACTTGGTGCATAACTCCATAGTATGACTGATCTCCATGGGATGATTCATCCACTGACATAATTTAAGGGCTTTTCTGCACACATTCACATAGAAGAACACAACAGCCAATTGCAAAGAAACCTATGGACTGCAACACAAACTTTTCACTAGGCATAGGGATACAGTCATAAAACAATGCCTAAAATGTCATACTTGGAATAAAAAACACATGTACTTTGTTGACCAACGATCTTTGCGTATCACAAAGCTCAGAAAAACTTAGAAAGGGCGCAACCAGCAGCTAGATGAGTTGCTGTTATAACAACTATTGAGAGTTTGCTACCAAACAAGCCAGCATATACTTAGCATCAGTGTTTCTCTTCTGCTAAATACCTTTTGCAATAATTAAATAGACATCAGATCCAGAAATCCAGGCCTCCATATGTTTTATTTCTTTTGCTGGTAATTGATGAAGATTCCTAAACTCATTATTCAACCACTGGTACAAGAGCATGTTCTGGCTGGTATCTGATGAAGAAACTAATAGGTACATAATGCCTGCTCTAGGAAACAAGGCTATGTTCAGAGCTCTGTAAAGTGGAAGTTGTTGATGCAGCACAAATATATCTTTATTCCACTGGAAAACCTGTGGAAATATGAAATATTTTTTCATTATGTGTTCATAATTAGCACCAAGAGAAGAGAAATTGTCATGATGAAAAACTGGGAAGACATAGTGAACTGAATTCCTCATTTCTAAGGTGGACCCTACATTAAGGTAGAAGCACACTCGTAAGTAACTACCTTAATGCCAGCAGCTGTGCCTGTTCTTCAGATGAATAGGTTTATGGTCAGAAGCTATTTCTGTTCTTACAGGTGTTTAAGATGCTAGATTTCAAAACAGAAATAACACTAGCGATAAAATCAAACCAAATGTAAATTATATGTTAATGTAGAGAGTATTGCTACATTTAAACAAGTCTAGAATTATAAGTCTTATAAATCCATAATAAAAACGTAAGTAATTTTTCAGAAATACATACTTACAGGTTTTTTATTATCCCTTCATATCTCAAACTCAAAACTAACCAAACTACTCACATCAAAGCCAGGAAGACAAGTGTGTTCTAACCTGGATGGAACTGGAACTGGTTGTGTGACTCACAAAAATCAAATAGTCTTCTTCATCCACAGCAAAATGTTTCACATGGCTGGTATCCAGAACAGAGAGAGTCTGTATCTGTGAGGGAAATAGGACAAAAATGGTGTTTGGAAATCACTTCAAGTGACAAGTTTATACATGTATACACATATTTTTAAAAATTGCAACATTAAATATAAAACTATATATAAAATATATAAAATTACATACTTGTAATTTTATAATTTTAAAATGTCTATATATATGGAGTTAATTTACAAAATTAATATAACTTATCATACATTTTTCAGAAAATGTTCTATGACTTGCTTGCTTCACAATTTCTTTTCTCACTTCCCAGGTCATTTTCCCCCACCCCCAAAATATAAATATAAAAACACAGTAGACAGCCAGCTGAAAAAACTTACGTCATTGAAGCCATGCAGTGTTAGGGTCACAAATTAGCTGAGCACAGAGTGCTTTTTTCTAAAACATGGCTGGACTGGAGGGCCTCCCAAGATCCTTTCCAACCCCATTATTTTACGATTTTGTAAGTAAAACAGATTTACCTTCAACAGTTTGCGTCCAGGCATGAATGCATACACACTGCTGTTGGAAGCTCCCTGCCTGGCTCCTCCGTGAGAAATCACAAGGTAAGGAGAGGCACGGATTTGGAAAGACACACAGCTCTTAGGATTCCATATACTGAAATTCTGAAAAAGGAATAAAAAAGTAAAATTGAGACTTAAATTCTTTATTAAGTAGCATGCTTGGTGTTTGCGAGCAAACATTTACCTCGAGAGGAACAAAAACTCCTTTCCACTGGTAGACAGTAGAAAACGTAGCTGGAGGCGTACGCAACAGAACACCATACAGGATTTCTCCCGATGTAAAGAAACACCAGCTAGATGATGACTCTTCCACAAAACTTTGCAAGACAGACAGGACACTGATACTACCCCCTGCAATATAGTAAAATAAAATACTACTTATTCTGGAGGTCTTTTTCAATGCCATTTTCATTATTTACTTCCAAAACCAGACCTAGTATCAGAAATGCTGAAGTTGTCTCTAAATAGTTGGTATAAGTGTATATAAATGCACGGAACTGTTATAGTACTGAGGATGTAATGAGAGTTAAGCAATAAATGTATTCTTCATATATTACAATTGCATATGGAAGATGCATAGGGAATTCGAGTCTGATTCAGAATGATTCAGTTTGGAATTTAGCTAGTGAGAAAATCAGCTAGATAGCAAGTAGTGAAGAAGTGACAAAGAAACTACAAAATGTATGTGTTTGTCCTCCTTCTCCCCCTCATCACAACAAGCAGGCATGGCACCAAGATTCTTCTGCCTAAGCCGTTCGACTGGCTTACAGAAAAAAGCGCTGCGTTGTCAGAACTAAACTCTAAGAGCTAAACGCCCGATCCCAGGCATGGGTGGGACGAGCTGCCGAGCCAGACTGCGTATTCGTCCGCGTTCAAAATCAGGCATTTTCTTTTTTTGCCTCGTTAGTTTCAGCCTGGATTAGTGAGCAGCTATACACATATCAGTACTGGAACAGAAAACACTTAGCATGGAAATGGGAACAGGCGGGCAGAGACAGAAGGATGGCTTCCTTCAACGGCAGTGCTAACTTGGACCGGATTAAAGTGTTCATGAAATCACAGCCTGAGACTCCCACAAATGCATCTCAGTAGGCACACCGGGAGATACGACAGAAAACACGTGGTGGCATTTTTTCAGACTAAGGCTACGTCAGGTTGACGTGAAGTGTGTCTCTTATACTGTGTTAGAAAAATCCAAAGTTAAAAGTAGTAAAGAACAGATTTTATTACACAAAAGTCTAGTAACAATGATGTTCATATAAGCAGCAAGGAGAGCAATACAGATTACTGGAACTCTGGCAGAAGTGGCTGCTAACAAGGTGACTCTTAAGCAGCTTAGCTCTTTTATCTAATGAATTTTGACATGCTCAGAAAAATATTAATTAATGTGATCAAGTCCGAATACGTGAATTTACACCAAAGTTACAGCTCCTGTATGTTTGGCTAGTCTCTTGCTATCTCCACTCTGACAAAAGCCACGGACGCTCTCGATAAAGTGAACGTACTGATGCCAAATGCAGTATCCGACAGTGTCTCCCACTCAACACTCACAGACACGTTGAGCCCATTACTCCGTGAAACTTTCAAATAAACTGTAGTGTTGGCTTCTTCAATTATGAGGAAATCTGTCCTAAATGTGAGAATTGTGAAAATAAAGAAAAAATATATTATTTTTATAGTACACGAATAAGATTCTTAGAGTACAAGTGCAGAATATACAACAGAAATAAGAAAAAAATATTAATAACTGCTTTTGCTATCTGATGGACTGAAAACTACATTAATTAAGGTTGTCCAATGTTTCTTACCACAGAACCTTGGCAAAGTCATAGGAAATTCAACAACATCTTAAACCAGCCTGAAATTTAACACACCAGCTGTATGGTTTAAGCTGAATGATTTTTGAAAATGTCATTCCATATGGTTCATTTCCTTCTGAAAAACAGCCCTGAATGAAAGTGTATTTTACACAAGCTTAAAAACAAAAATAAATTACAAAATGTGTGACTCCCTGGGCACTGCTCTGAGGTTTGGAGCTCTTAACATGGATTACTATTAGTGGAATGTTTAGGGACTAGTGAAGTACTGTTTTATGAAAAAATTCATAGAGAAATTGACATTTCTAATGATGAATAGTCCATTTTAAGTGCTTTTCTATTCTTTTGTATAGCAGTAATAGTATTTGACTGACAGTGTACTTTTCAAAATTACAAATAGTTTACAATTGGATCACTGAATTTCTTTAAAGGGATTCATCAAAAACAAAATTGTAGGGAGATACCATCTCTACTGAATATGAAAAATCTCCTTTTAACTGAATCAGGGTTTAGTACCTATTTGTAACTGGATAGATGCTGAAAAGCCCTAGCGGAGCCTGGTTCTGTAATACTGTAATCATAGTTTGCACTCTTGTGCCTAGTCTGGCTCCTCCAGTTGGATCGAACAGGGTGACAATAAAGTGCTCATCCATTTCTGGTTCTTCATCCAGTATTGCAGAAATATGCAGCGTCTGAGAAGAAAACAAGCATACAAAGTTGTGGAGACTTGACAGCTAATGATGACACAACCCTATCAGACCATGCTGCTCTTTCTATTCTTTCACTGTACGCCTTTGGATAGCACAGCAGGTGAAACTGGAGAGGACGAGGCAAGGATGGTTCAGCTGAGGTTCTAAAGCCATGCGTCTGGTGACTCCACTGGTGTAACACTAAGACGAGAATACTTTTTCTTTCCCCCTTCTTTTTTCTTCTCCCATCCTAAGACCCTCTGAAATGTAATAGTTTTTGATCCCTTTTTCATACTTCGGTTCTCACCTTATTCCACACATTCCTTGGTAATTCATAGTCCCCGTACAGCTACCTCATGCCCTAACACAGCTCAGTCAAGTTGGTCTTAATCTACCTTAGCTGGCAACTAAACTAGCTCCAGGGCAACAGGGTAATTCCACTCTGGTGCTGGGCAGAAAGAAGGAAAAAAAAGCAGGAATAGAGGGATACTTGAAATACTCTCTCTCTTCTTGATGCTTCTCTCCCTCTACTGCACCACTGTGGATGAGAATAGGATCCTCTCAAATTAGCAGAGAATTATCTAGAAAGAGGTGGGTGTTTTCACTATCATTTGGGGCTCACTGTCATCCTTCCCGCTACCCAAACGGGCAAAAATTACAGAGGTACACGTAGCTTCGCTATAGAAAAAAGAAGTTAGCAATGATAGATCTGGAACTAAACCAGAGCTTACAACCTTTTAGAGCCCCGTTTACTTCTGCAATAAACCATATTTAGAGACTGTTTTAAGAAGTCTTTGACTTCCCACATATCTGCTACACTGGCCAGTGCTGCAGTTCCAAATGCATTTACAGTTCAGAAAATGAAAACCAGTGTTTCCAGAAAGTCTTATTGTATTTGAGATAGGTGTTTGAAAGTTTACAATGTGTCTTATATTTAAAAAAATCTTCAGTATTTAATTCTACCCCACCAGCCATAATATACTAACCTGTTACTGACCCTTCACTGACAAAATAAAATAAAATAAAAAACCCACACTGCCAGTAAATTTCAGAAGGGTCAGGATTTCACAAACTTAAGCTAGCTCATTTTCTAGCTGACGTTCTTGTGGGAACAGTGCAGAGGCAGTGAGCTTAATACTCCCAGAAGAGTAAGTCATTTTCTATTCCTAAGACTCCGAGAGCTGTTCACTTTTTGCATTTGTTGCAGCATACTCTGTTCAGTTCAGACCAGCTGAAGTATCACATTACAGAATGGGATTTTTACTTCAACCTTAACTATTTACATTTATAAATTATCACTTCATTTCAAAGTTTGTGTTTCAGCTACATGCTGAATACATACAAAGAAATGTTCCTATGCATACGTAAACATTATACACTCATGATATTGTTTTCAATTTACCTCAACTATTACAAAGAGAGAAATATCTACAGAAGAGCAGATTTAATTTTTATGCATTCCCACTCCCATGACTCAATTTGCTCTGAGAATGAAGGAAAACATAAGAAAAAAATATATACAAGAAAAACCAGACATTTCTGAAATCTTTCCAACAATTTCAAAAAAGATTTCTTCACTTCTTTGGAAATAACTATCATATTACCTTGAATCTGACTCCCTCTTCCAGCACAATATAACCTTGAGAAGGGGTCAAATCCACCGATGCCTCTGAAGAGTTAATTTCACTTACAAGATATTGAACAGTCACGGTGCCAAATATCCCCTGAGGAGGTTCTCTAATAATATGTAATACCGCAACACTTTCCATCAAATGGAGAGCTGTTTGCTCTCTCAGGAAGAAGTGATCGCTGTTATTGAATGACAAAACTCCATGGCCATCATCATTGGCAAGTATAGTAATTGTTGCTTTTGAGAAATAAATAATGGAAATATTCTTTAATTAATATAGTAAACTATAATTGTACATATATACAAATAAAATACATATAAACACAAATCCATTCTTCCTTTAGTGTATATATAATGCCTTTATGTCCATGATATTACTTGAAGAGAATATGTAAGTATTTTACTTTATCTAGGAAGATTTCTAGACAGGAAGAATATAAACTCTCCTATTACAAACCTCACTTTCACACTTTTTGATTTCTTACTTTACATATTATCTTGTTAATTGCATGGATTTCATAGGGGTGTTTAAGAACTTTCCATAGGAGTATAAAGATCTACCATAGCAGGGCAATGGTGTCTTCTGAAATACGATTATTCAGAAGAATGAAATTAAAATGACTGCCATACAATTCCAAAGAATGAGAACATCAAAACTAAGTTTTACCTGTTGTGCTCTCCCCTAATTCCAGCCCCAGAGAGGGATTTGTTAAAATTAACTGGAACTTCTCATCACCTTCAGGAATATCATCATCAAAAATTGTAACAACAACAGATTTATTCCTTTCTCCATCAGCAAAAAAAAGAGTCTAGCATTGAAACACAGAAAGCATTGAATACTTAACAGCTGCTAATACACACAGAATTTTTCAACTAAGGTAAACAGAATTGTCTTAAATAGGAAGGAAGAGGAGGCAAAAAGAGCTATAATCTCTATGTCCCTTATAAATTGATTGAAACCGAAGTAAAAAAGTTCAGCACATTGCAGAATGAGGACAAGCAAAAGCAATTTACTCTGAAAGTTCTGTTGTGAAAAATATGAAACCTTCTATGAAATCTTATATGCTTTTGTCTAAGCAAATTGTATTTGAGATAGGTAAGTTTACAATGTGTCTTATATTTAAAAAAATCTTCAGTACTTAAAAAGAAAGAAAGAGTAAAATAAGATGACTAATTTCATCTCTTTTTATCCAGATGACCAAAGCAACTGAAACAAGTTGAAAAATCTAGTTGCACTACTGATCATTCTGCAGAATAAACAAGAAAACATTCTTTTGAGGAAGCGGAAGGAATGAAAAGTACTAGATTTAGAATTTTCTTCTTACCCTTGAGGTCACACTAAAATCCAAACCCAGCTGTGCCTCCAAATTTTGGGCATAAAAAAATACAGACACACTGCCATATGATCCTCTGTTTCGGTATGCCATTATCGTCAGATTCCCATGAGATTCATTAACTTCAAAACTAAAACAAAAAGCAAGAAAAATTCTCAGTGCTCACTGAGCATATTCTTTTGAGTAAGATCATAGATAGTTGTTATATCTTCACTTCAAATCATTCCCTCTGCTTTATAAGAAAAAGGCATCATTACAGTACCAGCATCATTACAATTGCCTAATACAACCTTTTTAATTTTGCTTCTTATCTAAATAGAATTAAGCTATAGGAGGTTGCGCTTTTTTCCTGCTTATTCCTGGCAGATTCCTGGCAGATTAAGCCTGTCTATGTTCATGGATGCCTTCTTCCCAGCTCCTGGAAATTAGTCAGAGGAAAAGATCTGGGAGATGCCGGTGTGTATGTTTACATGGATGTAGAGGCTGGAACACTGGATGGAGCTGGGGGAGTGATGCAAGTTCGCAATATAAAAGGACAGCAGTGAAAGTAAGTACATGGTAGCAAAAAATTTCTGAGTAAACATACTGTAAATGTTGGTTTTCAGTGTGGGAATTATCTTACGCTTTCCAGTTCTACTGAATTGAATGATGCTTTGCCATCTCAAAGATCTGGCCCTATTTTTAATAGGAGTTTTACTGTTAACTGAAAACGAAAATAATTGGGCAACCCCAATCACTAACTGACACGGTGAGTTCTTCAAGAAGACAAGACTTACTTGGTACTTTCCCATTCAATTACTCCGCTTACTCCATCATTAGCATCAATAATAATTTGAGAAGCTAAACCTTCCACATCTAGAATGGAAAACAGAAGGACAAAAATGAAAAAACAATAAAGTCCATTTTCATGATTTTCAAGGGTAATAGAAGCATGTCTTAAATCTCTACCAATTTTGTAGAAGAAACACATCATTTTCTGTTTCCAAAATGTGGAGGAGAAAATGGTAGTGGGCAAGATAATTGGAAAGGCTCAAAGAAAATCTATCCTTACTACCTCACTATTAGAATTGCAACACAGTGCCTTGAATTACCACTGTCACATTTAATAATGCATACAAAAAAGACTAAAGAAAATTTAGAAACTAAAAGACTGCACAGAAAAATTAGGAAATACCAAAGGCAAGATCTGTCATGGAATCTTAATTTATCTTCATTGTGTATGTTTATTATGATGACATTCAACGTTTTGCAGACTGTGCCGTTCTGAATATGGGAGGGAAAATGAGTAAGAAATAATAAATGATCCAGTATTTCATCTCCTGTTTCTGTTTCAGTGCCTGATTATAAACCTTACTGGCACACACCTCAGATTCTGCTACAAACACAGAATTATTAATTGCTTTGTAGGCTGTTTATGTACTGTAACTTTCTATTGCTCCATAAAGTCATATGTATCTTCACAATAACTCTGAAAGATTATTGTATGTATTGCACGGTGAAAACACTGAATAATAGATTAATGCCAGAAATATCACTAATTTCAGGGACCAGAACTTGACAGTCAGAACTTGATTCTTCTGAGAAAATAGTGCCTTAATTTGTTCAGACAACAGCACCGCATGACTACCTTAATTTACTTCAACTTACTTCTAATAAGACTTAAAAAGAAACGAAGAAAAGAATGACAATTTCTACAACCAAACTGACTCCACCGAATCTGTAGTAAATATACTATATTTAGATCCATAGGGAAGATTTCTATCAATTCAGATAAAACTGAATAAAAGTAAAAGGTATTGCCACGAAGCCAAACCTGTCACTATGAGGTAAGCAATGAAGATCAGCAGTAGCTGCAAAACCTCTACACAAGCAGCAGAAATGTTACTGAGTTTTAGAAATCCAGAGGGAGTGCTAGCGATTAGAGACCTTTCAGCTTCACTCCTAACCCGCATTTTCCCTTGTCGTGTGATAGATCAGTTCACCCAGGATCTGTAATGCTTTGCTTTCCATGTCAGACCTCTTATCCTCTTATTTCATGTCTGGCATCCTTCCCTTCCCCTGATGCTCCCCTGCCCACCTCTCCCAGCTTAGCTCTGTCTTGTATCCATTAAGTTTATTCCTTTTTCTTTCATCGTTCTCAGCTGTTGATCATTTTCCCTTTTTTTAATTCCTTGCACTTTTGCATTTGAGTCAGGCTCTTTCTTCCACCTCCTCTAGAAGACGGGAGCAAGAGGAGCACGGAGAAAACAGAACTGTCTTTATGCTTGCTGTTTCTGCTCCTTATCAGTGAAGCCTCAGATCAGAAATAAAGGTCACTTAAGTTCAGTGTGTTCAACTCTCATCGCAGACATACCAGACTTACTCTGCATATTGCACACACATGGCCATGGCAGGACAATATATTCCTGATGTGTAGGATTGACTGCACATGCCTGTATCATGTGCAGAACACCCATCTCTTTTGATATTAGACACCTCCTAGAAATACTTCAAATATCTTGTACAGGATATGGGATTGCTAGAAATCCTAAACAAATGCATTGCACCAACAAGGAGTTAAAATCATAACAAATCAAAATATAACAACAGGGAAATCAAGATTAGAAAATAGTCTGGTAACAGAATTCGTAGTGAGATTTTACAACGAGGACAAATTTTTGCCTCATTTTTGGTTAAAACTATTATCTGTTCATCCTAAGCACATTTGACCCAATGCAGATATGACAGCAGGGTTGAATGGTCACGATTCAAGGAGACTGTCAACCCCCAGCAACAGAAGTTGAGACTATACAGCACTCAGCACAACTTGGTTCAGAAGAATCCTTTGTACTTGTACGTTACTCTTTTTATGTTTTAGATTTTAGGCTCCACTAATCACAGCTCAGTCTCTACGAATCAGCAACGAGTCTTCCAAGTTACCTTTCAATCTGTAACGAATTAACTCAGTCACTTCTATAGGCATGCAAAGAAAAGGGAAAAGAGTCAAAGAAGGTGTTAGAAATAAGCAATACAACTAGTCTCTAGCACCACAGGATAATCCAACTGCCCTTAAAGCCAATGGCAGCTACGCTACTGAATTCAGAAGCAGAATGAGAAGCTAACTCAGCAAATGATAAATGAAGTTCACTGGAAGAGTAGGAAAACCATGGGACTTGACTCCTAAAAGTAAATCTGATAACGAGTAGTAAAAACCGACTTTTAAAAGAGTGAACAAAGTAATCATTTTTTTTTTTTACATTTTTGTTTCCATTATGTACTTTGTAAATGAAAATCAAATTAGACACTGTCAATAAAACTTTTCAGATAACTGTGTTCTCCAACTGTTAATTACTACCTCCTCTATGAAAATTGCCTTATAATTTTTACAGAACCTAAAAAAGTAAGAAGCAAGTGTAACAATGAATATGTTTGGTATTCTACAATGTTTCTTTCAGAATACCCTGTCTCAATTGGCATAGATAGCAAGTAAGTGGAATAGTGATAATATGCCAGAGTAATATAATCTGCATGCAATTCATATAAAAGGAAAACCAAAGATAATTCTGTGTAAGTTGTTTTACCCAGCTTAGGTAGGGATGAAGTTGAATGGTTCATGATGAGTTCCACTGAAGTTAAATTAACCAAGAAGAATTCTTGCACCTCTGGAACATCATCCTGCAAAACACAAGTTCAGTACATCCTCTTTTCATTTTCCTTTAAGAAACTGTCACAGAAGTCATCAAAAAGCAACACACCAGAAGTCTCTAATATTATAGCAACACTAGAATTAATTTATTTTTGCATTTTCCTGAAATACTTTTATTGGGTGTAAAATTGATTATCTTGAATGAATTATGAAGTAAGACATTATATTTCATGAAAAAGACTCGATAGTGACACTAACTATTCTTGTAAATAAATTTCTGCCCAATTTTAAAGGTATAAACCCCCATCGCTGAGGAAGTAAGAGCCTGTAGCAAGCAATGGAATTACACTGTTCTGAATATCAGATAATGAAGTCTTAATGAGACAGCTAAATTTCATTTATGCATAGGTAGAGCTGCTTTATGTTATTATTTGTCCTCCTGTGATTTTAACATTAACATAAAATCTGTCTTTCTAAATGACAATGAAATATACAGCTTCAATTAATATACAGGTTGCAAACTTTAGGTTCCAAAATATTCCTCTTCTGATGTCATACAGATCAGTATAGAACAAAAGGGTTCATAGTTTACCTCTAGAATAGTAATATTTACGGCAGCTGATGTTTCTCCTTCTTCCAAAATCAGGGAGCCAGAAACAGCTATATAATCAGTTCCTGATTCAGCCAAGGTCCCTTCTGTCTGATTACTTAAGGTGAGCAATCCTGGAACTGTGGCATACGTAACATTGATAGTACCTGTTTAATTTGTGACAAAAAAAATCACTTTTTTCCATTCTTTTGTAATGCTCACTGGAATAGGCAAAGAAAAGAGATCAAATGCTCATCCACAAAATGAAAAGACTAACTGCAATACAGAAGAATTAAAAGATTAATCTGGAGCCAATGGAATTTTTTTCTTGTGCTTTCAGTCCAGCCTTTGGCAATTTGTCCAACATCACAGGTCTCAAAAAGCATTAGGACCAATTGTATTCAGATATTTGAATGCAAATATTACACTGCTGAAGTCTTAACCTGGGACATCTAATGTATTATTAATATCAGGTTTGGTGCCAAAGGGAAGGAAAATGTTTCAGGGACGACTGATACCTAAGAAAGGCTCTAAAGACAGTGCTGGGAAATACAGCTTGATAAATCTAGTTTCCTTCCCAGGCAGATTGACATAGATTTCAATAAAGAATAAAATTAGGGGACACACCGATAAATGTTACCAACGGGAAAAGTTACACTTAATTTTTTTATAATAAAGCCATATCTCACTAATCTGCCAGGATAAGTCAAGTGGCAAATGTAAAGAGAGTAATCCTGGAGATAAAATGAAATTCAAAGATAGTCTGTATGAAATAAAATGTAAGTTATAAAAGAATCTTAGTTTTAATAAATAATGATGGACTTTAATTTAAGAGATCTTACATTTACTACGGATACTTATCTTAAAGCATTAGTTTCCTGAGTAGTGTTCTAAAAGTAAATTAGATACTGATCGATATTAAAAAAGAAATGGGAAAACATAGAAATGTCATTAAAATGCCTCTACAAATCTGTGGTGTGTCCAGATCTTGACTATTCATCGTAACTCGTCACTTCAAAACAGATATAACAAAAGAAACTAAGAGGCATTATCACTGAGGTCTAAATATAGTCTAAAAAGGTAAATAGGAAATGATTACGTATGTTATCTCACAATATAAGTTGTGAGAGTTGTCACAATATAAATCCTCAGGCAACAAACACAAGAAAATATTTTTGCACACAGCACATTATTGAATTCTGGAATTAAGTACCGCTTCATTTTATGGATGTTAAAAGACAAATTGATTAAAAAAGGAATAAGAAATTCTCAGAGGAGACATAAACTGAATTCAGTGGTCTGAATGCAACTTTTTCCATGGGACGTTCCTAAGCTGCCAACTTCTGGAAGTTTAGAGGGAACGATGTGGGAACGATCATTCCGTACAAGCTCCTTTCCTCCTGTTTTTTATTTCTTCTGGAGAGACTAACACTTTGAGACAGATGCATTAGACATAAAGGTAGTAACCCTAATAACCAACTAGTTACGTCACAGCTCCCAGACTCCTTGCTGTGGAAATGAGGGCTCTGGCTCCAGTTTTAACTAAACCTTAGTTTCCAAGCGTGCACTAAGCAGTCTAGAAGTTCTGAAAATATCGGCTGTACCCAAGATTTTTCAAAATTTCCAGCTTCCCTGTCGTGGCTTTCATTCATCTAATGATTATTAAAACAAATCTTCCTTTCTCTTGGAGTTATTATACAAACCTAGAGATCCAAATTCTCTGTTAATAAAAAGCTGAACTGTTTTGTTTTCCTCTGGAATTAAAACTACCCTGGATGGGGAAGCAAAATTCAAGACTCCATGTGGTTCATCACTAGCTTCTACTGTCAGAACAGCTTCATATCCTTGACTATCCAAAACAGCAGCACCTGAAGAAGAAATGCCTGCAAAAGAATCAATGGACTATAGTGAATAAAGTGTTATGCAACTAATTTTTTTGTCTTATATTACTGTTATTATTACATTCAAATGACAGTCAGTAACAATGCAAATGAAATTAAACCAAATGCATGATGCGCTCACTGAAGTTTATGGATGGTGTGGAATCTCTATATATTTACATTCTATAACAAATACAGGAACGTATAATCACAACAGAAGCTGTATGTATACTAAGTATAGAGTCACAAAAACATATTAAGAAACGAGAAAACTTAATGGGCCAGTGCCAAATATCAACTTCCCTAAACTTCCTCTATTGTAAAAGGAAAGAGAAAGTCTTCCCAGGAATTAACTCCAAAAGTTAAAATTATATTCAACTTCTCAGTTATTCCATTAAGAAATTATTCCCTTTCCCAAGTGTTGCCTTGATGAATAATTGTTGGTGTATCAATTTGTGCTTATCCTGACGCTTTACAAGAGTCAACAAATGATTCTGGCAAGTTGGTAAGGCACCTAGCAGCAACACAATCCATGTCAAGTTAGTTTGGTACTTAGACATTAATTTCAGTTTAAAAAAGAGTATTTTCAGAAGGGATGCAGTTTCATGCTTCTTTTCTCATTATAATTTGAATGGCCAGAATAAAATATTCTGACCTCCTTGAATTCAGAGACAGATCAGAAAGTCAGCTTGCGGCATGACAAGATTGCTTTAAAAGATAAAAATATCTGCTTATTTCATGGCAACTGTATCCAGAATACATTAATAAACTCAAGTTTGTATTCAGTTCAAGGGAAGCAAATAACCACTGACTTAAACGGGCAGAGTCAAATCAGGATTAAAACCAATTAATGTATATATAGATACACATATGCATATATATATACACACACACACATATACACATAAGGATCAAGCCTGTTTCAATAAAATGTGAATGAACTTTGCATAGTTTACACCAGTTGCAGTACAGTTAGTCCTACACCTCCAAAATGGATTAATACATATGAAAATATTACACCATTAAATGGTAGTTTTAAGATATAGCAGGCTATAGTTCTGCATTACCTTCTGTTTTGATGTTATATAGGATGATCTGGTATTCTTCTTTTTCTTCAGGAATATGGTCATCCAGCAAGTGAACAAACAATGTTGTATTCAATGTCTCCTATTTATTTTATTGATAAAGTGATTAGTCATTATTGTATAAAATAAAGTGATATCACTGTATCATATGTATTTTGAACAACACCTTTAAGAAATGTAAAGTTAACTATAAACTCCCTCCAGTTTAGAACTCCAAGAGGAAGGGAGCAAGTAAATAATCAGATCAAGAAACAAAGACTGCTATAAAAGCACACTCGTTTTCTCAGCTTAGTTCTAATTATAATATTCTCCTGTAGCCATTAGCTTTGCTTCTGGACTTACCTCGGGAAAAAAGAGTATTCCAGAATAGTTTTCAAAATTTTGTTTTACATTATGCCCAACTATCTTCCATTCAACAGTAACATTTCCCAGTCCTGGGGCAGTTCTTACAATATGGAATTGCAGTTGTTCTCCTAGGAACAAAGGGTAAGACGCAATATTTTAGGGCTTCCTCTCCTACATATCAATTATATTTGACTGCATCACAGTCAAAATAGTTTTTCTGAAAGACATTCATATTTTTAATAGTGAGCTTCACAGTAGTTATATAACACATTTGGTTTTAATACTGAAACAAAAAAACCTAAGCTCTTTCGTCCTGGATTTTTCTGCTTTTAGTTCACTGTTGGAAAGAACTATCAAAATATGAGGGAACCTGGTACAGATGAATAACTTAGAAAGTAAATGCCCATCAAAACATGCACAAACAGAGGAGCAATACCTGTCTGTAAACTACACAAAATAGTAAATGCTGTAGGTACCGGCTATAATACAAACAGTTTTCTACAACAGCTAACTGGCAAGGAATATACATTTTCCTAACATTTGCAGTGTCGTGACTTCGCACAGTGCATGCAGAAAAATGCTTGTAATAGGCTATAAGTTACATTTATGTGAGTTTGAACTTAAAAATATCATCAGTGTTAGAAAAGAAAATACTCAGAAAATGGTAATATTTAATAATTTGTAATTTTAAAAAGAAAGTGTTTTAAACTAAAATATTAATATTTAATAATTTAGAATTTAAATTTTTAATAAGTTCATACAATTTCTGGGATAATCGGTTATCAATTGACAACCTGTAAGAAGCAATTATGGTATTTTTCACATTTATAACAATTAAACCAACGGGCAATTTTAATTAAAAAGAGCAAACTCCTTAGAAATCTTTGTACAATGTAGAAAATTTATATAATTTATATAATATTAAATATTTATATATATTTATAAAATTTATACAGTTTATATAATATGAAATATTCTAAATATGGACATGTGAAATTAACATGTTATATCAATATGAAATAAATCAGCAGGTAAAATCAGTAATATTATGCAATACATTCACATTAGAGGACAGATGTCTATTTACAATATGTAAGTGTATTGCATCCATATGTCAACAGCATTTTTCAAGTGCATGGGATTTAAGTTTGCCAGTATGTACAGTATTGCATTGGCTTTCAAAGACATGAAATATGCAGAAATCTAATATATTAAGATGCTTGGAAATAATAATACATGAGCTTTCTTTTGCTTACTAAAGAATGAACAAAATTGAACAAAAATTTGTCAAAATGTATGTTAGTGATGCAGAAACAGAAATCTGAAAAACTTAGTTCCATCCCCAACTGACTGAAAAAGTCTTTCTTAGTATTGCTATAAACTGACTTGATTTTTTTTACTGTTGCAAAATCTGGAATAATTCCACCTTCCTATTTGTGTTATGTACATGCTTAGAAGCAAACCTATAGAGAAAACATTGAGACACATCTATGAAAGTGAAAGAGAAGATGTGGTGTTATGTGGCTTCTTACTCCATGGTGTAGAGAATTGAGCAGCCCAGCTAATCTCTCTGATTATGTAATTTAAAGAGCATCAAGATAGGATGGCTATCTGGCTATTCTAGTATATTTTATCGCAGGACAGTATTGTATAGCTAAAAGTGGCAGGAACAATTTGAACATTTTCTAGATGTATTCTTTTTTTGGTAAGGAAATATTAGAGAGAGGCACGTATATTGGCTACCAACTAGAGAGATATGAACAACTAACTTCAAGAGACCTTAATATAATTAATTAAAATATAAAATTGTGAAGAAGTAATACAAGAATTGTATACACCCACTTTCAAATAAATAGAATTAGTAGGTGTTATTCAGCTTCAACATTTCAAAATTCAGTTAAGCCTTGGGGATGTACCAATGTTCATATCTTTGTCTTAAGTTGCTCCACGTTGCTTCTAAGAGGATAAAAGAATTCAAAATTTATTGACAGCACAAGGATTCTGCTTCTACAGATATCTGAGGATAGACTACCAGTTTACGAGTGCCCCTGAAGCTAATTTATCATAATAACACTGCACTGAAATCCATTCTATCCTATTTGAGAATTTTGCACATACATTGCAAACAAATAAATATTTAAGAGAAAAATGGTTACTTTAGTACCATTGCAGAATGCACAATTTAGACAAAGCTTATTTCAATACGTTATGTGATACAATGGATTTTCACTACGGACTGGGACAAAACACTTTATGATGCAGAAGCCTGTTACACTGTAATCCAAACACTAAGAAGAAACCTGAAGTACAATTTGTCATAATTATAGACCCCAAGTAGTTAATTACTGACCCATATTTCTTGGTCAAATTTTACCAAAATCTTTGGTATCCCTATCCAGAAAGAAATACTAATGCAAATACTAATTGATTCCTGAAGACTCAAAGTGTTATTAGGCTAATTTCACTATTTTAAGTTTTTTAACATTTAATCATGTTATCCATATCTTTAGATTTCTACAATTATCGGGGAGAAGAAGGGGGCCTCAGCCATCCTCCTCTTCTTCATTATTTCAAGCTACTGCCGTGCATTTTCCTCTAATATAGTCATAGCCCCACAACTGTTGCATGCCTCAGCCTGCACTAAAATGCTACCCTTGCCCTCAATAAGGTGATAAATAATATGCCAACTTGAAAATAACAGATATTTGCTTGACAGAAGTTGTTCAATAACACAATAAATAAAAAAGATAATAATATTTGAATTTATGTCTGGTAAATTTCGTTTTCAGAATAAAAAAACTTGATACTGAAAATGAAATACAAACACTGAAATTATCTAAAGGCCTCAGCTCATTCTTTTTTTTATCAAAGGGACTTAGTTTGGTTGGTTTTTCTTGTTGCAAGACAGTGCACTATTTTTCACAAGCTGGAGGAACTGGAATCAAGTAATTTCCAAACTATAGCAGAGTATTTCATCTCCAAATGGCCAGCATTTGCTAGCACGCTATGAATAATATTTAACCAGTGGAAAGTATTCAGGGTCATCGTAACCTTTGGGAATGAGACAGTTTGTATTAATTCCTTATGCTCATTAACAGCTCTTTTTAGCTTGCCAGACTGCAGCTGGCTTGGCAGGTGGATCAGAACTGTTAATGTGGAGGAATAAAGAATGAAAACCGGGCACACCCTAGCACAGAATTAACACGAACCATATCTAGATAAAAACCAAAAGGTTATGACGTCCTTTCATGTCTGGAAAAAAACAGAACACATTTGGTTGAGAAAGACTTCTTTCTTCAAACAGAAAATGCAATGCACACATTCCTGTACAGCAAATTTCTCTTTGGTTAACTTTCCCTGCCCGTCAGTTTACATGTCAGAGAGATATGATACTGCAATACATTGAGATTCCACCAAAGTTGCCAAAAGCAACTCACCAGCAGTACCATTATTATCCTATGCAAAACTGCATCAAAAGAGCAATGCGCTCTTTTAAAGCACTAGTAGAAACCTTTGGTCCATATCAAGTTATTATTGTTCTTTCTCAAATGTCATGTCTGAGTGCTACATTCCCAAATTAGCTACCATAAAAAAGCATAAACAGAAAATTTTAAAACAGCAGGTTATTGAGTCAGGAAGAGGGAAGATGTGACCCTAATCTTTCTGTGGGAATATTTTCCAGAAGACTTAAAGTGAATTGTAAATCACCGATAGAATGAGGTTTGATCATGACTGCTAATAGCTGTGTATGATGGGGGTTATATACAGTTCTGGAACATGGTATAAATGAATAAGACAAGAAATGCTAAAAGGAGCTTTGAAATGCGATACGAGTAGAAGCAAGGCATGATCTTCAGAAAAAAGGAAGCACAGATGATGATATATAAAACGGTTTTCCATAGATTTCATTTAAGTGCTATGCTTGCAAGAGTTAAAAATTCAAAGAAATACATACCAAGTATGTGGTTATTCTCCGCTTGCTGGCATTCTCTGAACAGTGATACAAACAATCGCTGAGAGTCATTATCAACAGAAAGCACGGAGATGGAAGCTAATGTTAATCAAACTGAGTGTGGTCAACACAAAGAACCCACCTTCATGACCAATAACAGATCTTGAGGCTGTCTGGAAGCTAATAATTCCTGCCACATTGTCACTTGCCAGAATAATCACTGTGACGGTGTCAAAACTGGGCAGAATCCGACTCCCTCCTTCAGTATGGACCAGGCTGATTATGATACTTTCATTATCCTCTGGCTCTGGATCATCTAAAATGGTCAGCGTGACCATCTTTGTTGTTTCCCCTGCAAAGAGAAAGAACACACACATCACGTTTTAAAAAGACTTAATCATCTCCTTTTGTAGGAAATACTCAAAAAATATAAAAAAGGACATGAAGCATATTTATTTATTTACCTGTCTGGAAGTTACTGAATGTCATTATGAAGTTTTATTCAATTACTATTAAAAAGTAACATTAGGGTAATGTAATTATCAAATTACTAAATATATTATGTAGAAATCAAGCATGTAAGCATAATTTCTGAATGTCTCGAATTCTTTATTTGCATTATAAATTCTCTGACTTTCAAATTTAACTTAGAAAAGGGGAATATCATTCTTGTAAAAAAATTGCCAAGTGCATAAGTTCTCTGATGAACCATATACACAAGTATGTACGCTCAATTTGAATATATTTACTGGGCCAGGGAATGCATTAAAATGGGCTGTCATTGTGTTAGTTACTTGTCTTCTGGACTATCAGAGAATGATAGTGTAAACAGCAAACACGATCAATTACCAGTCTCTATCATCCGTTATAATTTACAACACAATCCTGTTGCTCAGTGCATGTGCAAAACCTCTGTTTTATGACTGTGAGAGTATCAGTTTACAAGATACACATATTTCTTGCTACATTGTGTTTCAAAATACTTTGAAAACAGTTTTTACTAAACTTATAACCACAAATGTAATTACATGTCAGCCTCAGAATCACTGCTGGCAATTGCTCTTTTGAGTTCAGGTGATTTAGCAAGCTAGCTAGCACACTAGAACCTTTACTATACTCCCATAAATTGCTTTTAAAAGAAATGTTCAGCCAGCTCTGACTTTGAAAATATAAAATATATGGGTCATGCTGTGTGGTACTTAAGTAATGTCTGCCATTGACTTGTTTGTCCTGTTTGCAATTTTTTTTAATATGCTGTTATGTTATGAAATCAATACATCAGAATCTAAAAAGAGACCTCACAAAAATTAGTACTGTACTAACTAAAGGTTAACAAAAGACCACTTAGGCCTGATTTTAATTTTCATTATCCTTGATATAACAACTATCTTCAGCATTATTATTCCTTATTTATTTGATAAAAAGGTAATCTTTATAATGCATACTGCAATATTTCTTAAAAAAATACTTAGATATTTACGCTTTTCATCTTTTCCTTTTTTACTACCACTGTGTGTGTTCTGCAACATAATGCTGTATGCTAAAGAACTATATTCTTTTGCATATGCATCCTGAGCATTCAGGGCGGTTTAGCCTAAGAATAAGACATCACTTATCAAAACATCCAGAGGACTGAGTGCCTGTCAGGTTCTTTTTGCTTTTCTTTAGTTTTATAAAACAGAAGCTAATGCAAAACCTTGCCTCACCTTCAGCGAACACCAGAACCTCACCAACACCTATAAAATCCAAGTGTGGGATAGCGGTTCCTCCAACAACACGCCATTCCACTGTCACCTGTCCCAGGCTGCCTTCTGTCCTATGTATCATTAGCTGCACGGTGGTCTGGGGACGTTCTTCTACTTCAATATACAGACCGTCCTCTGTCGCGTTGGGACTTACGCTGTAGATCTTAAATACTCCAAACGCATCTCCATTCATCATTATGATAACTGTGGAAGTATTTGGCTGTCCTATAGTTGGTTGATTTTTTAAGCTGGCTGAGGTGTTCATGAGTTCAACTTTCAAAAGGGATATAGTGAATTTCTCATCCAACTCTGGCAGACTGTCAGGGAGAATGGTAACCGTGAGATTTGCAAACTCTTCCCCTTCCTGCATTAGGGCCCACTGTCTGGTAACAGATTCATAATCACTACCAGCAATGGCTTGGGTGCTATAGAGAGCGGACGCACTGGTGGTGCTTTTCTTGTAGGTCCAGAATCCCGACGTGTTAGTTAACGGGCTGATCTCTGTCAGCCAGAGGCAGAGAGGAGTCGCAGAGGCACTGGAAAACGTAAAGGCTGAACACGCTTGTTCTTTTAGGCACCGAGTTGCACAGGCATACAGGGGGTCACTTGCTGCCGACACGTTCACTCTGGTCTTGGACGGCTGGTCAGGAATTCCTGGTACAGGGGACTCGTAACAGGCAAAGATATCCTGACCTTGCTCAATGGCGAGAGCTACGACGTCTGTCTCAGAAGTGCTGTAAAATATCTGCAGCTGACCAAACCTTCCCCCGCTAAAAGAGATTAAAATAAAAAAGTAATGTTAGTTGATGAAGTATGTCTAATATTCTGTATGTTTCGGGGTTAAGAATAAAAGCGAACAAAATCGACTGGCCCTTTCTGAATTGCTGAAAAGTTCCAAATAGCTAAATAGCTAAAGTGGATTCCCTTGAAGGTAGTACTAGAATAACAGAGTTGTCATTTTTGGATAGCAAGTTTGATTATTTATCGCTTGGGTAGCAGTCTTTTAAGAATGCATATTTGCAAACATTGGTTTCTAGGAATTAACTTAGTCTTCGCAGGGCTGGCAAGGAAGAAAAAGCCTGTGCTGCCCAACCTCCTCATCTTTCCTCCTAGGTGTCCTCAGGATACCATATCAGATGCATAAAACCTCTTTTCCTTTTCTTGTTTCTTTCCATCCCACAAGGGTTGACCCACTTTGTCCTCAATTCAAATCACAGGAGCAGGCTGTTGTGCAGCTTTAAATGATTTGATGATTAAATAGGCAAAATGAAACTTCAAGTACACTGCATACATTAGGTTACATTGTACATTACAATGTGTATTACATTTAAGTACTTTCTGTACATTTCTAATAAGCAAACATCTAGTTCACAAACAATGTATACGAAATAAAAATGCGTTGAGCTGGCAGATCAAGAAATTGATGCAAATATACAAGAGGAGCATGACATTTGAAATTATAACCAAGACAAAAAAAAAAAAAGAAAAAATAATAGATATAAATAAAGCAAACATTATACAAACCTTCGCCTGACTGTTATATTTGCAAGCAAATTTCTTTCTAGTGGCTCCTGAATTCGATATAGGGATTGATGAAAGAAAACTGTGCCATAAGGATTATCATTGGCAGGTATTATAATATTTGCCACGCCATCTAACCCAATAGCACCACCATTGGAGGCCTGAGTTAATTCTACATGGACAATCTCAAAAAGAAAAAAAAAGAAGAAGAAATAATGCAGCTAAACAATTTTTGGTATTTCTAACAATAATCACAAGCAAAGTAAATCTGAACTTCTTGCACCTTCCTGCCAGACATTCCTTGTTTTGCTTTGCACACACTTCTGTAACAAGTTAAAACTCTAATACTATTCAAGAAAGAGGTAACTGCTTTACTTACCTCTTCTATTTCTGGAACGTCATCAGCCAGGATTTCCAACAGCAGCATCTGAACGGCTTCCCCGGGGGCAAAAGTAACGTTACCCCAGGCGACCCGCAAGTCAGCATCAGCAGGATGTCCATTCATGGTAGCCACCCACGCAACAGTAACATTACCGAGCGTCCCAGCATTGCGGATTATTGGCAGATTTATGGTTACTGATCCCAGTTCAGGCTCCTCCACAGTGAATTCGGTAATCTGAAAAACTGAAGGACAGCACAGAGAGACGTATTTCGTTAACTGTGAAATTGAAAGTAAATATGTCAACTCCTGAAGTACACAGTTTTATTTCGCTTGATTGCATTTACTTGCACAGGTAAATCACTTTTAATCAGGTTTAAACCTAAAAGCGAACTTTCAGTATTAATATTTTCATCTACAGAGGAAATTAGCATGAAAATTAAGCCCTCATCCAAAAAGTTTATTCCAATATACCCATTATTCGAGGCTAACCATGAGCTGTTTCTAAGCTCTTAGAAGACAAATTCATAATTATTCCCAAGCAAGGAAACTCTTTAGCAGCTTTCATGTCACTTACTGAAGAAATAAGTCAACATATTCCATCTAAAATTATTTCAAGTAAAAGTCTTCCTTGTAGTAAACTTTCAGTTTCTAAGAATTAATTAATTACCCATCTGGAACTATTTATTTTTGATACTTTTTCTTTCCTTCCTCTACCTTCTTCTACTGACAAAATGGAACCAGAGGAATTAAGTAGGGTACTGAAGAGAGAAGTGGGTAAATCAAAGGAAAAAGGCAGGAAAAAATCCACCAAAAACCAAACAGCAAATAAAAAAGATAGATTTCTAAAAAAATCATTAAATTTTTGAAATCACCAAAACCCTTCTCAAAACCTGTGTAATGAAACTAATTTTGGAAAGTATACACAATTCATTTTATTGATAATAACAGAAGAAAAACTAAACTTGACAGAAAATAAGAGAATATAATTTAATTTCTCTTTATATTTTCCAATTTCCCCAGATTTTTAAATCTGCTTTGGCTGATTACCTAGTAAAACAAAGATATCAAAGTATTTAAGCAACAGATATTAGAATGCAGATTTTGGTTTAAACCTATTGCAGAAATGTGAGCTCTTAGAATAGATAAAAAATAAAAAAGTAAACTAAAATCCATCTGTCTCTATAGAGAGATTTCAAAATCTTGGTATATCAACTGATTAAATAATACTTCTTTGTTATTTTAAAGCATCATTACATGTTTTAATTTAGTTTATTTTTTGCTTTCCTGTCTTCACCCAGGCTTCCTCTTTGCCTTCTGAAAGTTTTTTATCCAGTTGCCCAGTAACAGCTCACCCACAAATCTGCAGTAAAAATGTTAACAGAAGAGAGAAAATATGCAAATAAGACTCATTTACCAAAGGATCCAAATGGGTCATCAGAAGCCTCAATAGTTATGATTGCCCTAGTCAAAGATCCAAGCAAGGCTCCTCCTGTTGTTTGATTCAGCAGCTGAACATAAAATGACTCTTCAACCTCGGGATTGATATCATTAATTATATAAATTGGCACAGCTTTACTTGTTTCTCCTTCTAGTAAGACAACATCTGATGAGGCTACGCTGTAGTCTTCGCCTAGATTTGTAAATGAAAAAACCAAAACAATAAAAAACACAGAATATTAACACATTATGGTTCAGTGCATTGAACATTATCAGTAATACTTATCTTCTCTTTTTGCTTACACATGCATTCCTTCATGTTTTAATGGGGTTTTATCTTTATCCTCAGACCCAGACCACACAGTCTTTTTTATTTCCCATTGCCTTTTAGATATCTGGATGGATTAAAATGAAACTTGGCTTGGCCAAAACAGAGTTTGCACTCCTAGACCAAGAGGTAATTACAAAAGGTCCATTATTGCCTCCATTGACAAGGTCACACTACCAAGATGTTTCTGTCTTTGATTTCTAATTGCTCTCCGGATTTCCAAGAGATAAAAGTGAACAGAAGCACCTTTGTCAGAAACTAACTGAAAGCTCTGACATCAGTCTAGCGAACTTGTCTCTAAGAATGTCTCGATGAACAACTGTGATACACTGGATAGTGGCTCTGCTTCAGAAACCAACTGAAAGTTCTGACATCAATCTAGCTACACACCTATTTAGAAAAGTCTGTTACATAAAAAGGAAACTAAAACACCAGTTCTCAGAGCATGTACCACCCACCTATGCAATTTTGGACACAGCTGAAATACAGTGAGTTTGATTTAGAACTGTCTAAGTTGTTTTCACCCTGCACACTTCATAAGTTTGCTCCTTTCTTTATGTGCCTTCTCTACAGCAGGGACCAGGAGAACTTAACCTCCCATTTTTAGAAGTTCAAGTCTTCTTGGGTTTTGATTGGGTTTTGCCTGTTTTACAGCTGAGTCCCCAACTCTTACTTCCTCTCCAATAAGCTCACCTAAATAATGCATGGTGGGTTTAATTATGTACACAGGATTAAATAGTAGCTACATATACTACTGTAGTATTTTTTATTTATTTTCTTTTTTTGAAGAGGTGGTGGGCTCTAGGGAAACAAACATCCCAATTCCTTCACTCATTTCTCTTGCTGGATTCTTCAGTGATGATGTCTCAGAGTTTTCTAACAGCTGATGCATGATCTCTCCCATGGAGCTTGGATTCCTATTTGCTAAGCAGAGTCAGTAAATGTCTCACTACTTTTTTTTTGTATTTGTTATACAATAGTGCATTCAATACACACTTGTTTGCTTTGATCGCTCAAAGCATACAGCATGCTCTTTCCACTTTAACATAGACTGCATACTTCTGCTATTCTGATTTCTTACCAGCTGTTGCAGTTATTGGCATAGCTTTGAATTTCACAGAAACGTCTGCAAATATTCCCCCAGTTCTGGTCACGTTAATGATTGGTCCAACATAATTTTCAGCAACTCGCACAGTTAAAGCTGAAAGCTGAAGTGTTCCAAAAGCATCATCATTGGCATTGATAATTACATGAGCTATTGTCTCACCCACTAATCCAAGTCGAGGAGAATTTACAACTGAAACATAAAGAAAACTTAGTGAGGGGGTGCCTGAGATGCTTGCTCTCCATGGCTATGGAGTTCACAGTGAATTTAGTCGTTAGTTGCCACAAGCTTTCAACAAAATTATCTTTTTTAGTATTGTAAAGTATAACTACAAACTGCATCAACATAGTTTTGGTGTTTGAATTATATTATGGCAGAAAAATCCCAATTTTTAATAACTTATTATTCTACCCTGCTGAGGAGCATACAAGCCACAATTTTTTTGAAGAGGTGAGGTACTGTGAAATAATTTGTTTAGTTATTTATTTGCCCATAAGGCCAGTAGTAAGAGCAATACAGTTCAGAAGAATTTCATTTTTACATTTGCTGTGATGAAATATAAATAAGATTTCAACCTCCCAGCAGAATCATATTTGAAGTTTTCCTTAACATCAAGATTAATCTGGGGCGGGGGCAACAATTAGACATGCCAAGAAGCTTTGAAGCACAAATCAGGCTGTAATGACCTGAATTTATCTGAATGAGGGATGAAGCAAACACTCTCTACACTAAAAAAGCAACATGCGGCTGTAATTCTACATCACTTTATTTTTAAAAGACTTTTTTGGCTTTCAATAAGCAAAACTAGTTTAGTTATTTCCTAATACTGAACTTTACAGAAACAACACTAGATGAACAGGTGTTAGCGCACAAAACCAATACTGTAACATATTTGGCCTGAAAGATCTTGGATAAGGTGATGCAAAAGGGATAAAGAAATGCTCATCCATCCCTGACAAAATACTGCACCAAAGGAAATAGATGCCGACAGCACACACGGCAGATAACTCAGAGATTTCTTAACTATACAGAGTTTGGCAGAGGTAAAAAGTTTATCGTTTAACTCGTTGTATTTTATCCTATTAAATATAAATATTAGCCTTCCTATTTAAATTGTAGATTTTACAAATGTAAGATACTTACTTGGCCGATCCTGTACTTTCTCGATCAAAACAATACTGCTTAGCTCCACAAAAACAGATTCTGACCTCTCAGGATCATCATCATCCAAAATAGGCAAAAATATTGCGGCCTCACTTTCATTGGCTGTGAAGATCACGTAACCTGTAATGGGTATATAATCTTTTCCCTCTATTGCTCTAACAACATCAGAAGGAAGAAAGGGCGACTTTTCATCATCGCCAATAGTTCTGTATGTTACCATTACTGTACCGAGGAGACCACCACGCCTTGTTATTGTCAGGGAGATATTTTTTGTTTCTTCCTCAACTTTTATTGGTCTGTTTTGCTCAGAAAAGATGAAGACTCCATATGGATCATCATTAGCTAAAACAGTTAATGTTGCATTAGTATGATTTCCAAGACGACCACTGGAGACATTGATGATCAAAACTGAAAACACCTTATCCAATTCAGGAACTTCATCAGGAGAAACCTGTACTGTAATATTTGCTCTCGCTTGGCCAACGTCAAATGTTACATTCCCATCTGTAGAGATCAGGTCTTCGGCAAGATCACAGACTATGATCCAATGCAGTGTCACTTGCGACAAGGCCCCATGCGTTCTCACAACCTATGTGAAAAATATAAAGATCTGCATATTTTTGTTTTATGAGAAAGATAAACATAAACGTATGAGATGGAATAAAGCCAAGACATTGACATGACGGGTTAAAAATAAATTTGTGTTTTAAAAAAAAGTGTAACCTTTATCATCTCAGCTTTGCTGTATTTGTTGCATCATCAACACTATTATTTTAAAATAGTAGTACCTCAAATGTAAACAAGCAGAAGTAATTTTAAACCTGTGGATATCATTATTACATCATTTTAGCTTCAAGCTTAATGATACTCATTAGAAAACTCAGTACGAAATGGCAAAACAGATGTGCACAATAAAGTTATAAACCCTATAGATTTATGGTAAAAACATCGCAGAAGGCCCAGTAAAAACAGAGACAGAAGAGGACCGCACAGCAATATGAGACTCAAAGCTTTCTAACCTGCAGCACAACATTGCTCTCTCCATCTTCAGGCTCAGTTCCATTTACCGAGAGTGACTCAGTACTGAACTCAAACACACCATGAGCATCATCAGAAGCCTCAATAGTCACAAAGAAGTGGGACGCAATTCCCAAGCTAGCTGTTAAGTGCAAGTTCCAAAAAGGGTTATTTTTTCTAGCATCTTTTCTTACATGAAAGAAAACAGCTAAAGAAATATGTTGTAAAAAATACACAGGAGAGCATGACTGGAGCATGCATACTATTTTGCCTTCGTTTTTTTTAAATGCATGATAACTATCCATATGGATAGGGAACTGACTTTCAATAATGCAGTCCTGGCAGCCCTTCTATGGAACTATGCAACAAAGAAATATAATAAATATGACTATTTTAAAGGAAGAACAGAAATAAAATTATAGGTTTAATGAACGAAAATGGAGCAGAATTTAGGATGGTGGGGAGTTATATGGTAAACCACAGTGTAAGCATATAGACCAGATGAATGCAGGTCCAACATAAGCTGGAATGAAAAACAAAGAAAAAACCAAGTCCGGTAAATCCTACTACTAAAAAGATTGTCTTGGGTGAGATAACTTGCTGCTGAGAGACAGAATGAGCCTGGCACTTAAGAAAACCATTTCTGGGAACAAGGAAAAAGGAAATAGCACTTCAAAAAAATGCAGGATGCTCCAAAAAGTGGCTAAATCACAGACTTACTCTCAGATTAAAACTGAAATCCTCTGCATTTACAAATAAAATTGAAAATCAGGCTGTCACAGCGGAATAAATTACTCAATTTGGATAACAGGTACTCATATAACATTTTCAGGTCTGTAGGGTTTAATTTGAAGTCTTATATGATTAGGGATTTCGCTCAGATTTTGTGTTATTTCTGCACCTAGGTTTTTTTCAATTTTCTCAGTATTAAATTATCTTTGTTTTCTGTATGTCATGACATAAACGCAAACTTAAAGAGAAGAAATGAAAAACAATCAAAACATTCCTTTAAAAAATCTAACACAGCTTACTTTTCTTTAAGAGTATTTTTGACATGCAGAGAATCAAAGTAACATAAAGCACGTATAAAGGCATAGTCAGGTAATTTTTAAATTACCTTCAATTTAAAAAGTGTCTTTGCTTTTTGCTTTCTAGAAATTTGACAATTTTCAATCAAAATTGATTTTGCAAACTGTATTTCTGGAATAACTATATTGTGTTTTACAACCATATACTTTTGATGGTATAGAAGCTGTTATTTTTTGTGTTACACTAAACACTGACTGCTATTCAAATTATGCCTAAGTTAAAATAGAAAAGAATGTTTTGGCAGAACTTTATGATAAATCTAAATGAATCACCTGTAACTACAAGTAACACTATGCCAGGCTGTGTCAGCATAGTAATTTATGAGGAATATTAGAGTTAGCAATAAAAAATAGGGTTAATTCAAAATGCTTACCATGCTGATGGACAGTTGGAAGGAAGAAATCCATGTTCCCATCACCACTACCACTGCCATCATTTCTAAAGAGCTCAGCAACTTTAAGATGACAGACATACAGATATATACACATATATACATGTATAAATACAGAGAAAGCAGAAAGTAATTTAAACATTTCTGGACAACATAAAAGAGAGGGAAGCATTCTCGGAAGGCATCAGTTTGGGATATGAAAGTATACAGGATTTCTGATAAAAGCCAGAAAAAGTCTCGTATATGCCACTTCTTATTAAATTTATGACACTGGAAATAGCAATGGGAGGTCAGAAGGAAAGAAAACGCATACACCTCTGTTTTCTCCTTTCTTTCCCTTTTCGTGTCCCCTCTTTGTATTTCCTCTTTCTCATTCCTAAATGAGGTCTGTCAGGGAGACATTGGAAATGTGAATTAAAAAAAAAAAAACAAAACAGGGGCTAAAACCCCCCAAACTCTCTTATTCTAGTATTTTCTCACAAAACAAAAACATGTGTCAGAAAGTTGGAAAAATCTGCAGAAAGCTTAACTAATGGAGACTTTACTCTAAGTTTTGTGCTTGCAATCGTGTTGGAAAGGCCAAAAAGAGGGTTTGTGCTAAGAGGGTATCTGCCTAGTGAATTATTAAAGTTAGCTGTAAGTTTTCTGACCAAAAAAAAATTTGAAAAGTTTGGTTCTTTTTAACAAAACAACTATTCAACCAAAAAGTCCACATGCATGAAAGGTCTGAAATTTTTATCAAAAGCATCACTAAGGCAACACTGCACCATACAGACATATAATCACAGCAGAGAGCTGGATTAATTCAAGGTGGTATGATACAACTTCCCAGAAGGCACCACACTTGCATTTCTGGATTGCTTAAAAAAAGTCAATTTATGGCTGCCAATGTTTCTAATTACTTTTTTTCCTCCAACCAGCTTTACAATCTCCCTTAAAAATTTTCACCAATGGAAAAAAATTCTGCAAAGGATGAGTGGTTTCATATGGCAGGGGCACTGATGTTTGCCATCCCTTGTGAGACTAGCATCTCACAGCAAGATTTCCTTTGAGTGTTTTTCTTGTTCTTCCACAAAGGAACCAGCTACCTCTCCAGCTCTCAACACCCACAGTCTCCTACTGCTATAATCCAGTGGAATACGTTATGAGCCAGTGTATCGCAATTCCTCTGATTTCACTCAAGTGGCAGCTAGAAAGCCCACTTTGGCTGTTTAGCCTTAAATATTTCATAAATATTGACAGATTTTTAAAAATTGGAATTTATATATTTTTTACATTATTTTAATTCTCATTACCAACCATGAAATTACATAATGTGAAAAGCAGCAATTGCCTTAAATGACATAATACATGGTAATAATACATTTTCTTTGGGATCTGGTGGTTCCCAGCAATGACTAACAAAATATCTGAAGAACAGTTAAGAAAAATTACAGCTGTCTGGGGGTGTTTCTTTGTCTTTAGAAACAACATGGAAATAGTACACCTAAGAAAGGTAAGATTTTAATGGATAAGTAGAGATCATGAAAATACATCAATGGATTGATGTATGTGCCTTACCTCCTCCCTCTGGGTTCAACAGCTCCACTTTAAAAGTTTTTTCTAATTCAGGAATAGAATTATCAGTGATGTTAACAATAATGTACTTGTATCTTTCTCCTGCCTGAAATTCCAGCGTGCCCACAACAGCCTGCAATATGAAAGCTTTTCATGTTTTTGTTCAAGTCTAATGTTTTCATGCATATGAAAAAAGAAATAGAACCTTGATTTTGTTTGTCTTTGTCAAAACATCTACTTTTCTCCATTTAAAAAATCTGCTGAATCTTTATTATGAGAAAAAGATATCCAAATTCACAGAATTATGAGCATTTGCATTCATCTACATTTTTCTGCACAAATATCAGTTAGACAAGCAAGCACAGATACGCACAGGTTATTTTGTTGAACATGTACAAATCCCATTATGTACAAACATAATCTTAACCTGTACCTGCACCTGAATGCTCATATGAAGTTTGATATATTCAGCAACAATAGCAAATAACTCTTCTTGATATGTTGACAACTCTCTTAAGAAAAAAAAAATCAAAACTTTTCCTAGGCTTTTCCTAGGAAATAAAACCTCCTGCACACACAGGAGGTAAAAGTCACATAATGATATATGTATTTTAAAGTGAATATTACACATTCATTTATCTCATCACCATATAAACCACAGTGTTTCTGTGAAAAGAATCATAGCTGGGCTAAAATACTCAAACTGAAGGCTATCTCCAGGACAAATAACTCGAATTAAATTCCAAAATAATTACACACCTTGGCAATGGCCATACCTGATAATCTTTAGGACTGAAAGCTGTAAGTGGCACTGTTCTGTACTCCACCAGAACTGTTCCAAGAAGGCCTTGTGCACGAACTACCAGTAATCTGATGTGTCCAACTTCTTCTTTAATTGTAATATGGGGCACAGCAGAGACTGGCAGAATCATTTCATCACCTGGCTGAGGAGGTGGCCCCACAGAGAACTGTAGCAGACCTGGCAGACAAGAAGTACTATTTACATGGCTTCTCTCACCAAATGTAAATTATGATAATCAATTGAAACCAAATTATTTATAATATCTATATTTTGTGGCACTTCTTAAATTAAAAATCAATTACTGATATGCCCTTAGGCCTCAATCACACTATTTCCAGGGGTGTGGTGTGTACCTTCCCTTCTCTCACTGATATCCACATCAGTCTTGATAAAGCCACAGCACTATAATGAATTCAGCTCTTCCCAAAAGAGCGTCAATATGGGTCATAGTATTGGGTACTTATTGGTATAATAAGCATGCAGAAATGCCTCTCTTCATCAGGAATTCTCATCTAAGAAAAACTTGCACAGGATCAACTACATGCAGCCTTTAGGTGCTCTCAGAAGGGAATCATCGTCTGTTTGGTCAGGGAAGCTTCGATGCCTTTTTGTAAAATTCTCAAGAATAAGTAACTCAGCTTTCACTCTTGTATACAAATTATGAATTAATCTCAAGTTAGATAAAGTGGAACACTTGGCATTGCTTCCTCAACTATCAAGGCTAAGCAAAGTTTTTATCTGTTGAGCTAGAACTATACAACTATCTGCAACAAGACTGTATCATCTCCACCATTGTTACCATACGGGTGGTCACTGGCTTTGATGCTGATATCAGTAGTTTCCTTTTCTGGATCTATACTTGCTCCACTGGTAGGAGTTGAACCTAGTTTTCCATCTCCAGACACTGCAGAGACTAATGTCACACGGAAATACTCATTTAGCTCCGGAATGTCATCATCAATAACATGCAAATTTAAGACCTAGAGGAAGACCAAATCATGGAGAAATCAAACCACGCAACATACATCACTTACAAGTTTCACAACACTTCCTAACTCATCAAATTCTTTGATTAGTCAGCCAGCTGTATCTGCTGTGTAGCTCTGAAAGTAACGTGGACAACCTTTTTGCATTCTACATAATTTAACCTAACTTCTAGGATAACATTTTATGTTTAAAATATGTATTCCAAAAAGAATGTTAGTAAGCTGTCAGAAATGGAAGGCATATTTTCTTAAGCGCTTCAAATTGCATAAACACATAACCAACCAAGCAATTACTTATTATCGTATCTTAAAATAAGCATAGTTTAAATTGTGTATCTTGAAAGTGAAATATCTGATAGATTTCAAAATCTTGAAGAAATTGTGCTTCTGAAGAGAAATTACAGTGATTAATCCAATTTAGAGAGCAAGTAAGCAAGCTTTTTATGCCACCTGCCACTTGAGATTGCAGATCATATTATTAATTAACATAACCTGCTCTGCACAGGCTAACATATTCACCTCAGACAATTCCAGCTTTCTATATATTGTGATACGATTAGACAAACATACAGAAGAAAAGGTTTAAGTGGCTGATCGTGTTTAGAAGCATGGGAATGACTAGCTTACAAACGTCAATGGAAAGTCTCACCCGACGAGCAACAGCTCCCAATCTGTTTCTTAGGGCCATGCCCATTAACTCCTCCATATGTAGTCAATAAATTGGACCACACAGAGTGGAGCAAGAGGGTACACCAGCCCTTTTCTGCCACTAGATAGAATAAGGCAGGCCTCATCCATGCTGCTGGACTAGAAAACCTTCAGAAATTTTTGCTTTATATGACCTATGCAATGCAGCGATATGATTCAATGGGGAATTAACGCTGAATGAACAGTGACATGAACAAACTATTTTCAGATAGCACAAGCTTTTGCCAAGCTCTAATCACTTACATTGTTTAACTGGGCCCAGATCCACAGTTCTCGTGGAGCCACTGGGATCCTTTCAAATGGTGTCGGTGAGTTTCAGTCAGTTCATACTGACTTCAGCAGAGTGATAGAAGTGAAACTGAGGATGGCATTTTCTACTAACAATTCACCCTTTCTATTTTACGAACACTAACAGAAAACACACGTGAACTCTCTGCAGTATTGTGGTCCCACACTTCTTCAAACAAATGTGAAATTCCTGTGCTGCGGGTCAGGGTTGCATTCACAGAAACAGATTAAGCAAAAGGGACAGAACGTGGACAAGAGTGGTTGCAAGACACTTGATTGCAGCAGTGAACTTTACTGCTGTCTATTTAATTGATGTGGAAATGAATCTGAGTTACAAAACTCAGATCAAAACCTGACCATTTTCCTGATCAATTTCAAAAGTAGCTGGATCCATTATTTCAGCCTAGGACTATCTACACTTCAAGTACACATATACATATACATAAATCTAGTTAATATTTTCTATATATACATATATGTAAACATATTATGTGCATTCAAACGTACATGCACAGATGGTGACCCCTGAACCGAGATACACACAGATCTATAAGCATCTATCATATCACTTGCTAGTTGTCAGGGATGCAAAATACAACAAAAGCCATGCGAAGGAAACACTCTCTAGCATGAAAACCAGTCAAGCACCCTCAGAAGGTATTTTCCAGCAGGTTTGCAAAGGACAGGATGAATAGTTAATAGGAAGGTAGGGTTTACCTCTGATCTCTGCCAAGGAAGGAATGTGATAGTGCCAGTGCTGTTAGAAAAATCGGTAACAGAGTAATTAATGCCAGTGGAATCAACCTGTGAGATAATGTAATTTATATACACGTAGTCTAGGGCTCCCCTTGTGCGCTCCACGACACAGGATATTGTGGAACCCTCATCGGCAGTCTGGAAGAAAGCAAGAAATTTAGATGTTTGTTACTGTCAAAGTAAATCAAGGCAATAAATGCAAAACATGGAATTCTCTAATGCTAGTCAAATGTTCAGGTAAAAAATTGCTGTCATGTTACTTTCAGCACTTTTGGAGTGGTAGGAAGTGGAAACTGAACTTCCATGGTGGTCAGAACAATCTTAGTGGAATTTGCAACAGCTTCTAGTATCTCCCTGAGAACTATAAAGGTAAGCCGATAACTATACCCCGTTGTTCCCCAAAACTACATGCTAAAGACAGAATCGATATCCTTGAAATGTGCATGTCAAAAGCAACTGAAACTATTGTTTTATATTAACATCAATTATTTTAGTTTTCATTAGGAGTAATTTAAAGAAAGATTTGGATTCCCCCTTTCCCCAACTAGAAACACTATGGGAAAAAAAAATAGATACGTTAAAATTAAACTGTACTATCATCATTCAGTAAAAACTTTGAAAAAATTTTCTATGCTACAGTCCTCTTTACAATTCTTCTTCACAGAGAACATGACTTCTGCAGCAACAATTTTGCATATTTGGAACAAAGTAGGTATTGATACTGACCATATGTTTTAGAAATCATGATCATAGAACTACAATAGAAAATAATTTTGTTGGAAATTGCTAGAAAGGCTAACAGCTGCCTCGTAGACAGATATGCACATAAAGGAGTTAAACTACTGATAAAACAATGCTGCCTATCTGCATCATCACTGAGAGCTCTAATACTTCCCTGGTGAAATGGACGTAAGATAACTGCAAAACAATTGACACGCCATATAAATTTTTAATTTTGCTTCACGCTTGATTGATGATCTGTGGCATCACAGTATTATCAGTGGCATTTGAAGCTGAAGGAATCTATTATCATAGCATATGGTAGGCACGTAAAAAGCAAACTGAACCAAACTGAAAACCAGTATCAGTCAGGCAAGATGGTTACTTTCAAACACATCATAAGCACTTCGGTTAGAAAGAATGTAATTAAAAGGTCATGAGAGTTCCCAAACTGGAAAGTATTCTGAAATTTGCTTTCCAAAATAATCCAACGCCAATAGAAACAGGTATCATGTTTTTCTCCCTCACAATTGATTAAAGAAGTAAAAATGAATTATGTTTATTTCAATCCTCCCCAAAAAAGTAGCAAGTTTATATATTGCATATATGGTGGCTACGACCAAAGAACAATTTAATGTTTAAAAAAAAGGCAACTCACAGCCAGTATCCACAAAATTCACATAAAATATATGCAATTTATACCTTATAACTTATGACAGCAAAAGATTGTCTAAAAATACATCACGCCCTGTCATTGGATGACCTCTAGTAAAATTCTTTCAAACACATCATGTAACACAGAAAAATAAGATAAAAATCTTTGTAATAATCCATTCTCAAAAAAAGAATATTAAATCTTATATTTTAGTTGATAACCCCGTCTCAGATGTGACAGAAGTAAAGGAAAAAAATGTTCTTCTAGAAAAATTTAAGCCTTAGTCTTCAGTTTATGTAATAAAATCAATTTTCTTAAAAAAAATAATTGGGGGGGGGTTTAAAAATTATATTGCAAATGCCAGTGAGACTGAGGCTGTATCAGCACAACTTACACATTTCCAAATTCTAGAAAAACTTTGCTTACTACAAAACTACAAAAACTAACAATGTGAAATCAAGGCCCTGTGCAGGTCAATTGGTCTCACCATTAATTTTTCTGTGTCCAAAACTTCACCTATAATTTTCCTTATGAACACCTTACCTCAGGAATACATGCTCCAGTGAAGCCAAATAAACCATTAGCATTATCACTTTTCTGTATTCTTAATCTTGCGGTGGTATTTTCTTGTGAAATTCGAGCTCCACCACGCACAGAAATGAGCTTTAGGATGAATAACTCCTCTCCTTCTTCCTCTTTGTCATCCTTTGCAGACACAATGAATGATTTATTGGTCTCTCCTTGCCGATACTCCAAATACCCAGAGACTGGGTGGACATCACTCTTTGCAGGAGTTGCGTGGAGTTCATAGATCTCTGCTCGTGTCAATTTACGCTCATAAAGCCTTACGTCCTGCATTAGCCCCGTGTACCTACTGCTGCCACTGATTCCTGCTCCAATTCTCACTATTCCTGGACCTGAGAAGGAAATTATAATTTTCCTCATGTTACTGTATTTCTTCAAAGTAATAAGTCTGCAGCTTAATAGCTGTAATTGTTAACAATCAATGGTAAACTGTTTATTACCCCTGGATTAGGAATCATATTCATCTTGAAATGCAAAATCAGGAGGTTCTTTGAGCTCATCTCAATGTTACAGGTAGATCATCACAGGTCAAACAATTCCACCCTAGACTGTTCAGGTTTTTCATCTCACTAGTTCTACCAACACGTTGTCACCATCCCTTATTTTAATGAGGCTTGGAAACTTCTCTCTTTCCATTAGAGATTTACAGAGCACAACTGCAACCCCTCTCAGCTTTTGTTTTGCTAAACAGACCCCATTTTGTGTCTCTCTGCTAGGACAGTGGATCCATTCTGATGATACTCATCATCACTGCATTAGCCCTTCTGGACATGCTTTTCCCCTAATGCACTGGGAATATGGACTTCAGAAATGTACACCAAATTCCAAATGCTTTTTACAACAGCATTAATACTTCTCTGTCTCCAAACAATTATCCTGCTCAGCAAATCATAGGATCACACCTGCCTTTTTCACAAATATACTAAGCTGGTAGCTCATACTCATTCCTATTGTGCTGAAACACATAGATATCTCTTCTTTCCAGCTGTTTTCTCTTTTTGGAAGAAACTGTGCTCTTGAATGTACTGGCCTACATATGACACTGTCAGTTCTACGATGAGCAACCACAGCAACTGACAATGGTCTCAGGGCACAAGGCGGAGGGTGGTGAGAAAAACTGGGCTACTACGCTCACCACCGTGTAGTATCCAAGATTAAATGGAGAGAGATGAAATCCTTACCTTATACTTGTAGTATCTCCAGACAGAGCATATGCCTTCTCCACTAATACAGAAAATTTACAATGACTCAGACATATCCTTCTAGCAACAAAAGCATTATTGCACTTCACACATCTTTGTTTTAGAAACCAAGGGGAAAAAAAAAATCCTTTCTCAGCTACAGTACTGCAATTCTGACAGCAATTATTAATTGCAGAGGCACTACTTTGTTACAGAGGGCAAATTTATTTCTCAGACTTTAACCACTGGAAATTTACAGGCAGAAATAAAATACTACACTAAACAATTAACGAAGTCTCCTCTCTATTCTCATTCTATGTTTGTATACATATATGCATTTCACATCACTGTATGTTTTTTAATTCTCCTTCTTTGATTACAGAAAAGGAAATTGTATTCAAGAATTTGATAATCATTCACTGCCTACCCCCACCAAAAAAACCATGTGAAACTGAAGGTGAGCAGAAGAAAGGAAAAAGGATGAAGACCATCTCCAAGAAAAAAGATGCATGTGGAAGAGTGGGAAACTGCAAAAGAAGGAGTAAATATAAATTTATTCCAACAACATAATACCTGACTGTATAAAGGAATTGTTCTGATACTTCTCTGGTCACTGCTATGCTAGTTCAGAGTGAATGTCCATAATGGTTACCTATGACTAAAATCACATTTGGGACTATCCAGTTAGATAAACTGAAGTACACATGCTAATGTTCCTTGGAATATTATTAAACTTATAGGCATAATTTTCATATACCATGTAAATATATGTTTAAGTAAATCTACACCCTGAAAAAGCCTGTTGCTTACAAGATACTGGCTTAGTTGTAATATAATACACAACTAGAAACAAAATCATTATTGCATTTTGTTTCAGCTACTGAGAGGAAAAAAGTCCTTTCTCTGCTATAAATCTTATGGAAATTATTAATTGCAAACATATATAACGGTATGTATACATGATAAGCATACGTATATAAATATAATTATAAAATATTAATTTATTTTCAAATTATTGCAATCCAAGCTCTGTTATAGTTCTGAATTTTTTTGAACTTTCCCAGCTCTAATTTCCATAAGCTTTTTGAAAATCCTCAGAATTTCGAAAACTTTTAAATTAACTAATCAGATATAATAATTTCAGTATCTTGCATACCCCTGTCAGGAAGCTAAACTCTTCCACACATTTCAGAACTTCACCCATGGAGAAAAATGATGCAGGCTATTGGCTCACCATCAGCAATTGCTTCTCCTTTAAGGCTCTTCATTCCTCCCTGAACTGGAATTCCATCCATGTAAAATTCAATTATACTTTCCTCCAGAGTAATCAGAAGGTGAAGCCAAGTATTTTCATCCAGATATTTCAGGACTGCTGCTTTAGCCATATATGTCATATTGGATCCTAATGCTGTGTAATGAAGTACTACAGAAACATGAGAATCATTTGTTTGGATTTTCACGCCGTAATATAAGGTCCCGTTATCATCATCCTTTTCAACTATATAACCATCAGTACTGATGTTAGGAATTAACCACGCTGAAAATGTAAAATTGGTTACTGCAGTATTTCCATGGTATGGGTATTCCAGACCAATAATCCCAAATGCATTCTCTTTTCCACTGAAATACAAAGCATCTGTTCCACTGTGATGGCGCCTCATATGAGGCTGGGATTGTACTGAACTGGGAAATGATCCTAGCAACAAGAAGTCTACCATTGATGGGAGACCAGCTTGGAAGGTACTAGACAGTATTTCCCAACCTAACCGGACAACACCAAAGGTGCCTTGTTGTCTCCAGATGGTGAAGTCTGTAATATAGGAAAGATCATCTTCAGAAAGAACATCTTCCACTATCTCTCTCTCCTGGCTCTCTGGATCTATAACAAAGACTCCAAAAGGGTCATCGTTGAATGGGATCATCACGGTTACAGCAAGGCTTGTTTCAGATAACTGACCACCAGGACCAGGAGACCCACCTATATAATGGAAGTTAGAGCAAAAGTTAATTGTGGTTTCAAGCACCACAATCGCAAAAAAGTTACTAAGTACTCAAAGTTTTTTTAATAAATCTTTCTAAAAAGGGTTAAATCTTCTTTAAAAAGCCTCTGAACTCTTAGAAAATGCTCTAATTTAAAAATAACATGATTTAACTGTATTGGCTTTAAAACACTATAGTGACACAATTTTCATAGAAAACAAAGCAGTATGTTATTTTTCAACTGCAAAACATACAGTTGTCTTTCAGCTAAAACGAGATTAGCTCCAATTTTTCTGAATTAGTCAATGAGATAGGTTACCTTTGATTCATTTGATAAACATGGGGCCAAATTCAGTTCTCATATTACTCCAAGATTTACACGAATATGGAATGGCAAAATTTGGCCCATTGCCTCTGAAACAGAAGCAGAGATACCTTGCAAAATCAGTAACCAGTTATGTATTAAAACTTCTGCCAAGTCCTGTCATTAGTCATCTATTTCTGCACAGTAAGAATTCACGACACAAAGATCATGATGTGAATGTAGACTCCACGTTCAAAGTGCGCAGTGATCTACCTATTATAAGCAGGAAATTTTCTACACATGCATACAGATTTCACTTACAAGAAAGGTCAACACATATTTTCAGTTGTATCTGGGCACAGAAGAACATAAATAGTGCTGAGGTGGAATGAGTCTGGGAGATTTGGAACTCTGCTCAGCAGCAGACCTGTAGCAGTTGTAATTTAAGTCATATGAAGTGGTAACTATAACTATTTTACCTCCTCTAGAAAAAACCAAACAAACCAACCAACCTCCGTTATGGTAGACATGCATAGCCTTTAATAGCTTTGTTTTGCCTTCAACTACAAGAAGATCTGTATCTCTGAAATCACCAAAAGCCATCCTTTTTAAAGGTCAGATCACCAAAATATAATTGTAACTTAGGAACTGAATAAGTGCATTCATATACCTAAATTAAGATTAGAAGAAAAATAAAACCTAAAACCTTACCAGAAAGTATAGGATATCAAGACATGATTCAAGGCAAACCTCTTTCCAGGTTTGGTTTGTTTTTGATTGATTAAACATAATTCTTTTCTACCAGATATGAAGGGAATGGTGATATGGAAGACAATACCTGAAGCATTCACCAACTTTAAAATGTAAAATTCATTGAATTCAGGAATTCTATCCGAAATAGCACGGAGCGTTATTGGCTTTGATCCTTCACCATCCATGAAGCACAAAGTCCCGTAAGTTTCATAGAACTCTTCTCCTGGCCTCAGCGCAGAGTCATTATCAAACAGCTGCCAGGTCAATGAGACGTTGCCAAAGTGTCCTCTATGTCTCAAAACCCTGTTTAGTGATACAGAAAGAGTGAATGTCCTGGCAGGTATGCATCAGCGTTAATTAGCAAGGGAAAACATGATTACACTGATCTTCCTTACTGTGAAAAATAATATACAACGTTCTAAATACCCATGAACACTAATACAATCCTCTTTGAAGGCCCGAAATTTTACAGTATAATTCTAGTCCCAGGTATACCACAGGTTCCTTAGGAAAAAAGTAACCAATGCACGTCCATGCAAAGTAGTACTGTTCAGCAAGTTAACATTAAAAATTTATATACCTGGCCACCCTTAGACAGGAAAGAGAATCATCTACATTTAACCACAAACACTTCTCCCTTTAGCCATGAAGCCTCCTTAAACTCCTTCTTACATTGGTATTAAATTTGGGCTGTATTCTATGTCCTTCAGAAATCTGTGGTTATTCCAGATTAAGACTGTAGTAAATGAAAACAAGATTTTATTTTTTGTATAGCTATCTGGTAACATAATTTCACCAATTTCCAAAAGGCATTGCAAATAAAAACTGAAGTATATAACGCCTTTATTAACAAAGTGTGCTTTACATATAAAAAGTGTGCTCCTGTTTGCACGGTAAAATAAAATGCCATACAAAGAGATTATAACAGGCCGAAAAATGAGTTAGCAAAACTAGCCTAGGCACAGTAATGCAATTCCACTGTTTCTGCTTCCAAAGGTTTTTCTTTTTTTGCCATTAAGCAGGGTGCCCTAGCCCAGCTGTGTAGCACTGTTGCAATAACTCCAATTACTCCCTTTAAAGCTCAGTGATACCATAGCTGTTCTCAGCGGTTAAGTTATATGCTACTCTGACCCGTTCGTTATGTACTACATTATAGCCAAAGCAGTGAGGGTATGGAAGAGACAGCTCCTTAGTAAATATATTTCATCAATGATGACTGAGCAAGGTCCTCAAATGTTGGTAATTTTGGTATCATGTGCTTCTATAAAGCACCTGTATATAAATGTTCAGTTCAAATCATCATTTCTCACACTATCAAATGAAAAAAAAATTTTCCTGCAAGTAAGACTATGAAGGACAAAAAAAACCCCAAAGAGCAGCGTAACAAAACCAAACACACAATATATTTAATATCCTCTTTTCTCACAGATTTTCATTCTTTAGATGTGTAACACAAGCAGAAAGACCTAATTCAGAGTCATAGGCATCTGCTTCAAGGCCTTAAAACAAACAAAAAAATCAAATAAAAAGATATAAAAGGTAACTAAATAAATTTGAAAAGACCCTCTTCCCTAACTGTTCACACTATCACATTTATTGTGACCTAACTTCTCTTTATATCCTGTCTAGAGGTTTCTTAATGAAAAATCAATATTTTTGTCAAATTACAATCCCATCCTGACTTTATGGAGCGTAACAACATAAGATGCCAACCAAATTTATTTCTTAACCCTTCCCATTCTTGAATACATGCCAGTGGCTGGAAGGAAAATACTTTCAGAGGTCAGACTAGGGAAGAATATTTTCAGTCTAGAAGACAGACACATCTGGACTTCGAGTACAGACTTCCATCCGTAATTAACAGATAGAAGAAAAACAATCTATCAGAAAGAATACAGTAATATGGGTTGTTTGTAGGGGAAGGCTTCAAAGTAGAGTGCAAAAGGAAATGAATAACCACATAGTCGTATTTAGCCGCATTTTGAGAAGATTTTTTACTTCTCTGTTATTCCAGGTTATATTCTGCTCAATCATCAAGATTCTTCTGTATCTAAAGTCTACTGAGAATATCAGAAAACAACAATGCTGTAGTCTTATTTATTTACATTTTAACATGAATTTCTGTATACATTTTAATATGCATAGCCTACTTGATAACAATTGATGTCTTCAATACGTTTACAAATCATTTAATCCAAAATAGTAAAGCTATTTTCCTTCAATACATTTTTATCAATGCAAACTTACATGGGGTTAGATCAAAGTACTATCCATAAAGTACCACATACAGCAGTTCCAAAAAAGTGCAAAAGTATTATTTTAAAGTTACTTACAAAAAATTGTTAATTTTGCCTTCTTCCACTGGCTTCTCTAAAGTCTCCAAGGAGAAAATTCCATTAGGATCATCGTTTGCTTCAATAATAACTGTAGCCACTCCAGCCTTAAAGATAACAGTATCCCCTAAAAAGAGGGTGATGACTTTTATCAAAACTGGAATCAGAAATGGATGTAACTCTAAAACCAAAGGTGTTTCCTTCTCACACTAACTGCTTTTATGCCAACAAAGAAATGAACAATCAGTGAAAACCAGTATTTGAGATATTCAGTAACAGGCAAATTGGAGTAAAAATACTTAAGTAGCATCTCATGCAGAGAGCAAGACATAAGATTTGCAGGGAAAAATACGTGTGATATGACTAGAGAAGATGTGATTCTGAGCAGAAAGGATTGTATGAGAGGCAGTATTTCATGTTTGATCAACAGGTCAAGTCAAAAGAAAAAGATACGTATTCAGAGATCCCAGCTCTCCTTTAGACCTAGAATAGAAATATTGCACTTAAACTAAATACAAGCTAAGAACAATGTCTAAGAGTTTATTCATACCCGTATCACAGCCTAGTTGAAAGGAAAAAGCATAAGATACCTGTGAAGTAGAGGGGAAGCTAGTAGGATTTCTGCGTGTATATTAGCACTGTAGGGACATTCTAACACCCTCCCTACGTTCACAGGGTTTCCACCCCCATCCTGTTTTTCACTCTATTTATGAGCATTAGACTAGCTTTTGATCCAAAGTAAACAACGTGTTTACTGCTTTAACTTCATATACCTCTACCTGCATTTTCTCTGAGGTACAACAGTCCAACATGATTTTCAAAAGGGATGTAACAATCAAGGTCAATAAATGTAACAGACCATAGAAAGAAAATAATTTTTTTTGCTTTCAGGAATGTGTATAGAAATATTCTGTATTCTTAGTGGTTCTAGAGAGGCTGCATAATGCTATGATCCTTCTTTTAGAGGCGAAGGCAGCTATGCCTTCTTGTAGGACCAGTGTGCCGGGAGGAAAGACATCATATGGTCCCCATAGAGCTGTAAGAGAAAATACCAGTAGATCCTGAAGAAAGTTAGTAAAGTAGGAAGAGATCGCCGAAGAGAAAATTTAAGAGAGAAGAATGGCTTCATCCAATCCTTTCTGCAAGGCTGATGTTCTGTAAGAGACCTGGGTACCAGAGGGAATGCCAGCTGACCTCAGGAAACACATAAGCTACCTCATACTCAAATAATTGCTAAAAATTCCCCTATAGTTCTCTGGCTGCCGGCTACCAATGCCCAGGGCAGGATTCAGTTCGAGATCAACGAAGCCTTGTGAGCAATTCATAGACCAGCCACGGGGTGTCCACTTTCGCGTGACCTGAAGCACTCTCTTGGTCGCACCGACTGAATCAGATCGTTATAGACTGTCATGAGGGCTAAGACGCTTAGTATGCACGTCTAAATGAGGAAATCTAATTTTATGTTTCCTCACCTTGAATCCCTGGTAGGTATTTTACTTTGTAAACCTACCACACAATCTAACGTGAAGATGTAGTCTGATGGTTAATTGTGATAGTTTTCCTTTGCTTTATTAAATTACAGCCCCTCAAGTCTCAGTTATTGTTTTGATGGCTTATTTAATTCAGTTTTGGTTGGCGTTGCAAAGATATGCAGTGCATTCACAGCCTGTTATTACCTCTCAGCTACAGAATAATAACAACCGAAGGACAGTAAATCATTAAAATTTGCTAACACAATTGTAGATGACTCTCCCACCACACCTTGAGTTTTGGCAGGACTAGGGGTGGGGAGGGTCTTTATTAAGCAGATAGAGCCCAGGAAAATTTACCTATTTCTTACATTTAACTTATATTTTCATATCAATATTACACAGAAGTGATGGTTTATTCCAGAAGACGTCTATTTCAAAAACAGGAATGTGCTGAATCCTTTCCTGCTAAATGATAACTTTTTTTTTAAAAAAAAAAAAAAAAAAAAGACAATGTTATTTCTAAGCTAATAAACCCATTCTTTACTGGTGGTACATTGGGTAATTTCTAACACATATTTTTGTGTAGATTAAGCCTCGTAAAATTATAATGTCAGACTGAAAAAAATATATGCATACATTGCACTACTACAAAAATAAAACAGAGACCAACTTACATGGTTTTCCTCTAAAATGAGGCAGTCTGTTTGTTCTTATAAAAATCAGGCAGTTGTGTAGTATACACTGGAGCATGACAAAAAAACCTAAAAGAATGCCTCTTTCCCTAAGACTGTTGCAGTACTAACATTTTTTAGCCTTGTGTTTCTGTAGTCAAGTCAAAACCCCACCTAATTTGGAGCATTTACATTTGAAAAGAGACTTTCACTCCAGTTGTTTTTGCAGGAAAGATTTCAGCTGTATCGTTTGATTTTTGTTTCCAATTAAACAATTCAAGATGAAAATCCAAACACACTGTGGACAGTAATTGTACAGAAATGTTGAAGCAAACCTTATTCATATAATACTTGGCATTTATATACTTCTTTATGATAAGACCAAACTGGTGAAAAACTGCAGCAAAAAGAAAGGAGAGTTACTAAACATACATCAAATCATTACTTTTACCTGTAGAATTCAAAAGGAAGATATAAAATGTTTCATCAGTTTCAGGGATATCGTCGTCATTAATATACACAGATAAGTTCTGCTCTCTTTCACCAACATCGAACAAAATGACGCTGCTCTTTCCACTGGGAACAAAGTCTCCCTCTTCAGCTGTTGCATCTCCATTAACAGTTATATACTGGACAGCAACAGCAACATCAGCAGATCCATTCCTTAGGACTGTAAAGTTTGCAACATTTCCTTCTTTAACACTCACTGTCAGAGGTTCTGAAAATACACAAGCAACAAATCTACCTGAGTTCAAGCCTGAGCTCCTTGCATGTGGCCTATTTTTTTAATCCTCTCCAAGAGGATCCTTTTCCTCGGTGAAACAGAAGGCATATGTGGTAAAGGCACGGAAATACTTGCGGGTACAAGAGAACATTGTTGTACGTAGCCGCCTAACCAATCCCAGCATCAAGAAAGAGAACAATGAAATAAAATAAGGGAAGGTTCTGAAGGAAACAAATACAAATTCAACACAACAAAAACATGAACGCTCCATTGGGATTAGGATTTCTCAGTGACCTGGTCTGTCAATAAAATCTGTTTGGGGTAGTATATGCATTCTACATTTTAAAACAATAATATCTAACCTGCAAAATAAATGGGATCATCATTCCTTGTAATTTGTAAAATTGCACTGGTTATATTGCCCAGCCTGGCTCCACCAGTAGCATTGAATAAGCTGATGATGAATACTTCCAAGTCTTCGGGTACCTGAAAGAGAAAGTATTACGAAATTAATTTACTGCATACAAAACAATGAAGAAATTAACATGAACAGCTGAGGGTGTCAACAAACCAGAGATTTCTGAGTGGTTTTTTTTTATTTATTGATCCTTAAGTGTGTCAAGAGGGATGACAAATGACAGTTGATATAGCTACACAGAAATCAACATCAGTCTAAAATCCTTGTAAATAAGTCCCTTCATCTTTACAGATGACCCAAAATTTATCTTGCAGTTTCCTGCTTCTGATACATGTAATTTGTTTTTACAGCTTTATTTATTTATTATTAATTATTCTCATTCTTTCTTATATTACTTCAAATATATCAGCATTAAAAATAAAAATTAGTATTCCTGCAATCAAAGCAAGGGTTTTATTCAAATGAACTTTTCTGTAATTTAACCATGTTCAACCACTCTCAGTTTCTAACATTTTTTGTTTATACATATGCACAGCTTCTCAAATTATTTTATGATTTCCTGAAGTAATCTCAGTTTTACCCAAGTATTTTGATTTTTTCTACAAATACTTATCAGGCTGTTAAAAAACAGACATTCCTTCTTTCTCCTTAAATTGTAATGTTTTAGCACTTACTCTTTGTCCCATATACTCACACAAAAACACTGTAAAAATGTTTACCTCATCTGGCAGTGAGTAAATGGTGATATTTTTTGAAAATTCCAGATTATCAAAGAAAATAGTCCCTTGTTCCGGATAGATGTCATTGCTACATGCCGGATCAACAACCCAAGACACACTAATATTGCCATAGTTTCCTTGGTTTCTTACAACTCTGTAAGCAGCTAAAAAATGCAAACATATACAGTCAGAACACCACAAATCAAAAAGAAAAAGGTCATCAAAGCTGAAACAAAGAAGAAGGAAAGGAAATAATAAGCAAATCCACTCTTGCAAAACTAGTCATAGGTGAGAGCACTACACGAAAGGACACACAACGACAGACCATTAAAGCAGTTTAAACTTGCTCACATTTGTTATTTTTCGCCTGTAAATGTACTTGATAATTGAATAGAGGTAAATGGAAGTCACCCGTATGAAGATTTAGCTCTATTCTTCTCTCACATAGCACCCTATTCTTCACGCTCCACAAACGGAGCTACTACCTCCAGGTTGCACTTTGCACATACATCAATACTCCGTCCCTCCTGTCTGGCATATTCTCTAGCCATTTTTTTACTGGATTGATCCCTCTGGCTTTCCAGGCCCATCCTTCTCCACTTCAGCCTCCACTGCTCGTCTTGCTGGCACTGTACCACTCTGGAAACTCCTGAGTGGAGACTTGAGTCAGACATTGTCCTAGAAAGGTGAAATGGGGAAAAGAAGCCTTGCAGGGGCAGACAGCAGATAAAGCAGTAACTCTAATAAAAATAATTACCAGCGTAGATGACTTCTCCTTTACTTTCCTTTATTGTTACTGATAGTTCATCAGGTAGAAACTGAATGACACCATGTGGATCATCATTCTTCAAAATGGTTATATTGACCATTGTGGCATTCCCCAGCTTGCCTGGCATTTCACTGTAGCCACTGAGTACCACTGAATATATCTCGTCCAGCTAGAAGAGGGAAACTCAGTCAGAATAAAAATACATATTCAGTATTCACATTCCAAACAAATGGGCAAACATCCACAGTCCCTAGCCAGGCAGAAAGATATAAATTTAAACAAAAGGAAATCACACACACTTTCTCCGTGCACAATGTGTTTGTGCATTGCCATCAGAACAAAGAACTAATTAGAAATTTCTATCTCTGATAGGACCATTTGCTCCAAAAATCTAGCATTATTATAGGCAAGGACTTATTTTGTATACTTAACTTAGAATCACATCAATTCACTGGTACAAATGTCTTTATAATGCTCCCTGAAAGGTAAGTTTTCTTTTCTATAAGATTTATTAACGTTTCTGGCTTTCTGAGAGGGAAAGCAAAGATTTTAAAACCATTGACAGCACAGTAATTTAGAAAGAACATATCAGCTTGCTTTTTTAATCTATTGGGACTTTGTACTTCATGTATTTTTTGAAAAAAGCTCACAGATAATGCTTCAAGGAACATTAAAACAAGTATCGCATCTATGTATCTATAAGGCCAATATTAGTCTAGACTGGGGAGCACTGAGTGAAGCTAGCAGATGATTACTAGGAAAAAAAAACAAAAAGGAAGTGGTTCTTCCCACAGAGTTCGGTTAAACAACGGCACTCTATGCTACAGAATGTCATGGATGCTAAAAACTTACATGAATTCAAAGCGTAACTGTTTCAATTCACAGAAATTGAACTGAATTCAATTTAAGTCCTCCACTGGGGACTACTAAACCCAAAGACACCACCTATTCATCCGGGCATCTCTGGTTTGGGGCTGGGAAGACACTCTGGAGAAAAGCCATTACACACTTGTTCTGCTCCTACATATTTGCCTATATTTTAATAACTGACAAACTAATACGCCTGTGAACACAATTTGAAGAGAGAAAAATACCAATTTTTACCTCTGGAATGCCATCCATCCTTGTCAGAAGAGTAATTATGATCTCTCTTTCACCAGGCTTAAACTCCAGAATTCCTGTGCTTCCATAAAACTCATTATTGTCTCTTGGTTCTACAGTGTAGCGTAGAAACTGCCTGACCAGAGTTCCTCTACTGCGGACAATCTGCAGTTCGACAGACTCCCCTTCCTGTAAAAAAGAAAATCCAGCTTTTTTCTAGCACTCTGCTTAAACTAAGTTGTCCACAATGACTAAGAGAAATGATTCAGATAGCTACCTTGATACTGTAGGGACCTCTGGAAGAGGGAGAAAATTCAAACACTCCTCCAGGATCATCATTTTCCAAAATAATAATTTCACAAGTAGTAAACCCGTATTTCAGTATTTGATTTTCCACGCTGACCCTGACAAAGGAAGGCAAGAGGGTTTTTTGACTGACAATTCTGTTTGGCAAGTAAATCCGCACCTATGCAAAGGACATCAGAATACTGATTAACTTTATGAATAAATTATGAAAACAAACTATTACCTGCAAAGAATAAAATAAGTTAAGAAAGACACATCAGGATGTTTTATCCATCTGTAAAAAAAACCTTTGCTTCTGAAGTAACTTTGTTTTCTGATTAGTTTTTATAGTTGGTGATTCTGGGTTTTTTTAGGCACGCATGCACACAACACACAGGAAAAGAAACAGAATTGTGCAGTAAAAAGTTAAAGTTACTTTCAGTATTACTTTGTATTTGGATCAAAACATAAAGGATAATCCAATATCATGTAAACAAATAGAAATTACATTGACAACTACATATTCTTACCCTCTTCTGCAAAATTTACTATTGCTGCTAATAGGAGACTTGCCCCTCAATATTGTGTATTTCATCCTCACTTGTGCGTTAACCTGCCTTCTGGAAGATGTGGACGCTACCTCTAGGATCCCGGTTGGCTCTAGTAAGTGTTGGACCCACTCTCAGTAGCTCAGGCTCATTCCCTTTCTCCTCCGTTCCTCACAAACCTGCTGCCTAAAAGCACAGGGTGAACGGTGCAGGCATGATCACATACTGCTCCTCTGGGTGGAGGATTTGTCGCCCTGGGCTACGGCTACACCATCTCGGTCTTACTCATGGACAGGAATGGGCCATATCTGACAAGACAAGGAAAGCTTGCACATTTGTTGCATTCATTTCCTCAGATGTGGTAATTTTCAATGACACTGTTTTAAGTTAATTACATTAAAAATGCCAGAAAACGTACTACTGAAGGATGCACCAAGAATGCACCTTCAGACTGACCGTTTGGATATGGCTTATTACATGGTGTTTTACATATTTAGGTTCCTGTGCATCTTCCATGTTTCCTGGAAGAAAATTTCAATGAAATCTTGGTCCCATGTGTTGTAAATATTTTTATGGTTTCACCGTACCACAACCCAGACTTCATCAAACACTATTTCATGTGGAAAGAAATGCGATCTATTGTATCCAATATTTGAAATCAGTTCCAGAAGCGTTTCCACAAACACTCCATGAATTACTGGAACACCCCCCCACAAAAAAATAAATAGCAACGTATCGCAACGTCTACAGGCAGGATACAAGATGCAAAACAGGAAATATCTATTTAATAGGTAACAGTTCATGTTTATTGCACATTAAAAAAATATGTCAGCAGACACAATAACTTGTGTTAACATAAAGTAAATGTAGGTTATTCAAAAACAAGATAACGGCTCATCTTTGACCACAGAAAACATCTTCTCTATAATTCTAGTTGGTTCAGTCATTTAGTTGGTGCAAATCGTATTTGTGGCAGTTTAAAACAACTAATCCATTATTGCATCAAACGCTCAAATATCAAACACTGAGCCATGCATTCACAACCTTCATCATTCACAGATCCTAAATAAAGAAACGCCTTCAAGCCAGAACCTCATGCCACCAAATTAAACACCAAAGAGCAAGCATGCATTGTCTGAAGAGATGCAGAAGACGTGATTCCTGAGAGGAAAAGAAATGATAAAGACAGATTCTGTCCAAACCAACCACTTGTAAAACAAAGCATTGATTCACTGAAGACAAACCACAGTTCACCGCACTTACCCAAAGTACACGACAAACCTTTCTGTCTCTACCCTGTCAACACAGAAAGAAAGAAAGAAAAGGGATGGGGGACGGAATGAAAGTGCCACTTGCTAGAATTTCAATAGTACTAATCTTAGAAAAGAATAATAATTAAAAAAAATCCCAGCATAAAGCTTTCTTTTTCCCTTCCAAAAGCTTATAACGTTCATTTTATGGGAACCCTACTTGCTTGGCATTTTCCTGTTGACAAATGCTAGCAAGTGGGCAGCTCCCACCTAGGAGAAATGACCCCACGACCCATTCCACATGTCAGGACCCACTCATGGTATACCCTACCAAGCCCTCCTCCAAAAGCTTCATTACTGCCAGCCTTTGTGCCTGCTCACAACTGCACCAGCAGCCCACATTTATAAATAGCCCTTCAATCACGAAAAAAAAATCTACATGCTCCCATGATATGTTATTTCATCAATCTGCCAAAGTAATGATAAAAACAGATAAGCACAGTGGGAGTTGTAACGGGTACATATATCAAAAACTGGTTTGGCACAAAATCACATCAAACTTCATTTGTGACAATTTTTCAATTAATCAGATTACCAAAGTAAAATAATAAATATAAAAATATAACAAACAAAAATAAGAAAAGAAAAGAGTATTTGCTAATCTCTTAATTGGTTCAGTTATAAAAAATTACCAAATCAAGTCATATGAAAGGGTAGTATTATTCTGCAATGGCAGGCATGCATGTTGGCTTTCTTAATCTAAAATAAATATAAATTAAATATAAAACCTGTATCTTCTATCGAAACACCATAAACAGATTACCACAAAATTTATAAAGTGAAATTCTGATTTCACTAATCTCAAAAAGAACACAGATTTGGAATTCAATAGAGATAAGAGTTCACTCAAAATTATGAGAAAATAAAGCAAATACACTTGCAGATACATTCTTTCAAATAGGAGATTTGAATTAATAGAAATTTGTCATTGATTTCCAGTGAGGCTAGATTTTAAATACTATACATTGAGACATCCTCCCTTCCTTCAGAAACATACGCAAAAGTGTTCCAAAACCATCAAAGTATTAATACAATGAAAAAATCAAGGAGAAAAATTAGTGTTGGTAATGTTAAAAATTAATTATATTGCTAAGCTGTTGGTAATATAATTTATAACAGAGAGTACAAATGAACCATTATGTCAACTGAGTGTTTGATATGTATGTACAAGCTTAAGTAGTTAAGACATAATAATTCATCAGAAAGTGGAAGGTCATGCCAGAAACAAAATCCCTTTCACCTTCATGGAGTTACACTGCATGAGTCCAAACACAGCTCAGACAAAGCAGCCTGTTAAGGTGAACCGAGGAGTAGTGCTAGAACCTAATACTGTGTTGTAATGCACGATGGCAGCACTACAGAAATCTGAAGAGGGGAGCAGACATGAACCGGCCACAAGGTACCCTGAGGTGTGCATCTTGAGCATCTCCAGGTGTTCTTTGAAAGGACTGAGAAGAGTGGCAATACTTTATTACTTTAAAATAGTCACAGTGTACGTCAGATTGGAATCTAGAGAACTTGCAGGTCAGAAAGCAACTAGTCGGATTCAGCCCATCCACTGCTAAAGGAAACCATTGTTTGGGAGGTTTCTCCACCCAAGTCCCATTTTCAACACTAGGATCAATTTATTTTTTTATTTGTTGATTGATCTGACCATATTTTCTCTGCATGACTGGCCAGAGTGCTGTCACTACTCTGACACAGTAGATGTTGGTTACTATTCAAAATAGAATATGCCTATGCAAAAATGGAATGGAAGCGCCTACACTTAGGCTTCCAACTCTGAGCTGTCGTTACATGAGCAATGAAGGGTGCACCCAATAGGATCCTTCGTGTCTACACTCCGAGGTACGCACACATAAATTCTCATAACATCCCTGGACCAGGACTCACCGGTGACTTCCCAGCTTGACCTTGGACTTGCCTCCTCGCTGCGGACCTGCCTGGCAATCGTTGCGCTGTGCCTGACCCTGGTTGACCACCATCCAGCCTAAACCTGACGTGTGCTCCTGCCTTGACCTGCCCCACCACCACCACCTTGCTTGATGCCCTGGACTCCAGGTTACCACTTACCTGCTCCAGCCTGCTCTCCTGTCTCGCTGGGGGAGGTGGGATGGGCCTCTGCCCAACCAGCCATGTTGTCAGGCTGGACCCCTGGCTCTACACCACCACACAGCCCCCAGGCCACCAGCCATCAGCTCTTGCTACACGTCCTGACAATGTCCAAGAACAATACGTTGTTCATGTACAGTCTTTTCGTCGCAGAGTAAAGACGTCCAAACTGCCATGGAGCGCACAGGATCAGTTTGGTCCTGTTTCACTCTTTGTGGTATGTGAAGCCATCTCTTTAGGCACCCCTGTAACAGCAGTGCAGAAACGGAACAAAAATGGCTCTTCAGAACTTCTAAAACTCATGGTTTGCCCAGGTGAGGGCATTCAGAAGTAACGATAAAAGCTAAAACAGCTCCTTGTACGCAGTCGCTTAGCCCTAGCACAGAGCTCCAGCTCCTGGAGAGCTCTCTCCTAGAGAGAGCACTTGACCAGGAGTAAGGAGAGCCCTCTCCCCAGGAAAGCCACTTGCCTTTCTTTCTCCTCAGCTTAACTTACTCTGTAAAACGGCCATCTGGGGACATGAAGCTCCATTTTATCACAGAGGATAAGCCCTGGCGATGTTTAAGATGCTAACGTAAGAAACGCAATCTCAAACTGCCTAAGTGTGTTTTCTGCGATGAAACAGCTGTAAAAAAAAACACTTTCCATATGACAAACTTCATGTGAAATGACTCGTCATCAGGGAAAATCTTTCTTTAAATAAACCTTAATTATTCTTTAGCAAGAACTACAGATTAATTAGGACAAATAACAGAAGCTTCAAAATATTTCTTGCACTTTTTTAAACACATAGTCCTACAAACTATCAGAAAGAAGATTTTCAACTGAGTTTAAAGTAACATAGGAATTTCAATGTTCTTATGAACTAAATACCACTGCAAATAAAATAATAATTATTAAGAGATGTAACATGATCGAATTTGATAGCTTTGGAGCAAGAATTGGAATTCTGCAGAAAGTAAATGTTTTGAAAGGCACCTGAGAAACTGTATTGCAACCGTGAATCTGTACTGCTGTACTATTAAAAACACACTTCTCTAAAAAACTTCCTTTTCTATCAGGGCATGTCAGAAAAGGTGCATTCAGATTGCCTGTGGAATGTTACTTAATTTGCTTCCTAGATTTGTAGTCAGTGTTTACCCCTTCTTCAATTTTTTCAGGATTATCTACTGATTTAATTAGTGGCAGGACCTAGCTTTAAAGAACAGTATTAAAGTAGGATTTGCCATATTAGAAATTCCACAGTGCTTCTCATCAGAGGGAACACCTTCTCCAGGTTTAATCCACAAATTATTTGATTTTGGAGGCTATTTTAATTTTTGTTACTCATAACAGGAGATATATGGTGTTATTATTTTGAAAAGTAATAAAAGCTAGCAGTAAGTGTCCAGTAGCACTCTTTTCAACATTCTACTACTATTTTCAAATAACTTTTTCCCCATCAAAACAAAGTCTGACCAGACCCTTGAAGAAAAAGCCAATGGTTTACACTGAACGAGATAGGTAATTCCTATAGCATCACCCATATTACTTACTAGAAAAATTACTTAAGACAGATAGATACGGTTTTGAAACAGACACTAGCCACAGGAAATCACCGAGTTAGGAGAAAATCCCAGCATCATTAAACAGTGTATTAGTGTTCCTGTGCATGCCAGTGCAGACAGCAACCCACAACATGCAAACATCACACGAGCCCTGAATTAAGGACCATAGACAGTCTGCAGTGCTTTAAATGGGCCTTCTATGATTTGCTAACTTTTTGACATGAAGTAATCTCTTAAACACAAAAATGTTAAAAAACTGCCAGACATTTCATAATGAAATAGTCAGCCTATGTTTTGCGTTTGCAATTTTTTTAAAACCTGTTTTCTAAATTTACTCAAGACAGAATTTCAGCCTATGGAGATTTGTATTGCAACACAGAAATCACTAGGACTATAAAAATCCCATGTTACGTTGCTTCAGTTTTGCTTTATTATATATAGTAAATGAGATTTAGGTCATAACATACGTACATGAATCTGTACTGGCATCCTAAATTATATGAGTCATGACTCAAAAAAAATGTGAGCATCAGGACTATTTAACTATAAACACAACCCGCGTGCCCTGGAGGTCCTGGCCCTTCCCTTGTGCCAACTGCCAGATCCATAGCTGTGTATCTGCCCCTTATGAGGGGATGGCAACTGCCGGTAGAATACGTTGTGCGGAAGGAAAAAACAACAATCAGGTTTTTAAAAAACTGATTTCTGTTTGTGCTTACCAGGTAAAATGAACAGCCCTAGTATGTATATATGCTTTCACAAAGCATAGACACAATTTCCATAGCCTGTTCCACCTACATTCATCAAGAAGACCAAGGCCTTTTCTTTCTCATACAGATTTCCCTACAGACATCTGGCTTTATTTATGTTTGGTCTCAATTCAGGCCTATTCAGATATGGGCAGGCATTCAACCTGAAGCTGCTCCTAAAAAAAGAAAATATGAAGAAGCTTCAGCAGGTACAGGATTGTCTTGTTTCTTTATTACGCATCTGTCTTTTTTGGAAGCATATTCTTCATGATATATATTGGCCTCCATTTTGTGGACATAATTCAGAGTTATTTTTAATATCTACGGCCTACGGGCAGAGGCCATAGAACAAGGAAAGAAAATACTATTTTTAATGGCTTGGAAGGTTTCTTTTATAGTTATGGATGCAATTAAAGCTTGTTTAAAATGTAAATTGCCTTAACAACACCACTGAGTTGTAGATAATATATCCTTGTCAGAACTAATTCTTTTTATTATTTTACCCATGCTATTACTAATTGCAATAAATAGAATGCTTATGAACATATTTCTATGTCTATAGTTTCATTAAAGTCCTTACATGCTCTGTTTTCCTACTGACTTACGCTACAATTTATAGAAGAGTGCAAGCACATCCACAGCACAGTGCATCTTTGTTTTCATGCTAATCCACCACTGCTGTGAGGAGCTGGCTGCCAGCCTTGGAAACCGAAATCTTCTGTTCACCCAGAAAATACAAACTATGCAGAAAGCAATACCACAAGCTTACACACATAACCCTGCCAGTATCCTTCAACCCTGATTTGAAGAGTCATCTCCAGTACCGAAAGGATGATCTTTGCGGTCATTTCATTCTTGGCTTCTGCTAATGTTAAAGGTGCCAAATTTCACTCATAGCCTTGAGGGACACTATCCAGGTCTAGAGAAAAGTTCAGACTTTATCTCCTCCTTGTTTATTGCTTTTTCCGGGCCTGACCGCCTGTGCCTTACTTCACTCTCTGACCTTGCCAAGTGTGGGAAGGCTGCTTACCGCTGGCACACTTTTTACCAGCCACTTCATGACCAGCAGAACCTGCTACGCCCACCATACATAGTTATGTCTGTTCAGCTGCCAGTTCACCCCTCATTGCAGCCACCATTTTCAAGGCGCAGCCTAGGGTTACTACTCAGAATAAATGGCAGAAAGCTGTAGTTACACACACCCGTAGAGCTGTCAGAACTTAAAAGGTTAGTCTTTTACGCTATCCACCTCCTCTATCTACTTAGTTGTTTCCTTCCCTTCCACTCCCATTTTTTGGCCACCTTACACAACTTCTTCACAACTTCCATCATCATTTCTAATCATAGCTTCCCCCTTTGTGCCAGAGACTCTAATTAATTCCTTGAGATGAACCAAGAAAGAAGAGAACTGCTTGCAATAGTCTCCATTTGTTTTTGTCTTGAACAGGTTTGTCTTTTCAGTGTTGTGAGTAGCCAAGGTAGAATAAAATAACTCATTCTGCACTAGATGCATCCACCAGCCAGCTTCTCCAGAAGCAGGCCAATCCTGCAATGGAATAACATCTTTCCTGTGAGATAGAATGATGTTCAAAAAACAGGCATTCCGAAATAGGATCAGCAACAGCTTCAGGAGCTGGTTGCTGGTTTGCTATCATGTAATCACCGTGGGTATCTGGTGTTGAAGTCCCAAGAGCTAGTTTGCACTTCCTATATAGGATGAAAATACTTCTGCATAAGGCAAGGACTGTGTAAGTAGTAGATGTTCAATGCGGACATTGCTGCTGGCAGATCCCTATTAGTATGTTTCCAGAAAAAGCGGAAAAATTACCGTAGACTAATGGGAGGTAGTAGAAGTGGTGGTATTTCTAAACTATATATACAATGGAGTTGTTGGAAGCAGGACAGAAGACATAGCCAAGATTCTCCTGCTAGTAAATCAAAGAGGGAATACACTCCTGGATGTGTACTAATTTAAGTATTCTCAGCAGTGCTCACAGGCAGATAATAGCATCTCCTGAGGTACCTTGCAGCCTTAATTATCCCATAATCCTGATCTCGTGCAGAAGGGAGACTACAACACTGTGCTTCAGAAACACCATTGCTCTCTTTGTAGCCAAAGAGTGTGGTAATGGTCACACTGGGCTATTTTGGAAGCCAGGAGTTGCGATGGAAATTGATGGAATTATCAAGAGCAAGGAATACTAAATGTGCAGATCAAACAAATAAAAAGCTAATCTAATTCAGCAACAACACCCTAGCTATAAACCTTTTTCTGAGAGACACAGTTATGTATTGCTTTCTACTCTTCATTATAGTTTTCTCAATTATCTCACTAAATACTACTTTTCTGAAAAGATATGGTTTATAACTAAAGATCAAAGCTGAAAGAACTTCCTAAATAGCATACATTATTTTCATCAAAATATAAACAAAATCAAATCATTAGATAATAAATACAACACAGCTTCTTACATTGATCTCCAGTCAAAGAAGAATCCATACACAGTCTGAATCAAGGGCCTAATATTCCTTCAGGCACTTATCCACACAATACAGGCAATACCTCTTAATTAATACTGTGCTAATTTGTTATATATAAACTGAGTATTACAACTGATACATATGAATAGAGATTAGGATACAATACCTGTCTAAAGTTAACAACACAGTTTCGTTCATTTCAGGTATATCATCAGCTTTAACAGTAATGTTGATTGTAGTATCACTTTGTCCAGATAAGAAAACAACGGAGCCATTAAAAGGACTTATATCATCATGTGTTACTGCCTTTTGGTTGACACCAGAGGGTTTCAAACTCCAAAACACAGATGCTTGACCATCAGTCCCATCTCGATGCAATGCAATGGAAACCTATGAAACACATGAATCTGCTGTGACTTGTAAAAGTAGATGCAAAAACAATTACCCCCTTGCAAATTACTATTTGAATATGAGCCTCCAAATGTTCAGCCTGTTTTTTCATTCGCATCTATGTATGTGATATGAGATCAAAGATGGTGTATCAATGAAAACATATACTGAATCTTATCTTTTCAACCATTTATCAGTTACATATTTAGACAGTGGAGGTGACAGATTATTTATATTACAAATCACTAAGCAACCATCAACACAAAAAGCCTTGTGTGACTGATTTAATCAGTGCCCACCGCTTCAAGACACAACCTAGATTTTAAACATAACTACCGTAATTTTACTCTGTTTATTACAGTACAGTGCAACCTCTACTCTGCTTAAGGTAATTAGCAGTTTTAATCTGAGAATGAGAAACAAGTTATCTGATTCAGGATTTGTGGGAAGATGTCAGTGAAGACAGCCAGGGAAAAAAAGTGAAAATGTATGAAAAAAACATTTTCAAAAAAGTTCCTCCAGCTGGTACTAAGGCATTCGTATAGATGGCAATGCTTTTGAAAACGTTTCTTTGGGTTCTCAGAAACCTAAAAAGCACAATTGTTGGAAAACATGCCCAGCAAGCCAAAAAATATGTTCACATGTAAGTCAGTCAACTATAAGATACACAGACGTTTCCATGAAATCTAGGACTATTATCAGTCCTACTTTACATTACCGCCTTTGCAGTTGGTGAGAGAGGTTACAATTGTCTGCAGCTTCTTTTGTTCTGTGTGAGCATCAAGACCTAACTGGTTTTGGATGCTTACAGAGAAAGCAGAGATCAACCTCACTTTTCTGATAATGACTAACACATTATTTCAGACCTTAGTTTTACAAGCACTTTTTTGCCTTTTTTTTTTTTTTTAAAAAAAAAACCAAGGGAATATTTGGGATCAGGCAGAACTTATGAGGAAGGATTTTCCTCACATTAACTTTCATATGTTACACTGAATATAGCAAACTTTGCTTTCTCCAAATAAATTTTCCATATAAGGGACAATATCAAAAGCTTTACTTACCACTGTAGCAGCGGAATCTTCTGGCTCAGAAAGAATAATCGGAAGATTGTTAGTAAAGCCTATTTCTCCATTTGCAATATCTGGAGTAATCCTCAGAGAAATATTTCGAATCTCGCCTAATCTAGGACTCATAGGTGGTACTAGAGGAATTCTATTCACCAGCTCAACTTTTTCTAGCTGTAAGAAAAAGTAAGAAAAAATTGAGAAATAAGAAGTCTTAGTACCAAGTCAGAACAATTCTGACATTTCAGAATAAGTTTCATATGCAGATAGCAAAACACCTCCAGAACAAATTTCTCTTACTGGCAGCAGTTTTACCGGCAACATTGCTGTTAGAAAAATGTGTAAGTAGATGTGTCAATGAAATGAAGTGGATACCGCTGAGCTTTGTCAGCAGGATGGTATACCTCTCAGACAAATCATGTTCCTGTACATAACTACATGTACGTAGAGGGAGAATGAACCTTCTAGATCGGCTGATTCATTACTAGACCTATGAATAACAGTACTGATTTGACAAGTGGCCCAACCTATTGTCCTAACTTCATTTTTTGTGCCATGCATTGGTAAAAATTTGCTGAAGTCACTGGAATCGTAACAATTTACAGCCTTTAATGAGGCCAAAGAATGATCCCACCTTCTACTTTAAGGACTTCTCCATTTATAATAACTAACACATTAGAATTGCATTCAGAACTGAAAATCAGTAGAGTATTTCAAAACCGTAGTCTCTGCTTGTGTTACCATATTTCTGATGGTTTATTGATGCTAAGAAGAAATAGAAAAATGTTTACCCTGTCTTTGAATGAGACTCACTAAACCCAGCAGCAGTAGTGACATAGTAAGGAAAGCAGGACTTGACTGTTTAAATATTTCTTTCAAATATAATTTATACCATGTGATTCTGTTTACATGCATCATTACAATAAATGTTTCCATAACTGATTTGCATATACTTCTGCAAACATTTCACTGGGGCATGAACCCCCAATGACAACCACCTTTAACTCCCACAAGGATGTTTTTTGCTTGGAGTTATCCTATGTTATCATATAGTAAGGCTTTATTGGAGGAGGGAAAAGTGGCTTTATTTAAATCCATATAGTGATCATGAATCACCATTCCAATTGATGATTATTAAAGCCCTTCAATTCTTAAAACCAATCTATATAAAATACTTGGGCTGTGTCATACTTTGTTTTACCACTGCTTGAGTAACACACAAAAATATTCATGCACATTTGATTTGATGACAGATGGAACTGTTTTACAAATACTGTATTCAGTAATTGATTCTCAACCATACCAGCTACTTATTGAGAGTCAGAGGAACAGATGTTTCGCTTTTCTAAGTTTTCTTTTAGAGTAGGTCCTAATCCTGGAATGAACAGTATGCAGGTGGACCACTGTGTGGTTGTTAGCTCAGTAAAGTTTCTGAAATACTACACAGCTGAAACAATTCAGTTTGTTAAGTGCTTCTGATCCTGGATAATAACTTTGAGAGTAAAGTAATAATTAACAAAGAGCCAAGAAATTCTTTTTTAGTTCAGTGTTTCCTTTTAAAGCAAATCAGCTCATGAGGAAAAAAGAATGCACTGTGAATTGAATAATAATGACAAGTAGTTTATTAAATTAATCTTCCTGTCCATACCAAAAACTGCACCTCAGACTACAGTAGGTTATTTAATTGAAGATGTCACTGAAGAATGTTAATCTCACTTTTCCAAGCTTCATTTCCTCCTCCATCCTCCTCCCCGATTCTTGAGTTGATCCTTTATTGTGCCTAGTACAAACTCTGTAATCTTCGCATTCTAAACATGTTCACTGAGATTATCGTTTATTCACAATGTAGGAGGATTGTCATAGTGATAAATAGGGGCATTTTTCTTCCTTCTCTCCGAGTTTCTAAATGAATTTTCTTTGCTGGAAAGCCCCTCTGATTTGTTTATTCAAACAAAAAGATTTTTATGGTTCATGGAGAAAGTACAGAACATTCATACCCCCCGCCCGCCTCCCTGGAATGCGCAGTTTGAAAAGCCGGGCAAAGTGCCTGCATTCTGAAATACTTATCATATGTGTCTCTCGTCCATAGTCTACATTGCAATGTTATTTATAATGTATCACTTAAAAGGGAGAATCAGATATTTCAGTTCTTCTGCAGATCTTTGAGATCTCGTGCAGATGTAAAACATACTAACCTACTCTAGTATTCCAGAACGCATTTCCCTGTCTAATTGTGAATGCCAAAAATTGCATACTAGTAAAACAGTAATTCTGGCAAGAATTTTTGTTTCTTTTTTTTTTTTTTCAAGAGAATGTGGGGAGAAGGAGGTGGAGGGAAGAAATCTTTTCAAGGTCCCAGAATTAATTAAAAAATTTTTAGTAGGCGTCAGTTAAACACAAAACCTGGCAAATTTTAAATCTATGGATTTAATATCAACATCTTCATTTGAAAACTCCAATCTTTAAAATTAAAAGATTAAAAGGAACTAAGAAATGCCTCTCTGCTTTGTGCTTTGGTTGTGCCAAGTCATCCCTTTGTCTGTGTATCAAGATCGCTACCTGGGCTCTTCATCCCAGATGACCAGAGTGGCACAGTTAATCACAGGAAGTAGAGATGATGGGGCAGTCTTAACTGCAGATGAGAAAATAATCACAACAAATACTGATGACAACGCCCGGGATCCTCCACAGTAGTATATCTGAACAATATCTTGCTAAAATGTAAGCAAACTTGGTTTTCTCCAATGAAAAATGAATGCCCTCATTGGAATGTGGAACTTCTTTCTGTAAATATTTTTGCTCAAAATCCAGTTTGCTGTCAAAACCAAAATTTTTAGTGAAATTTTCTAGCCAGTTTTAATTAGCAATGACAGAAGTTCCCTTCTTACAAATTCAGATAGAAAAAAAAGAGGAAAAAACCCCAAAGGGGCAGCAAGGAACACTAGACAGAGAAAACTGGAAGAAATACTTTTCAAGTTCTCTGGCCAAATTCATACATAAATGAAATATATGTTTGACTATTTTTAATTTATTTACTTGCTTGTCATTTCTAAAATTTGTCATGCTGCTGTAATTCAATTTTAAGAACCTTAATTTGGTTAAACTCAAAGCCAAGGGGTAGACAGAGAAACATACCTCAAAAGGTAATTAACTTCTGCAACATTGATCTCATTTTGTTAAATTCCATGAATAATACCTGAATCCTGTTACAACAGTCTGTTTTTAAAAAATGGTGTAAATAGTAAATAATGACTAGGAATAGAGCTCTTTATGGCTATTTATGGAAGCTGCCTCTAAATAAGAAAGTTTTCCTAGCTATAGAGCTAGTAACTTTTTTCTTTTTTTTTTTTTTTAAACAGGTAAAGTGATTTTAATTAAATTAAAAGGGAAGGATCCACTACGAAATTGCATCCTTTATGTTACACGGGCCAAAAAAACACCCCAAAACACAACTGAGATACCTGTATGAGGAAATGAGCACCATTTTGAAGAAATGCATCATTTCTTATTGGTATATTTAAAGTATCTTGTGTTTTTCCTTCTGGAAACATGAGAATGCTTCTTCTAGACATATTTAGAATGCCATCTTTCGCCCTCTCAGGATCCAGAGCTCCAGCTGGAATATACAGTGCAGTATAAACCAACTGCACATCTCCAACTGTTCCTCTCTCCCTTGCAAAACTCAAGGATAAAAAGCGTCCCGTTGGATTACTTTCAATCTTCTGATTCTCCAAAGGATAAAATTTTATTAGGCCATAAACATCATCACTGTCCTGAATGTAAAACAGAAGCTGCAAAACAGAAAACAGCATCACTTACTCTATGCTACAGTTACTGTATACCATAGTTTTCATGCTCTCAAGAAAGCATGTCCTGACTGCCACCATACATTTTTCTCCTTAGTGAACTGGCACTCAAGAAGTAATCAGATTGACAGCCCCAAAGTATTCTTTGCACACAAGCAGCACAATGCTGACAGCGGCAACTTTCCCACTATGCATCATCCATGTGCACAATGAGCTTTGAATAACTGGTTTTTTGGTTCAGCAGCCAAAATGAATAATTTTAAAATGTTTCAGATTGTGAAAAATTTCATTTTATTCACCAAGTTCATTCCAACCATTTTAAAGAAAAACGAAGTAGGGACTTCAGTCACAAAACTGTGTCAGCAATGCTAGCCACCCTTTATTGAACAGTTCAGAGGTTACAGCCTTAATCACCAGCCCCTCCTCTTGAAGCTGTTACTCTGTGTAAAACATTCCAATGATCATTAAGACAGCAAATGAGCAAGTGAAAATAACTTTCCTGCCTTCTCTTAGCAAGCAGTCACTCAGGACAGCGTTTATGCAACACTATGTATGTTGGGAATAATTTAAGCTGAATGCTACCGTATTAAAAAGGTCTAGCTTTGTATACTATATTAAGCCAAATACTTTGGATATGGGTCTATAGATTAACATTATATTAAGGATTAATTTGTTTGATTTATATTCAAGCTCAAACCCTTTAGCCAGTGTAGCCAATCATCAATGTTATCAAAACTGGTAAACTCTCTAATTATTACCTATTACTACCTTCTATAAAAGAATTCTAGAAGCAAACTTACCTCAGATGGTTCACCGACTTCTGCACCTCCCTGTATTGTATGAGCTAAGAGTTTCAGAAGATAGGGCTCTGCCTCTTCTGGTATATCATCATTCATAATGTTCAGAGGAAGTGTCACCAGCATCTGCCCTTGATCAAAACATATCTCCCCGGTCTCCGGAATGAGGTCTGCAGTCACAGGTGAGGGATCGCTGCTATTTCGGATTATAAGCCAGGCAACAGAAACATTTCCATGTGTTCCACCATTTCTTACAATCGCGATCCCTTCAAACCTACGGTTTTGAATGAAAATAAAACCCCACAATATAAAATTATAATTAATATTGCCTTGCTTAGTTGTAGATTTCCTGAAAGATTTACACTGACTTCAGTGGAATAAATGTTAACTGCTGCAACTGAGTCAGGGCTTAAAGTTTGTGAAATCACAATACATACGTAAGACTTTTCCTAGAGTGCTTATTCATGAGCTCTCTGTAATGTCTCTAAAGATATTTGTTAGAACTTATTTTGTTGACAGCGAGAAAGATACTGAGAAGTGGAAACTTGGCATGTTCTACATTTGCCTTGAAAAACACATGTCAAATTTCAGAAAACTTTTTCTCTATTAATTTTCTACACCATTTTATAAACTATATCAAAGTACACTTGGCAGGCATGACCGTTTAAATAATGATTCTGAATGAACTGTTTGCCTCTCTACTGAAATATTAAGTGATACTGGAAACGTCATGTTTGCTGCATCTGACAAGCACATGACTACCACAAAAAGTCTGGGAATCATGACTTACAAAAACTTAGAAAGCAAGATTTCTTTCTTTCTTGTGTATGAGAAAGAAAGATGAATACTGAAGTGCTGGGCTCCACATACTATAAAATATTATTTCAAAATTGTTCATAGCATGATAGCTTGATGAGTTACCTGTTTCTCTGGGGTGAACTATTACCAGTAGCTAGCAGCGGATATTTTTTTGAGACTGTCAACACTGTATCAGCCCTGCTTGTAAAATCTGTACAGAGCTTTGAGTTTAATCTCTCTGTAAAATTACAAATATTTAACTTACTTTTAAGCTTAAGGTAAGTATTTCATGGGAGACACTCAAGACCTTTTTTTTAACCAGAGACTGATTTTATATACGGTAAATACAAAGATTTACCCAGGAAGGAAGCCAGAAATCTATTTCCCACTTGTATGAACTGGTATGTGGCAGCATCACAACTTCATTGATCCTGCCTTTAGATTAAGGGTTTTTCAGTATTCTGATAATGTCATTAAATATTTACAGTTTTTACATACAGTTCATAAATATTAAAATACTTCCTGTATAATTAGACATTCCCACTTCCTTGAAATCTTTGTGGATATAACTGATAATAACAACAACACACTAAGTGATTTCTGTATTATATTTTCAGTAGTGATTTTATAATTACTTTCAAGTAATTATAAGGATGCTTAACAATGCCAAACAAATCTCTTAAACTGACTAGATACTAGATTTGAAGATCAGTAGTACCTTGAAATTTGGTCTTCATCAATGATCACAGTCTGAGCAAACAGGATACTGTTGATTGATAGCACTCCATAGGGTTTATCATTCGGTTGGATGGTGACATGAACAACAGATGGATTAACCAAAACAGCATCTCCCTGCAAAGTGTCCTTAAGAAGCATAATCTGAAAGGTCTCAGCAATTTCTGGTATGGCATCATCAAGGATCTTAAATTTCATATATGTTTCATGAACTAGAGGTGGGAAAACAATAGTTGTATTTGGCTGTAGATCTAGGAAGTCTACATTAAGCTGTGCATGTGCTGTTGAATTCCCAGTTATGATGGCATAACTGACAGAGACTTCATGTTCATCAGGTCCAATTAATTTTCCACTGACATCCTTACCACGAACCACTTGAATCGTTACCACATCAACTTCCTCAGGCACCATATAAGCACTCTGAACGAAACGCACAGGACTGTCATTTTTCTTAATATTAATCTGAACAGAACTTTTTGTGTTGTTGATTTCAGCCCCTCCCTCCACGCTCCTCAGATGAGCAACAAAGAATTCATCATCTTCAGGTATCTGGAAAAATAATATTAGCAAGTGGGTGTAAGTCACATTTCAAATACACTCTTACTGAGAAGTAGGTTTTATATATTTTGCAGAAAAGGGAAATAATACAAACTTGACAGCTCATTTCACATTAAAACAAACAGGACAGAAGTCTTGCTTTTAACTTTGGCTGAAAACCCCTTCCCAAAATTGAATGTTTCCATTTTCTAAAACATACTTCTGTGCTCTGGCAATATGAAAAAGGTGGAAAGTCAAACAAAAGCAAAACAAAAACTAGGCAAGAATCAGAAAAGGCTGCATCTTTCCAACTTGAGACTATGAGGAGATCCAAACTCTACTTTTGGAAGCCACCTCTATTTGGAAACAAATGTTCCTCCCAGTTATTGAGACTTACATCTTGATTTTCTGGTGTTGATACTGATTCACCTCTATGCATGCCTGAGATAATACAGGAACAACTTATGCACCCAACCTACCCTGGCCCACCCATTCCTATACAACTGGAAAAGGAACACTTCCTATGTTCAGACACACCCAAATCCCCAGGGAAAATTTCCGTCATGGATCTGAGAGAGTGTTTTCTGGTGCTTAGCAATTAATTAGGTTTCGGCATTTCTACAAGACGACTGTTTAAAACTACATTTTAGTTTTAGCTATTTTTTCTCCAATATCCAATGCAGCAGACAATAAAGAATGGCTTATAAACCGCAAATCACAGAACTTAAGGATGAGATTTTTGCATTATATTACTATATTTTATTCACCAGATCTTGATTTGCTAAACATATTTAACTGAAAAATAGGATTATTTTATTAATACGTATAGGTAAAAAGTAAATCTTTAAAAATTATTTATGACCTTTGCATCTCATCTTGCTGTGGACTCCTGGAAACTAGTATTATTTACTTTTGAAAGGAATTCCAGGACAAAATTACTTACTTTTTGGTAATGGTAATACTCTGTTACAAAGTTGACAAATCTTTTTCATGCACTTTTGTTTACCGAGCTAAAAAAGTTCTGAAAACCCTGCTGTCCAATATTTCTTCTCTTTGACACTCATTTGTTAATTGGCCACCCTCAGATCCTTTTCTAGGGCTAAGAGAGTGGGCAACTGCCTTTATAGCTGATGCCAATTCTGTCCCTTGTTTGGCTTGTGGCAATTAAACTTGTATAATGTTGTTGACTGATGCGGGTTTTTTTGTTAATGTGAGATCTGGAAGCTCTCAGTCACCCCTCTCCTATACTGAGAAACAGTGTGTGTATATATATATACACAGAGGTTGGTTTACCTTATTAGAATAGATGCTAACTTACGTTTCGTTTAGTTTACTAATTAATATACCGTCTTGCATCATAAAAACATACGTTTAAGAGACAGTCAAAATGTCTTGTTGTAGTTTACATCTTAGTATCTCGTATAAATGGGACATTCTGGAGTTCTTAATGGCATCATGACTGACCAATAAAAAAACCAGTTGAACTTCAAAGACAACAGTATAAAGGATTTCCAGTGCTGCCTCGTCTCTTTCATTTTCTCTTGACAAAGTTTCCAGTATTCCTCACCAAAAAAGGAAATGTATACAATAAAATTACTCTAAATGTAGTGCTGTGGAGATCAGATCTGCAGTCTCCTAATCTCTGTAGGAAAAGTGCTACCCAATTCAGAAAAATACTTGTTTCATTGTTTTTCCTAACTTCAGATCCTAAAAGCTCAAACCAAATTCTGAAAGTAACATTGGATTCTTGTGAATTCCATCACCATCATCATCATCAATAAAGATTTTTTACACAAAATTAATCTTTCATATATGGCTGTGGAAGATTTTCACTAAGTGGACCAGCCACATGTGTACTGATCAAACTTTGAGAAATGGAACTTTGAGAGCATTTCTCAAAAGAAAAAGAAATCACATCCTCCCAAAATGCCCAATGATTTCTTTCTGTGTATAAGTCACAGAAATAGTGCATCTAATCGGAAAGAGATGTGTTTACACGCCAGTCTGGCACAGTCTCTTAACATTAAAAGTATCAGTATAGATGTGGAAAACCACCTTTTATAACTAACAGAAATATGCAAAAAATTGCTTTAAAGTTGCTCACTTCTGAAACAGGCACTTTTTTGCTATTGATTTTTCCTCGTGAATTTCCTCATTAAGTTGTTCTGTACCACATTTACTTATTTTGGTGCCTTTATTTTCCCTCTCATCCTCATTATAAATTACAAAAAAAACCAGAAATGTGTAAAAAAATGTGTAAGAAAAATGAAAATCACAATTTGAAAAGTAGAATAACGTTTTGTTTATTCTGAAATAGAAAGGCTTACAACATATAAACTTTTTTTTTTAAAGACCAATCTAAAAATTGAAAATTTTTAATTATCAACAGTCATGCTCTTCACAAGATTGCCTGTTTCTTATCTATTTTTAGAAGTATTTTTTAAAATATGTTTCTACCCTGAAACATATCTATATAAAAACATACAAATTTTTTCAAGCTATCTTTTCTCTGTGAATATTCACTGTGTTGTATTCTTTCTTTAGCAGCAAACACAGTCTGCTCTTCACATGAATGGGAGCCCATCAAGTTAACAAAGAATGAACTGGATTCTTATGCATTGTTAACCGAAGGCAGAAGAGCTGCACAGGCATCACTGAGGATGTAATAAAAAATGCATCATGTAAGCAATGTTATGATTAGGTTCCTTTTGCCTAAACAATTAATAAAGACAAAAAGGAGAACCTGAGTTCATTATGCAAACATAACCTGAATGTGCAAGGCAGACAATTAAGGAAAAGCAGAGCACATTTAAAAAGAAATATAGAAAAGTTAAATATAGAAAGGAGTCTAACAGATAAACCTAGATCTAGTTCAAGAACATCATCTTTGGCCATACCACAAGGACCTCAGTATTCCATCTGAAAAAAGGCATAATGCTTTCCTGATTATTTATACCTTTACTGCAGTAGCACCTAATAGATGGTGTAGTCAGAGCAGCCAGGATATGGTCAGAAACTAAAATATTCACTGATGAGAATTACAGAGGTGGCATTAGAAGGAGTGAAAATGAGAGCTCATAGAGCCAAAATTTAACATCACTTTATTAAGTAGAAGCACTTTTAACCTTATTTAAACCAAGCATCTAAGTCTCTCCAGAACAGCAGTTAACCTTCTACATATCCAAATCAAAAATGAAGTCAGCTTGTTCTTACCTGGTCATCAAGCACTGTTAAATTATAAATCAGCATTGATCTCCCAGGGGTAAATGTAATATTTCCCCTAGCTGGACTTAAGTCTTCTTCAGCTGGGTTTGGTCCATCTTCTATCTGCAAAGAATTGATTTTTACGATAAGAAATCTAGTACAAGAACAATAGTCAATATGCAGCGTGTGACATGCATAACAAACTACTATCTGTTCAGTCATCTCCTGCTCGCAGGCACACACATTCAGCTGTGAAAATCTGCAAATGGAGTAAGTCAGAGTAACCGCTCTGAAGAAATTATGTATTGCCAGAAAAAGAGGAAGAAAACTGCTTTCATATAGGCCTACGAGGACTCTTTGGTATCTACTGATGCATAATTGACTCTTTCACATAACAGAAAGGCTATCCATACTAATTGAATTTAAATCACTAGTATTTCATAATAAGTTCCAAACCAAAATAATAGCAGTTACTGGTTTTGTGTCCTTTCTATCTTGATTTGTGATATTAAGAATATTACATTTAATAGTGAAACCTAAAAGATTAGAGGCAATATGGTGATTTTTTTTTAGAAAATCTTGTAAATTTTTTTCAACATATGTATATAAAACACACTGTGAGATGGACCTGATTAATTGTGCAGATAGTAAAATTTATTGGACCTTAAAACAAATAGATCTGCAACAAATTACACAGAGAATCTCGTTCTGTACTTTAACTAGACATGCTATATTTAGTATGCATAAAATCCAGTACGAATTGTTTCAGATTTTGACAGGTCTAGATTAAACGCTTGATGATGTATAAGACCAGAAAACTGATAAAGAAATATCCATATGAAAGAATTTATATATCATTTTAAAGTATGTAATAGAATCAGAGCTAGATAAAAAAAAAAAGAAAAAAAAATAAAGGCAATAACTGTATCACATTCAAACCAAGTACATAAATAATGGCCTAAATATTCAACATGAGTGATTTAGTTTCTGGGGATTCAAACTGCAGTCTTACAGATAGAGAATTTTACTAAATATTGAGCTCTCATACTTAACACGTTCAAAGTTGGCACAAGCATTAAAGACTCATTCAGATGTTTATTTGTAAAATATAGATAAAATTTAAAGAAATATTAAATAAGACATTTCTTACACACTTCATTGTTTTCTAGTAATACTAACTAACGCTGCCTCAAATATCTTCCTAAATGACAAAGAATACTCAGTTTTCTCTAATCTCTCTTAATTTTTCCCCAAATTAAACAATCAGATAATTAAAATATTTTCCATTTAACAGGCAAAATCCTTCCATTATATGAAACAGATTTAACAAATGCAGACATAGGTTTTTTCCCCTCTTTCACTTTTATAAACACTTTGATAAGTTATGATTATGGCCTCACAGTTTCATCCAACAGACTAAGGTATGAAGCCTTTTTGATAAACTCACCTCAAAAGTTACGATGACTGTCCCATAGGTTCCCCTCTCCCTAATTAGAGTGAGAGGCACAAACTCATTTCTGCCCCTGGGCTCATTCACTGTGATTAAGGCGGACTAATGAGGAAGAAAAGGGACAGGCAATCAGGCACAGATCAAATATCACAGCAGAAGGAAGAAACTGTTACCATAGAAATACCAAACTCCCACAGACAAGTTAATCCAATCTGCAAACCAGTCCACTGATGGCATACATTTCCTAGCAACCAATTAGTTCAGCTAATAAAAAGCTTGAAAGATTTCAGATTAAAAAATTATCATAAATTATGCAAGTAGGGTGGGGGTTGTTTTGTAAATTAACATAGTCAGTATACACAAAGCACTGGCATATTAGCCCTGGTATATATAGGAGCTCCTAACCCCATTAAAAATAGGTTTTCTCCATTAAAAAGTCATTTATTAGATAACTAGCTATAAATGGACTCTGTCTATCAAACTGTTGTAGGTGAAAGATTTCGAAGAATTACACTAATTCAGGGAGCAGCATGGCTTAGTACTGCAGTGTACTGTACAATTTCTCATGTTCTTGTGCTTTTTCAGGGAAGTGCTCTACAAAAATTATATTGCCATAATGCTGGCAATAAAGTATAGCATCTCCTTCTACTAACACAACCTCTGTAATACTGCAAATATCCTCCACACCACTAGAGACACACCAGCGTCTTATCGCAGAAGGTGTTATACAATGCATAGATCATGATGGTGTTTGTTCAGCTTGAGGGTTAAGTATAAAATTGCTCACTAAAGATGGGAAAATGTATATATTATCAAGATTTCCAAATCGCATCTTTAACTTTCCTATGATATTACTCCCTTCTTCCATACTATAGTAACATCTTGACTTATAGATGAGGGGCAGTGAGACTGAACAACTTTTTAGAAGTTATATATTTAAGATGAGCAACATAGATATTCATACAAGTGTGAGGGTCTTAGGCTACATCTCAACACCTAAAAGCATATAGAAGTATTAAAGCTGTATACATGTATGAATTACATACATATGTATGAATTACCTCTAGAGATGTTTTCAAAGATGTAACTCAGAATCGGTTTTCAAGGAATTCAGTTGAACAACTAACCAGCATCTTTGAAAATTTCACCTTTATACTTTCTAGAATTTTCATATATACCATATAAAAAGCCATACCATGTTAAAAGAAATTATTCCAAAGGCATTGTCATTTGATAAGATTGTTACAGTGACAGATTTGGGTGAACCAAGCTTTATCCTTGCAGATGGTTTCTAAAATTAACAAAACAAAATAAGTTATTAGATATGGTGATGGGCAAAAAATACACATTTTGATTTTACTCTTTTAAGAATAAATACTAGCCTATGACAAATTGTATGTCTTTTTTATTATATATTACAATGGAAATTATTTAAAGCAATAGAATGCATCAAAATAATTCTTAATTACTGAGAAAATACACTCTATACACTCTATACTTGTCAACAACAAAGTGCTTGAAACAAATTTTGTAAATGATTAATCATAGTTTGGAAACCTATTAATGACACCATACAAAAGGGAACTAGTTATGAAGCATGTAGCACTGCCAGGAACTCCAAAGTTGTTCTTTTTTTCCTAACATTAGTATAAAACTGAAACTTTGAAGCTATTGTACTGAGATGTCAGCTAAAGGAAACAAAACTTTACAGTGTTGTAAAAATGAGCTACATTTACAAATCAAAGAAAGAAGAAAGGGAAAATATGCACTTTTATATTCACTGCAAACATCTCCTGACATGTGTAATAATTGGCAATAAAATATAAAATTTATCTTTACTGAAGTGATATCAAACTTAGTCGTGAACTGTTACCTAAAAAAGAAGTGAATGTGAACCCCTCTCGTGTAGAATGAGTCCTGTGAGACAGAGCAATATGAAGAGATTTATTGGTAAGTATTTAAAAAATTGTTTGCTTGTTTCTAGGTAAGTCTCGTTTACCCTCTGCTTCTGGAGGACTGGAAATCCTCCTCTTTCTTTTGCTACTTCCACCCTCTCTTCCAGGTATAGTCTTCGCAGGAAAACAGGAAAGGCTGAGAGTGTCTTCACCATCTAACTCTTTGGGGCTCTAGTACACCTTCCAATGTCCAGCACAGCTGAATGCAGGGCCACTGAAGTTTCAGACTGTGTCCATACTGCACAGCAACATCACATAGGAATGTGACTTTCTAAAGAGCACTAAGCACCGTGCTGGCTAGTGCCCAGATTTTATCTCTTACCTATTAGGATTCAGACTCACAAGCAGTATGACTACATTGAAATCTATGGAATACCACTTACGTCAGATTACCTGTTTTCTGGGGAACAGATAAATTGAAAAATTGAGACTTACTGGTAGTGTCAAGTAAAATGTGAATGTCTCATCAGCTTCTGGAAGATCATCATCACAGACAGATATATACACTGTTCGGTTTGTTTCTGTATCGGGTATAAATGCAGCCGCATATGTGTCAAAAAAGTCCCCTGTGTTTTCTCCATCAATCTGCAATAAATACACAAGTGAATGCTCTCTCCTTCTTCCCCCACTATCTTCTATAATATCATTCTGAGCTCCTTTAACAGACTTCATACACTCTTCTTTGCACATAATTCTTCCTGCAATTTCCCCTGCTGTCATAAAGTTAATTTCTGGTCAGAAGGTATAGATAATAGCCCCTTATATCCATGCTGAGTAACCAGGAAAAAAAACCAACCAAAGCAAACACGACACTTTATTCAGAACCACTTATGACTTCCTTCCTTGCAACTGGGTATCTTTTGCATAATCCACCATATGACCAGTTTTTTAATGGAAAAGCTATCCCTAGCACAGACCTGTATACCTCATAATACCTTACCTGAATTAAACTTACCTTAAGATGTAACTGCCTTCTGCCTTCCTGTTTCACTCTAGGGACTAGAAAGAACCTAGGTGTTTAACCTAGATTAACATTTTGATCGCCAAAGCTGGCAAGATGAAGTCTTCTATAATGAACAGCCCTGCTTTCATTTCAGTGAACAAAAGAAAATCCCACTGATCCTACTGTAAGTAAGGTGGTTAGAGGAGGGATTACAAGGGCAGTAGCGTCCAGACAGCAAAGTGTCTAGGTTAAGTTTACGGTTGGAAGCTGAGACTAAATGGAGATAAGCAACTGAACCAGCCACACCTGAAACGACCATCCCTATAGGCACTAAAGGTTTGAATGTACCGTTGTGAAAAAGGCTATTCTTCATTTGAGAATAGTGAAATTAGAAGTTCAATGAAGAGGAAACAAAGTATGGAAGGTGTCACCTATCATTGGACATATTGGCATCGACGTTTTACGTATCTGAGCCAACGCTAGACTTACCAAAACGCTCTTATAAAAACTAGCTATGAACATCTTCCTAAAAAAGTGCTCAAAATATTCATGTTAGAAACAAAACTTGGAATTTCAGGTCCTTAATAAGGAAACTAAGTTACTCTGCTTGTTACACCAGTAATTAGCACTAGTTTCAAATCACAATCACATTTTCTCAAGTTTTTCTTCTCACATGTTAATAAAGTGTGAAATCCCTACAGATCAATTTCTATTCCTTGCAATTTCTAAGAAATGTATTTTTCATATGTAATTACAGGAGAATAAAATATTGTGCAGGAACACAGATAGTTTCTTTTGCTACAGACTGCAGAAATTCATAAGCAGTACATCTTTTCTGATACACTGCTGTGTTCTCATGTCGTACTCATACCACATAGTATCTCACTCCATACACATATGGTATAGCACACTCTAAGGGGTTTAAAATTTTAAAGGGAGTGCAATCGAGATCGTGGATAATAACATGTAAGAAATAAAGGAAATAACGTAAAAATACTAACTCTGATCTCCCAATGAATTGAACAATGTAATTTTTAAAATTCATATGGAAATCTGACTCAAACAGCTGAGCAGCTATTAAATTGCAGATTCTAAAGTAATCTGGAAAAGGAAAAATTTCTATATATCCACATTTTCAGTGGATACTCACAGCCACAATCAAAATCAAACAAGCATATCCGTTTGGACTTCTACCTGAGCAGTAGGAGCTGGCTCCTTGAGGAGATGTTTGTACCATTATTTTGAAACCATTGATGCAGCCAGCAGGAATTTACTTAGTTACAGAAACTGGGTGTTGCTTCTTCAAAGCGAAGCATAGTCTCAGTGAAATACCACCCTCCTTTTCACTGGCTTGATAAAAACATAGGCAACATTCAAAACTTCAGAAAGACATTAATATTTACTCGGAATATAACTGGCATAGTTCTTACCGACACAATTGCTGTGATGTTAGCAGGCGTCCCTGTCCTTTCAATTACAAGACGTATAACAGTTGTACTTGTTTCATTAACTACAAATTCTGTTTGTCCACTGAACTTCACTTCAGTTTCTCCAGATGTGAAATGAATGAGTAATGCTAAAAGCAAATAAACTAATAAAGAAACAGAGGGCATCCCTATGGAAAAAGAAAAGAATAATTAAAAATAAATTGTGAATCTAAAATACATAAAACATTCCCAGTCGACTTTACCAGTCCAGTCAACTCTTCTCAATCCTTCAAGTACTGTGATTATCTTGTGAGCTTCAGAAATGAGACAAAAACATGCACAGGTCTCAGCTATAATCAAGTCAGATAATGTAATTATCACCTACATCTAGCTCTATTTTCATAATTTTCATCTAGTGATTTTCTAGACATTATTTATCAGCTTTTTTCAAGTGGAGGAATAAGTAACTTCTTTTAAGAAAAAACAATGACACTGCCACAAATTTTTTCATTTTCAGCCAACAACTAATTAGCTTAAAGGTTGACAGTTCTACTTCCTTTTCTCTCTTGATTCTCTTTAGAAATAAACATGAATTGGCAGGAAGGGTGAAGGGTTGGATGTTTGCAGTCATCTCATAGACCATCTTCTGACATCTTAAGGACCATGAAATGTTCTTAAACATTTGCATATTTACTTAAGATTCTGTTCACTGCTTCTCTTATCCCATGATTCTTTCATGTTTTCTTGTCACGGAGAATCACTGTGGCACATTTTAATGCCATTGTAACCTTTGTACAGCCAGACTTTTATTTTTATTTGTTTCTGCACAACGTCTAGTTTTCTGTTAGGATAAGACAACTTAAAACTAAGGTGTTTTATTTCTCTTACATCAGAGTCCAGTCATGTAATGTAAAATACAAGTTTAAGTTCCAATGAAGTCATCAGGTGTTGATACTGTGAAAGACACATGTTTAAGAGTCTCTGGCACAACAAATTGGAAACAGCTGCTATGTTATAAAAAGGCTCATATTGTACAGTGCTGACCAGAACTGAGAAGTTGGATGCTGGATGGAGCAGTTTTCTGTCATAAGGATTTGAGCAATTTTTTAACAGACCAAGAGAACAAAGTTGTGCTCTAAACACCAAAAAGCATTACAGCGTGGATCTTTAATGGAATTAAAGAGTTCTTTCAGCAAGTTTCTTTTAATTTGTAGTCACTATTTTATAATGTTACTTTTAAAAATTTCTGTACAAAAGATACAAAAAGAATTTGTGTAATTTAACATATAAATAAAATGTCACTTTGCTTAAAATTATACTTCCAAGTGCTATGCTTACCAGACAAATCTGGTCAATGATGGTTGGATAAACTGTGCAGAACATATTACATTAATATTTGCACATCAATAATATTTAAGCTTAGTCATGTTTGCAAAGCACTTGTTTTCATTATTTATGAGTGACAGTAAATGAATATTTAGGCATAAATGATCACTGAAACAGAAAATGTCATGCATATATTGCATTTTTGTGAAGTGTGTGCCAAATTTGTAATCAGAATACACTTGAAGTCCAGCGCAGATTCTGAGTGTTCTATGTACGCAGTCAGGTAGCTTTAATCTTGCACTGAACAGAGAATAAGATAGCCTTCAGACTACTAAAATTAACACAGCTTCAGAAAGACTTCAAGACTTTGATTCATCTTACAACAAACTCTGTCTAGGCAAGGGTTGATTTTACATTGTGAGGACTTGAAATAAACTGCTTTCAGGCAAGTTAAAGAACAAAAATTATCCACTGACATGAAATATTAAATAACTGTAAGTCAGAAGTACAGACAAGAAAACTATCAGTGTCTCAGAATTCCTACAAGCAAAGACTGGTGGGATGACAAAATTAGCCAATTTTAATTACTTGTAATAAAAAACTCACCGAGCTCTACTGAACATCACAGAGGCAACAGGTAAGCAATGCAAGTAAGTGCAAAAAATCAGGGCTAACCATTTTCCCTATGAAAACAACTACCCATTTTATAACCTATTTGAAGTGTTTCATTATTTCCAGCAAAAATGTCACATGTAAATGTAAAATAATTTTGCTGCAGAAGTTCACATTGATGTAAACTTTTATTACCATGAACACAGTCCTTCAAGATATCCATGGCTCTTATTGAGAATTCAATGCGTAGCAGACTTTCACGAACAATGCTTGATTCCTACATATCCATCTATTTAGTAATTCTAGTGCAGAAAAAGCTTACAGTAGGAAGGAAAGAAAATATATAACATAAATATATACATATATACATAAAACTCCTGGGCTTTAAAATTGTCAGCATTTTCAAAGTTGACTGTATTAACTTGCAAGATGTTTTTGTTGTTTTCATGTAGAACTGCTCTGAAAAACACAAACCTTCCAGCTGGAAAGAGAACAGTTGTCTAACCTTTGTACACTCTGAGACAATTACGCTGTCTGCAGATGCAGGCATCATCCATGCTAAACTGAGGAATTTGTTGACCTTTTAGCTTCAGCTGTTACCTTGTCATAGACTTCGCAAATATCTTCCCACGGTACATGCTTCTAGTAAATAATACTGAAAACATGATCCTTGAGGGCAAGATTACAAAGTTTAGAATTACTTGAATTCTATTACTTCTACTACAGGGCATTCTAAAACTATAGGATTACTCCTGTGGAACAAGAGAGGTTTCACAATCATACCATCAATTATTTAGCTGGTGTGTATTCTTCCTTGTTACATTATTTGTACTAAGATTTACTTTGCACAGCCTGCCAAAAGTAGTTTTTACTCCGTTTATATAAACTCAACTTCAAAAATCATGATTATTTTTAAAAATTGATGTAATATAGTAAAAATAACATAAATCAAGACTTAGAGAATGCAGAACAAATTTATTCAAATAGCCGAAAAGATATTATAGGTCACAGTATTTTATTTTATTAAATATGAAACTCAATTTGCACACTGAATTCCTACATAAATTTATATGGGAACACAATTTGTTCCTTATTAACTGCATTGCATAAATTTCAGCAGAAGCCTTTGCAAGATCAGGGATTAAAAGATGACTTTTTCTCACCCCCTTCACCCCACTATATCGCTGGTGAGTTTAATTATTCTTTTTTTCCAAATGAAGCTGAAACTCTAGTCCTTGTTCACTGCTAAATTTTGGTAAACTATGCATTTGGTGCATCAAGTACTCCCCTCTGCTTCAGCTAAATATTATTGAGTTCAGTTCTCTCAATCCAGGATATTGTTAGGCTTTAAAATAGATTAATGAGTCAAAGTCATTTAAATATTTTTGAAAAAACAACAAGCAATGGAATACTATACATCTTCAGAGCATGTAGAAGTCAATGGACCAACTATTCTGTTACTATGTTCTGACTAAAGCCATTTCAAATAATGATTTGTAGTATCAGTGGTAGTTAAAAGCAATGCTACGTACTGAGGCCTAGATGATGTTTGTAAGGGGTTTATAATAAAAGTTTCTGGCATCAAAAACAAAAGAAAGTACCTCTCAAAAAATTATGTAGACATTTAATGGTATTAAAGAATCTTAAAAGTCTAAAAGTCACATTCTTCTACCATATAATTAAAAAAAAGTAAAGAAATCTAACTCAGAATTGAGTCATGATCCCTAACTAAAATTTTCTTTCAGTCTGCATTTTATGGCACTTTCTGAAGTGCATTTGTGTTTTCCATGAAAACACAGAACCCTAGTGTAGAACCCAGCAGGGCATATACTGATTCCACACAGTAATTTCCACGGTAATGTCACTTATGTGAGGAATACCATTTCAATCTATTGCCCAGTTGGAGCCAAGGAGAGGTAGGCTTATGAAACTGGCATTTCTCGTAACTGATGAATCACCAGGATTAGCTTACTTTTTCCACTCAGTTTCTGGAACAAATTTCAGAAGAAGATTTTAAAGTTTATAAAGAATGAGCGGCCTTTTCTGCAGACTTCTGTAAAGAATGAGAAATCTTTTCTGCAGATTTTTACACTGGCTTCTGTGCTTAATAAATCAAAACCCTTAAGAATGAAAAGATCTCCTGGCTGTTCTCATTGAAGGGTGAGGGAACCTACAGGCTAGTGGCACACGGAGAGATCAAGAAGGGAAATGAAAGGGCTGCGAGACATTCCAAATCTGAAATGAAATGAGCGTCAAACGCCAGATACGGAATGGAGAATGGCAAAGGAAAGGGGAGTTCACTAGCAGAGAAGCAGATGGAAGGAGGGATTAGACTTGCCATTGCTCGCGGGAGGAAAGAAGCAGGTATGCTGAAGCAGCGCCTCTCCCACCCAGCAGCTACAACTTGATTACCAGCGCTCATCCTTGCACAACTCATCGTAGATTTCTAAAGTCCACGGACACAGCGCAGCAGAGCAAGTGTAAAGCCTAGTGCACTTTTCACTGCCTGTCTTTGTCTACTCCCCATGATTACAAATACCCAGCCAAGTAGAACATTCAAAAACTGGCATGCCTAGTACTTTGCATTGAGTACAGCATTACAGCTATCAATGGTTGCCAGAGAGAAGTCTATTCACAGCAGAGATGTCAGCACCCAGCAGCATCTTTGGCTGAATACAATCGGAGAGAGATACATGTGCTCTTTCATATGTAAAGAGGAGATTCTCTGTAGTACACAGGAACAGCACAGAGCAAGAAGTTTCACAAGGTCATTGCCCTTGCTGCACCTGTTGTAGAAACATATTAAAAACCTGCATATTTTCAGCATTTTTATTTTAGGCATTCTCAGAACCACTGAAATTTACATCAGTATTGGAGAACAACCTAGGAAAGCAGCAGGAATTATAAAAATTTGATCTTCTAAACTTCTCCTTTCTATGTTGTCATGATCGCAAATTAAGAGAGAAATATTTTATTTCTGACTGGGGTTTTCTTTGCCTCAAAGTTCCCACTGTTCACACGTATGCAAAGGAGGACACAACAGCTGTGTCTGCAAAACCTAGCATTTGGATAGTGGGTATTATCCAAGTCTGCTCTGTCGGTTGTTGCTTCTTTTTTGGTTTGAGTTTTTTTGTTTAGATGTGGGATAAGTAAGTCTCTCACTCTAATAGAGCCTGGAAAAGAGAGTGTTCCAAAGGTACTACTTCAAAATAGTATCTTCCTATATCCCTTTTTTGCCTTCAACCTGCTTCAAGGTGGATAAAGCATGAGAATTGTAGTAAGTCACAAGTACTGCTTTATCTGCACCCCTGGACTGCTCTAATACTTGCTGCATTTGGGGCAGGAGTCTGTCTCACCAATTTCCATGCACATTATTCAGTGTCACTGGATGCCTTTGCTTCCAATTCTTCTCTAGGATTTCCTGTCTTCCTCTTTATTACAAAGAGATTCCAGGTACCTGCCCATCATCCCCCTTCTTATTACTAACATTGGAAAGTGCTAGCCAAAACACAAAAGCAGACTACGAGGTGCTGAAAACCCCTTGATTAGCTTTCACTGTCCTCAAGTTTTTAGGCTCAGCTGCTTACTTTCCTACTGCTGCCATGACAGAACAGTACCACAGCACAACCTCAGGTGCTAAGAAGATTTATCTGCATTTGAGATTAATGACACTGACATCAGTCAACAATTCTCCCGACCATTTGCTTTCTAACAGTTGCAATATTTTTAAAAAAACTTATTATCTATGACTGTATGTATCACTGGGAATGGCCAATTTAATGTAACCTGAACAACATCTCCATATGAAAATTCTTGCTCATTCAATTACACTCCCTTGAAAAAGGCACACACCCTTCAACATAGACATCTTATCCTAAGGAAGAAAAGATGCTTAAGCTGCCTGCCATTGTATTTATACCTACTAGTCAGAAAGGTAAATCTATCACAGCCAGGAACCAATGCTGAAAGTGGTAAATCTGCAAGTCAAGGCCAAGACAGAGGCCTGATGAGAAATCCAAATCATCTCATCCTGTTATTAGAGGTCATCGAGAGGTAAAAAGTGTAATAAGCCCAGAGTACCCCTTCTAAGTTTTCTGGCAGCTTCTTTTCACTTCCTCAGAAGAATCTGAGTGGATCTAAACTATATCCTTAAATTTCAAGTTCTAAAGCGTGTAATCATCACTGGAGAACCAAGTTTTATCTCTTAAGCCAGGTAATGCAAAAGGCTTTCTGAGGTAACCGCCTGCTCTGCCTGTTCTCATTCCAAGCAGAGAATAAAGGGCAAAACTCTCAAGCAGTGCTGAATCCGCTACTTCTGTTTGCTAGCAGCAAGCAGAGAGAACACAAGCCTTTTCTACAAACATTTGCAGTCACCTTATAATTTGCTGGTCAAACAGAGGACCAGACAACAATTTTGACTAGCTGTAAGATCCAGATCATTTTTACCAAGAGCACCTCCAGTGAAACAACTAGGAGTTATTAAGGTTACTTTATATTTAGAACAGAGATCAGAGTCTAATGTAAACAAACTTTGGCTGAAGTCTGCTAATTAACAATGTTAAGAAATACACCAGTAGGAATCTGAATTTGCCCTAATTTGTGCCAACAAAACAACACTGATTTCATCTGCGGAACTTCTAATTTATCTCATGCAATTGATGAGAATCTAGCCACAGATAGTTCTAACTATATACTGTAAAAAACCAAGGTATTATTTTGGAGTCATTCCACTTATCATATAGTATAGGTTTAAGCAAAAGGTAAATCTAGTTTTCAGCTCGACACTGGAAATCCTCTTCCACCTATATAGTTCTAATGAAAACGGCTGACATCTTTCACTAATAGAAATTATTTTACAGGGTTTTCCACAACCAGGGTCTAGCTTTTTAGCTAGGCATTTTGCTCCAAGTAGGGCTGGAGACACTCTAAGCATTTATACTCTCTCTCAAATGGTTTCTTGCACAAAAAAGCAAGCAAAAAAACCCCTTATTGTAGAAGTAACTGCACGACTGAGCCTGCCACCGGATCAGGCTCTTACAGATACAGAACCAGAAGTCCAGCTGAGGAAGGTCTGCAGGCTTCAGTGAGGAACACCCATTTATTCTACGTCAATAAAGATCTGAAGTTTCACAATAATTTCTGTTTGTATCTCTGCTTTGCAGGTTTCTCGCATGTTCTCAATAGTTCCACTTAACATATTTTTAGAACGTGAGCTGAGGACAAAACTACCATGGCTTCATATCTAGTGCTTGCCCTGAACGAAGTAGTACGGCCTGAATGAACACCATACATCAGAAAAAGTAATTATGGGCTTCTGCTGTATAGTGGTTATTTTTCTCATACTTAAAAACAAAAATATAACAACCTGTTTTGCAATAGTGCTTCACACATAATAATCTTGAAAGAATAAAAATCTGTAATGTATAGAACAGTAAATTACAGCCTCATGGTGGGGATTAGATGGCATTATTTCAGGTATACTGACAGAAGAATTATTGCTATCCACAGCGGATTTTTACAAGTTAATACGCATGTATGAGCCAAACAGCATTTTAATGTGTTGCCTAATTATTAGAATAATTGTGTCAGTGAGTTATTCTTGAGTGCATAAAAATGTACTATTAAACATGAAAATTTGTATCAACCATATATATTAAATTTAAGACGTATATCAAAACAAGCTTCATTTCTACAGTTAAATGTATTCATTTTTTATTAGATTGCAGCAAAGAACGTTGGTTTTATTACAGATCTGTATCTTACAAAGTCCCCCCAAAAGACTTCTTTCTGTAGACATAAAAATATATTTGCATCATTTTCGAGAAGATGATTAGCATGGGGCCCTCACTCTAATCTATACTGTGAATTAATCTCTTAAATCTGGGCAATCCGTTTTTAAATAAAACACATGATAAAGTATTTATGTGGTGAAGAGAACACCCCAGGCAAAATTTGTTTGGGTTCAAAGACTTCTTACACTACCTTTATCATGTATTGTGCTTTCCTTGGCTTTCTAAACCTTTTAACCTATGTCACAATTTAATAATCACTATTTAATAATTATAATCATTCCCTTATTAACTGGGTATTTCTTTTCGTTCTTCTAAGGCACCCTGTAGTTCAAGACAAGGAAATCTCTTTGTTGATTAGTTATTTAAGACCAGCAACAATAACTATGCTGGAAAGAAAGGTGCTTTGAGAGGATTACACAGAGCTAGTTCTCAACAGCACCAAGCCGAGAGCAGCAAATTACAAACCCAAGTACTTCATTGCATGTAACCAAATTGGCTGGTTGAAATGCTAATTGCCTTTCAGCAAAGCTAAAGGCAGACAGGGGACCCTGTGCTTCAGAGAATGACATGCATTTTTTACCCCACTTCTGCACCATTGTCTTGCTGAGAATTATTCAAAATCTATTCATAAAGGTAGCTCTTTTCCTAACCTTTAAAAATGTGGGAAATTGCTAAAGCTCTGACCAATACCTCAGATCTGTTGGTCTGCCAAACCCATAACAGATGGCTGAATTAAGGCCATGTTAAATCCTTAATGAAGCAAAGCTTGAAACAATTCAGAGCAGTAACACATTGGACCAGGCCAGGACAAGTGACTGAGGAGAAGGAAGTTTCTTTTGCCATCTGAAAATGAGAATCATAACTGTATTCTAACTAATAAATCTATACCAGATACAAAATGAGATAACCAAACACAAATCTCTTGGTATATAAGAAAATATTGCTATAACATTCTAGAGGAAATTCTATCTTCAACTTGCTAAAAAATCCACAAACACAAAAGCTGCAATGAAGATGGAAAGCATCTTCTCTGCAGGTTAATTTTGCCAGAGAAATTTAGTCTGTCAAATAAGCCTGTTTAAATAAGTACAACTTTATCTTAATAGCAACCTTGGTTTGGACTTACAAATTATTTCAGTAAAAGGAATTTAAACAACTTTAACTAGTTCTATAGGAAATATTCATATGCCAATCTATGAAACAATGTTTTTCATATTTTAAGCATATTTCAGAACTCCCAGTTTCCAAATTCTTTCTGCAAACAGCAACAAGTTCTCATGTATGCAGTAAACTCAATCTTGAAAATGTTTATTGACACAAAGTATTTTCCAGTGAGATTATTCACTCAGAGTGACTTAGGCAAGTGAGAAATAGTATCACTTGTGATTCAGGAACATTTTTCAGAGTAAAAAAAGTTTACAGTGGGTCCATCTGCAATAAGATAAATGCCCTCTAACACTGATTCTCCTGTCAATCTTTTTTTTCTAGGAAACAGTAATATAGCTCCTATTAGATTGACATAATTCTTGAATTTCTGGAACCATGACAAATGCCTGCAATTGACAGCAATGGTCCTGGAAGCTTCGATTTGATGATGGAGATGTTATATAGCATCTGAGTCTTAATGCACATTGAAAGAAGTATTCAGATACTACGTATGCTCATTTCTAGTGAGGAAAAGTGTTATATTCACCGTTATATACAATAGTGACTATACCTAAATCGGCCAGTCTTGTAGAGCTGAAACACAGGCACAATTTCTACAAATGAGTAAAATAGGATTACACATGTAAAAATAGTAATGTATGTGATTATACCTTTAGGAGGTCAAGGCTTAATACTCCCTGAGCAAAGAATTTCATCATATACTTTGTATTTTCTCTCGTCTACCTACATTTTTGTATTTCTTAGTGAATAACTAAATTGACACAATACCAAGAACACACTGGAAGAGGCTGGCCAAGAAAGAAAAAAATCAGAGAGCGGGGTTATCTAGCAATAAAATGAAGCTGAATTGCATCAGATACCGTATCTCAAATAATAGCAAGAGTTGGACATACAGTTTACTATATGAAGCTTCCAAAACTACCTTAGATGTAGTTGAGACAAATTTTAATTCTCCCTTTCATCGAGGTGTGATGCAACGACATAGTTTTCCATCAAGTTTTCAATGAAGCATTCTAAAATTAAAGTTTTGTTAAGCTTATAGACTATTGCTATGTATTTTTAAAAATCCAATAATTAATAATCACCTCATCGTTACCATGTTGTAATTCTGACCAACTATGGTAGCTGTGTAACAATATCAAAGGTGATTTGTTGGTCATCAATATTTTTCTCCCAAATTGCCATAAATTGTTTGTACCCCATGGCTGATATCCTTACAGACCTCTGTAGTGGTATTCTTCTTTAGGGCTATACACTAAAGGTATATGCTTTCATAGCTTCTCCAATAGTTCAGTTTCAGTCATCATATTCACATGTTAAGTAAAATATGCGTGTAAGCATTTGCAGACTTAAGCACTTCTATTTTTTTAATGGAATTCCAAAAGCAAATAAAAAAACCCTGGAGGACAGTAAGTTTAAATAACAAAATTCCATGTATATTAGAGGTTTTAATAACAGGTTATGATTTAGACCTGATTCTGAAAATTTCATTCAAATAAAGCTCACAACGATTTCCAAGGGAAATATTGCACTGTAGGTTTGAACACATAAGGATCCATTTCATTCACGAGTATCCACTCTTTAAAACTCATCCATTATTATTTTTCAGCCTTAAAAATGCTGACAGCACAAATAAACTACCCAGCACTAGTTCTCACAAAAGCAAATATCATTTTGCCCATTGATTTCCATGTGACCAGGACACAGACGACAATTACAAGCTAATAAGCATGTGCTCCCATTATGGATATTAATTAGTTCACTCAGATGCAAACTTAGTAAATACCATTGATTTCTTCACGTACAGCTATTAAAACACAAAAGTGTAGTAGAAAGCTAGTAAAGCAAAAACTGTAAGTTAGAAATCAATAACAACATAAATATTACCAATAACAACAAATTAGAAATTAAAAATTGTACACCCTTGAAATACGTTAGCTTTCACATTATCAAATATTCATCCATTTCAATTCTAAGCCTAATATGCCACAAATTATTTCATTTCCTCGGGAATCTGGTTCTCCTTTCCACATAGAAACACTGAATACATTTAGGAGAAAGCTTGTTTTAGGCTTAAGGGACAGATAGACTAAATATATCACATTCTACCTTCAGTTATTAAACTGCCCTCATGGCAGATTCTCAAAATGCTTGGTATTTAACTGCAAGACTCATTCTCGAAGATGTATGCAAAGTATTACCAGAAAAAACACTTTCGGCTTCTATTTAATGAACAAGATTTTTTAAAATCACATCTTATTTCACATCTGCACTATAAAGCAATTATTGACTCATTAAAAAACAATGATTGATGTTTGGCAAGCACTTCTGTATACATTTGATCTTAACTTTATCTGGGCTAGCCAGAGTGAATTATGCAATGTCTTACACAGAATCAGCATATGAAAAGCAAGAAGCACAAGCAATATTTCCAATTGTAATCACTCACATGTCATATTTTAATTATTAATATGTTTAAAACTCATTCCTTATCAGATGATGATTTGAGAAATTCATTCTTACTTTTAATTCACTCTCCTTGGCAATACACAATGCAGCTCCTCCACTTCTTTTATGTTCATTTAATTTACACAGTCAAATTAACATTTTGTGCATTTTTAGGAGTTAAAAACTGCCAGCTAGGACACTTCAGACTGAGTTTCATCCCCTGAGAATAGGATTTTCCATTGGAAAGACTATTGCCTCCACCTGCCCTGCTCTGCAGAGCAGAAAGAGGAGCTGCTGGAACAACAGAAACCTTAGCAGACCCTTTCTATCCAGCAGCCACTCAGGGGTGAGCGACACGCTCGCTGTCTGCCGCTGGTTAAACCCCGTCCCTGCTGCAACAGGTGCTGCTGGCAGAACCCTCGAGCTGGACAGGGAACATCTCTGCAGCTGATACAGGATGCTTCCAAAGCACCCTCCACCTCAGAGAGACGACAAACCTACCTAGACCCGGGGACATGGACATCCGCGTCTTCTGGACTCAGCCAGCCGCCTGCACGCTCTCTGTCACTCACGCATTATGCATTCCCCTCTCCTACTCCTCCCTCCGCTCCGCGCAGCGTCCGGCACTCTCCTCCCTCTCCTGCTGCCTTCCCACTGCTGTGGAGATAAAAGGGGGTGGGATGGAAGAGGACAAAATTATTTCAAACCCCAGCCATTGCCCCTGCGCTGCTGTAGTTGAGACAGAGCTAGCCTCTCCAGTCACTGCCTCTGCAGTCCTTGCACTGAGCTAGGACTGCGCTCTTTTATTACTGGAGACAGCAAAACTGGCAGGTTTTATTACTGGATTATGACAGATTTTGGATTCAAGTCCTCGGCTGCAGCAGGACATGCAGCTCATCTTAATTCAGAGCTATTCAGTGCTCGGCAGGGAGAAACAATTTCCAATCCTAGATCACGCGTTCTGGACTCAGTAATTTCTCTAACTAATATCGAATTCACACTTTATGGTCGCCACCATTCCAAGCAAGTTCTGAGCCACGGCAGAGATACAAAGACAAAAGGCAGCACTCAGATCTTACCAGTGTTGGCCCCCAAACTCCCCAATTCTCCCATTTAATGGTAAACAAGTGCCAAAACTCCTACTTATCCAATAAATGTTGATGCATCTAAGCCCCAAAACATAGAAAATACTGAATTTTGATGGAATTTCACTTAGTCCCTTTACACAGTCTTCACTGTATTTCCAGAACCTGTGAGATAGCTACTAGATCTTAAAAAGTGGAAATGCTATTGCGAACGAATGCAGCCGCAGCAGCAGCACAATTTCATGTAGCTGAATCCAGTTAGATCCATTAACACTCCCACATTCCCTGCATCTCTTGTACAAATTGAAACCATTCTATCAAGTTTTTAAAAAGTATCCATTTCAACTCCAAAGAAACCCACCTCCCAAAACATTCCTAGTTTACAACAGTACACAACCGCAGGTACTTTGAGCTTGCTGGATCCTGACATTTTTTTTGGTCCCAAATCCTCAGACTGTTCTGTCAAAACAGTACTCCTAAGTAGTTTGAAAAGTCACGCCCCTGACACAGCTCGGTGCAAAAGGAATATGACAACCAACATGCATCTAACATGAAACTTGACATGCATTTTTTAAAATCCCATATTGCTTATTCGTATTGTATACACAGAATCTATTGTAAATGCCTGTTTTAATACATATTAGCATACAAGTATTTAGAAACAAATCCAAATACAAGTCTAGCCTAATTTTAGATATTAATACCCACAGCTTTATTTCACACACAGCGCATTTACAGAAAGGGCAGAGGGAAATGTTAAGCACAAAATAGGATTCTGCCCTGAATGAAAGCAGAATGATTTTTACCTGTGCTATAGTTTACTGAGAAGTCACGCATTTCAAATGAGCTTCCTTTGCTTTGTTTTTAATTTATTTGGATCATATGGAAAAAGTAATCACAACAATGGAAATCACAGAGAGAGGAAGCACTGATTCTGCTAAGGCTAATATAATCTCTGCATATAGAAGGAAGGAATACAGTGCAGAAGCATTAGGGCCAAAAAACCGACAAGATCTAGAAGACTCTATGCCTTCTGATGGCATTAGCCTGGTCACTACATCAATACTGTGTTGAGTTATGGTGATCACAGTTCGGGAATAATGTAAACCAACAGGAAAAGGCAAAGAAGATGCTAGAGGAAGATGAAAGGTTTGAAAAATTACTTAGTAAAAGACTCAAAGACCTCCAGAAGTATTTTGCTTATAAAAGTAAAAGCGATGCTTTGAAGTAGAAAGCATTCCACCTAACGTCAGCCACTCGGTCTAACCTAGTCACATAGTAGGATGGCATGAACTACCTCCAAGAGCTGCTCATTTCTCTCCTCTGACTAAACAGGGAGTCCAAATGACTATCTTGGACTACCACCTAACTTTTGGATAATGACATTAGGTTAATGTTAGGTAAGATGAATCTCTGGATTTACTCTGTATACAGCTACAGAGAAAATGAATGTTGATAAATAAAAATCTGCAGTATAGCAGATAAAGGCATAGGTGACCTAATATGCAGACACAAAAGTAGACATTATTAATCAGAATAAACTCCAGTTCTTAAGAGTGAAGGAGACAATCCACTGGAATGACTCACCAAACATTTAATAAAAGATCTCTTTTTTTAAAAAACCCAAGTGTACTTTTTTCTTCTAAAAAGCTATATTGTGCACCTGAAAGGAATTCAGGTAGATGAGTATGATAATCTGTGTTACATGTCTGATCACTTCTTGCAGTAGTCCACCTGGGTTTATTCATGAATATATTTTTGATCAATACTTTGTTATGCACTATTCCCATGCACCAGCTCGTTTTTCAGTAATGAAAAGAGAGCAAGAAGCAGTCCTTCAAAGGCCCGTACTATAAGCTGCCAAATTTTGCATTAGATAGAACTTAATGTATGAGCATGAGAGATAAGTAGTATGTTTTTCAATACCATACCGTTATTATTTTCCTATCTCAGCCTCAAAATTTAGATCCCGTATTGTTTTTCCTCTCTGGATCAATAGGTGGAAAGGATACTTGAGACATAAGATTCTTTTTATCTTTTATTCTATAATACTGTTTCAGCTTATATAAATTACTTCATGTTGGTTTTTTGTCGGCCAGTTTCTGTGGGAAGTTTGGCTCCCACCAACAGCTATCAAGCTGCTCAGTATCAGAGGGGCTGCCTTAATAATCATCAGCTCTCAATTCCAGCAGACCATAGCACATTAAATGTTGCTAATTACTGAGCTAGAAAACAAAGAGAGGTAACTGAGACTTGGGCTCACCAATTCACATGGCTACGTTCACGGAGTCTTTCATGAAAACTGCATTCAGATCCAAAACGACTGTAGCTTTTGCTACTCTCTCCCACTCAACTCGCGGTACTCCATGTTTTCTCTCGATCCCTGAGGATTTCCCGATTACTTTTTTTCATTTTCATTGTACCACTCCAGAGACCTGTGCTTCCCCTTGTTACACACGAGGATGAGATGAAACTCCTATGCGATTTTGTCAACAGTGGTCCTCAACCAGCTGGAAGGTTGTTGGCGACTGACACGGGACACTCCATACGCACTTTTAACAACCCAGCACGCTGCCCACACAGCACTTCTCACCCCTTACAAACGTCAGGGATAAACAATCAGGCCTGGTATTGGACCTACAACAGACCTGGCATTGCACAGAACCATGCTTCCAGGTCAGCCTTAACTTCTCTTTTCAATAAAAGCAGTAAATAAGGTGTACTAAGTACACCCCTCAATCGTTTGTTTGTTTGGATTTCCTTTGTTTTGAATTCATTAAAACTCTGCAAGTTAAAAATGGCTCTGCTGCGGGTAAACCAATATTGAAAGCAGCAGCAATAGAATCAATGGACTCCAGTTTGTTTGTTTGTTTTGAAATCTTGCCTTTTCCCTTTATTGGCATCATCTGAAAGGAAAGACCAGAGAAGAGGGAGTTAGAAGAAGAAACAAATCCCTGAGAAGGAAAGCAGGACTTAAAGGAGCAAGAAGACAAAAAATCCAAAGGGCTTCAGAAGGGAGTATTTTTTCTTCTTGTTTACATTTTTGTTTCTATGAAGGAAGATTTTTGTGTTTTATGAAGGCCATTTGCTTTTCAATCACAGGTACTGCAATCTTAATCTACTAATATTAGAAAGCAAAAATAAATGCTGATAATAAAATTTACTGAATATCCATAAATGCCACTAAAATTGAGATTTGTGTTCACCTGTGGCATCCAAGCTTCAAAATTCTGGGCTAAGTACTTATTTGGACGCAATGAGCAAACAAGGAGATTCTGAGAATTTTGAAATTTCGGTCCTGCACAGATTTCGACATTGCTCTATCTAGCACCTTTTCTGGTACTTCAGCTGAAGCAGACTGAACTACTCAGAATGGGAACGTTAAGCATGTGCATAGCTCTTTCATAGATCAATCCTTAATTAAAATACACCAGACAAGTTAACTTTACTTCTTTGCTGTTTGTCAGAAATTGGAATCACTTCCAATATGACATAACACTTCAAAAATACGTAACATCCATCAGACACTGTTCTGATTAGTTCTAGTGCATAGGCAGAATTTGGAGGCTGATCTTGCTCCTCTCTTCACAAAGTAATCAACAAGATACAAATGATTTTCTTGCAAGAAATTAACTTGGTTTTGGTCGTTGTTTTTTCTTTTGAGAAGTGGATTTTCTTTGAACGATGGTCCATGGTGGTGAGCATTTCTGCAGGACAGACCATTTTCAAGAACATTATAGACCACCACAAGCACTTATATTCTTCCCTGTGCAGCTGTAGTTAGATATTTGATTCCATATAGATAATTGTTTGCTTGGCTGAAGTCTACGATGCATTCCCCATGTTCTTTCTTACCACTTCTTCTCAATGTGGTTCACACTGGGGACCAGATCTAACTGGCAGTGTTGAAAGAAACACCAGCCAGAACTACAGAACATGACTTTGTAGCATAGTCTTCAGGGAACTACACTAAAAGTCATGCTTTGAAAGAGGGCAAAACTGACCAAGACTGATACCAAAGAGGTGTGTCCACCTCAGAGCCTGACTAGTCTATATTACCAGTTTTCTGACCACTATCCCACAGCCGCTTACTATCAAGCTTGCGTTGTCTGTTCTTCAAAATGTGAAATGAAGTTTCTGATCACTTTCCTGCTGCCATCCAGCTGCACTCTTTGGAGACTCCCCTATCCAGCTACTCCATGCCGAAGAAATGCACAACCACTGTCAAGTATCACCTGATGGCTCTTCAGTAGTACTTGCACAGCACTTGCACTGCTCTCTTTCCTGAACTGCTACACACCCTTCTTGATGGGCTGGAATGCTTCAATATTAAAATTTTGATTTTACTGCATAGTTTCCTGATGAATAAACAAACACATGCAAGAAAGAATGCAAAGTAGACAAATACAAACAGCAATAATAATCTGAGACGACTGAATGACAAAATTTGAGCATTATGCTTCTGACCCAGTGGTTTATGCCAGACTGGTTGATGTGCAGATGTATGTAAATAAACTCCTCTATTTTGATCCTCTATTCTTCAGAAATGTCCAGGATTTAAGAAACTGAAAAATGAGAACTTCCAAGCAGATTGAGCTCTTTTTTGATGGACAAAGATTAATTTATGCTTCCTGTAATCAGCTTGGCAAAGGTTAACCTTTTTATGGTTAAAAGCTCCTTACTTGTATAGTAAGCTCCTTACTTGTATACTGATAAAGCATGCTGATGTTAATATTTAAAAAGAGCTTTTAACTGAAAAAAATTGAAGTATTCCTATTATCAGGAAAAAATATCCCTGGCATCTGCTCATGGGAGGTCGCTATATTTTAATACACATTACAGCAGAAATGCTATTCATATAATCATAACCTTTTTATTACTGAATTTAGTAATAAATTGACAAGACACATTTGACAAGACTTTCACAAAAAATGAGATGACTTTTAGAAAATGTTAATTGAAATATTTTCAAGTGTAAAAAACTGAACAAATCAATGAGAAAATAACTTCTTTGTTTCAACTTACTGCATCTCAGATTTGGTTGATCAAGCTCCAGCGTGCAATTTTGACACAATTTCTGTCATTTTGTGTCATTATAATGTCATTACAATGACACAGAAAGAATGCCATCTCTGAAGAGATAGTTTGGTCTTACAGTGTTCAGTGGCTCCTTTCAAATCACAGTGGATGCTTACTGGCTTGTAGGTCACATGGAGAAACAGCAAGACGAGAACTTGGCAAGAATTGTCTTCTGCCTGCTCCTCTTGTGCTGCTGTTGCTAAATGAAGTTGCAGCCTTGTTTCTTCCAATCAAGTGTGTCCAGCTCTTCATTTGCAGCATGTCACTGACAATGTAGATAGTATACAGCAAATCAGCAGCTTTCTCATAAAACATCCATCAAATTACTGAAAACACAGAACTTTAGACTGTAAATTCAAAAAGAACACTTACCAAAAGTGCATTTTTCTGAGGGTAAAATGTAATAAAAATATTAACAACTCTCCATAATCTCTGCATGCATCTAGATTGCTCTTAATTTCAAAATCCTCAAAAAGTATTTCAGACTAATAAAGATAAAAGCAAAAAGGTTCCAGCTGCTGCATACAACTTCACTTGCTTTCCAAATTCACAGATTGGTATTTTCTTTCATTCCTTTCAAATGAGGAAAAAACCTACTTGGAAACACAAATAACTTATGTTTTTCAACTTAAGAGTTGACTCTTCTCTTTTCTGAAATTCTTTAAGTGAAACATTGAGGTGTTTACTCATTCGTTGCTTAGTTTTCCCCCTGGAGATCAAAGAGGTATTACTCGAGTAAATGTGAAATTAAGTACCCATAATAAATACAAACTTCCAATGAAAGCTGTAAGGCCAGAATTTCTGTCTCAGAAGTAGCTATCCTCGATGTTTATGAATTTATTTTCCTGGCTGTGGGGAATCCTGGCATCCACCGTTGCTGTAAAATTGTGTCTACAAAGGGGCACTGGAACATCTTATCATTCTGATCCTGAGACAGTGATCCTGGGGACTCTCAAGCATGTAGAGAAAAAAAAAAACCTAACACCTACTAATACAGAAGATAATACGTGCTCTTTTCAGAGTTGGTCTGCAAGGGAAAAAGACGCAACTACTCTCGACACATCTGTTTTCAGTTTCAGTTACACTTTGTTCGGAACAAAATCTAAGGCCTTCAGGATTTCCTTCTCGTAATATAATGCTTGACCTGCAGTATTTTTAAGATAATGAAATAACCGTATGCCATTACTTTTTATTACTTTTTTAAATGTGACATCTATGAAGTTATGTGTTTATTATCCCCCTCTTCCCCGTGACACCTGAAATTTGAGTACATTAGATGCAAGGAGATGGAAAATCAAACCACTTAATTATGTTATACTGCAAGGCACCCTAAAGCAACTGCACATAAAAGTTCTGTACATTATTTATTATTCATTATCTAGGTATTGCAAAGCCTGCATTGATGCAGTAACATCACTTGATATAAAAATATTCCTAGAAAAACATAACGCATTTAACTCTACTATGAAACTCACTTTCACGTAGCCTTTTAATTTAAGGCATTGCAAATCAAAAGCAAGAGGTGGTTCAGACAAGAAATAAAAATGTTCCACGAGAACGTGATATACGAAGGAGAAAGTACTGAAATGCATGTTTAGGGTATACAGCATAAATCAACAAAACCCACATTGTTTAAAATCTGCATAAGATCAGCTAACTTGATCTTTTAAAGTTGTTTCCAGTTTATGCCCACCATGTGTGGTGCTTCCCCGTGGTTTGTTGTTTTACTTCAATGGCAGAGGGAGGAAACCAACAAAGCTCAGTAACCATACTGCATAGCACAATGTAACCATGGAAGCATTTGTCCACTTGTCAGAGCCTCTCCAGAACGATTCAGCCATTCATTTCATTGAATCAATATTGAAGCTTTTAAGATTTATTACTTGAGGGTGGAGGAAAACTAATAAAACAAATTCCTTGTTGCTTCCCATTAAATACATCTTGTCACAGTAGGCACATTAATACCTTGTAAACACTTTACTGATGTTGTGTGGGCTATGTTACTGTCTCTCCTCACGGAGGGATTACTCGTAAGGTATTTGCATTAACATGCCTGATACTCACTGACAGAACTTAAAGGTTTCTTACACATTCTGCTGTCCCGTATAGAAGCTGAATCGGACAGAAAGACAAAAGTTGTAAGAAAACAGGGGTGGAGGGAATCTGTTTAAAATTCATGAAAATGCTCCCATCAAAGAGTTTCTATGTCTACTAGATCACTCTCTTACTTATGTCATAAACTGGACATTTGTAATCAAACTTTAAATGCTTAAAAAAGTTGAATGGGATGATTTATTTTACAAGTACTTTCGGATTTGTTAAAATATGCTATAGTTATTACCTAAAAATGACAAAGATAAAGGCAAAACTGAAACCAGCATGTTTTGTATGAAAAACAACCATTTCTTAATGATAAATATTCTAGATTACATATAGCTAATGATAAATTTTTCTTTTTTTTTTAATCAACTTTATACTGAAAGTTTGAAAGAAAGCATAGCAAGATGTTTACAATTACAGTACCATTACTATTGCTAATATTAGGAGCAGAGAGCATTAATTCAGCAGTTTAATTTATGCTTGCATGCCATTACAGGTGAAAATTGAAGACACCTTAAATAGACAGGTACTTATCAACATAGCAGGGTGTGAATGCTGTACCTGCTCATCTATTAAAGCTTTTCAAGACTCTGAATCAGATCCTTTACCATGCGATAGTCTCCCTGCTCCTGCTCCCACTCCCTTCTACTATTCCCGCTCCCTTTTGTAAAAGCTGTTCAGCATACCCCGCGATTCCAGCCGTGAGGAGCTTAAAACAAAGGATGAAAGTAATGCCAGGATATTCCAGACAACTCCCTCGCTTGCCTACAGGCCTCTCTTCACGTGGGAAGAACAGCAGAAGGGTGGAAGAAGAGGCTGCACAGTCGATGGGATGGCACGGGTGTGTCGGGGCCTGCGTAAGGGCACTTTCCCACTCAGTGGAATGACATCAAAGGACTGTTTGCCAGTGAAAGCTTTTCTCGGTTGTAGCTGTAGGTAGCAATGTACCAATACAGAACACATCCACAGTAAAAACTTGTGTGCCGGTGGGCTGTAACCGAGGAAAGGGCTGCATCAATGAAGATGCAACCATACCTACATAGCTGTGCCACCAGTAAGGGCGAACCATCAGTACCAAGGAGGCCAAAGAAAGCTTCTGCCACAGCTGAAATCCCAGTCCTTAAAAAACACCATATAACATTCAGCTCCTTCCTGTGGGGGAGAAACTATTAAAATCCTTAAGCTGTTTTTTTCCAAAATTAAGAAGAGTTTACTAACGGGACAAAAAGTCACTATTCTACAATCAAGAAAAGAAATTGAATAAGCATGCATCTTGATTCAATAGTATAGTAAAAATTCAATCAGAAACAAAATTAAAAAAAAATCCGTATACAGGTTATGGAAAAGGAAACTAGGGAGCAGACATTTCAAATTACACTGTATCAATTATAAAAGATTAAAGACATAAGGGAAAACCACTGGATTGGCAAGACAATGACAAGTTTAATAACCGTATTTTGAATGTCCGTAACAATCAATTCCAAAGACACAAAAGGAAGTTTAGACTATAAATGCAGCCTGACAGCAAACCTAGCCAAAATAATGTAAAGGCTGATGTAGGATTTCACTTATAAAGAGGTAAAATAAATGAATGGAATAAATATCTGATCTTATACAAATAGTGCAATTTGGTTTAATTCTGAAAGATTATAAATTTGTATGACAGTAATTGTGCAGGTATAACACAACTGAAGAGTTGGAGGACTTACTTTTTAACCACATTACCATATGGTAAAAACAGTGCAATGCTAGTAAGCAGTGCAATGCTGTAAAATGGATTAAAAGCTAGTTGGTAGATCTCAAAAAGCATTATCCAGTAAGAGATTATGAAGAAAAAAAAAATTTCATTATAAAAAAATGAAAATACTTCTATTACGTAGCTCAACAAGGGTTACAAATAGATCTGCTGCTCCTCAACACTCTCTCCCTGTAAATACAAAAATCACAACTGGATGTTTGTGATGTCAATATTAGCAGAAAGGAAATGACAGTATTACAAGTGATATGGCTCACCTGCTAAGCTGGTTCCATTAAAACAAGTCATGTTAACACTGCTGAATACCTTCAAATCTAAAATATAGGTTATACCTTACAAATTATCTTCTGGATCATTTTCATCTGAAGAAACTCTAGCAAAGAAGCAGCTCACTGTAAGTGTCCAATGTGATGCTGTGACTGGGAAAAAAACAGAGTTAGTGTGATCTTCAGATACATCAACAAGTAGTACGGGTGGGGGAATCTTTTACTGTTGTATGGAGCACTAACGGGGTGGGTATTTGAAACTGCATAAAGTTCTGGTGTCCACATTTTAAAAACAATGCTGAAATCCACAGAGAACGCAAACAAATCAAATTCCCAAAAACTGAGAACTAGAGAAAGCAGAGAGCAAAAGTTAATAAGCTCTGAATGTTTAATTCATTAAAAAAAAAAAGAAGACAAGACTTGACTACAGTGCAAAAACTCCCTCAGAGAAAAAACAAGATGAGCACTGAAAGGCTTCTTTAATTTACTCGGGGAAAACATATCAAAAAGTAACAGCTATTCCTGGACTTAACTACAGATTCATCCAGCTAAAATTGGAAGGAATCTATGACAATCTTTAAAAAAAAAAGAACTCCAGTTATGACACTACAGAAACTCTTATTCGTCAATACAAGTATACGAATAGCAATTCAGAAACTAACAGCAAAATCCATCTATGAATAATTTGAAATAAATTTCCAAGAGTCTATACTCCATTTTTGCACACTGTCTTTACCGTAACTGAATGGTTTCACTGGTAGATTTTCTTATTCAGAGGATACCTGAGCTGAGCAAAGTAAAATGTATATCAGAAGCAAATACGCAGTTCTTTACAGATTTTTGAAAACTAAATATCAAACAACCAATGCACCCTACTGGTTGTGTTATGGAAGGTACACAGCATATTTCTATTACAAATAGATATTAAATTGAAATAAAATTAATTAAAAAGCAACCGATTCATGTCAAGTAACCAAAGGGAAGCACCAGATACATGAAATATGAAATCGGCAAATAACAGTCTCAATCCAAAGATAAATTTTCATTTATTCTCATTAAAACCATAACAGTACTAAATGAAACAATTAAATTTTGTGATCATTTTTAACCCATTTTAGAGTGAAATTGTTGGAACTTTGCTAACTAAAAAAGGTTTCTGCTAGTTTTGAGGATCAAGGCCCAGCTTATAATACTTATAGTTAAATGTATACACGCAAATATTTCCACTGGAGAACAGACTACACTGCCAGTGTCCGCAAATTTAGCATTATTTGCTTCCTGTATATTTTTATAGTTCTTAAATACCTCCTCTTACTGCACCTTACACATCTTGCAGTCAGACACTGCTTAATAGCTTCACACTTCGTTTGGACTCCATTGGAGCTGCAGATCTACATTGATATTACTATTTCCTACAATTTTAGTGCCATTCCCAAGTACCAAGCAGGGAAGCAGAGACAGACAAAGGCTGTATATTTATTTCTGTGTGAATCTTTTAATAAGTCATAGCTTATCATGTCATTCAAGCAATTAAAACTTACATTTAGATACTTGGCACTAGCTATCTAAATGTAAATAATCTAGCCCTGTGGTCCTGAATCATAGAATGACAAAGACTTACAAAAACAGTGGCGGCACGTGACATGTATGTAATTTCCAGACAGAAAGAATATACTTTTTTTTTAATTAAAAATTACTAACAAGTTCTATCAGCCCTCCAACATCTCCTTTACAGTTCCTCTCTGTTTCTTCCTTAAGATCTTTTTAATATTCCTATGTGTATAGTTAACTTCCTAGCTCTGATCAAGCCACACTAGATATAACATGACCAAGGGGAATGTGGTAGGGATCCCTGCAGTTGCTCTTGGAATGCCATGGAGTGATTAACACTGACCCTGTTGCTCATTGAGAATGCACTATTAGGATATGCAAAGTAACTTACATGGGGATGGAGAAAGGCTGTATTCCTATTAGCATTCATGGGAGCTATGCAGCTACAGTCTTGTTCATCAAGTTTGGAATATACTCTTTTGTTATTGATGGGAAAATGTCACTAGTTACAAATGGTTACACACAGGGGTGTAGCAGGGTCAAAGCAAACTCCAATACTTTCTTTCCCCCTCTAAGGCAGAGTGCTGCTTCAGCAGTTCTTTTTTGACCTGATGGTACACCTCTTTAGATAAAAGAAGTGGTGAAATTCCCTGCCCTGACCTCTTCTGCAGCCTCACCACCCAAAGATTAAAGAAAACCTCCAAAAGGATATGCCATTAGTGGTGTATGATGGGACAATCATCAGATGCTGCTGCAGGCATCACTGTGTATGAACTCTGCCTTCAAACTCCTCTCCAGGTCCACCCACAGCTCTGACGGGTCTCATAAAACAGTCTTTCAACAGCATGAATAGGGTCTGAGTCATCAGTTTCCCAGCTACAGACAACTACAGTTGCTTCACTTCTATTACTGAAAGCTTCCTTTAAAAACCAAAACAAAACTGGTTGGTGCTGCAGATATTCTTTGCCAGATGTGGCATGACACCTCTTAATAGATGGAATCCTCATTCACTAAGTTATAATTACTTTTCGTCAACTTGAGATCCCACGAGAAAACTTAGGGTTTATGGGAAATTTTGTCACCTTCAATATTGCTCTGGCTGGAAATACTTCTTCAAGATTCAATCTACTTGCATTTTGCCATCCCCAGAAACACAAAAAATCATTCTGGGACCCCTGCAAGTACGTTCACACATTTGTCATATAATCTGACAATCCAAGCTTGTCTTTGTTGTTTAGTGGCTTCTATGTACGGCTGTATCTAAGGCCTTCAGTGCTGCTATGTTAATTAGCACAAGCTGTGCATCTGACCCATGATAAAAATAGGCAGCTTATTTCTGAGCAGACTTTGATTGGGAAGATGCTATGAAATAGTCTGAAGAAAAGAAAATATTCCTAGTTAGGCTCCTAAATGGTTTAGAAATAGTCTCCTGACTTGTAAGAAACTTTGGTTTGAGGGAATTCTAATTACACTTGGCATCTACAGCAATATTTTAACAAATGCAGAATAAGAAAACCCGAAAAATAGCTTCTACGCACTGTGCCCAACCTCCTGCTGGAAGGAAATCCTGTTTACACATTAGTACTCTTCCACACTTCTCCGCAAAGGGCGGCAATCAGACCTGCCTAATCTGGCCAGCTCATATTTTATGCTCATTGCTGACTTCTGCACCTGAGAATGTTTACATTCTTTCATGCAAACTTTCTCTTACTTACCACATAGAACTTCTATGCTCTTGACAGAACACCTATGCTGAAACATGTTGCTTTTCTTGTCGACGCTATTTGGTTAGGGATTACCTAGACAGCCTTAGGAACACTTTAATTTTACCCGATCCACCCCTCATCCACAACAGAGCACTATTTTAAGGTGGATAATGAAATATATATATTTACTCTTTAAAACAAGCTGAGACACAAGAATACCCTGCACCTTGATAGCTTATTTTACAATGCCTGGAAATGCAGCTTCAATCTTTTTCAACTTCTGTGGGTGTGAAGTGTGACTCAATAGAGCTACACAATGGTTACCTCTTACATTTATGTCTTGAGACTCAAGTAACTTAGTTTTCAAAACTAAAGTCATAAAAGAATTCTGCCTTTGTTAATACCAAACACATTTCTAACCTCCTCGGTTGTTCAGGGAAGTCTGAAAACATCATATAACAAAGCTCAAAAACAAAAGGCAAAAAAATCCCCTTATTTAAAATTACTTTTTTTTTTAAGGTTAGATTTAATCTGTTGAGGAACCAGACTTGCAACCACATTTGTCTTCAGCAACAATGCAATCACTTGTTCCAACATATTCAGCCTAGCCTTAGAGCCGTCACCTTTTGTAAGAAATACTGAACTTGTTCCTGCTGTAACCAAAACTTCCCCCTACGGCCGTGTCAGAAGAAACCCACGTTAGATGACACCTACCAGTTAGAGTAGGAAGCCTTCCTATTGCTGCCTACCGCCTCAGGAACGGCAGCAGCTGCTGACCGTTAACAGCCAAAATGGCTCTGTTAGGGAAGGAAAGCTGAAATATCTGCAGGGCTTAATTTATGGTTTCTCTCCTGTGAAAAAATACCTCAGCATGGGCTCAACACCTGTATCTCCGCAGTACTGCTCCCGAGGCGGGGGGAAAGGCGTGAAAATAAAACTGCCTGGCAACTTCGGAGCGAGCAGCGACGCAGGAAGAGCCAGGCAGGACCGAAAGGCACAGGGACCGCGGAGGGGGGCTCTCAGGCTCCGCGTCCCCACCCGCCCTCCGCAGGTCGCCTCTCCCCCGCCCCCTCAGAGCTCCGCGCCAGCCCAGCGCGGCGGGAGCAGGCCGGGACAGCCCAGGGGCCCGCCGCTGAGGGGGGGTTCCCTCACAGCCCCGCGCGGGGCCGCGGAGAGCGGCGGCGGGCGGCTCAGGCAGGGCGGAGCGGCCCGGACGATGGCCGCTGCCGGCGAGGGGCGCGGGCCCTTTAAGGGCGGGCGTGCGCGCGGCAGGCGCTGGGGGCGGGACCGCTCTGTGGACGTGGCGGGGCGGCCGCCATTGCGGTCGCCATGAGGAGCGGCAGCAGGTAGGGCCGCTGCCCGGGGAGGAGCGGAGCGCAGCGGGGCCGGCTGCCGCCTCGCCGGGAGGGAGCTGGGCGGGCCGGGGAGGGGGCTCGGTGTGGGGATCCCCCGCGGAGAGCGCCACGCCTGCGGTCTGTTCCACAGAGCCGCCCGCGGAGAATGGCCGGCAGAGGCGCCGGCTGCGGCCTGCAGCCGCCGGCCGTAGCGCAGCCGCCCGCCAGCGGTCACCTGTACCCCTTCGTGAGCGCGGCGGGCGCGGAGAGCGAGGGGCCGGAGGAGGAGGGCGAGGTGTCGGAGCTGCGGCCGCGGGGCAGGGAGAAGGTCCGGAGGAGCGCGTCGAGGGACAGGCTGGATGACATTGTCCTGCTAACGAAGGATATCCAGGAAGGGGATACGCTGAACGCCATCGCGCTTCAGTATTGCTGCTCGGTGAGTCCCCCGGCGCCTGCCGCTTCTTCCTTCCCCCGGGCGGTGGCACCAGCCCGGGGCCGGTGGGGACGAGGCGGGCCTCGGTGCGGGCCGGGGCTCGGCCTGCGGGGTGCTCTGGTCCCTCGGTCGTGCGGGCAAGGCGTCGGAAACGCCGTGCTCGTCAGGAGTAGAACATGCCGGCAGGGCGTTAGTGAAACGGCGCGGAGTGTGCTGGAGTGCCCGTTCCATTGGCTTTTTCACTTAAAACTAATGTAAGCCTAAAAAACGAACGTAGGGTTTTGCTTGCGGCACTGCCTCTCGAAGCGTACGCGTTGCAGCAGAAGTTCCACTCGTGCACAGTCACAGGTGGGCGCTTCTCCTAGCGCTGTCTTCGCTGTCAGAGTTAGTGAGGAGGAGGGTATTGCTGAACCACCTTCAGGTTTGTGTGGAGCCCTGACGGCATTAAGGGAGGGGAAAAAACCTACATTGTAATTTTCCTTTAAATTCTTCTAAGTTGCCTAAATATTTACCAGCACGAGCACAGTGTACGGTTGGGAGCTCTCTGCCCACAGGCCCCAAGTGTTCCCTTCTGGTGCTCAGACCTCGCCACTTCTAGCTAAGAGTTCTTAAATCAGTCTGGTGAACGTCATTCCTACCCAGTACTTTTGGCTGGCCAGTACTAATTAAGGCAGAGACTTCCATCTTGGTTGATGTTAGCCTTTGCATGTATCCAGTTTTAACAGGACATCAGCTGAGTGTGTTGGTGGATTGACTGCTAACTGCAGTTTTCAAGAGGTCAAATTCAAAATCTGTATTTACCGAAGTTTCCCTGTCATCTAATTTTTCAGGCAGAAACACAATTAGGTGCTAAAGTCTTGACATAACTATTTCATAATCATGACAGACCTTAGCCTCATTAGCCAATTCTTGGCTTCAAAACCCTCCACAATTAGGTATGTTGAGCAGGCTTATTCGATTAGGCCTCAAATAAGAAATAAAAGATAACCGAGTTGTGCTCTTTCTTGGACATTCATGGAGAATGTGGAAGAGCGGTCCAGGGCTTTAGGCAGAAAGCATAACTTGTATTGTGGTGGAATCACACCACTGTAAATGCTGGGGTAAATGCTGCATTTGGCAGTTTGTAATGCTCATCTGATTTATTCATCATGGTACATACAACAAAGACAGTGTCGCAGGAACTGAAGCACTTTTTCACGTTACAAGGTTAGTGCAGGCAGTAGGCACTGATTGCCCTAACTTACTTTTTGTGGCCACATCTGTGTTTTAAGTGGAGCAGTCACAGCAACAAGGGTCTCTTGACTACCTTCTTTTCTGTCTGTAACTTCTCCTGAAGTAGATATCCTCCCAATGAGGACAAGAAGGATCTGAACTGCGGTACTGTGCATCTTAAAATGGGCACAATTCCTGCTTGCTTACCAGCTGTTGCAAAAAAGTACTGATTCTCAAGTACTTCGTTATGGTGAGGTTCGTGGTTGTGCCTTCCATCTTGAGGGAGTTACTGTTTTGGAATGAAGCTGCTAATTCTCCAAGGGCACTTAAATCCTTGCAGAGTATTTCACATTAGACTTAAAATCTGAACTTATTGAGAGCAAAATGAGACTCATTTTGAGCAAGAACAGGGAAAAGGGAGAGCTGACTTGATGAGGGAAGATGACAGTTTTAAATTACACTCGGTTTCTGCCTTAGCCCCCAGAAGCAGAAAGAGTATCCATGCCACAGCTGTGGCTAGATTAATTGAAAGCTCATAATTTTTAATATTCCTTACTCAGAAGTTTCAAATTTAATTAGGAGCTTGCAATAACTTACTTCATTTGAAAACACTGCGATAAAGTCCCGTTCCTTTCGCAGAGATAGTTGCCACTGATACGTGAGTACACGTAAGTGAATATATATGCGTGAAGCGACTTTCGGTCTTCTTATCTGAAATGAGGAGGCTTGTTACCTTTTAATTACCTTCTTGCTTTAACATTGTTCAGATTTGGGCTTTGACCTCTTTTCACTTCATAAATGGGTATCTGTTTAAAAAGAAAAAAGCAAAACAAAACAAAGGCCCTGCCTTTGTTTCATTAAGGAAGAATTGTATTTCTCAAGGGTGTAGAACTCTTAAAGAGTTTTGGTTCAATGGAGCTTTGGTATTTAAACTGTTGTTTTTATTTTTAGGTTGCGGATATCAAGAGAGTTAACAATCTTATCAATGATCAAGATTTTTTTGCCCTGAGGTCTATCAAAATCCCAGTGAAAAAGTTCAGTGTGTTGACCGAAACACATGTCTCTCCAAAAGGAAGACCAGTCCTTCGGCCTGCGCACTGTTCCCCAGAAGTGCAGGAAACATTACCTCCTGATAAATTCTCTGCTAATGAGACTGCTGGCAACTTCTTAAAAGAAGTGGATCGAGATATAGAAGAAATAGTGAAGTGTAATGATACAAAGAGAGAGAATCTTAATGAAGTTGTTTCTGCCTTAGCAGCCCAACAGACCTGTTTTGAAACTGATAGTAAAACTAAAAAATGCAAGGATCCTTACTATGGAGCAGATTGGGGTATAGGATGGTGGACAGCTGTAGTGATTATGTTGATTATTGGTATAGTAACTCCCGTTTTTTATCTCCTGTATTACGAAGTCCTAGTGAAAGCAGATGTCAGTCACCATTCTACAATGGAATCTTCCCATTTGTTTGTCACAGCAGCATCACATCAGAAACAAACAGAACATGGAATAAATCCAGCGAATATTATAAATGTTGATAATCAAGGAGACCTTCAGCCTTAACAACAGAAAATCCCAGGCAACTTCTTATTCATAGACATGTAACATAGCATTAGATAAAGGAGAAACACAGAATGCAAAATGCATGTAGAACGCAGAGAAAACGCGTATTGATGTGTGACTTGCCTTCATGGGCAGTGTTCCAGTTCAAGGATATTTCTGTGGATCATGTAATCGCTGAATATGCCTGAGGCAGGCGATTTTAATGCAAGATTGGAATATAAATTAAGATATAAAGTTGTCTCTGAAGCTTTGCACTTTTTTCTATTTTGATAGGCATATGTTTTTTAATTAATGATGAGGTGAAAAATGTAGTTTGAACTAACACATGAGGAGTCTCACTGTATGTTTTACAGCCCTAAAACGGGCATTTGGGGATATCTAACTTTTAAACATCTTAAAGTATTTATAGAATGCATAGTACACTTGACATTTTAATATCAGGTTTACATTTGTCAGTTAAAACTGTGTTCTCATAATTTTATCTTTCTTAAGTTTTTTTTAAAACCTAATCATTCCATAATTAATTGCCACTATGAAGTTCTTTTTTAAAAGTGACTTTTACAGAGGCAGTAGCTAATACTTAAGCTGGAATCTTCAAATCTTGTGCCTGTGGTCAACCCATGCTTTAGTACTTTTTGGGATAGGCAGTAGGATAGTTGGTTTTCTGTGTGACGCTGTGCCACAGCGCAGTCCAGTTGAGAGCGCCTTGCTGAAACTTCACATCCTTCCGTGGTATCCTGCTGAAAACTGACTGGACTGGACTGCACTTCTCATCTGGTCAGCTGCGTGTAGAACGCAGGAAGTGCAGATGTGTGGCACCTTGCTGTGACTGCTTCAGTAGTCCTCATCTTATGCTAATGGATGTTTTTTTTTCCCCTCCAGTTAATCTCAGTTCAGGACCAACTGATTCTTCAGACAGCAGTCATGTGGGTACTGAGTATGCTAATGGTTGTGTGCCCATGAACCTCAAACACTAACTTTTTCCTGAAATCTCCTAGAAGACTTCAAATGAGATTTAATGGCTGCTAGCAAGAAAATTAAATTGCAGCAGAAAAGACCCGTTGCAGCTTCAGATTTGTTCTTTACGTAGTAGTGTATTCATCAACCACTCTGTTCTTCAATGTTTCACTTGAGGTTTCATGAACAACCTTGTTTTTCCCCTCTTTTCTTCCCTACCTGAAAATGCTACAAGATAAACATAAAAAACCCTGGACTCTTCCTACAGAAGAAGGAGGTACTTGTGTACTCACAGTATTTTTAAATAAAAACTGAGATGCTGCCTATGATTTTTTTTTTTGTTATATTTGCCTTGTGGAGTAAGATTTCTGTTGCCCTGTTCAAAGTACCATTTGTTACCAAAGCCCAAGATAACTGACTTAAATAGGACTTAAAGAGAGAAATGGAAAAATATCACTATCCTTTAAACAACTATTACAAGCTTTCCTTTGAGTGTCTTGACTAAGTATATACAGTACAAAAAAATCGGATAAAGAGAATGTCTCCTAACTATTGGAGGTATTCCAAAGTGCTTTACCAACTTTAATTTTGAAAGTAAAGACTCATGCCCATCTATTCTTGCGGGACCTATTGCCCTACGAAGTAGAGCAACTATTCTTCACTGGCATGCTAAGTGTATGAACATGAATTGTGTAACTTTTAATATATTATATTGAAATTGGAGCAGGCCAAAGCTTGAAGGGAAATGCTGTACAGTTGGATCTGTGAACTCTGATCTGTGGCTCTTGAACCCTGTGATCAAAGCGGTATCTCGGAGATAGCGTGACCACATTTCCACACTAGAAGAGGGATTGCAAACAGGCATGAACTTCATGTTTCACATAACAGTTCTTTTCAAAGAACTTTTAAAATAATAGTTCTTTCCATGAAAAGAATCTGCTAATAACACAAGCATGAATACTGACCAGTTCTGGGCAAGGCTGTGTGAAAAACTGCATTGGAAAATAATTTATGGTGGCTAATGTGGTACAGCTTCTATGGCTAAAACTTTAAAAAGTGACTTGCCCTAGTCCAGACAACAGAGCTTTGGCACATGAAGATACATGTTTTCCGTGTAGGACTGAAACTTGTGTCAGTTTTTGCTGCAAGCTTATTTGCTGGTTTGCTTGTTTCCCCTTCATTCTGCTTCTGAAACCTCAATATTTTTAATACTTTATCCTTCCATTTCTTACAAAATTGTCAAAGAACATGAAATTAGCTATTCTGATGATGCAACATAAGCCTAATTTACTGCACGTACCTGAACTGATGGGTATTAAATTGCCATCGATATAGAAGCGAACTTAACTTCAGTTGTGGTTTGACTTGGTCAAGAAGGTCTCTGTCCTGTTGATGGACGAGTAAAGAGACCGGTGGTTAGCTGTTGCTTTTTGTCCTGTGGTGGTACAGCTGAACAGTTCTCTAGCGTACCTCAGGCTTTGGGCTTTCACAGTGTTGGAAGGCCTGTGGCTTACTGTCGCCGAGGTAAGCGTGATGGGCCTCTATTTACCTTAGGATAAGCAGTCGTTAGAAAAGCAGAAAGGGATAGCTGTTTTATTGAACCGTATTATACTCTAACCAAGAGCCTAGCATGGTTTTACTATTTTATTATGTAGCATATTTCATATAGCCTATTTATAATTCAGAGAGTTAACTTTATCAGAAGATACAGGAGGTCTCTTTCCAAGATTGTAGGACTCCTGGTACTGGCTTGGCTTTCTGCAGGGTGCAGGGATCTTTGCTGGTTTTCTACAAAGTACAACACAACTGGCATCATCACATGTAGCCTGAACAAACAGGGTAACTGCTCTGTATGGAACTTACATCTGATTTAAGTTGAAATCTTCAAAGTTAGTCTTTTAGAAACTCACTTGTTTAACTTAAAAAAAACCCACAAAACAACTGAGTGGTAAATCGTATTTTAGATTAATTACAACACATTGTTGATCAGGCAGTTGGTTTTAAATTTAAGTGCATATTGCACTGTTGGATCATGTAAAATGTAAATGCTTTAAATCTGCTATATTTTGGAGTATGTTGTCAAAAATAGTCTTTGTATAACTTTTATAGAGGCTGAAAATACAACTTTGTAAAATAATCCTGAATGAGGACAGAAGTCTTATTTTAAATACCTCTGCTCCTCTGCTTTTAGAAGAACATAAGTAATATATGTAAAATAAAGATTTTATTTTAGACTGCAGTGGAAGTGGTGCATATAATGTATTCTTAGCTCTATATACTTTGCATGTTCTATTACAGAAGGCCACTAATTGTATTTATTTTGGCTAGTTTTTATGTATGATCTAAAAAATCCTTGGCTAACAAGTATTTTGTTGGCAGTAGCTGCATACAGCATTCATATCTAGCATACCGTAACTGGAGCCATAATGGTTTATCCTGTGCATGCCTTGTAGAACTTGGAAATTTTCTGCATTAAGTTCTGAGAATTTGTTAGCTCTGTGAAATGAGGATTAAGAAATAGGCATGAAAAATTAAGGTCGGGATCAGTGAACTTCTTAGATTGTGATCTCCCTACACACTGAAAGCAGTGCCGCCTTGTATGAAGCAGCAATGTTCTGCTATGCTGTGAAGGTAGGTTCCCAAAGTTTGCTGAGACCCAAAGAACGGTCTAAGTTTTGTTAGCACTATGGGCTTGCAATAAATTCCAAGCAATCGGAAAATCAGCTTGTAAGAACAGCTGCAAGTGTTATGCCTCCGGAAGAGCACAACCTGATTTCACTTCAGAAGTGCCTTGGCACAGAGCTGTATCATTGCAGAACTCGGCATGCTCATAAGCATGGCCTTATTTGCCATTGTTAAACTAGGCCCAGAGGGTCCATCCTAAGACTCTGCGGTTCCCCCTGGAGGACAGAGGCGGCTATAGTTCACCTCTTAAAGGTCTCAAAAAGACCCGATTTCAGCCAGAGCGGTACTTCTCAACAGTACAGCAGGGAGGCAGTTGTCTCTCCCATTAGCAGTACGATGAATGAAGAAGGTCGTTGGCCCCCAGTGTCTACTACAAAATAAGGTCTTATACCTGCTCAGGCAAGCCACAGCTCGTGACCAAACTGCACCTCAGGCAGTAATGCTTTTTCAGCATTAATTCTCTAGTGCTGCCTGTGGCAAAAGCCATCTATTTGCATTCCTTGTGTGAGAGGCAAGGAATCTTGTTTACCTTGCATAGGGGGAAACAGCTGGTACAAAATAATACTCGTTATACTTGAGGCAAGCAAATTTAATTGTCAACATGCTTACCTTGTTCACAACATCTGTCTGTCTTTTGTGTATCACATGCAAGAAACAGGCACACCTGTTTAAGAAACAACTGCTGGCATGTGTGATGTTAAAAGAAAATGATCAGACAGAATACATTTCCTATGCAATGCAGCAGAATGTTTATTAAATGTTATTTGTATAGCTATGAACACTTCAAAATAAAATTCATATACCTCTGAGGTGTGACCTGCATAGCATTTTAGTTTCATTTCCTTTACATCTGATATGAATTTTATCAGAACACTTGAAAGCTACACCTGAAGGAACAAATTCTTATTGCATACAGAAGTTCACAGAATAATGCAGTACGGTTTCCCGTCGGCAGTGAGGTAAAGTACTGCTTGACAAAACGCCAAACTTGCAAGGAAAACTTCTGTACTTGCCTTTGCTGATAAGAGTTGGGTTTGTTTTAAAACTGTTCTTTCATTAGACAACACTAGTTATCAGGAATAGAATGTTTTAAAAAAGTAAAAAAAAACCCAGAAAACCAGAACACCCCTTGATCAATAGTAATATAATAACACTGATCAATAATAAAACTGATCAATAATATTTTGTATCATCAAAGGACAGCGGGACACACAGAATGCTCTGTCATTTCCTCAAGTTTTTAATCTCAGGAATAAGTTTTCTATACTTCAGCTGTTGGTTCTTAAATAAAATTAATGTTTCCAAACATTCTGGTTTTGCTATTCTCATACTTGTCTTGTTTTCCTAATTAAAACCTCATGCATCAAAATACTTCACCATGTTCTTTTCTTACATTTTTGGGGTTTTTTTGTATTGAATTGCTGTCTGTTAAGTTTCTGTCTTGTTTATCCAGTAGGAAAGTAAATAAATGCATTAACAATTACATAGGTAGCTATCATCTGCCAGCTCACTCAGCAGCTCTGTGAGGTAGGAAAGTTAGTACCGACTTAAGAAGTGGAGAAACTGAGGTGAAAGGACTGAAATTCTCATCACTGATCTGTGTGCCACTGGTGAAAACTAGGATTCCATAATTTCTCAATCTTAAATTCAGCCATATATACTTTCTAAATTACCCTTAATTATTACTTAACACTGATACATAAAGATAATGTAACACGTTGTTAAATACTACAGTTTCTTTTTACCAAAATACTAAAAATAATGAGTTCTTTTAACTAGAATAATAGCTCTTCAAAATACTCTCATTATTTTGTCCATCTAACTAAGGTCCCTTCAAGTCAGTTTATATTGAAGTGCTTAGTGGTCAATTATTTTCAGTCACCTGAATTCAGAAGTTACATAAATCCCTTCAGAGAAGTCAGCTGCCAAATATGAGCACAGCTTATGTCCATAAAGGCCATATCTCTTTTTTGCTGCAGTCATCAAGAATTTCACTACTATTTTCAAGATTTGACTGCTAAAGCATAGAACTGACTAGTGCAAATGCTTAGGCACAATTTCGATTAAAATGCATACATTCTTTTTCTGTGCAGAGGCAATACAATGGTATATAGCTTACTCCATCAGTAGGCATTCCAGAGAACCTTAAAAAGGTGCATGTCTGCAAAACATTTGGCAAAAGAACAAAACAAAGGATCCCGTATCCTGTTTTACAGCATAGTACAATTAAAAAGAATTGTCCAACGTGTTTTTGGAGAGTATACTTAAAACCAACAGAGCTAAAGCATTAGTTCTGTTGATACTCAGCCTACCTCCAGAATTCTACTTCAAGTAGTGTAAGGCTTGAGCAGCGTGCCACCTAGCAACAATAGCTAATACGTTGCTTCATCCATATTGTCATCACTGCCAGCACCAAAGTCATCTCCATCTTCAAAATATGAAGAAATGTAGTCATTTTCCTAAACAAATGGAAAAAAACATCTGTCACTGTATCTTTAGAGGAGACAATTTATGAAAGAAACATACTTAAAACTGCACTTGAGCACCCACATTTTGAAACAGTAATAGGAGTTTTTTTCTTTCCTTATTTCTTGGGAAAGAAAAAGGAAAATATTGTAATGAAGTTCTGATACCTATGAAAGAAGAGGCATCACTGTTTTAGTGATGAAAATGAATAATTATATGTATTGACTGTAGCAGGACACATTCCTGCTTGCAAGACCTTTTTTTTTCAGAGCTCTTTGGGAATAACAAATCTAGAACACCCACTTAACTACAACACAATGTGGTGCAATGAAGAAAATTAACGTAATAATGCCTCTCACTACAACTCTCCCGCAGCATCAGAGAAGCTAGGGACATTTCTTTGGCTGACAGCCAACACACTAGTCAATGAGTGGGATCTGTGTAAATAGGAAAACTAACATTATACCTCTTCATGCTCCTCTTCGTCATACTCCTCTGGTTCTTCTGCTTCTTCATCATCTTCACCTTCTTTGTCTTTTGTTTTGTCTTTCTCATCTTCAGATTTTTCCTCTTCATCATCCTTCTTTTCCAACTCCTGTGACAAGGCAATCTCCTTTACAAGATAATCGTGTGTTACAGCAACAGCACGTCCTCCACACTACCAAAATGTCATGCTGCAGTTAACAGCAAGACACCTAGCGTAACAATGTTGTGCAGAAGTTGTTTGTCAGTATTTAAAACAACATGATGTGAAGCGGATCTTAAGTCTGAAAAAGTATGTGTGTGTAAGAAACTGAGGTGTTGATTTCTCTTTACCATCCGCTGCTGGAATAACTGACAGTAGAAGGCCATGTCATACCTGATAAAACGCCACCACATACTGTATATAATCATGTCTCTGCACCAAACAACTGATGGATCACCAAGAGAAAAAATACAAGGCTGTTTCACCTTTAAGCTTCCCATTCTCAAATGGTGGGTAGTCGCCTCCAAAACCGAGGTCACTTTCCTCCCAAGTTTCTCTTTCTGTATGCTTCTTCTCTCTCAATTTATTGAACTGTTTAATTTCTAACATCAGTAGACTGGCAAAACTTAAAAAAAAAAGCAATAGATCTAAAAGCTCTGGCACCAGTTCCTCCTTCAATAAGCTCTAATAGTAGCTCTGCTGTTCACAATTAGGCTACATCACTATCCCGTGAAGAGCAACTGGTTGTTGTGTTCAAACAGCAGCAAAGAAAATAGTTTCTTCACAGCCAGGCTCTATCCTCATCCTCTCCTTTGTGCTATCACACTGCAGAATAGTCGTCTGTCAGAGTAACAAGACAAGGCCAGAAAAAGACTGCTCTGGTTATTCCATTTGGTACTAAAAAACATACTAAAGGTTTCCTTTTCCTTCAGCAATTTCTATTGTACAATTTAGAAAGAGTATGCACATCTTACCTCAATTTTTTTCAACACATCCAGATTGCTTTTAGGCTCAGAGCTTTTTGCCTTTTTTGGTTTTGCACCTGCTGAAATAAAATACATCACAATTATTTTTCTAATATGGATGAACACAAATTCTTTTCTTTTATTTGCTCTTAAGAGTTTACATCTTGAGAATGCCACGGAAATCCCATACCATCTGTATTAAAATTACCTTAGACTTTGAGCTACATCATTCAGAGATGTGTAAATGCCTGATTTATGTAAGCAATGCCTATGGGGCCAGTCTGAAATTCACTTTGAACATACAGTTGACCAAAGGTTTGGCCAAAGTATGATGTTCAGCTTCACAACATACTTTTCACCTACGTACTCACAATATGTTAAGAAACTAGAATAGAATCTCAATTGTTATTTTTCATAATCTTGAAAAGATAAAAACTCATTAATGTTACTAATTTATGCAACACATTAATGACAGCTGGGTGCTTCAGATAGATAGATAAAAAGGCAGACAGCAGAGTTTATTAGATCCAACACAGCAGGCATGGTTACTGCAGCTAGATGGCTTCTGGACCACAGTTGGCTCATCTAATGAGTCCACAGTGCGTATTTTCACCTAGTCCCTTAATTCATGAACACCGTCTTTATCAAGTTACTGCCTACAATCCAACCTCATTATGCTACTTAACTATATGGTGGAGAGAAGGTCAAAAATAGCATTCCACGTACCAGGTAAGAGCTACCTGAATTGCAGCACCCTACACTAAGGGAATAGCTGCCCCAATTCCAGGAGTGCAGTTTGACCAGTAGATGAGGAAGAACAGAGAGGTCCATACCGAGAGATGTTAGTGTCTTTAGAAAGCTCTGTGAGACATCCTGCTTCCATGATGTAACTGTCTTTTGGCTCTGCTATATTCAGCACCATCACATAAAACTTAAAACACAGGGCTGTACCTACCAGAGATCAGCTCTTCTCAGCAGGGTAACACTGCCTGTGTAAGATGCCATATTGGTATAGCTGCACGGCTTCTGATGGACAAGGCAGCTTCAGACAAGCTAGCGTATGTAACTTGCATTTTTTTTAGGCTAGGCTGCACCAAGCAATATCAGAAAGGAAAACAGTGTGCATCGGTGGAAGGGATATCCTTCCTGGTGCAAACAGTAACCCCATGCGGTTATGTATTTTATCTGGTGTAATACTTAAGGAAGCAGAATGCTAGGAGCTGCTGAGAAGACAACTGTATTTTGTCAAAAGCATTTGTCCTAAGTAACATTCAGTTCATTTCAGTGTTTTGCCTAGGAAGGGATTATGCCTAGGAAGCATTGCACAGAGCTGAGGGGAGTCAAGCTGCTCTGTAATAACATATGAACAGTGTCAAAGCAAACACATCCAGAATGAAGCAGGCTTTTAAGAAAAACAAGTGGAAAGTGCGTTTCAAAATTATCATTTCCGCACAAACCCCTGCAGGCTTTTAGAGATAATGCCTATAGAACAAACACCCTGGAAATACAAACAGACATGCAAGATCTTTCCTTAAATGATAGGCATCTCTGGAGCTTATAATAAAAGAGACACTGACCCATCGTTAGTAGAACTTCAAGCAAAATAGCTCCTTACATCCATTGAGGTGCAATGGAATACAATCTTATCTTTCCAAATACCTGCTCTTACAGTACTTGGGTTTAAATGCATATATCTGATTGCTATAATCACATGCATATAACTGGCCTACAAGAGCTGAACCCAATCGATGTTTTGGGGTTTTTTTTGTTTGTTTGTTGGGGTTTTTTTTTTGGCAGGCACTGCTGGTATCTAGGAAACTGTGGTCCACAGCCCAGGGTAAGTGTGGGAGAGATGTGGAATTCTACCCAAAGTTTTGTCACTAAGAAGGCAGGTGGTCAGATCTTAGGTTAAAACATTCAGGGAAACCAGAAAGGGGGAGGGAGGGGGGTGTAAAAATGCAGCCGTCCCCCTACATGTAGTAATCCCAAAACCAATCCTGCAATCTACAAAGGTAGAAAGGTAGGAAGAATGGTAGGAAGTCTGAATTTCAGTGCAGATTCTCTTGACTCCCTTCATCTTTGTTCCACTCCATTATAAAGTGTCACCTAAGATGGCTGTCCTCAAAATACAACAAAGATATGTACCAGAAGGCTAATGTGTCACTGATCAGCTATTTACAAACCTCCTGAGTCATATTTTTGTATGGCCTCTGTACTGCATCAGGATTCCCCCAAAAAACTAAAACCACATGATTTTTGCTTTTAGAGGAACCTATTTTTTTTATCCAATCAAATTCTGATGGTCAGCTGACCTTTGCCATTACAACTATGTAAGAAAATGTACTTTTAAGAGCAAATCGAGAAACTGACGCAAAAGAAAGAGGAAAAATCCCCCACAGTGAGCAGTGATTCTCTCTTTGATGATGATAATCACAACATTATTGTAACAAGGAATAATAAATCGGCATTTATGATTTCATTGGATTATGGGGAGCTAGTTATTGCGTATAGGCTTGTAAAAGCCAATGCAGTTTCTTCTTCTTAAAAAAAAAAGCAGGTAGGTACTGGTTTCATTTTCAGAAATTTTGCAAATAAGTATTTAATTTTCAGTTGAATCTTGCAGTCTACCTTTAGTACCATGCTTCTCAATGACACTCTTAAAAGGAACAAAGCTTCCAGCTGAGCCAGTCTCCATGACTACTGCACATTCCCTTTTCTTTTTCTATTTTATCCTTGAACTGAAAAATGACACATGAAGGACTTGGACAAAGAGAACAAGCAAGTAAACAATTATATGTAACAGAGAGCTAGATACAGGAGGCCAAGTGTTATTTCACATCAACAGACTTCTACAGAGAACTTAAAATAGCCGTCATGCATACTAGAAAACACTTTGAAAAACAAATACACATATGATGCTGTGTAATAAAAAAGTTTTTTCCTGTAAGAACAACCAATACGAGCTCCAACTGCAGTTGAAGGATCTGGTTCACAATTCTGCAGAAGAAAGCTGAAAATAAACAAAAAAAGTAAAACCAGGGAAAATAGAAACTAACCTACATTAAATCACATATAAAAGGCTTAAAAAATGCAAAAGTCAACCAAATCATAAACAAGATAATTGAGAAACCCAAAATGTAAAGGAAATCTGAACAGCCAGCTATTCATTAAATAGAGGAAGGATGAGTGTTGACTAAAGATACAAACTTTCAAAAGAAAAAGTTTTGTGGTTTTTTTTAATATTTCACTGTTACATATCTCATATGGTAATATGGTACATCAATATGAAAGGCAGGAAAGCAAGATAAAGCTGTTCCAGTAAGTTAAAACATCCTACAGAAGCAAAGCAAAAACCACAAAAGACAGGCACACTAGTAAATTATTTAGAAAAAATCTGCCAAAAGCCTCATTATTTGGACTAATGAACATTTCTACCATTTTTTTTCCCTAACCAGCTCCAGTATGTCTTCTATCACTCAGCTAGTGTGTACTAAATGCTTCTTAAAAATATATAATATACCTTTTTTGGTCTTTTTCTTTGGCTTCATCTCTCGTGGGAGTCTTCTCCAATCTGTACAGAAAATAGCTTTAATACGTATTAATGATGATTTACAGCTGTAATCCTCCCCCTGCCTCCCACCAAGGAAAGGCAGGGGCCCCTGTTGTGCTTGATCCTATTTACATGCATGCCTAAGTGTTTTTGCACACAACAGTTTATGGAATTCTAGCTGTACTTTACATTGAGGAACTGGTGTCAGGAGTGGTATTTCACTGACTTGAAAGGTAACAGGCACCTGCCCCAAAGAGATAAAGTTCAGCCCTTCCAGTGGCCCACGTGCCCTTCAATTTACATTCTATAATTAAGTTTGCAGTAGTGAGCTAAACAGATATGGTTATGGAAGTTTAATGTTATAAAACCCAGCTACCTGTCACTGAGACAGCAGGTTGGGTTATTTTTAGTAACATCAATGTTTACTCCCAGTTCAAAACTGGTATCTGCATGACAAGTAAGGGAGGAGGAAAGCTAGAGTGAGAGCTAAAGCTTGCATTTTTGCTGCAAATCAGTTGTTTCAACTGAGTAAATAAATAAAATCAGATTTTTCTTCTTTTTTGGAGGGGGGGGAGGAGGGGACAAAACCCTACTTCACCTTGATTTGAAAACATGCAAAGGGCATAACTCCCAACAGGGAATACATGACTTGGTAAGGATTTTACCATGACTTGGTAAGCAATACTTTTTTATTGCTTGAAAAATAATGATTTAACATTTAAAAGAGCAGAACATTTCACAGGTTAATAAAGAATTAGCTTTTGATAATCTCAGATATTACCTGGGGTCCATGTTGCATGCTCCTTTTCACTGTCCTGGTACTTTTTACTGTACCTCTCAATTGCTGTAGAGAAGGATACAAAGAGTTAATTAAAAAGTCAATCCAGACACTGTCCTTGATATTTTCCGGTAACTAAACATACAGTGTATTTTTTTAATCCCATGTTGAACTCTTTCTTGTGCTGTTGTCAAACACTTAAAAAACAGTTTAATGTCACTACTTTGAGCAGTTCTCATGATAATTCCCAGGACTAATCATTTGCTAAGTACTTGCAAGACCGGAATTTTATATTCCCCAAAAAAAGGCAAAACTCCCAAATATTGCTTTGCATTTTTGGGGTATCTCCTTTCAGTCAAAATGCCCTCCCCCCCTCCCCCCAAAAAAAACCCTCCAAAAACATTATAATTTATACTTCTATCCTTGGCAAGCATGAAAACATAAAATGCAGATATAGTCAGGGAAACTAGGTTGAAACATCAAATGAATGCTAACTCTCCAACTCTTTAACAGTTTCACAATCAAACCTTTGCTACAAAACCAGTCAGTGACATTTATTACCACTGTGCTAATCATAAAGAGTATCAGAAGGCCGCGTCTCAGACTGATCGTAACAACTCCCGAGACTTTAAGTACTTCTGCATGGCAAAGCTTTGCAGGGTAACAGAGATGTGTCCTAAAGAGTAGCAACATATTTTAGTCCATTTAATCTCGTTCCAGGCACAAGAACTAAACCGAGAAATTCACTGTAAATAATACAGTAGTTACACAGTGTAAGTACATCCATTTATACTACTGCAAAAAAAATTTCTTATACAATCTCTAATGACAAAAGCAGTATCAAAACTTAAGTATTTTTAAATCAGTCCCATTTTTTCTTACCAAATTACTATGCCCAACTGCAAAATCCACTTAATGCAAAGTTATTGATTCTGGTTGCAGTAATAACTGCAAGGATAATTTTTGTGCGTATTGTACAAAACATGGTACAAAGACAGTCTGTGACCTTTACAGTCAAAGACTTCTAACATACTCACCAGAGAAAAGGAAGGAAGAAGGAAGGCATCAGAAATGAAGCTCAATTTTAAACTTAGTTTTGATGAGGGCAAGCAGAAGACCTACATAAAACTGTGCAACAAAGAGCTTGCATTCAAAATTGACAGTATCTCAAGGGGCATTTAACGTAGCTGTCCTTCACAGATGCTGCAGGATACTGTCAGCACAGAGAGGGAAAGAAACTAGTAGTTTTGATTTCAGCTTGAGCCTCTTCAGTGAAGAACTAATTACTGATGCCATCAGTAAAAAAAACATATCTCCCTGACTCTCGCCACTCACAGCTAAGGAATTAATTCCAAACCACTGCCAAGGTGACAGTCACCCAGCCATAACAGGTATACGTACAGGAAAAATATGAATGATTCATAGCTTATGAAAAGAGGAAAGTAGAGAACTTACTACAGAATAAGCCTGCTACTCGCTCAAAATGAGTGTTGAAATGAATGATGAAAATCTATTTTACACGGCATACTAACATATCAAAATTGCCAGGTAGTATTAGACGTGGCTTTCATTTACTACCTGAATAATGAAAGAAAGATAGATAGCTATGTCCTAACTAATTAAAATGTTTCCCTTCTCACACTTCAAAGGACCATGTGCCTCACAGATGTCGTGCTGAAGGGTTTAAAACAATCCATTTGCTCTTGTAGCAAAGCCAATTTAAGAAGTTTCTCCCCACAGTCCCCCTCCTGCCTCTCTGTTACTCCTACCAGATGTTTTGACGAAATACAGGGGAGGAAAGGGCTGTAAACCAGATAACAGAAAAGATCAGTTAAAAATAATCTACCTTGGGGGAAGAAAGTGATTTTCTTCTGCTACATAATGCAGTCCCAGACAGAAGTGCATACTGTGATTGAGATTAAAGCAAGCTTTTTAAGCTGCAGACCACCATTGATGTAATTATACCCCACCCCTCAGATGAGGCATTTTTGTGCAACTACAGGTTCAGTAAAAAGTTACCTCAACTTACCAACTTACCCTTGGGGAAACAATGAGAACATCTGACGCATTATTTGAGTCTATCAAGTGGCTGTCTACCTGCTTTCCCTGCAACTGCCCGTTTTTGTAGAAAAACAGTCCTCAAAGCTGGCAGTTCTATTAAGGTGCACATTCAGCAACAGAGAGAGATCACTCCACCTCAGAAAGAAGGCTGCAGAAACAAAGACGATTTTGAGGTGAACAGTAAGAACTATCATGCGAGGCAAAGTTGGAAAAGAGAGAGAGTATATTCTCATACAGTGGTTGATTCCTTGGAAATAACCCTGACTAGTGCTCAAGCATAGCAGTTTCCTTTTTTGTGCCTCAAACGGAAATAGCAAACTTCAAGCCTGACAAAGATCAAGAGCATGGCAAGCCTCTGGTGATATGAGAATCCAAAGAGACTGAAATTTGTTTACTCAGAAGATGAAAGAGGAGATGTGATAAAAGAGTAATTTGGAATTCTTCTACCATCATAAAGGGATCTAGAAATGAAGATCAGATCCGTTCTCCTTGCCTCATAAGCAAGGTTTTACCTGGCCGCACCGTCAGGGTCCACCCTGGGCCGTCAGCTGCACTACAGCTGCCTGCTGCGTCCCGGTGACTGCTGGGCTCCAGCTGCAGGTCAGAGGAAATATTCTGCCTTTTGTGAGCCACAACGTCTGGTCGGCAGTGTGTTCACTGCTCGTACTGCAGAGTGCTGCTCCATTTTAAACAGTGCTTTAGTACAAGAACAAGTGGACAATCAATAAGGTGTGTTAATCAGTGTTACATTCAAAGCCCAATAAAAAAATATAGCACGCCGTCTCAAAAACCTCTAGAATTCACCACTACGCCATGAACAAAAATTACCAAAAATTCAGAGGGGATTGGACTATGTACCTGTATCGTATCTACATCATGAATATTCAGTCAGAAAATACTCTGATGGTTTTGGGGTGGAAATTAAACTTCACGTTCTAGGGTTCAAGTCAGCTCTCGTTATGCAAAATCAGCGCAAGATAGCAAAGAAAAGATTATCCAGTACTTGGCCACTTCGGATTCCTTAAACTTTTTTGTAATGCTTTTTAGCGACTGCCTATTGCACTGAGTGGGCCTAGGGACCGACTCATGCGGCATTTCCTAATATGCTGTATTTCCTATTTTGCTGTAACAGCACTTACCATTTATATTATTTAGAACAAGCACTCAGGAGGATGATAGAACCAGGCAAAAATCACTAACGAAAAGCAGCACTCCTCACAATAATAACCTCCTGTGACTGCTAGATTTATAATACCCCGACAGCAAGGTGAACAGACATTAAAGTCTTCCTACCCTGCTCCTCTTTCCTTCTTTCCCACTAGCTCAGTTTTCTGACCAGGAAGCTTGGATTTTAACAGTATAATGATGTATGACTGGATGCAAGTATAGCAGAGCATTTATTGTCATCAAACAATTAACAAAGTGGTTAATTTTTAAATACATGTAAGCAAAAGACATTCTTAGGTCAAGTAGAATAAGATCAAGCTTTGGCTTCTAATCCAGCTCTGTTTCTGATGCAAACCTCAGTAAATAATTTATCCACATCTCAATCTTCATATTTCAGGTGACTTGCCAGTAATACTTAACAGATCTTTCCTCAACAGACTTAGGGAAAAAAAAATTAGTACCTTTTAGAATGCCCAGCTGTTAAATATAACATTGATTTTTTAAGAATGTCTTTACACAATTAAAATGGAAGCTGAATTTCAGCACCGGTATTTACTACAGATTTCTTTGCTCCAATGCAAAATTTTTAGGGTATTTTAACACGTAGAAATGCCTGTTTCACTTGTATTTGTTAGCATGGAGTTGAAAAGACTGCACATAGTTGGTCTAAATGTTTCTTACTGTGTATCAAATGGAATAGATGTTCGATACCTCTCTTTTTCACACAGTAGTTGCTTTCCAGTTACAGCACTTGTGGGTGTGACTCACAACTTCAGGAGGTGTAAAAGCAGAAAAATTCCATATTATCTTAAGCTGCCAATTTTTATTCCTCATTATCAGTACAAGATACATCTTCAACACATGCATTTCACTACATCATCCTTCACGGAATAATAACCACTGTAGATATAAATAAAAATAAAAAGCACACAAACAAACCTTCACGATCTTCTTCTACTGCCAAAAAATATGGCATTTTTTTCATAGTTCCTCTAAGATCTTGTTTTAAGGCCAACATGTAATCTTCATCTTCTCCTGTTTTCAGAGGCACTGGTTTATTGTCTGTACTCTGTACAAATTATGTTTATTATTTATAAGGTCTTAATATCCATCAAAACTATGCATTATGCTACTTTGCAAGTATACTTTATTGCATTCTGACATGCATAACTATGTTTACAACTAAATTTATACCTTCTATGACTTGGCTGTATGTTTCTGCAAAAATACATCAAGAAATCAAGGGAAAAAAAACCTATTAAAACTGTGAAATAGTCATTCATAGTCATGTTAAGCTTTTAATTGCCAAAAGCAGTTTTTCACACCAGCCTAACTCAGAAACCACTGCTTCTCTCTTCAGTCTGAGTAGCGCTGGCCTTAACCTCTTCTAAAACAGTGTTTTAACTACATTAAGTATGATTACTCTGAACAACATGGACACCCTTTCCGTGACTATTGTCAGAGACACAGGTTGTATTGTCACACAACCAGGTAGCACACAGACCCTCACACAATCCAGTACCTATCAACTGAATGTAAATAAATTGTTAAAGTTTGGATTTTGGGGGTTTTTTTTTTGAACTATGAATCTTGAAATTGGGAAAGATAAATAAGCAAAAACAGTTGTAAAAATATACAGAAAACTACAGCTAGAGACAGAATTATAGAATGGATGTTGTTTCTCTCACACGACAGATGGTGCACAATCAATACCTGAGTGGTAAGTTGCAAAGCACAAACTGCTATCGCAAGCCCCAGAGCTGGATCATGAAAGCAGTTTACTGTTTCCAGCTGTATGCTAGCTGGCCAACATTTTAAATCACTAATGCTGCTAGTGGTAAGCTGATGCTCCTTAATTGGGTTTCTAACTGCATTTACAGGAAATTCATAAGAACTCAAAAAGTGGCTATTAGAAACATAGCAACAATTCACTGCTTAAAATAATTTCAGTGTACGTCAGTCAACAACTGTAATATACTTTTGGTCACTGCCTAATCATTAAATCTAACTCTTGAAATTTTTATCGACACTAGTTATGCCACTGGGTTGATTTTTTTGAATGGCACTAGCTTTCCCCTGGAAAGTTTAACTTAGTTCTGAAACTTTGTTCACAGAAGGAAGAAAGCATCTTTAACTTCTCCACGGCATACACTAGATATACTGGGGCTAGTAATTCTCCCACAAGCCTGATCCACCGCAGACTGTAACTGCAGAAGCTGTAGTTCACACAGAATTCAGTTTCTTTGCGCTATCAAGCAGACTGCAACATTCACGTTAGGAACATGGCTTAGCACCAATGAAATCACACAACTTAATCGTAAAGGTGGACTAAGAGGGTATACAACACCTGGTTCAGTAAGTCAAAATCTTGGGTGAAATAACTATTCAGAGAAATCTCAGCATAGCACCAATTATATGCCAAACTTGCAAGTTCTGTATCATAACAGGTGAGATTGAGAAAAATTTCATGCACCTTGATCAAATCCTGACATAACTGGGAAGTTCTCTTACGTGAAACTGCAACACTGTTAAGACTACTTTTCAGCCTCAAAATTGTCCAAGCTTCCCTGCACAGCAAAACTCAGTCAGAAAATGCTCTTTCTTCCCCTTTAATTTTCAAACGCAACAGAAATGCCAAATCTCTTCCTTAATGACATAAAATATCTTTCAGTTATTTTCAAATTCTGGCTACTGAGGTACAAGACAATCACCCAAAATCTTTTATGTTTGCATCAACGGTAAATTTCTAAAATCAGCAAATCAGCTTCAAGGACTAGTGTAACCCCATTTCAAACAAACTCAGATACCCAGTGTTTCCATTACTGTAATGTCCAGAAAACCAAATCATGATGAGGGCTTTAACAAACTAATATCTTGCAAGCAATCTAGGATACAACAGTTAGCAAAGGGACAGGAAGCAATAATAAGAAAAACAATTATTTATATTAAATGCTTCAAAATTGACCTAAAGTGCTTAGGGTTGTTCACGTATTTCATTACGTTCTCTAAACACGACTCTGAATACACTTCACCTGAACGCAGAGAGTGTGCTCTAAGACTCTTGCTGTACTTACAGGAAATGGCGGTGGAGGCTTACACACGACATCAGGTAGAGCTGCACCTTTAGTAAAGCCAATAGCCTCAATGTCGAAGGTAAACGCAGCACGTCCTCTTCCTCTACCTGACCCAGCCATCTGGAGTTACTGAAAAAGTTAGATTTTTAAAGATTTATTTTTGTTACATATATCAAATACATGTATGTATTACCTATAAAAGTAATGTCTAACAAAGAATACAGTAATTTTAAAACCGCTCTCAAAGATCATTTTAAATAGCAAGCCATTTTTAATGCCCATCTTAGGTTCTCCCACATACTATAAACGTGGTAGGTGCCTAAAATCAATTCCATTCCCTCATTTCTGCTAGCCTCCACTGCATGCCTGAAATTACCTCCTAATCTAGGAATTTTAAACTTTCTTCTTCTAAACCTTAGATACACTGACTTAAGTTCAATCAGGATAGAAGAACCAGAAACAAAATAAGATTAAAAAAAAAAAAAAGAAAAAAGAAGTTCAAGGACCCTGAACTTTCCGTGAATACATTTTGCAGTTTCTGAACTTCTCGCCAAAAACCAGTTTGTGTTTGTGACTCATGGCTTTATTGTTCTTCTGATTATTTTTTTTCCTTTATCTTTGTAACTAGTTTTGGGTACTTATAAAGAGCCAAAAGCAAAGAGGTTCAAGGTAAAAGCATCAAAGGACTTTTCTTCACAACAGCTCTCTCTGCTCCACTCCAGAGTATCTGCAAGCTAACTGCTGACAAAAGGTGGTTGTTTCTAACTAAAATATTTCACCGAGGACATAAAAAAAAAAATAGCCTGAAAAACTACATTTGCAGTCACATCTCACCACCTTCACTATTACGCCAATCTCCAGCTGAGGATTGTATGACCCATGGGCCAGCAAGTAAAGCAAAATGTGAGAAATACATTTTTTGCAGCGGAAGATGCCAGGAAATGGAACCCAAGTGAAGCCTGGCTGAAGCAATGCGCTACCGCTCACTCCTCAAGACTACATAAAGATCAATTCAAGGCCCCAGCCCAGAAATCCCATGTGCTGTTCACCATTAATTGCAAGGTTACCGTATTGCACCCTGCTTGGTAAGAACATGTCTGTTCTGGACTCACTGCTGTACCTGTATCACTACAACTATTCCCACCATCAGTGTGCAGGTGAGATAATAAGAAACAGCACAATAACTACAGCTTCTCATACACTTGTCTAAAATAACAAGGAATCCAGGAGAGAATTATGATTAGGAGCAAAGAAATGCATGCTTAAGATTAAGATCTTTTAAGATTCCCCCAAATGGAAGCAATTTTTATTAAATGCCAGTGAAAACCAGGGTGATGCAAGTATTTTCCCACTTTTTATTTTCAACGGGAATAAGCTCTGCTTGGATAAAACAAAATCACATTATATATTACCACATCACTCAGTAGCACAGAAAACGGTCTAAAAATAAGCAGAAAGACCTAAATAAATCATTTTAAGAAAGGCAACAAAGCAAAATCTAAGCCTGAGCATTTAATTAACTGGAAATAAAAAAAAAAGGCAAAAAAGAAAAAAAGAAATAGCAAACATTTGAAAACAGAATGAAAACCAAGATGTGAGCCTGGCAGAATGGAGAAAGATAAAAGATAGAGTAAAGGCCCAAACACAAGCAATTATATTATCTAGGTGTGAAAAAAGGGAACCAACAACAGAAGACAACAAAAAAAATAGTTAAGGGAGATGTCCAGCTAGCAAGGAGAGGCACACTGTTTGCATTAAATATAGTGAATTTAAAGGTCCATTTTTAAAATGCTCCTTTAAAATCAGTTCTCTGATTTTCCTGAAATAGCGCATTAGTCTCATGAGAAGTAACAAGCTTTAAAACTAGCGGTATTTCAACTCTGCAGTTTTACTGAAACTTGTGACTTTTGCAAGCATACCATAAACTGACAGCGGCAGATGACCGGAGAAATTGTGAAGGAAAAGCTGAGATGCACAATTAAGTGACCAAGCATGACAAAGTTACCACGACAACTAGTGTTTTGGCTGCCGCGAGGGATGCCTAATGGAGCAACTGGACCCATTTTTGTGTTTACGGATAGTTTGGGTGTCGTTTACTCTATAAAAGAGGAGGCGAATTTCAGATTTAAGCTTTTAAAATCCTTTCAAAACTACGTACGCTGTTGCTCGGGCAGTCAGTCAGGGGAAGGCTGCGGAGGCCTTCGGGAGGGGATGTGGGTGGAATCGCGGTCCCCGCCGGCTGCGAGGCGGCTGGTGCGACGGCGGCGGGCGTGAGGAGACTGGGCGCTGGGACGAGCTCTCGTTATCGGACCTCTTCCTCAGAACAAAACTCTGGGCTGCGTTCGGATCCTCGATTTTCAGAGGCAATCAGTGGAAGGGAAGAGCAGATAAAAGAGAAAGGACTGAAATCTAAACACTGAGATTTGGGATTTTTTTTTTGTTTTTTCACCTGATGCCCCTGAAGGTAAAAGAGTGAAAATACTCCTCACGACGGCCACAAGCCCCCGCCATGTGAGAATACACCCCCTCGCGCCTCCCTTCCCCTTTCCCGCTCCGTCTCCCCGCCCGCCGCACCGCCACTCCCGCCCCAAGCCGCCGGACACCCCCGGAGGGTCCCCCCGCTCCCCTCACGACCCGGGACTTTACTTCCCCCTCCGCAGACGGGTCTCGGCCGCCTCCCCCGGGCAGCCCCCGAGCCTGTCACGACAGGGAAGCCCCCTCGCTCCCTCACGCAGCGGCTGAGGCCCCCCCGCGCCCCCTCACGGCTCCCTCGGCCGCCCCTCAGGGCTCCCCCGGCCGCCCCTCAGGGTTCCCCCGGCCGCTCACCCGCCCGCCGCCGCGCTCCGCCCGCGGCTGCCGCAGTGGGCCGGACCCGGGGCCGCCCCGCCCGCCGCCGCTGAGGAGAGCGGGGCCGGAGGCGGGGGGGGCTCGTCGTCGGGAAGCGGCGGCCGGGCGATGTCGGCGCTGGAGTGGTTCGCGCACAAGCCCCTGGGCGGAGGCATCTTCTGGATCCAAGAGCGCTTCTACGAGTCGGGCAACCGGGCCAACATCTGGCTGGTGCGGGGCTCGCAGCGGGACGTGGTGATCGACGCAGGGCTGGGGCTGCGCAGCCTGCCCGACTACCTGCGGGCCGCCGGGCTGCTGGCGCCGGCGGAGGGAGCCGGCCCGCGGCCGCTGCTGGCCGTCGCCACCCACGTCCACTTCGACCACTCGGGCGGGTTGCAGCACTTCGAGGAGGTGGCGGTGCACAGCGCCGAGGCGGGGGCCCTGCTGCGCGGCGATAACTACGAGGCCGTCACCTGGCTGTCGGACCGGGAGGTGGCGCGGCCGCCGCGGCCCGGCTGGCGGGCACGGCACTTCCGCGTCCCGCCCGTCCGGCCCACCCGCCTGCTGCAGGAGGGTAAGGGCGGCGGGGGCCGGGCTGGGCGCCTCCCTTTCAATCGATGCTTGTGTCGATGTCTGAGCGGAAGTGATTGCAAAAATTATTAATTATTTTGAATCCCGGCTCGCAGAGTGGCATCGAAGGGGCCACGAAAGTGATCAGGGGGGCGGAACGAGGAAAGGCTGAGGGAGCTGGGTTGTTCAGCCTGGAGAGGAGAGGGCTTTGGGGAGACATCGTCGCAGCCTTTCAGTACTTAAAGGGGGCTTATAAGAAAGAGGGGGACAGACTTCTTAGCAGGGCCTGTTGCGACAGGACAAGGGGGAATGGTTTTAAACTAAAAGAGGGGAGATTCAGACTAGATAGAAGGAAGAAATGTTTCACAGTGAGGGTGGTGAAACCCTGGCACGGGTTGCCCAGAGAGGTGGTAGATGCCCCATCCCTGGAAACATTCACGGTCAGGTTGGACGGGGCTCTGAGCAACCTGGTCTGGTTGAAGATGTCCCTGCCCACGGCCTTTAAAGGTCCCTTCCAACCCAAACTGCTCCATGATTTTATGATCTTCCTTGCCTCTGTTCTCGTACTGCTTTATGCAGTGCCTCTTACGACAGTTAAACCGACAATTTTTCATTTGCGTTCAGCCTCTGCAAACCACTTCGCAGAATCTACAAGCCGTCCTCAACATGGGACAAAAAAGATATGTAGTGGGTTAAATTCTTGTTTCTGCCAGCTCCGAAAGTATTGACAGGAACCGAGCATAAAGTACCTGTGCTGGCCTAATCTCTTTGTCTGTTGATGCAGGATTTTCTTCCTTAGAAGTAATTTGAGTGACTGACTAATTGAGCACCCCAGGTTTAGCCTCGGGCTTCTAACAGTGTGTCACTATGTCAATCAGTTCTGGCATCTGGTGACCCTTATTATTTATAAACTGTGAAGGCATAGCGGAACATTGTTTGTAAAGAACAAAGCAATTTATTGAAATGTGTACTGTGAAGAATATGAGTTTTGTTTTACAGAATTTACGTAAATGTAACATTTACAGAAGTGGCTTGCTACAGGTAAAAAAAATCCATTTAGTCTCTCATAGGTAACAGTGACAACAAACAACCTACCTGTACAATATGGTGAAGCAGAAGTTAAAGGGTAGCTGTCTGACAGACAGGTGACACCTTTTGCAGGGGACTTGGTCTCTTCTTGGCTGTATTTGGCCATCCCACATAGGTGCTTGGAAAGCAGAATTGAACTTACTGAAGACTCCAGAGATCTGATGTGACATTTATAGTCAATCAACAGAAGTTTAAGTTGTTTTTTCTGTATTAAAAGTTATTTAAAAAGTAATCTTGTAAAAGAACAAGCACATTCGCTGTCAAAGTAACATCAGAGTTTCTAAGATAACATGAATTGAGACAGGCTGTGGGGAAGTGGTATGTCATCTCGGTGCGTGTGTTGCTGTGGGGTGAGGATATCCAGTAATGCTGAAAATACAGAATGTGGCAGGGGCAATATTCTCTTACAATCCAAAGCTGCAGCTTTTACTTGTACATTGCCAGCTTCATTTGTTGAGTTTAGTTTTTGCGTTACCTTAATCTTACCAGATCTTTCAAGCACCTTTCGTTTTGGCTATTCTAGCTAAAATTGCATTTACTTTTTGCATTACCATTTACAGTTTTCCTAGTCACTTTTATCTTCTAAGACTCACAGTTTCCTTCAGGTGTCCCAGTGCTTTTTTTTCTTAAATTCTGTACGTTTCTTCTTTAAATTTTGCATGCCATATTCTGCTGCTGCGTACTCTTCTCAGTGCCAGGAGCAGTTTGAAACCCACTGGAACACTTGGCTCCATTAACTTCACCATCTCCACTGTTGTTTCATTCGCCAACACAGGCATTTTCCGCACAATCTTCTCAATAGTCAAGTCTATTTCTTTCTTCTACCAAGGCTTCTGAACATTTCCTTAAAGGAGAATTTGGCTAAAAATTCTCTCTGATCATTTTGCAACTAGCCGCTTCTGCAGACATAGGGGCCCGTTTCCATGTCAGGTACAGCGTGGTCAATGGTAGCTACTCAGTGCCTTCCAAATTCTGTTCTAGCATTTTCAGTAATCCCTTTCAGTTGAGTACCAAAGCGCATCAGGTCCTGTCACGAAAGATCTGCCTTTCAAGAGTTAAGTACCTTTAGGTTTGCTGAGTCGTGAGTAAATTCGTGGCATGCCTGTCTCTGGTGTGAGACAGATTGGTAATTTTCAAATTGCTAATGCAGTAGAGGTTTGGTACCTTTTTCTTGTTCTTCTTGGAACTTGAAATGCATATTATAGTTTTAAGCATTGTTTTACGATGCTACTGGATGTTACTTCTTTTAGAATTGTTTCATATAGTTGTTAAGCAGCTGCTTCTGAGAAGGTTGCTTATATGTTGGTCATCTTTCCCTACACAGCCCTAAAGTTTACATATTACCACTTGTAAATTTTGCAAGTTTATAATTAAGCTGGCCTTACAATTTAGAATCAACAGCAGACTCACTTGGCCTGTTCATAGAATCATTAGAATCATTAAGGTTGGAAAAGACCTCTAAGATCATCCAGTCCAACCATCAATGTTCTCTATCCCTAGACTGACTTTCTGCTGAAAGTACCAGTTGAGTGGCTAGTACAATGAAAAGGCATTCACATTTAAGCTGGCAAAAAAATGACCTACTGTTAAGAAAATTCTACTTTTATATATCTGATTGAATGAGATGAAAAAAGTGTGTGGAGGCCAGTCTTGGTTCTCCTCCAGCAATTTATGTTCTGTCATTTTGCCTTTCAAAAGTAACAGCAGCGGAATTCTAGGCGAATTAAGTGAGGGTAAAATCGTAATAAATTGTGAAACACTTACTTTGTAAACTTTCAAAGGAGACCCGGCTTAGATGTGTTCTGTTTGTTTCCTATTTTATTTTCTCTATTATATTTCTTTTCACACTGTTTAGTTTATTAGGGTGGGAACAGATTCAATTAATACAGCCCAAGCCTGTGTTAACTATTACTATTATTGGAAAATACCCTGACGTCAAGTGTATCTTTCAGATGCCGCTTTGGTGTTCACCAAGAAAATAAATGTCCCATTCCCATTGTTGCGAATATATAGTATGTACAAACTCTCAGCATATGGGTAGGTGGTACTCTTTGTGGTGTTTAACATATGTGATAAATACAAACGTTTTCCTGTAACACGTTTATTTGCAGGGGATGTGATCAGCCTTGGAGACCGACAGCTTACTGTCATGCACATGCCTGGTCATTCAAGAGGCAGTATTTGCTTACACGACAAAGACCGGAAGATTTTGTTCAGCGGAGACGTGGTGTACGACGGATCCATGATTGACTGGCTTCCCTACAGCAGAATAAGTGACTACGTTGCAAGCTGCCAGCGCCTGATGGAGTTAGTGGACAGAGGTCTCGTGGAGAAGGTACTGCCTGGGCACTTTAACATATTCGGGGCAGAAAGGCTGTATTGTTTAGCTTCCAACTACATTTCGCAAGCTGGGGTTTGTCACAAGGTTTCTACTTGTGCCATGAGATCCATTGCAAGCATAGCACTTCGCATTACAAATCCGAGAGTCACTTCTTAGTGACAGTGCATTTTGTGTGATCTATTCCCTGTGGAAAAACCAAACGGCTTGTGAAAGCGTTGATACAAGCAAAAGCAGTATGCATTAGTAAAGAGCTGGCAAATTGATACAGATGAGCTGCAAAAATTCTCCCTATTTTTGCCTACTTTATTCCTATTTTTATAAAAAATACGTAAGCTAGTAGCTTTAGCCAAAACTACCATTTTTCTTTCTATTTTTTCAGAGCATGTTTGCACACATATTGTGATTGAAATATATTGTTTTATTTTTGTTGTGATTCTGACAGATGCATATATGCCAAAATGAGAGGTTTTACATTCATGCCTGACACCCTGTTGAGGTAGCACTAGGTTTGTGACTATTCACTCGACTCCTGCTCAGGTTTTGGCCTGAGACAGCTCCTGCCAAGACCTGGTGTGTGCTGGGAGCAGCGCCGTCAGGTCGAAGCAAGAACAGCACCTACGCAGGACTCAGTGGGCAGAGAGGCAAGGGCCATTCTGCAGCCGTTGCAACCGCCGCTGGGCGTCTGTTGCACCCATCACCGCCTCCATCTTTGCAAAGTAGCTGTCTGGCAGTTTCTTTAGAATCCACTAATGTATGGAAATGCTATAGACCAAACTTCCAAGCTGGAAGGTATAGATACATCAGCTTAACCAAAAAGCTTTTGGTTCGGATCCAACAGCAGACGGACTGTTGAGGCTTTCGTGCTGCCCGGTGTGGTGCAGGGGACGCCTGCACCGCGACAGGAGCAGAATGAGCACTCTCACCGTCGGCTAGGGAACTGTTTTGCTTCTAGGCGTGCAAGTTAGGAATGAAGAGAATTTGTGAATAATTGAATGAATTAGTGTGTTAGACTAGTCTGTACAAAGTGGATTGAGCCCTTGCTTGATGTGTTTGGTTTTTTTCTGATGAGCTCATAAAAAAGAAATTATTTACAGAGTACCTTGTTCTGTAAATTTGAGAGAACTGGACTGTGACAAGCAAAAAGGTTTTATTTGTGTTTAAGAGTATTTTTATGTGACTGGATTGTAACTCGGTTTTTAATGTACTGTGGTAGGGGAAGGATGGAGGCTTTAACATTACCTTGCCCTACTGCAGGTGCTGGACTAAACAGCCGGTACACTTGTTACCACAAAGTGAATGTAACTTGAACTGTTTACTGTTTGCTTATGAAGTGTTTGGTGTGTGTTGTTTTTTTTTTTGAAAAGTAAAGTGCATTGCATCTGAGTCTGTTCCAAAAAAACTTTAATACATTGAGAAATGCTAAATGACATTGTAACTTGCTTATGAAAATTGAATGTGTGATGTTGAAAACCTGTTGAAATGGTTGAAGTTTGTGTAATTATTCTAACCGTCTATATATATATTTAACTTTCTTAAAAGGACACTGTCTGATGTTATTTTTGTATATAGACATAGATACTTTCCTAAAAAGTGTGCAAATGTTTTTCCCAAATTTTAGTGGAGTTTAACCTCATTTGTTTGGCTTTCACTGCATGGGGAAGCTTCCCCCTGCCCCCCCCATCATATCCAACAGAAAGGGAGCCCAGAATTTGGGCTCTATGGCATGGGGGAGTAGAAATTGATAGCTGTCTTAATAGGTGTAAATTCTGGTGAAAAAAAAAGTTGCAGAATAAAAAGCATCTTTGTCTAAAAATTATGAACGAGAATATCCTATGTAATGCTTTTCTCCTTTCACAGATCACTGCAGTCCTGCCATTAGTATTTGAATATATTCTTCACCAGGATTTGTACTGATAGGCTGTGATGTGCCTGGCTCTTGTTAGCAGTGCCTGCCTGCAAGCTGAAGCAGAATTGTGAGTGGGCAGGACAGGTGTAGCAATGTGGCACTTGAAAGACCCGTTATCACTCGGATTATAGTCTCTTTTTTGGAGAAATCCAACTACATCAGTGTATTACAGGAGAAGCGTTTAATCAGTGGGTAGTTCTGTCATAAGTGAAGCTACGAGCTTTTTATCTTGGCCTCATTTGGCCAGAGGAAGAAACACAAAACATTAGCCTGGGAAGCAAGAAGCCATTCAGCGAAGAGGCCCAGAACAAACTCCACAGTGTGGTTTTCCTTTTTAGCCTGCTGACACATGCTGCTATTTAGGTAGCGGTCTGGACACTTCTTGATAGCCAAGGGTTCACAGTGGGCAATCACAGATCTGAGGGGGCAAGCGGGAAAGTCAGAGTGGCTGAAGAAACATACAGCTCTGAAGCTTACACCAGTTATCCAGGCATAGTGTCACTGGTTACCCAACAGTAATTGATTGAATTCCTTCAAATTAGTGGCATAAAACCAGCAGTAGTCTTGCTCTATGCTTTGTGAAGGCTGTAGGAGCACTGGCGATAACCCCGTGCAATAACGCGGACAGAGACCTCTTCTGTCACAAAGCCTGCCAATACGTATGCCAGTTGCTAAAATTTTGCGAATGTTCATTAGGAGACTGAGCTCATGTTGAACTAGCATTTTGTGTTATACCACTAATGGTTTGTTTATTTGATGCAATATTAGAAGGCCTGTAGCCAGATTTCACTGTACTGTAAAACCTGAGCTGCTAAGAGAAGGCTGGCAGGCATACCAGTTCAAAAACTTGTGTTTAAATCTGTGCTCAGTATCAGCTACAAGATCCTTAATGTCCAGCTCACTGTCAAAATGCCCTGTGAAGCTATGCTTAAGTCCATTAAGTATACATAGATAACAGCAATTGCCTGGGTTTTTTTCCTTGACCAAAATCTAGGGAATAATTTCCTAGCTCAGAAGTGAGCTTTACGTGAACATAGCCCAAAATGGGGCGTGTTAGTAAACTGCTGCTATAATCCAGTTGAAAGTAGTTTTTGAGGGTCTCAAAGTTATTTTTGTATTGTAAGAAATGCACTACTAGGTAAACGATACATCGTAAGTATAAAGAACTGGCTCTGACTATTTTTGTTAAGAATTACCAAGTTTTAGTCCTAAGACTTTGACAGTGTCCCTTTAACACTACTTGGATTAAATATTTAAAACATACATTGTAAGTTTAAATATTGCAACATCTTGGGCATTTAGAACTGTGTTGATTTATTTGTAAAATCTAAATGTATGTTAATGCCATTTTCAGTAGACTGGGGAACTGACAAAAACATCAGACAGGAAGTTTTGCTCTGTAATCTGTCAAGACTTGTGTGATGTTAACAACAGTTTACACATAAAAAATAATTTTATCATAGATAATCGTAATAAAAAATGTTATAATACTATGCAGTCGTCATAATTTCTAAGTATTCTTTAAGAGAAGCACTTTTTCATTCTAAATGGAGTGTATAATCTTTAGAAGTTGCTAGCAGTGTTTTCTATGCTTCTGAGCAAGAGGCTGCATTAGAAACGTTTACATATCATAGATGCATGCTGCAAAGCTTGTATAAAACCGTAAGTGGGTACTTCTTGAAAAAAAAACCAACAATTTTAACCAAATCAGAATTACGTTTTCAATGGAATTCACACACAGAAAACATCGATGGAATGAAAGTATATATTTAGGGGTCAGTTTCGGTTTGTGGTGACCTAGGTTATTTCCACACAAGACAGTAGCTAATGACAGCTGTTTACTGTACTTGAAACAAAAATGGTCACACAGCTTCTGTTCAACACAGAAATAGTGTTCAACAAGCACACTTGCTGTCTAGTTTCTGATAGAAGATAAGACTCCTTATTAACTGATAAACTGCAGAAGTTTTGTGGAAATTAGTCCATGAATAACAAAAGCAGCAGCTATCATGAAAACCAGCAGAAAAGAAATGTGCCTGTATAAAGCCAAGAAAAAACGAAGAAGGTGAAAGACAGGGTATCCTTCCTTCCAGACAACTGATAACTGGACTTGCGGGGTTACACGGTTGTTCCATTAACACGATGCATTTGTTTTCCTCCCAGGAGTTCCAGGTCAAGGTGCAGTCTTCAAGTCAATCTCTTTGCACAAACACAATCTGACTTTCAAAGCTAGTTTACCTTGTTAAATTTTGAATTTTATGAGGTGCTGAGGACAGAATTTGAAGGCAAATATAGGTAGAAATAAGATGATTTTATGAGGGAAATGAATGAATTGTAAGTAATTATGAGGGAAATAAGGCAATTAAATGAAAATAATTAAGAAATATTACAATGTTGGTTTTATGTAAAGAGTAAAACAATTAGCCTGGAAGCAGCCAGCTGGGAGGCTCCACTTCTCAGTTTAGGTTATTGGGGTCCTCCACCCAGCCTTGTTCCTCTGTCCTTTTTGGTGATGCAGAGTCTTTCGTCATACAACCTAACAATCGGGACTAACCCAGCTGGTCCCGTGTCATCATTTCAAACTGCTGTACAAGGGTGTATCAACGATTCCCCGTTACGTGTCTAGGAACAAGGTAACTTCTATCGGAAGTAAACACCTCAGATCTGACTTTATAAAATGTGGCAACCCACAACTTCCACTCTGGGTGTAACGCAGGATGTGCAAAGCCTTTCTCTGTCATCTGGGGTCAGTAATAATTTCAGAGTTGGCGGCACTGCGTTACCACAGCACAGTAGGAAAAGATTTCGGTGCCCCAGTGACAAGCGTTTCACCTCCTGTTCTGTCCCAGTGTTTGAAGCAGGAGCGCTGCGAAACCAAGGTGCCAGCTGAATCCATCACTCTCACTACTGCTTTCTCAATAAATGCGTTTGCCAACGAGTTGAAGGCAGTTAGTTTCATGTACTGTGAAAATCATATTTGACATCAAATTTGATAGGGTAAATTGTCCTAGCAGCAAGAATGAGTATTTTTCATTGCCATTCAACAGTCCAGGGGACAAGTTTGGTTTGCAGATGAGAAATCAAATGCTTTATTGCACTTCTTTGCAGACAAATAAGGAAGAGAGGGCTGAGAAAGACCATCTTGAGGTCACCTAGCACCATCTTCATGCAGAGAAGCAGAATGTTTGCTTAAAACCAGAGGTTCCCAGGTCTGCCCACCCCCACTTCTCCCTGTTTTCTGTCAGTTTTTCACTTTGTGGTCCCTCAACTACCTCATATTTCTGGCCTGTTACCAACTTTCTCCTTCATCCCACATCCTCCGCTGCTTCCTCACACATACCCAGACTTCCGCCTATGCCTCCCCGTGAGTTCCCCCACCTTTTTTCCCCTCTTCCTCACCCTGAGACATGGCCTCTTTTCCTTCACAATACCATCCATCTCTGGCTCTGGAGCACAAGTTGAGTAAGAAACCCAACAGAGAAAGGGCAGCCCTATGGCTCACCGTCAGCCATAAAGATCATTCCACAATGCCTTACTGATCAACCTAGACTTGACTTCACATTCAGCCCAAGTTATCCTTTTCTACAAATTAAGCTGTTATTCTTGGATGCAGTGTCCGTATAACATGTTTTTACATAGCAGAAAACTGTTACCAGTCAGCTACCATCAGCTTAAAAATATAAGGAAAGATTTAATTCCTTTGTTTTTTCCCTCCAGATCTTCCAGTTTCTTTATTCCTGTCTTAAACTATGCTCTGCAAAACTGTACGCCACTCAGGCTTTGCCAGCACCAAGAACAGAACAGGTTCATCCTTGCTTTACATAATTGCACCCTTCTAAACGCATCATATTGCTGATTCGTATTTCTGGTCCCTTGTAATCTCCAAGGTCTGTTCTGCCATAATTTTTGCTATCCAGTTACTTCCCATCTTGCATTTCTGCACTGGGGTTTGCTCCTATGACATAAAGCACTGTCAACGTGCCTTCATTCCATCTTGTATCACTGATTCCAGATCACCTTGCCTATTTATCAACACCATTCTGAATTCTGATCCTGTCTTCCACCATGCTCGTAACTCCTCCAGCCTCTGTGTGGAGGGTATACGCAGTTGCCCTTCTTACAGCTTACCAGCTGGAGAAGGAAGCCACAGGGTTTGAAGCGGCTGCTTTAGTCACAGAGTATCTTTGCGTAAATAAGAATAGCCTTCATGCTGCCTCATACCCTTCTTTCGCTATGCCATCATCTCATATTCAGCCTATACTCTGCTCACCTAGGAAGAATTTCTTTACAGCAATCAGTGTTTTGGTTCATTCTTTGGCACTTTGAATTTAAGTCTTAAAATGTAAAATTCTATTTTTCATACTGCTGTGCATGCAGTCTGATTCCAGTTTCTTACCAGTTACATACAATTTTTATTTACAGGAACTATGAATGTGTTGCATTATTTTAGTCATATTGAACTACACCTTGTATTTCACAATACATGCTATGTTGTGAGGTAGCTGTCTCAGATGAGCAAGGGGTCTTTATACTTGTCTTTTTAATACATGGAAATGAAACACTCATTTTAATTACTTCAGTGCTACAGCATCTCATTTTATTTATATATCAGCGAACATCTCTATTTGCCATCATGTCACTATGAAAGAAACATGGGATGTTTCTGCTAAAAACAATATTCTCAAGGGCAGGGGGAAAAAAAGCATTTTTACTGTTAAATCCTAGACTGTAGGATGCTATACAGCAGAGCTCAGAATAAGCTTTAGAACAAGTGCTGTTAAAACCTAGTGTAACACCTTGCCTTTTAAGAGCAGACATCTGTAGCCAAAAAAAAAACAAAAAATGGACATCTGTTAGGAAAAAGGGAGGGAGATAACGGTGGAAAAATATATGGCAAAGGAGGAATTATGAATATTTAACTTTCAAAATCTAAGAATTCAACCAACACTGTTTCAAGTTATTACTTCTAATCAATGCAGTACCTCGTGTCTAAAAATTCAACCATGTTTCATCCAAAACTAATTCTTCCTCTGTCCCCTCACTTCCAAATTGAATTAGGAAGCACAGAAACAGATACAATTGAAAAGCAATCAGAAAACACTCATTAGGTTTTATTTTAAATTTAACTTTATTTGAAGCTAACTATTACACAGGGGTTTTGCTGGTAAAAACATGCTAGGTTATACTTACACTCCACGCACTGGTGCAGCACAGGGATATCCAGACTAGTCAGGAAGCAATCTAGTCCTCTGAGGTGCGTCATTAGCCCAGACAACTCTAGTGTGATGTTAAACCACTTTACTACTAGTTTATATATTAACACCGCGTTGCTTTGTGTAGTGTAATCATACTTCAAAGTCAGTTAATGCTTCTACAGAGTACGTACAGGCAGAATATCCTTTCTCTGCTCCTCTCCTATGTTCCTACGTAGACAATAAAAGTCATGATTACCTTCCTACCCTGGGCGGTGTAGGCTGGGCTGGAGGAGAAGCAGTAGATGACTTCCCACCTGGGGGTTCAGCGGCCCAAGTGCAGGCAGGAGCTGACTCCAGGGCAGGGGCAGCACGGCTGTGCTGTGCTGTGCTGAGAGGAGGAACACATGGGAAGGTGCCACCAGGGACTACATCCCTCTGCACAAAGAGCAGCATCTAAATTTACCATGAAAAGAAAATAATAGGCTTCATTGCATAATAATAGATTAAAGTGGAAACCAACAGTGTTATAAGCCTGCTCTTTGCTTTTGCTGTGCTATCCAAAACCATTTTCAGTACACAGTTCCTCCAACTGTTCGGCTTTTAATGGACCCGCTAATCTCACCGATTTAATAACTGATTTTGTCTGTGTGTGTTCCCATATGTGCCCAACAGTGTCCTGGGAAGGCTACGAGGCATTCAACAGCAATTAAAATGGGAAAGCACAGAAAAAACAAATAAACAAAAGAACCTTGACACGGGGAGGAGGACTCAGGAAGGGTCCTTGGCCAACACTTCTGTGACTGCACCAGAGCTAGAGAGTAAGGTACTTCCCAGCAGTTTGACCCGGATGTACACGGGAGTACATTTCCAATCATCAAACTGGCAAGGACACATGATATGTTTCTAATATGGCTTTACATTTTCACACTGATTTTGTGCCGTATGATTTGCTGTAAAACTGACATGAACAAACAACACTTGAACTTGCATGAAATTTGCCCAAGCAGAACTACTCCTTTGAAAATTTTTGGATTAATTTTACCAACAAAGCAGCTTGTTGCTTTACATCAGAAGGTTCTGATATTTGATCTGAGTTTGAACGGCTGGGATGAGGTTTGTAATCTCCTGGACCCTCAAATTCAGCTTGGGACAAGGGAACAGTAGAGTGGTTTCAAATACTCATAAAGTTAGGACTAGAAAAGGAAACGTATTCACTTAAAGGGAAGATACGGCTGGCAGACAGCCCCACAAATGGCTTTCATATAGCAAGAGATGAATTTGAGAATTAATTAAAAGCTGAAGATACAGCTAATAATAAAGCCTTCAAGTACACCTCAAAAATAAAATAATTATTTTCCTTATTAAGCTGGCGATACATAGGTGTGAGGAACATGCTAGTGATATTGTAATTTATCCACTCTACTCATAAAAGGCAATTTTAGAAGGGGTTTTGACAGCTTTGAAAATGTAAAGGTTTGCAAGTCACAGCTACCATACCCAAAATCAAGTATCTATTTTTAGCTATTATAATTTGAGCCTGCCTTTTCAGTTTTGAATTCCTGACATCTTCATTTCATGTGCAATACGAGCTAGCTTTACTAAATTTACAAACAGTGGCATTTTCCAGAGCATAGCTTTTGCCATAGCATCCCATTAAGAATAGCACCAGTTGCGCTAGGAATCTGTCTGCTTGGAGATCTTCTGCCCTGAAGATCTAAAGTTCAGTGCAAAGAATAACAACATCACTACAAACACCGAGGGTTGTAAATGGTAAGACACTCGCCCTTCCTACACTCACAAATGAGACTGGCTGGGAATAATCAAATTTAGAGGTAGAGCACACAGGAGTGTATTTATTCCTGTGGATTTTGTAGCTCCTTATCTTTCCAAGCCCACGTTCACTGGTCATCTAACCAAATTAGGCACAGGAGGTGGTTACAGCAGACCTGGCTGTGTGCTGCCTTCTGAAAACACCGTGGTGGACCAGCAGAAGAGCGACGAGGAGTCCTACCTCTAGCAGGAGAGCTGTCTGTGTGTTAGGTAACTAGAGGCTAGAGGAAAGTGCTTAGTTAGCTGTGCATCTCTTCTTGTTAAAGTCATGGCAGGCTCCTTGGCCTCGGAGGTAAGAAGGCAATTTTATAGCTCATCTGCTAAGTTTAGAAATAGAGATCTCAGCGTGGATCTCCAGTTCCCGGAAGCATACCCAGAGGGTCACTCAGTATCAGGAATTTGAGGCTACCTGCCAGGAAGTAGCAAGGACAGGGCTGCTCCGTGAGGGAGGACAACCTAGAAGCCAAGGGCAACCGCAACACAGGCAGGGATAGTGACCTCCCCACAGACTGCAGGGACAGTGACGGTAACCAGACCTGTCAGCAGCCCAGTGATTGCCAGACAACTGCAAGGTGATGACCGAAGCTCAAGGCCAGGCCACAAAGTCCGGTCAGTAAGCCAGCAACAGCAGGAGGGCAGGTCTATCTCCAACACAGCTCAGGCAACGACCAAGGGCCTGTGGGCTGAGCTCCAGAACCAACATGCAAAGGGGGTGCAGGTGGGGGTCCCAGGTGAGACAGGGCAATTCGGGGCTCCGGGTGCACTCAGGACCCTGACCCTAGCTCTCACACATTCCAAGTGAGCATTCTCACCACTCAGTTAATGCTCTCCTTTTCTCTCTGGCCATGTAAATATGTTGTACGAAGCACAAAAAAATTAATTTGTGGGTATTTTTGCTTGTTTGTTTACTATACGGTACCTACTGCCTTGATGTGACCAGCATGGACTGACTGCAGAGCTACCAGCACGGAGTTCTGAGACCCGTATTCAGGACCTGTACCCAACTCCTTCCTTCAAACTGGGGAAGAAACCAGATTTGAATGCAAACATACAATGGCTCAGATGAATGCATCTAATTGCAGACATAACCAAACAAAAGGAGTGAAATGAAAAACCTCTCATCAAAAATCTCACTACAACACAGGTTGAGGGTCAAACCTGCCAGTAATTTATACTTTTAGTTACAAAGCTACCATCTGTTAACAGAGGTCAATTACAAACTTCTTATAGTGCCTCTGCCTACTTGATCTGTGGACCAGAGAGTATAAGGACAGCCAAACCAACCTCATCTTTGCTAGACTTTGTTCAGGAAATACGTGTCTTGAGCACACCTACTGAATCCAGCTCTTCAGATACAACACTGCGTACTCGTGGTCAACATGCTAGTGGTTTATTACTGGAAAACTAGGTGCCCGCAGATGTAAAACACACTCAAACACACTGTCAGTCCTGAAAGGAGCAGGACATAAATGCCTGAAGACATTTTTCACTGCCCAAGTCTTTTCAGCGAATCTAGCCAGACTGCTTAGCCCAGCATTAGGAAATCTTTGAACATCCATATGGTCCAGCTAGTAACACTGGACTGTTCAGCACAAGTTATAAAACATCCCAAATAGCAAAGCACTATAGTGCCACAGATCAGAGCACCATGGCAGTACTTCTTCCAAGTCCGTGTTTTCTTATCAGTGAAATGAGTATTTCCCCCACCTGCAGAATATATAACGTTGGCTTGCAAAGCACAAAAGTATTAATGGCAATGAAAACTGCAACTATATATTAAGGACTTCAGTTTTCACGCAATAAATCACTTCCCCCCCAAATTTTTAGGAAGGCAAAGTGTACGCTATCAGAAAGGCTTGTTAAAAATGCTTCCACATACTCTGAACGCGCTGTCTGGTGTACATACATACTGCAAGAACATGCTCATGAATCACATCTCCCCACACATTTCCGCGCTCTGACGCAGAGCTCCCAGACCCCATCTTGAAGGTGCATACCGACTACCAATTCCCAGTTAAGAAGAGCCCTCGGCCCCAAGGCACTGCCGACAGCTAGCCGTGCCGGCAGCCGCCGCCGCGCAGGCAGTGCCCGCTCCCCGACTCCGGACGGCGGGAACGCCGCCTCACACACCTCCTCCGCCACCCGCGGCGCTTTCACACTCAAGATGGCGCCGTCCCACCCAGCGGCGGAGGGAGCGGGCAGGGCTCGGGGAGCTCTTCTGCCACAGCCCTAGCGCACCCAGGCTAGAGAGGGACGAGGAGAGGCGGCACACCCGCTCCGAGCCGCTCCCGGCAGCCCGCCAGCCGTGCTATAGGGAGCGAAGAGCTGCCCGGCCGCCGCCGCCATGGCCGCCGCCTCTCACCTCTGCCCGCGCCGCGCAGCATTCTGGGTAACGGCATCCCACACCGAAAACCCCGCCCCCCGGCGGGGACGACACAAGAGGAACGCCCACTCTCCGCTTGAGTGGCAGCCTCCCAGCCAGTAAGTGGGCGCTCAGCGCTCGGAGGCGGGAAGATCTCCGCCAGCTCCCAATCAGGCGGCGGTAACGTGCTGAGGAGGGCGCGGGTTGGCGGGCGCCGGCGTCGTGCCGCGTTTCCAAGGGGAAGGGAGCGCGGCGGGGCCGTGCGGAGGGGCAGGCGGTGTGGTCCGGTCCGGCCCGCCGCGGCCCAGCCCGGGGGCGGCAGCAGCATGAGCTTGGCCTTGAGGTCGGTATGAGCCGGGCGGTTCCCCCCTCGCCCCCTTCGGGCCCCGCAGCGCGGGCGGCGGGCGGCTCTGCTGGGGGGCGGCCGCGGGCGGGGCCCTCAGGGCCTCGCTGCCCCCCTCGAGGCCCAGGGGAGATCTCGGCGGAAAGCGGGGGGCAGTGGCGGGGCCTGCGCCGTGAAGGTCTGCAGCCGCTTATGTCTGACCCCTCCGGGGGGGGGGCGGCCGGGGCGGATCAGGCCCGACAGCCGTCTGTTCGGCGAGGGAGGGCAGGGCCCGTCGCGTCTTGCTCCGAGAGGCTCGGTCCTGGGGTGTCTGAAGTAACGCACCTTCAAAAAGGCGTTCCGTGGGCGTTGAGTTCGGCTGTTGGGTTTTGGGTTTTTTTCATTCAGATTCAGTAACTTGCATAAAGGGGCCCGGCTTATAAATGCTCCACCTGGCAAATCCTTGTCTTCGAGCGTAGTTAATATGCTTATATGGCATATGCGATCCTTAATTTTCAAGTCTTGAGAACTTCACTCTTCGTATAATAAAAGTGGTGGTAGAAGAAGTGGCACTAAACTACTTGCATTTAAGTACTGCTCTGTCTTTTAAAAAAGATTCTTTTATGCTAAGCATTAAATAAACACTTGAGTGGCTAGATCCTTCTTCCAGAATAGTTCCACGGTAATCTGCTTTCAGACTTCTAAATGGATTTCATCATCGCGGCTCACAAAATGTGGGCTCTCTGAATCAGAGCGACTCTCCCAGTCCTAATTATGTACCCAGCTCAGAGTTATTTTAGTCCTTCCAAAAGCTATAGTAATCCAAAGCCTGCGTGAAATCTCACTGTCTCAATTGGTCTGTGAGGGACTTTTCACTCTTTGAGGATATTGTGGTCTGAGGCAGGTCCAGCTTGTGCAGCTTGCACTTTTCGTGTCTATATTTGGAATTTTTACTGGTGTAGCTTCAGTGGTTGTTGAAAGCTAAATCCCAGCTGTGTGTATAATCTTTGGTTTTGATTAAAATTAGCAAATCCTTAACAAAGGAGAAGAAAAAGCAGCTCATTACAGGAGATTTGGAAAATAAATATTATTGAAAAGCAGTTTTCTGTTCACTCATCAGTAATTTTTATGCATTTTACAGTAGGTGACACAGCACGCATTTTTTCTCTGGTGCAAATAAACAAATGAGTGTAAAAAAACCTTTTCCTGAGAGCATAACCTGGGTTATACTATAATTTAGATTAGAATTTAGATTAGAGTTCCTGGAAGCCATCTAGTCCAGCTTGCTGCTCAGATCAGATCCCACTCAAAACTGAATGAGGTTACTGAGCACCTTTTCCAGTTGGGTTCCAAAAATTTCTGACGATGGAGACTCCTCAGTCTCCCAGTGCAACTGTTCCAGCACAGAAACACACGCACTGGGAAAATGTTTCCCCTTAGATCCAGCTGCAGTTTTTCCTCTTGCATTTTGTAGTTGTCTCTTGTTCTTTCACTGTGCTCCTCTGAGGGGCTGTCTTCTGTGTAATAACCCTCTAGATAGTGAAGGACAGCACTTAGATCCCCTCTCCTTAGCCCTTCCCCACCTAGTCCCTCTGCCCCACTCACCCTGGTCTAAGCAGACCCAGCTCCCTCAGCTTCTCCTGCACCGTGGGCAGGGTAGTCTGCCTTAGACCTTACCCATTTTCTGTACGTCTCTTTTGTACTGGGCTGTCCACAACTGGACACAGTATGTCTGATGTGACCTCATGATCACAGAATAGAGGGGATTTACCGCTGCAATTAGCCATGCTCATCACAGCGTGCTGCTGAGCTTCACGCGTGCCTGCTTCTTCTAAGAGTGTACCTTGAGTATTGTAACAGCCTTAGTTGATATCGCCTGTTATCTCAAATGTACGGGTTTTTTTCTTTTTTTTTTTAGAGTTCTTGCTCTGAAATGGACATTTTCCAAGCAATTACTCTGGATACAGCAGTCAATCCCATTGGTGTGAATAAAGCACAGTTACAGAAAAATTTACACTTTACTAGCTTGGTCCAAAGTATCTTTTATCAGTGTCAGCCTTTTCAGTTTTTTCAACTGTTGTTCCCAAAATATGAATCATGTATTTTCTGTCTGTTACCTGAAAATTTAATCTTATTTCTAGACTAGCCAAGGAAAAGAGGACTATCTTTGAGCAAGATTTGCTGATTTGGGGAGTTTGTCTCTTTTGTATATATCAAAAACAGAGCTAAAAGTCTTTACAACAGTGTGTGTGTGTGTGTGATTTAAAGGATTTAAAAAAATCCATAAATGCCATTTGTCTAAGAACTGTTACTGGTAAGAAAGCCGATTTGTGGCGCCTAACACCCACTTTAGTAGCCAGACAACCCAGTTGTCTGGCCTAGTTAAGCCTCCAGCAGCCTGTCTGTCTCAAAATTCTTTCTTCTAAGCTACAGTTTAGAAATAAAGTGTTTTCAGGGGCAGTATCATTTCAACTGCTAATCTAGTTTGTAACCTCAAGTATTCTTTTTAACCGGTATTTTTTCTACCCTCTTTTTTTGTTGTTGTTATTTATTAACGGAAACACCTGTGCTGATTTTATTTTGCGTGGGTGGGTGGAGGTATCATTCAGCTTTCACAAAGGAATTGTCTATTTCAAGTGTTACTTTAAGCTGGGAGGACAAGCTGGGAAGAGATTGAATAGGGAAAGTAGTGATCTGTGCAATTATGGGGAGTTTCTTATTGGTGGACAACATTGTCTACAGTGGTATCTTCCCAGTAGAAATCAATTACACTTAAATTCTTTCTTCTTATATAGGAGTGAGCTTTCAGTAGACAAAACTAAAAAGAAGAAAAGAAGAGAACTGACAGAGGAACAGAAGCAAGAAATTAAAGATGCCTTTGAGTTGTTTGATACAGACAAAGATAGAGCAATAAATTATCATGAATTAAAGGTAAAAGTTTTTTTCATGTAAACGATTTTATGGTGGATAACATATATATGTTTCGTAGTAAGTTTTTAAAGTGTGGGGGGGGAAGGAAATACTGGATTGGTGTAAGAATGAGCTTTTCTTCCCACACTATATTCTTGACACAGTAACAGAATTGCTGTAGCATCCTGCATAACACTGGTCTGAATGCTCTCCAGGGTTTAGCTTGGGCAGATGACCAAGGGCGAAAAGCTCTTGAAAACCTGTTTGGTTCTTTTTAAAGGCACTATATAATCTAAAGCTTGATGTTGTGAAAATCCACAGGTTTCAGAGGCTTAGGTAAAAGATGTAAATCAAATTTGTAAAACAGTTGGCTATGAGCCAGAGCTTACCCACCTGGATTTTTCAACAGGGAGCCTATGGATTGTAGGAATGAGGTATGCTATTTGCTGTGCGTATGGGAGGCTCAGTAGTTTTCCTTCCCAACAAAGGCTTCTCCTGTTGATAGCTATCGGCAAATGGAGGGTAGGATGGCAGTCTTTCCTAGTGAGTACTCCTGGCTGGAAGTCTCTAGAAGTAGTACGTGAAGTTCATTAAAGTATCTTTAAATCTTTTATGAATTTTTATTCTAATTGTACTGTATCAGGAACCAAAGGTGGCTCTGGAGAGGCCAGTGTTTCTGTCATTTATAGGGTGAGATTCTTTTGGGAAGGAATACCTAATCTAGTCTGCTGGCTCCATATTCTGGCTCTACCAAGTAACCCAAAAAGGAGGGGGAGGGGAAAAAGTCTCATTTTTACTTTAATTGCTGTTACAGAAATGTCTTAAGTATAGCGATTCCCTTCTCTTTATTTCAGAGTTCAGGTATTTTATCTTTTCTGGAAGCCACAGTGAGTGGGGTAGTACTGGGGACTGTTTCGGGACTGTTAATATGGTTTTTCCAGTTACAGTATGCTTTGAATTACCAGCTCTCATGATTACTTGCAAAGCTGTTTCTTAGCTGTCTAATTAAATATTGTGGCCCTGAAGATAATAATGTGGAAGAACAAAATACATAAAGACAAGAACTATCTCCTTCTCTACAAAATCAGCATCTAGCATAGATTTTTGAATGGCTACATCCAACAGGATTGTGGTTTTCCACTTCTGGTTTGGTGTCTCTTCATCAGTTTGGAGGAAGTCAAGGTAGTGTGTGCTGAGAAATTGCCATCTCAGTTGAAAAGGGAAACTAAATGTTTACTCCTAACCTAATGCAAAAATAAAAAATAGGTTGGTTTACGTTGTTCACTGGAAAAGCAGTAAAGTCACTTGCAAGAGGACTTGTAAACCCATGAACATATACACACTTAGTATGAATACTGAAGAAGAACAATTTGAAGATTGATTTTCAGCTTTATCTTTGAAAAAGGGTCAATACTTGAAATGTTTTTGGAAGTGAGGAAAATAAATCTACTTGTCCTAAGAAGCATTTGGTCCAGTCTGTAAAATCCCTGAAAAAGCAAAGGCTAGTTTTTTTCACTGTAACTTGATGTTCCATTTGCTAATAGTATTTCAATCGATTTTTATATCCTAAGTTTTTTTCCTTTTATTAATTTTATTTATTATTGTTGCTAAACCACTGATACACACCTCCTCTCTTGTGCAAGAAGGTAATTACTGAAAAGAGAAAGAAATCTGTTAAATCTGTATTTTAATCTTCATGTATGGTTGCACTTCCATTTTATTCCAAAAGGTGGCAATGAGAGCCTTGGGTTTTGATGTGAAAAAAGCTGATGTACTGAAAATACTTAAAGATTATGATCGAGAAGCGACAGGCAAGATCACCTTCGAAGATTTTAATGAAGTTGGTATGTGTTTGATTGTGTATCTTTAGAGAAATTTAGTCTATAGTAGTGACTACAATTTAGAAGCAGTACTTCGTGTATTTTTTCAGTTATCTAGTATTATTAAGAAATACAAGTGGGAGATTTCATTTCACGTTTTTCTTTATAAAAGTCAGTAGTGGAGGAAGATAAATCTTTGTATCCTGAATACTCAGTTTGGTATGTAGAGATGAATGATAGCCACAGTATAAAAGGAAATAGAGTATACACAGTCCTAATCTTTTTCAAACTTACACAAAGGAATAAATGGTAACTTAAAATGTAGATATTCTTGTGTTGTTTATGGATTTTGTAAGATTCTCCTTCCTGCTGTGGAAAAAGTATTTGGCATTGAACTTCATGGGAAGGAGTGTATACACAGACAAACTGTAAACTGAATACAGACTTCATATATAACAAAGATAAGAGAAACTGAAGCAGATGTTAAATGTTGTACTTCAAGGATTTTCAACTGTTGATAAAAACAGTGGAATTTCATTAAGCTGTTTCTTTCATCTGAATATTGTGTGTAGCACAGTTTGATATACTTTGAGTATGTAGTGATCTGCAGAATTTTTAAAGATTAGAGTTTAAGTTTCTTTGAAGATTTTTTGGTTGTTAAACATAATTTATATGTTTGCATACAATTTGTGTTTACCAAAAAAAAAAGCTGTGTCGGATTTCTCCATGTATGGCTTTATATCTCTATTTCATTATTCCACTCGATGCATTCAAGATACTAGATTTCTGTAAATTTTCTGGAAAAAAAAAACCAGTGTAGTACATGTGTATTTACTCTTGGCTACATATAACAATCTACTTGATGTGGCAAAACGGTTATTGATTTGAAACGTGGCAAATTTTAACGACTTAACAGGCTAGGATTGGACAAACCAAAACATCAGCGTGTCATCAACATTATTCTCACACTACATCCAAAACACAGCACTATACCAGTTAATAGGAAGAAAATCAACTCCATCCCAGCCAAAACCAGGACAGTATCCACCCCTTATTCCATACCATTTACATCATGCTCAGGTCCCACACTATCCAATACATTCTCATTACCCACCATCCCCCTTCCCATCTTTTGATATAATACACAGATATCATTCCCTCAGTCTATGGACCACCCTTGTAAAATGTCCATAAAATATCCATAAATGTCCACAAAATGTCCACTGCGTTCATTTAGTCCATGACTTTGGGCTCCATCTGTTATGGTGGTCACTCAGGTCAGCAGAGGTGGTGTGTTGCATGGAGTTACTGGGCACCAAAGCCAGCTCAGGTCGGGTCACTGCTGCACCTGCGCTGCTTCTTGTAAAGTTTGTCCTCCGTTGGTTCAGGTGGTTCCTGCTATAGTAATTCCTATAACATGCAACTCAAATCATGGGTTACAACAATTTAAAGGTATATCCATTACAATCTCCACCCCTGGTCCCTTTGGGCCAGACCATAGGGTTTAACATTGCAATGAACTCCTCCCCTTGCCCCTGCTCCGGCTTGGATTTATCCACAGACTGCAGTCCCTTAGGGTGTACCTGCTCCAAGTGGAGCCTTACCTATGAGCCACAGTCTCTCCAGAGGTATACCTGCTGCGGCACAGGCTTGTCCACAGCCACAGTCGCTTCGAGGTGCACCAGTTCCAGTGTGACCTTCTCCATGGGCCACAGTCCCTTCAGAAGTAAACCTGCTCTAACATGGCCTTACCCATGGCTGCAATCTCTCCAGGGGTGTACCTCCCCTGTCATGGGCTTATCCACTGCCACACGCTTTGAGGTGCTCCAGCATGGCCTCATGCACAGCCACTGACACTTCAAGGTGTACCTGCTGCAGCATGGACTTATCCACAGCCACAGATGCTTCGAGGTGTACCTTCTCCAGCGTGGACTTATCCTTAGGCCACAATCCCTTCAGAGGTATACCTGCTGCGGCACGGACATAATCACGGCCACAGACGCTTCAAGATGTACCTGCTTGGGCATGGGCTTATCCACAGTCACAGACGCCTCGGGGTGTCCTGTCCCGCATGGACTCAGCCACAGGTCACAGTCCCTTCAATTCGAGTTCACGCTGCAGTTCCAGCCTGTCCAGCACAGCAGCACAGAAGCAGCAGCGATGCCCTGGCCATCTGCCAGCCCAGGCGCATCCCCATTGCTGTTATCAGAACGTTCCCAGGCACAGCACAGTAAGACGATCAGCAGTGCAGCAGCACAGCAAGCAGCGAGAGCAAAAAAGCAGCCACTAACGAGCACAAGACTCTAATACACATTAAGGCAAGCAAGCCCCATGGCAAGTGCAAGAGCCTGCGAATTAATAGCTAAACAGCAGTAACAGCTATAAATTCAATCTAGCACATTCCAATCAAACCTGTCGTTATCTCGAACCCTTCGAGCCCCACGTTGGGCGCCAAAAAGGACTGTCGTGGTTTAACCTGGCAGCAGCCAAATACCACGCAGCCGCTCGCTCACCCCCCCCGCCGGGTGGGATGGGGGAGAGAATCAGAAGGGTAAAAGTGAGAAAAACTCGTGGGTTGAGATAAAGACAGTTTAATAGGGAAAGCAAAAGCCGCGCACGCAAGCAAAGCAAAACAAGGAATTCATTCACCACTTCCCATCGGCAGGCAGGTGTTCAGCCATCGCCAGGAAAGCAGGGCTCCATCACGCGTAACGGTTACTTGGGAAGACACACGCCATCACTCCGAACGTCCCCCTCCTTCTTCTTCACCCAGCCTTATATGCTGAGCATGACGTCATATGGTATGGAATAGCCTATTGGCCAGCTGGGCCAACCGCCCTGGCCACACTCCCTCCCAGCCCCCTGCACATCTGGCAGGGCATGGGAAGATGAAAAGTCCTTGACTAGCGTAAACAATACCTAGCAACAACCAAAACATCAGCGTGTCATCAACATTATTCTCACACTACATCCAAAACACAGCACTATACCAGTTAATAGGAAGAAAATCAACTCCATCCCAGCCAAAACCAGGACAGTGTTGTTAATGACAGATAATATTTTTGTAGTTGTATTCCAGGTTAAAGCAAATTATAAGTCAGAAAAGAACCAAAAATAAAGCCTATGGGGAAATACATGTGATCAGTCCTGATTTAATTTAAAACAACAAAAAAAGTGAGAGTATTGATTTAATAGGAATAATAATATTATAATTGCATCATTATGTATAATGTTATAACGGAATAAACTGTAATTGCTGTGTAATTCTTTCTTAATTCCTGATGTTCAGTCCTGTCATTGTTCATTGTTTCCTGGTTCTGTCCTGGCTATCAATATGGGTAGTAAAGAAGTGCTGTGAGAAGCTAGGAAAATTCATCTAGAAAGTACAATATATACTTGGAAGGTGATTGAGCCTGTCCCAAAACTTGAATCGGATTTGAGTGCTGCTATGACACAATATGACCTTGACACAGAAGTAAACATAATACCACTTCTAGCAGAAAGATCAGGGAGTTAGAGAAAATAGGTTATAGAAGCTTTAAGTGTGAAGAGCTGCTGAATGTAGCTAGGCAATTCTTGAGCCATAAGCCATTCTTTTTCATAATTTAATGTTATTTATGGTTTTAAATGTAGGAATGGCCCATCTGAAATGTATAAAGATGCAACTACATTTTGTCTTGTTTTGTACAATCATGTTACCTATAGTATTTAGAGACCTAGTGTGTTATTGTTCTTCAGCTAACATGGCAGTTGTCTTTTGCCACAAAAGGCAGAATTTTTCAAATGATGTAATACTGTCATGCAGCGTAGTTGTTTTAAATGAAAATATTTAAATTTAGTATAAATCTGAGGGATTTATGTAGGCATATAAACTTCATTGCTGTAGTGAACTTATATGAGCTTGAATCTCATTTTTTCCTGTCAAGTTCACTGAGCCAGAGCAGGCGTTCCATCTGCAGACAGTAGCAGATGCTAAGTGGTTCTCCATGCACAAATGGGGTTGATGTGTTTTTAATGGCTTGATGAAAGTCATAAATAGCAAGCCCTGTAATACAAGACTAGCAGGTACAAAGATGTGAAGATATTTACAGTCGGTTCCTGAAACATCTGAAATAATTACTAGAAAAATATTTTATGTGGCAAGTTTGTCTTTTCTGTTACAGAAACTGACAAATGGTTGCGATAAAAGGAATAATAAAGACTGATGAATCCTTTCAGAATTAACATCTTACAGTTCATAGCAGCGTCCTTTTCATAACCCCTGGGCTTAGGTGTTTCGGGTTTTTTGTTAGTGTGGTTTTGTGTCTAAGAGAGGTTCCATGTGAATGTTTCTCATTACTTAGTGTTTCAGTGTTCTCTCCAAGTCAAAATTCTACCCTGATCAAAACATATAAAATAAAAAAATTCACATGTCTTCATCTGTCAGAGCTGATTTTTTTTTTTTCTGAAAGGTAAGTTTGGAACAGAGGAGGCATGTGTATACTTTTAATTCCTATTGAAAAATGTGTTGAAAGCACGACTGTGTCTAAATTGCCATGTAGCTTTCCACTGCAACATGTCTGTCCCAAAGAGAAATTCAGTCTGGAAAAAGAGAGATGAGAAAGAGAGCTCAGATAGCAGCCAAACAAATACGCATGTTGAATTGAAATATACAAAAATGAAAGAATGGGTGAAATCAGAAGTGTATGTTCTTCATATTGCCTCAGTCTGCTAAGGTCATTCTGAGTTTGCCCCTCAGAATTTTTTAGTCTAACTTAAATATCCTTCTTACAGTGACAGACTGGATATTGGACAGAGACCCACAAGAAGAAATACTCAAGGCATTCAAATTGTTTGATGATGATGACTCTGGTAAAATAAGTCTGAGAAATCTGCGCCGGGTTGCTAGAGAATTGGGTGAAAATATGTCTGATGAAGAACTACGGGCTATGATTGAAGAATTTGATAAGGATGGAGATGGAGAAAGTATGTGTTAACAAACTAAAACCCATATAGTCTGTTCTTAATTTTCTCCCCTTTTTAAATGTGGTTTTATCGTTAAAATGTCCTTTTTGGTTTCCTTCTAAAAAGAACTTTCAGCTCAAACTTCATTTAGCTTACCAATAATGGAAATTGTTGGTTTTGACCGCTACTAGTCCTGGAACCGTATCTTGGAATCTAAAAATCAAGTTGATTTCTCAAGTTGATTAACCGCTAACTCTTACTCAACCAATGTCTAGTAAAAGATTGGTGAAAGTGTAGTTGAAGGTAGAAGTAATTGAACTGGTGCATAGGAGATTCCATGTACCTACATTACATTTTTATTTCCTTATAAATCAGTGAAAGGATTAAAGTGCTAAGAGAAACTCTTTTGATCGCCTAGTCAGTATTTCTTAAGTGATGATGTGTCACTGTTGTGATTTCAGCATGTTAGTCAGATACGGAGTATTAAGGTAATGAATGATGCTGGATGCACCCCGGGTCTATTGCAGGATCAGCTTGGACGGGTCTTTAACGTACTTCTGAGGCTCTGAGTGCTGAAGAGCATAGTGTGAAAAATGGCTCTGGGCAATTGACAAGGTCCATACAGAGTGGGCTGCAGAAGGGATTTATTAGCTAGATAAAGAATGAATTAAGAAATTCACTTTGATACTATGCTTATTAAATCTTCGTGAACACGGAAACTTAGGGTTTTTTTCATTAACTTTAGGTAAGCCTTATGTTTACACCAGAAACCTTAATATCTGAATTTCGGGGACCACTCGTGTGAGACCATGTACATAAATGCTGCATTTTTAACAGTCAGCAAAAAAAAACTCTCACTATTAGCGAAAAACAATTGTGTTGTCAGCCTTGTGACAGACACTTCTCCCCTCCCCTCTCTGCTGTTTGAGATAGATGTTTTTCCATAGCTGGGAATACAATTACTCAAGTACTGAAACAACCCCTTCTCTTTCAAGAGGAAGAGCAGGACATTTAGACACGGTCAGTGGTGTGGAAATGCGAACCTTTTGTTCTGTTGTAATAGTGTAAATGCGGAGTCTGGAGACAAAGATAGTGAAAGGTCAGCGATTCAACTGCCAGAAGAGTGTTAATGTTGACACTGTTACTACTAAAGTAAGTGTTGAGAAAAGTGTGTGATTTCTTTCCTGTTGGAGCTATTGTTTTCTGTTACCTTTCTATGGTCTGAGGCCATGGTTCCTTAATAAATCCAACCTGCTTAATTCTGATGTTCCTCCACACTCCCAGCTGTGTCTTCCCACCCATTTCTTGCACTGGCAGTACCTGGTCCCACAAGTGAGATATTTAAGGGAGCCAAGCCAGGGGAAAACTATTCCTTTAGGTTTTTAAGTGTTACTTTTCTTGCTGCTTAGATCCCTGAACTGTCTCACTGCTTGATCAGATTTTCGTGGAGCTGTATCCTGAGAAAACATTTTGTTTTTTCTCAGTGTTTCCTATAGGATAATTGAAGCAGGTCAGTGAAAGCTGCAAATCGTATTTTCAGGCACCGATCTGTGTGCAGTGACACACAGAATTGCAGCTGTGAATTCTGGTAGACGGTAGGATACCTGTTTACTTCCTTTTCAGTAGCTGTATAGCAGGCAAGGAGTGATGCCTGTTTTCTCAATCCATTAAATCGATTGCTAGTCTAGGGAGAGACTTTAATTTTGAGCTTGTTTTGCTTTTAAGTGGAAGAGTAAGGACATTGCATTGCTAGCTTTACTTTTTTTTTTAAGATTCATTTTGCTTTTTACTTTTTTTTTAAGGTGTAGCTGTAGAGATGAGTGAGAGTAGAAGTTATCTGCAAGCACATTTTGTTCTGTGTTGCTCTCTTGGAGCTGCCAACTGAGATGTCAGGATCAAGGATGGTTTTTTGACATGTGGCTATTTGGTCACTACAAATTGAATGTAGACCCTTAGCTCCTTTCAGGAAGGTTATTGAGTTGTAATTATTTTGGGTCAGTGCTGCATTTTTTAATTCAAATTGATCAGCTAAGAGTGGGTGGCTCAGTTTCCTTTTATTCATTCATCTGTTCATTGTCTTTGTTAGAACAGTCAAGCACAAGATCGAATATGGAAGATTGACAGCATAATGTTTGTATATGATGCTGTTTATCCTTAAGGTTCTGTGTGTTTTCTGTTCTTTAAAGAAAACTGATGCTGTTTCTAGCTTTTTAAGATTCATTCTGAAAAAGTAAATAATCGTGTGAATCACTGTTCCATTTAGCTTCAAACATCTGGGTCATGTAGCAAAATCTTGCTGTTATCTATTTCTCCTTTTCCTGCCAAAAAAAAATCTGAAACTGTTAGATGGTAGCATTTTTAATTGATACTTCAAATACAGGAATAATACCACTTGTATTTTAAGCCTTCTTATATTTGAGCGCTTGTTTTGCTCATAGTGAAATAAGGTCTGTTATGTGATACTCAGGCTACTTGAACTCTTGTGTTTCCAGCAAAACGACTGAGCTGTACTGGTACACTCTACGTAAGTTTCAGTAGAAAAAAGTATTTTTGACATATTTCTGTCTGCCTTAAAAATGTAAATAGTCTTATTTTCGTATTCCTAGTCTTAGGAATGACTTCTGTTTTGAAGTATGACTATTTTTAGAAACCCCATGCTGTCAGTTCATGCAGTTTTTTTCATCTTGTGTGGATGCATCTGTGGAAAACACGATCCAGTCTTAGGTCTCAGATTTTGGCACAGAATTAGGAGGAAAAAACCTCCACTAAAATAATATGCTCTTTTAACTCTCCAGAGTTTAAGTCAACATTTTCTTCATATTAGCTGTGATACCAGTTTGTCCTTCTATGATCATTTATGTTATGGGATTGGGGGAAATCTGACGCTAGGAAAGACTGATTGCTTCTGATTTCATTGTGCTTAACTTGTGAACAGATCGTAAGTCTGAGGAGGATTAACTGGGATTAACTGGGTTAGTGGGAATTGTAACTACGCCTCTCTTTGCAGTTGAATGTTACAAAACTTATCATAGACTCATACAATCGTTTAGGTTGGAAAAGACCTTTAGGATTGTCAAATCCGACCATTACATTTGTTCGTCATTATGTACTGTATTTCTACTTTGCAGCATTGTTTAACAAAGGTGTTTTAAATCAGAATATTTTGGGGAGGATGTTTGTATTTGTGCTGTTATTGTGCTGTTACTGTGATAAAGCTGTGGAAATGCTTTTTAAAATCATACAGACAACATAGTGCTTATGTATAGTAGAACATGATGTAGCTATATGATGGACTGATATTTCAGAGTATAGGGTCCTAAGCTAGACTAAATCTACTTGTTTCATATTTTTTGATACGTGTCACAACAGGGCAGATTTAGGTTTATTTTTTTATTCTTTAACAGAGTTGAATTTGTTTAATTTTCCTCTAGCTGTAAATGTAGCTCTTACTTTGCAGTGTTTTATTTAGGAGTAGCCTGGGCACCTTAGCTGGGACAGATAATTGTCAGGGAGGATTCTTTATACATGTCTGTTCTTTTCCATACCACTGACTTATTCTAATCATTCCCCTCTACAGTAATTAGTTGCAGAGTGAACATGTTCGTTGGTTAACTCTTTTACAGTGGCTCTGTTTTAACATATGAGTAAGGTCAATAGCTCAGGTATAAGTGCAGCAAAATAATTAATGACTGCTAATTAATTTATTAATATGGCTTAATTTCTTCAAGTACATTTGTGTAAAATCTCTGTTAATTATAGCTGAAGAATGAAGTAAGTTCAGATGGGGAAAAGCTTGTCAGAAGTCCATTTTAATTCTAGCTAATTTATGGAATCATTAGTAAATGATCTTAAAATTCATTTTGTATTTGGCAAGTGTTAGAGGTTTGAGTGAGAGAGGAATAGCATGGTTTGGGGCAGGGGGGCGGTTTGGACGTAAATGTCTGGATCATGATTTTAAGAATAAAACTGAATTTAATCGTAACTGGAGTTGCAGTATTGTTGCTTGAGAAGCACTTATTGAATAAAATTTATTTACCATTTTAACATTTTTATAAATCTTAAAAAATCATAATAATAAAGTATGGTTTTGCATAGCCATCTTTTTACATACTTTTCTCAGTGGTTTTTTTTCTATCTTGTTTTACTTTTAGAATTTTTTTACTTTCATAGTTAGAAATAATAGCTTATTGTATGTGAGCTAGGTTCTGGCTTAAGTATTCCACATAATTAAGCTTGCATTCTGACTTTTCCTTTTACATGAAAAAAAAAGTGCAAAATCTCTGTTGTTCTAGAAGCAAAAAATCCAAACTTGTAATGGATCAGACTCAACGAATACTGGGAAACCTTTAAGTAAAAAGTATAATACAGATATGCATTATTTTCTTTTATGGTTTATGGATGTTTGCTGTTTGTCTAATGATTTTCTCTTTTTCTACAGTCAATCAAGAAGAGTTCATTGCTATTATGACTGGAGATATTTAGCATGAGAAGAAAAGAAATGAACTCAGCACAAAAGAGAGGAATCATTGGCAGCTTCCATTACAATGTTTTGTACTTCCATTCATTTCTGTAGCTGGAGTGATGCAGAAAATTACTTTCCTCACAGGACCAAAATAAAGACAGGTTATATGCACTGATAGTTCAGTACTTTGTATCATTAAATATTATCACTAGAATAATTGATATATCGTTTTAGAACAAGTAAGTAATGCTGCATTTCGGAATGTTCAAGCACTCATTTGTAAAATAGCTTTGTATAAGATTTCTAAATTGTATCATATTATAAGAACCTTTTGAGGTTGACTTTGTGTTAGCATTAGCTGCGGCCTTAGTTTTGATACATAAGGTTTGACAAACTTCCATTTTAATAAAATGTTCTTTACTATTGCTACTTGAAAGTCTTATTTTTGTAGTTTAATCTGAACTGGACTATAATGTAAAATCCTTCAGGGAAAAGAATTTTTTTTCATTTATAGGCTTGTACTTCCGCTGTTCTAGATGAATGGTAACATTAAATGAGCAAGCATTTGCATCCTCAAAGATGCAATTTATTAACTCTGTATTACCCCTGTGTGATAGCAGAGGGCAGGCAACTATGCATGATGATAAACTGTATCAGAAATGTGCTTAAATCATCCAGATGTCAGCCAGCAGCTCTTTTTTCAGTATCTACAGCTCTGATAGCTGCGAAGACAATGACAACTGTTTATGGTGGGTAGATGGTCTTTCTGCAGTATCTACTTAGAAGAAAAGCATCACAGGGAACGAACTTCTAAAGTAGTTGAAGAGATTGGATGTATTTCTAGTTTGCCAGGTGTCTTCCAGAAGAGTTCTTGTGTGTTGATCTTCCAGATTTCCTGTATGTTAGTTGTAGTTTCTTCTTTTTAAATTTCTCTCTCCTTCTATATCAAAAAACGTAACTTCAAATCTTGGTTAATCCTGTGTTCATCTTTATTGTCAGAAAAGCAGCTGCTTTTTAAGTGTCAGTAATCCTGGGGTTATGAACAGGTTTGCCCTGCACAAACAGTCAGTACTTGGAATTTATTGAAGACAGAAGTTAAGGTCATCAAAGTTAATAGATTTTCCTGTTATTTTTCAGGTATGTATTGTAACTTTCTTATCTGTGAAATACTGTGTTGCTCTCTATTAAGCCATCAATACCAGTCCATTCGTACAGAAGGATATAGCAATTCAAAGTGACTAGCAGAGGCTCCATATAACTGATGAAGTATTATGAACAGACACCTCACGTAGAACCCCAGTGGCGTATGTGGCCGTCAGCTGGGATTTCTGTGCTGGATCACTCTCAGTGAGAGAGAGAGATGTCTTTCCCACAGCCTTTGCGAGGCAAGGACATTCTTCCTGTTGAGATGTTTTCATTTTGATTTTTTTTCAAAATTAATTACGAAAATATAATGGGGAAAATGGTAGGGATAAAATTAATATGGAATTTGTGGGAGTGAAGGAGTAATTGGTATTTGCCGGGAATTTGCAGTTGTCTTAATGTTCAGTCAATGTCTCAGTCGTAAAGTTTGAGTAAAAATTCCTCTGTGCTATGTCAGAGGTGGATTTAATAAGCAGGTTCTTGCTCAAAAAGTAGAGAGCACGAAATATTTGCAGGATGAAGATTGGTGTTTATGGGGAAAAATTCTTCTATATATAGTATGGACATTTTTTTCCTTTTATATTAATTTCAGTATAACAGTTGGGAAAGGGGAAAAATAAGAGTTGAAGGAGTCTACCATCTTCTATATATAGTATGGACATACTTTATTTCTTTTATATTAATTTCAGTATAATAATTGGGAAAGGGGAAAAAATAAGAGTTGAAGGATTCTACCATGCAAGAGAAAATCCTGTTTGGGAATAAATACAGCAAACTTCTTACAGGTCAAGTAAAATGCTTTAGAATCCAATAGCAAAAAAGCCCGCATAAAATACAAAACTTATTTTAAAAACACCTACCATTAAAAAAAAAAAAAAAACCACAAAAAACAACCCAACTTTTAACCAGTATTTTGCAATCTTAGCGTATTTGTTTGGGAGGTGAGTATTTAGGGGAAAAGATTCCGTGTTTGGGACTGAGCCTGTGAACTGCTCTTAACAAGTATTTTCTAGGAACAGTACAGGTATTGTCCACTTCAGTAGTTTCTGGCTTTGCTTTTAATTTCTTAAGTAAGCTATTCCAGGGGCATTTTTATTTATTCCAGGGGCAGACAGTGAAAGTGATAGAGACCTTAAAAGGTCCCTTAGCAGTCATCAAAAAACTTTTTCCCCAAGAATCACACCCTTATTCTGAATGTGCCAGATTTCTAATACTCTGCTGTGGCTGTTGAACGACTGGCTTTTACGGGGATGTTACCGTTCTGTTCCTCCTTAGATGGCTGGTAATTATTTCTTGATAGGTGTCACCTTCTGTTTGTAACTCTTCCAGCAAGATGCACTTTGTCTCTTCTGGATTGAGGCCTTATTTTTAGCTTTTGCAATGTACTTGAAAAACCTTACTTGCAGACGTTGCAGCGCTTGTTGTGGGCTAGATAACAATAGTGCGATGCTCCGTAAGCACAGGCCAGCGGACTGGAGAGATCTTGCAAGTTGCTCAGACTGCGGGAGTGGCACAGGAAAGAAAAAAAAGAAACCATCAGCATAGTATTTAGTGATACTGTCTCAATGTTTGGCTTTGCTTTTTCTCTGTGTTCATTGTTCCCGAGATTTTTGCATTCCAAAACCGTGCTTGTTTTGTGCTGCTGAATGGTGAGCTTCTTGCTGTTTTGTGTATTGGGGGTGTTGCAACTTCTGTTGGCTTTTCTTGATATTCACCGACCAGCAGTAATTGTGATAGATTGGAGTCCACAGCTTGGTAAGATCTAAACTCTAAACTTGAAATGGTCTGCTTGGCCCCAGCGTCAAATCTGTATGTTTTGCGGGGCTGACACCTATCCTGGTGCTTTTTGGTAGTTCGCTTGGTGCATCGTAGGAGACAGATTCTCAGTTTTTGTCTTTTCATTCTGTGTCTGATATCAGAGGAGGCAGAGGGTAATTTGGTGGCACATTTAAATCTTGACTGTTGTAGAATAGTATCAAGGTTCAGCAGGCATAATTCCATATTTAAAAGCTGCACTGTGAATGTGTGCCGTATTTCTAGACTTGCAAAGGTGGGTTAGTGTTGAAATACTGAGCTGTAGTACCTGGGAGAAATTCTTCTCTGTCGCCTCTGCTATGGAGGGCAGTGATATCTGGTAGAAGTCCAGAAATAGCATCTAAGGGAATGTCATAATCCATTGCACTAAAATCCACTGGCGCTTCTCTTTAAGAGCTTGCAGTAACAACAGTTTAACTGTGCCAACTAGTCCATCACTTCCCTAATCAATCCCATGCAACTTTGAGGAAATTGAGAACCTCCAAATGAATAAAAATACCATGTTGGAGTGCACTGTATACCAAATGTTACTCTGCTGACTTATTTTAGAACAGTCTTTTCAATACTAAGTTTGTCACGTCAAACATTTTTGGTTTGTGTTTATTCATGGGAAAGTTTCCGTGGCACAGTTAAGTCATCAAAAGTCAGAAAATGCCAATGTTAACGTTACATATGCCTCATCATGTGGAGGCTCTGCCTGAGTTCAGAAACACCTCCGTAGCGCTCTGGTGACGTGGCTGTCTTCACCACACGCGGCAGAGCCTTGCTTAACTGTGCCCTTGGAGCTCAGCAAAGAGGAAAAGGAAAACCACGACAACTTGGCTGGCAGCGGCGCGGAGGCCAAAGAGGCAGTTTGCAAAGGGAGGGGTGAGCAGAGGCACTGGGAAGAGACCCAGCTGGCCCCGAGCTCGGCGCAGAAGGACGGGGGGGTCCGTGCTGAGCCACAGCAAGAGGAACGGCAGCCCGAAGGGGAGGGCGCCTGGGTCCGTGTTGATCTCTCTGCCCCCGGGCTCCCCTCAAGTTCATAGCACAGCTCGTGGGTACATCTTCACTTCTTGCACCGTGAATGCAGCTCAGGAGAACACTTAACTTGAGACTGGCATTGTAGGAGGTGTTGTGGGGTGGTTATGGCATGAAGCTGAGCCTGGAGAAATCCTTCAACTCTTAAACTTCGGTCCTCAGCAAGTTTTGCAGGCTACGTGGAGTTCTGGGGTGTCGCAGCTTAGTAAACTTTGTTAGCAGAGGTTTTTATCACAAATTACACAAGAACAGAGGATAAGGACAGTTGCACTAAATCCAGTTGCCCCGCAGGTTGCGTGTAGTTGCTCATAACCCCTGACATAGTTGGAGTTTTTTGTCAACTCACATCTGATGGATGCGCTGCTCGCATAAGCAACCCTTTACTTGTTTTTGTCAAACTGGGTCCTACTATTAAGCAGGTAACAGCTGTGACTGCAGCTTCCCTTGCTGCGTACAGAACCGTATCTGAAGTGAGAGCTGCATTTTCCTCCCCATTAGGTCAAGAGTTTGTAGAAGATAGTGACTGGCACTAGCAAAACTTGCAGAAGTCATTCTCTGTAGTGCTTTTGCAGAGGGATAATTGCTGCTCAAGTAAGTCTGTAGGGATGCTGAGAATGTTTTCATCCTTGAGTAACAAAAGAAAAATGATTCCACGGAGGAAAAAAGAGGTCAGTGTTTTGAGCACTTCTACCTTTCCTAAGGTACACCGAGGGAAAATCTGGACCAATCCATTCGGACAGTCCCACTAAGATGTCACACACATCAACAGAAAATCAGTAGAAACATCATAAACGTCTAAAGAATCTGCAAGTATCTTTCTTCTGTGATAGCGCAAATGGTTCATCTAATGTAAAACTGTTGCTAAGCAAACTGAACATGTTGGCAATTACCAGCAGTCAGAAGTGATAGCTCTCAGAATATATAATAAGTGGGAACTTTCCATATGTAGGTCTTTTTGAAATGACATACGAATGTTTAGCCAGTGGAAGTTGTATTTGCCACTTTTTAGCCCTTCGTATTTTGAACACTACTCCACTTATAAAGGAATACTTAAAGGAATTTCAAAGGAATAAATAAATAAACTTAAAGGAATATTCCTTTAAAATATTCCTCTTAAAGGAATAAAGAATGGGCTTAGCAGGAAAGAGCTGCTTTACTAAGAGAGATCCATTTAGAGCTAGGTAGCTGGACAACACTTCATAAATAAGATTGCCTAGAATGTTTTGCAGAAATGCTTGTTATAACATCTGGATAAACTTTTATTGCAGAGCTTAATTATGAATGCATTATTATAATTTCATGAAATGAAATTCTGAAAGGGTCTTGTCTTTTTTTTTTTGAAGAAGTGACCTTGAAGTTTGGCTGACAATGACATCTGCTTTATTGTTGTGAATAGAATTTCGACAATTTGTGTTGTCAGAAACTTGCAGTAATTTACACCAAGTTCTGTAACCTTTTCTTGCTTGAAAGGCTTTTCCAGGTGTTGGAAGGAGCCCTTCCCAGCCCTCTCCTGGACACAGCAACTGTCCCAACTGTAAATGGAAATGTAGGATAAGAAGGAAATGTCTTAGAAAACAAGTTACTCGTTGAAAAAGGAGCTGTGCAGGCTCAGATAATAAATAGATCTGTTTTAATCCAGTTGTGATGGCGGGGGGGAAAAACCCAACCACCAAATGCTCTTATTTACTGAAAGGCAGAGCTACAATAGATCGAAACTACACAGTAATGTGCTGTACCAAGGAATGCAAAAAGGAAAGTAGTAAAATATCTGTATGGTATTTGTGATTGCCATATATATGAACAAAAACAATCACAGGCAAACAAGCAAGGTAAAATGAAATTAGTAAAAAATGCTGCTTAATACAGCTCATAAAACAGACCTCTCTTAAAAAGGCATTTTAAAAAAAGGCAAAATGTCTGAAGGCTTAAAGAATATGGTCTGTGGCCCCTGCTTCTCCAGGGTTCCTCAGTGCTGAGGAATAATCCTGCTCAAGATTTTGCAGTTTGAAGGGTGCACTAAACAAGTCAGTTCTTCAGTTGCCATTGGAAGTTAGGTAATTCCCTAGTACTTTAAAAGAGCAAAACCTAACTCCCAGTATCCTACCTGAGACTTCTTCAGCTAATAAAATACGTACTGATGTCTGGAGCTATGTGAGTGAACTAATTATACCTGTTTATAATGGCTGCCGCATTTATAAAAACAGTCGCAGTGCTAACAGCATCTAATTCATTACTTTGTGAAACACTGAATATCATGACTTGGAAAAGCGTTGGTGTGACTTTTTTTTTTTTTAAAAAAAAAAAAAGGTAATATGTGTTGTCTTTCCATGCAGTTTTTCCTGAAAAATTTATTACACCCTAGCCAGGCCAACCTTGACAGAAAAATTGATTTATATTATTACTTTTTTAAAACCTAGGTGTTTATGAGGTGCAGTTTCTGTGCCACATTAGTGATTCACCAGGACAATTTGTGACTTGATTGCTTATTGAAACATCTCAGTAGGAGTATATATCACTATAGGTGTGCTTTATGTTTGAAAACAGTTGTGCAAAAGTTAACCATACCTTTTCATGCTGGCTTTTCTACAAGCGGGCAGCTTCCTCTTGGTGATTGAATGTGATACATTGCAGTGTTAAGAGGCAATTTGGAAGGACAAAATGTGTCACTTATGCTTTTACCCACTAGGGGGACCCATTGTTATGACTAAAAAGTGGGATCTGAAGTTATAAAAACAAAACCAGCATAATCAAATGTCAGGTGAAATTTTTATACCAGAATCTTTTCACTCTCTTGGCGTGTACACACACCTTAAAAACCTGTGGGCCTCTTCCACCCATGTAATAGTGATTTTCCAACTAAGGTGCAGCTTCTATGCAGCACAAGTAAGAGCTGAGCGTTTTGCATGTACAGCAAGCTCATGTTTCTATGTTGGGTCACCTTGCAGCTGTATTCTGAAATAAAAATGGACAGAAAAAAGATTTAATTATTTGTGATGTGCAGAATTTTGTTCAAAGATGTGCTAGTCATTTTGTTTTCTTTTATTCCTGGGTGGGGGAGATACAACTGTGCTTTTTTTGTCCTGACAACCAAATAGCTCACCCACGTCCTAATTCTTTCCTGCCTCAAGCATGCACCCTCCTTTACTCTGGGCTTTGCAACTCCGTGCCCTGCTCTTCAGAGGGCTCCTTGCAAAATCATCTCACGCCTGCATCTCCGGGGAGAGATGCTCGGCTTCGTCCTCACGGTGCTGCCCATCGCGCTGCCCTGCCTCCCTCCTGCCTCTGAGATGCTGCAGTGATCTGTGGCTGCCCCTCTCTTGTCCCTTAACCCATCATCTGTCCCCTGCGCGGTGCCGCTCTCGCCATCCCCTTACCTCCTGCAGGCACCTCGAGGCTTGCCTTTGTGCGTGTGATGCTTCCCCCCTTCATTTCGCTAGCCCCATCGCAACCCTCACCTCGCTCAGGTAGATGAGGGGAGAGCGGACTGGAAAAAAACAACAGCAAGGAAATGATCTGGAAGTTTCTGCGTGCAACATTTTTTGATCAACGGTCGCTTCATCTGGTGACTGAGGTTATACCTCTCCTCCTTTGCCCCCAGCTGGGTCCCCTTATTCTTTTTATTCTTACTCTGTTGTCGTGTGTCAAGACCAATTTGGCACCCAAGCTGTAAAAAGTTGGGGACAGCACATTTCTCGGGTGTGCCAAAATAAAAAGCGATGGAAATTACTGCTTACTGCCTAGAGTGAAGTCGTTTTAATACTGCGTTTAATGCTACTAGTAACCGCGCTTTTTCTCACAAAGAATGCATAGGTTTATTAGTCCTTGTTATTTCACACATTTAATATTTTAAATTCTTCTCCTAGGTGTGATGGGGATATGATGTAGTCACTTCTTTTTTTAACAAAGAGCATTTTTTATTTAAATATGCTTAAATGAGTGAAAGTTTATTTTGAATTAGTGTTTACTTAAGTAAAATTTTCTCCTCCGGCATAAAAGACTAATGAGCAATTGTGCTGTGTGACCATTTTAAAAAGTATTATTTCAGCAAAGTGCCTGTTTGGTTCCTTTCAGTGGCTCTTTTTGACACATTGTGCAGAGCTTTGGGATGAAATATTCAGATCACATCCGAGTAACTAATGGATCTGCAGCTTGCTTTCCACGGTGAGCCACAGGAGGTGGGCATCTCAGTCACCAGGGTCTCAGCCCTTGAACCTAATGGACTTTCAAATCCCAAACCTTTGGAAAATAAGCACCCTCACGCCCCTCAGAAGCGACTTTAACTTCCTAAACCATGCAGTTGCTTTTGCAATTATTACCCTCATCCTGTGCAGGAATCTTGATATTCCACGTGTGGCAGACTTCCAGGTGTTTTTATTTTACTATGTATTTATTATTCATGTGAGTTTAAAAAGAGGATAAAAACAATTAAACTGCAGGCAGTTTGTGATATGGTTGAAGGATAAATTTGCATCCACTTCTCCCCTATCAATATTAAGGTACCACGCAGTGACGAACTTGATGTTGGCTGATCTGTGCCAGCCTTTGTGCATCCAGCACAAATAATAATGTCAAGTAGGGGCGCGGAAGGCAGAAATTTGCCCTATGCTTCAGCGAGATGAAACACGATGGTTGGCAGAAACATGGAAAAGTCTTTTCGGCATGGGTAATATTTTGCAAACAGAGTGGAAATTGAACGCATGTAATTTCTCTAGTGCTGCAGTGCTGGATCCATCCAGAGATGTGGGTGCACGGGAGCAGTTAGAGGGGCAGCGTTAGGACGGAGCGCGGCGGGTGAGGTTTTGTACCGGTGGGTGCTGGTGCTCCGCAGCAGACACCAGCAGAAGGGACATTTTCCTCTTGCTGCAGTCGTGCAGGCTCGTACCTCGGTGCCCTCCCAACTTTTCCCGGTGGATTAAGCCAGATGAGGTGCAAACTCTCACTCCTTCTGCATCTTTTGTTAAGGAAGCCCTCGTTTGTGGCGCAGGGGGGGGCTTCAGAGGCGGAAGGGATGTTGACATCTGAAATTACCACGTCTTTGCACCAGCCTGAAATTTGTTGAGACCTTGCGTCGCGCTAATTAAAGTTTGAGCTGTATCAGTTAAGCTGCTACCTGTAGCTTGGCTGCTTCTTAAGGTTCAGATGAGGTAGTCGAGCTGTTGCACCTCCTGTTGCAGCTCCAGGGAGTCACGGAGAGGGTCTGGGGGCTCTCAATTTTCATATTGCGGTAGTTTTAGGGGCCCTCCGTGGGATCCCTCTGCAGACGACATCAGACAGCGAGTTCATGCCACCGCTCTGAGCACATCAGGCTAGTTTGTGTTAGGATGCACGCTTAAATGCAAAGAAATGTGTTAATTCAGATTCTGTTCTAGAAAAAAAGGACGGTATATGCAATCTACTAGGAAACTACCAACTGAGGAAACTGTTTTTAAGCTGCTGTGAAGATCTGTGTTTGATAAGAATATGAGATATAAAAGAATAAATGAGCTATATTATCCCAATAATAATAGTATCACCTTGTTTTAATTCAGCACGTGCTAGTAGCATTTCATTTCTTGTTGCTTCTGATTGCTAAATGACCACCTAAAAATGCACAGGCGTTAGGTATTTACATCAGATTTCATTTGCGATCATTGAAAGGTTATTATTTATTTGCATTGGCAGATCTAAAAATCAAAATTACCTAAATGGGCTGTTAACCTTCTTTGATTGCAGTCTGTAAAATGTGTGCTTTAAAAAACCCAGGAACCTGGTGGCTGCTTTTGAGGCTGTTTTTCTTTTTCAGCTTCGGAAAGAAGCATTTACATGGAAGGGTAATGATGCTAAAATTAATAAACTAAGGAATCTTTGCTCTGGAGGGACCGAAAGAAACTTGTGTGTTCTGAAATTGATTAAAATGCATTCTCTTTGGCTAGAACTGAGTTGGTGCCAAAAGAGTGGTCTCAAAATTATGTAGAAGATTTATTTTGTTATTTATTTATTTGTTTGTTTTCGTAGCTTACAAAATCTCTGTGTAAATAAATAATATACCCTAAATCCAAACTAGCCAGGTCAGGCACTGTTTACGCAGCCCAATGTGTACAATTAAAAAAACTAATACAAACAAGAATATAATTATTGCAAGTTGTTACTACTTTTTTGTAAACTGTTCCTGGTGTGTGACAGTTTCCTACTCTTAGTTGATATTCCGAGACACATATTAATATGGCTCAAGAACCCCTCACTTCAATTACTGTAATGTTAACTGCATTTTGAAATAAATACAAAGTTTCATAACCTAGAATTAGTTTAAGTAGGATTACTTAAAATTTGCTGTTTTCCATGAACACCTGCTTTTCCTGCTCATTAGAAGCAAGCTTTGTGAATACTAATGGGCATCCTTACTCAGGCCCAGAGGTCGATCCAGGAGCGTATGATGGATTTACTGCTTTGCTATATTTGCATTTTAAAATCCTACCTCATGAAAGAAAAACAAACGTAAAGGGTGGGAATTCAGTGAAAGGAATCCAGAAAATCCATCAGGATCTACTAACTTGCCATTTCATCTAAATATAAAATATGCACAGCAGTTGTACAACTGTATGTTTATATGCAGCTCTGCATTTTTGACTGAAAAAGAGAGCTTTCTTAATATAGCCTAAAGTGTGATTTCGCTTGGAAAAGTGAATCTGTAAACTTAGCATCATGTTTATTGTCTTAATGACTTTTCAAATTCCAGACTCGATTTGTACACTGGCACAGCAACTTGTTTATCCTAACTACGAGCTCAGTCTGAGGTCAGCAAGTCTAGCGACGTTCAAGGGCCCGAAATTAATGCGATAGTACATCTGTGGGAAGGGTTGCGTAATTCAACGTCTTATCAAGCCACCACATCAATCCAGGGTTGCGGTATACAGGACTATAAAAACGCTGCTGCCTTTCTCCAAGTTTCTCCACCCTGCGTTGTGTTTTCCTGTCCTCCTCCCTTCTGTTTTCCACACAAAAGGGAGTTCACTGAAATGCCTGGTTTGCCCCCAAACTACCAACCTTTGATAGAAAGGGTGGGAAAGCAGCAAGACTTTCGAACGACGGAGGTACTTAACTTGTCCCGTTTCTAACCTAAGGGTAGGCTATGTTAAAGGAGTCATGCAACCGGCGCAGCATCCTTCTCCCCGCAGCCTTCCAATGCCACTGGCGCTGCTCATCCTGGAAGGCACTTTCCAGACGGATTTGAACCGTCGCAGTCCCGTCGCTGGGAACGCGCAGGTTTAGGTCAGCCGGAGGTATGCCTGTCCTTGGCACCCGAGACGACCCTGAAGCCTCTGCCACGAGGCGTGGAGAGCCCATCTGGGATTCCTTCTGATGCCGCTCTGAAGACGAGTGCGAGTTACCGCGTTTGTTAATGCTGTGGCCGCATAACGCACTAATACATAGAAATTTTGTTGTCCGTAAACATGATAAAAAATGATTCAGCCCTTGCGAAGGGGGTGGTGCACCACGTAACCCCAGGCGGCTCGCCTGAGAGTGGAGCAGCTGCTTGAGCACCGGTTCTCTACCACTGCAATCTTAGTTAGGGTATAATGTCGATTTTTTTAATTTTTTTTTTTTAATAAATGCATTTTGAATGCCACGACAAGGTGCTGCTTCAGCATTGTGTAATGAGATCATTTGGTTCCACCTAACAGGAGCTCAGTAGCCGTTTCACTGCAGGATAACTTGGTGGATGTCCTGCCTAGCATCTACACAAACCGCTTTTCCATTCTGCAAGGTTTGCTTGTATTTATGGAAGGTTTTTGGTGTTTTGTTTTTTTGGGTTTTTTTGGTTTTTTTAAACCTTTCTTTCTGAGTGCTGAAAAATCTGAAGAGAAATTAAGTTGTTGCTGAAAAACCAAACAGGCTGCCATCCCTTTTTCTTTTCTGGGCTAAAGTCCAATTTTGCACAGCAGTTGCAAAGAAAAAGCAAACGCATCACTAGATTCAGTGAGAAATATTGTAACAGTATGTAATCTCTGTCAAGATAAAATTGCTTTGTGATTTACATTACAATAAATCCTGACCTTTAAGTGCTGCAGACTAAGCTAATCTCTGAAGTACTTTATTCTATCACTGCATCAGCGTGTGAAGCTGAAGCAAAGTGACTGTATTCGTCCCACGGTGGTGTTGCTGAGGAGCACGTAGGAAAGCAGATTATGGTTCACCGTTCCACGTGCATCGCAACAGTGGTGTAACTGAAATATCTAGTGTGGATTAATAGAGGTACTTGCTACTGCTGTAGGATGTATAAATTAATATTTTTATAAATACAGAGCATATCGCATTTAAATTGACATAAATCAGGACATTTAGAATTAAGCTTAGAAATCCGGGCTGACTTTCTAACATTAATTCGCTAATAGCTCATTCCCTCTCTCTCTCTTGCTCCCCTCATTTATTTTCTTTTCTTTTTTTTTTTTAAGGAGAACAGCTTGTGTGTCAGCATAGATATTTCAGCCTTAATTTAATTTTTTTGGCCTTTGTCTCCTGACGTCTCACTTAGTGTGGTTTTTGGGTGTAGCCTTTCGTAGTTGTGTTGCCTCTGGCACTTAAGTTAGCCTCCTCTTGTTCTTTTTTGCGGAAAACGTCCCCCGAATGAATATTTCAGGGGTTCTTTAATTATGTATTTACCCAATGGTCCTTACCAGAAAACACATAATATTCACCAGATTGAGTAAGTAGGTAATCAAGTGGTTATTAAAGCAGGAATTCTTGACACATTATCCCGTAACACAGCAGTTAAGTTTATTGCGTCATGGCCTACTTGGAGCATTTTCAGCCTATGTATTTATATGTGCACTTAGAGGCAATCTTATTATAAAGCACTTATGTCTACTGAGCCAATCAGATTTGCAGACTAGGAATGTATTATAAACTCTGTAATTCTGCATACAGAGCATCTCACGCTGTGAAACTCTTCAAAGCTCCGCAGGTGACTGTTAGACCACCTCGCTTTAACGTCTGCTGAAACGTTGGGAAGAACCTAATACCGATGGAAAAAAGTTTATCTGGGTCTTTTTCCAGTCTTTGGGTCGCAGCACATTTTCTTTTTTAATTTCACTATATGTGGTATTCTGAGACCACTTATGTTGTCTGATAGATGTCAATATACGTCCATTATCTTGGAGCTTTCGTTTCTCTGTGTATCATTCATTGCGCCTTTTGAACGGGATGTATGTATACGCATACATATCATATATTATGTTATGAATATATAGACGCGTACATTTATACATATACATATATATCGTTTTTGTTGGTTGTATATATGTGTTTATATATGTATCTTCACATATAAATAAAAAAATCCACTAGGATTACTCAAGCCTGCGTCTGGATCTGATAATCTGGGACGAGTCAGGAAGGAAGAGAGAAGACTAATAGGAAACAGATGCTGAAAACAAAGATGGGCACTGATGTGCAATGTTGCAGAGATGGATAAAAAGTTAAATGGTGGAAAGACGAGGGAAAAACACTGTCACAGGAGAAAGAGCTGCAAAAGCTAAATATTCTAAACTATGACAAATGGGAATTTGGTTGGCAATATAAGGTTTCCAGATTTTTTTTTTTGATCTAAAGCTTTTAACGTTTTGATTTGAAGTCACCTGGAGGTCTCTAAGCACAGAAGTTACAAACTCTTAAACCTTGGACTTGCTGTGTTGATCTGTCTGAAACGCGTGTCAGTCCCTTTGATTTCCTCACTGCTGGGTTTGCCTGTTGCATTTAGTTACGGATGATTGTGTAAATCTGAAAAAATGTCCGTGGTAGCCTTTGGCCTACCCATAATGTCCTGGGTAGTCCAGGGCAGCAGCACAAATGTAATTGTCACCCCGCGTGGATCTTCGGTTGGCATCCAAAATGCAAGGTGGAAAGGAGCTCCATGCAGGTAGGTGGAAGCATCATACGTATAACATATGATACACCTGCCATAGTTTACAGAGTCTGGAACAGAGTTCACTGAGGAACTTCTGATTTTTATTTTCCTTAAGGCCAGTTTAGCTGTTTAAATCAGTGCTTTTACAACAAAACAATTTTCTGAAAATGGTCTTTTTTGGTTTCATTTTAATTAAGAAATTCTTTTGACAGAAAGTTTTGAAATTTCTGGACTGACTCAATTTGACATTTTCTAAAATTAAAAGATCCCAGTTCAGCTATCCAAACAACTTCTTTGGAAACTTAAGGTAACTACACCTTAAAAGCAGCTAATATTAAAATGGGAGTTGTAGAAAGTTTTGAAAAGGGGAGAACTGGAGAAATTTCTCAGATTTCAACCTTTGGTTGGTTTGTTTTGTTCCTTTGCTCTTGCCTTTAAGGGTTTCCACTGAGATTTCGCAGGTTTGACTGCCAGGTCGTTAGGGATACATTTACCTCCAGCGACTGCCCCTGGTGACATTCACCTCTGAGACCGCAGCGCCGATGCCAAGGCTACATTTATACTGATGGACGTGTCGAAGAGTGATACCGGACCACTAACAGATGCTATAGGAATATTGTTCATTGCAAAGAGTTCAGAGACGCTGTTCTGGATGCTTCGCACAAAAAAAAAAAAAAAAAAGAAAGATAATTAGACTTTGTTTTGTCATGCCAGTAGGACCAGGTTGAACAGCAGCTTGCGGTGATGAAATAAGGGCGGGTGTCTGAACCAGAACTGCTTCTTAAAGCCCCCCTTGTCTTCCTGAGATCCTTCGCCTCTGCAAGTGCCTTCGTAGGAACGCCGGCTCACCTGCAGCCAGGTCAGGAGGTGTGTTAGTGACCGGTGAGGCCAAGCAAGCAGCCGTCTGGCCGCGGAACTGGGAGGTTATGGAAAGAAAGGGAGGGAGGCAGTGGTGTTTCAAGCCTCCGGTTGGTAGGGAGCTCTCTGCATCAGAAATGCAAATGCTTAGGGAAAACCCTCTTCTCCTGAGTGCTAACTCATCTGGGGGGCTTCCACGGGAAAGAGAGAGAAGATAAGGGCTCTTGCGATGAGGAGAGCTATGGGGTTTGCTTACTCCCTCCCCTTCCCTGTTGTTCTGTGTTTATTCATTACTCTCCCACGGTCAGTAGCTGCGCATTCAGTACCTTCAGCTGAAGCCCATCCATATCCCTCCCTGCCAGTTTGGTAGTTAGTTTCCAAGAGAGGTTATTTAGCAGCCTTCTCTTGACCCTCGTCTTCTAAACAAAATGCACATCATCATCTGTAATGGACCTGCAAAATAGTTTTCTCAAAATAATATGTATCAAAGCCTCTTTGGACAAGCGGTTGGGCCTGTCCATTTACACGATGGTTTTACAACAGCTTGTCCTGAGATGTTCCTCGTGCATCCATTCAATATGATCTTAAATATTTTATCAGGGCTTAAAATACAGGTATCTATCCATTTACTTGAAGTTAGTGGTTTTTTTTTTCCCCTTTCTATTCATTTATAGTTTTCACCCTCTATTGCACAGCAGCTGTATTTTTTGTAAGTTTCTGGATTTAAAAAAAAAAAAAAAATCCCTTATTTTCAAGCAAACTAAAAGAAATGTCAAACACAAAGTGTTTCCCCACTTTAAGATTCCTTGGTCACCTCCAAGAGCTAGCTAACGCCAGCGTGCTGCAGACAGCTGGCCTCCTAAATTACACCATCAGCTTCCTGCCAGTTCATGTGGGTATCGTTCCCGGGCGCAACCCCCCAAACTGAGTCATTTCTCACAATAATAAAAAAAAAGTGGCTTTGCGGGAGAGAGGAACCTTAAGTCCCCCTGTGAAGAGAGCAGCTATGTATTTCTGTTAACCTCAGCGATCCGTTCGCAAAGGTTCAGAAAGCTATCACTGGAAGGAAAAAGTCTAGACTTTTTGTCTTTTTTTTTTTTCTCCCCAAGATGAAAAGAGGTATTTTCTTTTCCAGGGAACAAAGGCTTATACATGCAGCCATAAGCCTCCTCCCATTCATCGGTGGTTTGGGAGGGGTGAACTCAGAAGGCTATGTTGTTTGCTGGCCGTGGCTCTCCCCGTGCGCGGTTTGGTGGAGCTCCATCGCTTGGCCGGGACTGCGAGTGCAAGTGGACTTGTGATTTTTCACCCACTGCATCCATCATGGGCAGCGTGGCATCGGCTTGCAAAAGTGGATTTTGAGTGCCCTACCAGCAGAGGGGAGTGACTGCCTGTTGGGGAGAAAACAAAATCAAAATTAAATCCCCAGCAGGCGAGATAAGGACATGATCAGTAAGGAAGTGCAAACCACTCTCCCCTGCGAGTTACTGCTGTGTTGGTGCCCCTGGACCCCTGCTAATGATGGCTAGACATAGGCTAAGTGCTTCCTAAAGCACTGATTTTCCTACCTAGCCATTATGGCTTTCCATGGCGTTGGAAGTCCAGGTCATTCCTGAAATTGGTCTTCCCACCTGCTCCCTCTGAAGGCATCGACCCTGGGTGGTGTGTGGTGGTCCTTCCTCCCTCCTCACCCTTCCAGGCTCGGCCCCAGGCTCTCCACCCCCGTCTGCAGCAGACCCGCAACCGCACAATGACTTTTTGGGTGAATGATTTTTGGGTTCTGTTCCTGATCTGATTTGCCAGGGGTAATAATTATTTTTTAACATTTTTTGTCTGTGCATCCCTTTCTCTTTTTTTTTTTTTTTTTGAGAATATTTCACCCTGTTTCTTTACCACTTTTATGATATGATCCTGCAAATAATGTTGATATGGAAGTAACAACTGCAGTTGTTTCCTTCCTCCCGTGATATCCAGGAGTGACAATGCTCCTGGAGCAGAAGAGCAGTAACGAGCCAAGGCACGTCGTGCTCTCGCTGGTGGTGAAGTGAATAATTGGGGGTGCTGGAGGAGTCGTACCCACGCACGTTGCTGTCCCCGTTGGGCACGCTTGGCTCCTTCCTCACCTCCTGCTCCTGCAGATGCTCCCCACCTCACCTCCATGGGATCGGGTCCTCTTGGAGCCTCTGAAATGCTCCCCCTGTCCCTTTCCTACATCTTAAAATTTTCTGAGCCTCCAACGTAAATTCAGAGTCTTCTCGCCTTTTTTTTTACTTTTCTTTGGTTTTTGGCTGAAAATCGTCACAGCCGAAATAAATCTGAAGTCATGGAAAGAGTCCACTGCTGGAAAGAACGAATCCTGTTGTGTTTTAAGCCTTCATGAATCCATTCTTGTGGGCCTCTTTTTTGATATTTGTGGATTAGGATGGACGTGCCAACAGTTTCTACTGTTGTAAGGAAGGGGGAAAAAAAACCCCAAACCAGCCCTGTGCACACTCAAAAAAAAAATGATGGAGGTCTATTCATTTCAGAAATAGTGTAATATTCCTGGATAGATTACACACAGCTTGAAATAAACAAACATCCACAATAGCAATTTAGATATAATTGTATCTCCTTTTTTATTTAGATTTATACAATATTAACTGTAGAAAGACCAATAATGTCAAGAACTGTGGAAAAATATTTTTCATTAGGAAAAGACGTACTGGAAATTTATTCTGTCCCTGAGCTCTGCAAACATGCCGGCAGTTCAGTATAAAACAAAGCAAATACTCAGGTTGTGAAAAGTTGTTTTCTCTCTAACTTCCTGAATGTTACCCTAACTGGATTTTCAAATTGGTTTCTGTGGTCTGCAGCTATGCACAGCAGAAGAAATTGCAGGCATCTCTTAAGCTGAAAAAGTATTTTTAGATGTTTTGTGGGCTGTGTATCAATTACTTTATAACATAGAGTTAGTAAGGAATGTATGAAATATATTTAGTGTCTTTCGAGGGTATTTTAGGAGCATTTGATTCTGACACATGGAATATAATTTACAGAGATGCAAGTTACATCATTATAAAATTATATATTGAGAAAACACCACCTCAAAAAAAAAAAAAAAGCCAACAAAAAAACCCATGAAGAAAATCCTTTGAACCCTGCCTTGAGGTATCCACCCTTGAAAAGAGTGGAAGTTTTCACTAAAGAGTCTTTGCTTTCCATTCAAAGGAAGCTTTTGGAAGATTATACAACCCGTGATTTTTCTATAAATTATTGTTGTACCAGTGGTTATGCTAATGCTGGTTGCATTACTAGCCGACTGTTCCTTCAGCCTTAAAATATCTTTCGGACATCTTCCAGTTTCCTTGGCTCGCCCTGTCTCTTGGTTTGTGTGGAAAAAGGAGGTAGGAGAAGGGCCCTGCTTTTCTCCTTCACATTTTATTTTCTTAATTACAGAAAAAGGTAAAACGCTTTGTTATTATGAGGTTTTACGACTGATTTTTTTTCAAATATTCAAAACAGAATTAATATGTATTTCTTAATATGAATAACTGAGGGATTACACGCAGGCTTTAAAGTTTTCCCAAATGTCATTGCAGTGAATGGGTTGGCAGGAGGGAATTCTCACCTTTCCTTCTGCTTTCATCGGTGACTAGGGACATCGGTTGCATGGGGGTAGCTATCGCTTTCTACTGGAAGCATTAGAAAAAATTTCGAATGTCCTCCCTACTCGCAAAGAATAGCTGGGCAGGCTGAGAATAGAAAGTTCTTCCCCGAATTATACCCACCCTGCCAGAGCTGCCGACCTGGGCAGCACAGATATTCCCAGCAAAACACCCTGGAGGCAGTTTCCACAGGGATCTCTCCTGCAGGCTCAGTCCTAGTGGATTCAGTGGTATTCAGTGTTAAATCCAGATACCTGATGGGCAACGGGCACCACAGAGAATCCCCCGTCTCTGAAGTTTCTTATATGGAGGTGGATTAGCCATATGTTTTTTTTTCTCCCCCCAAAAATTACTTTGAGTGTATTACAGTGACTTGATTTTGAAACCAGTCTGAAAGAACTGCCAAACTGGTGTTTTGCCCCTTCTGAATAAGTACGAGGTACTGCGAGCCTGGGAGGGCTGTGCTTTGGGAAGCGGGGAGGGGACCTTCTTCTTTGCCCACCACCTTTTTGTGTGACTTTCACCAGGAGGACCCGGTCGTCTGCCCAGAAGGATCTCCCGGCTTCCTGAGATTCAGTCGTGCTTTCTGGGCGGGAGGTGTAGTGGGAAGGCTCACTGGTGGTGGAAGGGACCACTTCCACCGACGTAAACCATGCCCAAAACTTACACCTGTGCTTGCAGATTTAGTGCCTGAGTGTACGGGTGCCTGTTTGCAGAGACAATCGACCCTTTCACCCTACTTATGCAAACTCTGGGCAGATATGCATTTTGCAGTCACCATTCAGACAATGAAGCTCTGGTAAAAAAGAATGTCTCTCGACTGAAAATTTTCCACCCAGATCTCAGGAGATGTCTAGTAGTGACTGCTTCTGGTTGGAAACAACTATTCTTAGATCCTTTTAAAATTTCTACTTTCAAAATGAGCCATAACATTTCAGACGTTAAAAAAAAAAAAAAAAAAAAAAAAGACTCTTAAAAAGGTAGTTACTCACTGAGTTCCCAGATTGTTATTTCTTCTAACCAGTGCAACTGACCCATCCCTTCTGATGACCACTAAAGAAGCTGAAAATACCTACTGCAGAGTGACTTCCTTACCTAAAGAGTTGTGTTTCCTCTATTAAGAGGGCTCTGGGCTACGAGCAGTTAGGTCTGCCCTCGGGGCAGAGCTCTGTAAAGCTTTGTCAGGCTCTTGTGCCGCTGCCAAGTAATCCCAGCACAGTCCTGGGTTCTGGGATGGACCTGCAGCATCTTCTAGAATGCTAGGAACTGTTTGGGGATTAAGTTTTGTAAAACCTGAGTCCAAAACCGAGATGAGAAAAGTGTCGTGAGAATATATTTAATTCTGTGAGGGGCTCAGACCCCCTAACAAGATCATACTGTAGAGATAACATACAATCACAGTAAGCTGCCTGGTCTTCTTCCCGTCCTCCTCTATAAAAAACCACTAATGTCCCCTGCTTGCATATCACAGGACTAAATTTTCTCTGGTTAATATAATGAAGCTTCATAAGATTTCTCGCTGACTCCTGTACAGTGTCACTCTTCAATGAAAATCGTGTAATTTGATGATATTCTTCCATAGTCTCTGCAGATTATGGCAAACAGAAGCCAAAGGCCTTGCTTTTTTTTTTTTATTTTTTGTTTTTATTTAATTACAAGAAATCCAAATGACTCATTTTCAAGTGAAACTGACAACATGTTAAACTCTGAAGCTCGTTGCTTGCTATTTTAATGTACAGCGGAATTAATATGTAGTTTGTTTGGCGGTGGCCTAGAAGTAATTGCTAAAGGATCATCAGCAAGGGAATAAAAACAGAGAGCAATTACTGGAGATTCCTACTTACTATTGCCCCACTTGGCACGCTGCTTCAGCTGGTGCTGTGCAACAGACATGGCAGAAATACACACAAGCATCGTCCCAACCGGACAGAAAGAAGCCCATGCAACCAAGGAAAAGTGTTGGGCACTGAATAAAGAGCGCATAAAGCCCGGCGTTAGGCAAAAGCACTTGCTCGAATCTGTGTCAGTCCAGCGAGGTGCTTGACCTGACTTCAGAGACAGAAAAATGTATGTTTAAATACTCGGGTAATATAACACGGTCATGGTCCCTGAATAATTTGAATTTTTGTATTTTGTCTTCATGCTCCTTGATGATGCTCCAGAGTGAAGAGAAGGTGAAGAGTGAGGAGCCTGGCCTGCAGAGTTTAAGTGGAAGAGGTTCCTGCAGCTGCTGGGAAGAGAGCATGAACGTGGACTATTGGCAGCCTGCAGACAGGACAAAACTATATGCTTTAAAGACAAATCTGTCCTACAACCTGCCCTTTACCATAGGACACTTTGAAATGGATTTATTTATCTACACTTGGAGTTTTCCAGTTATCTACCTCTTACAGAATATCGTACAGGTAACAGCAACAGGGAAACCTGTCTCCAAACAAGTTCGATAAGTTTTGGGTTGCTTCCTCAACAAGGTTGTCTCCTTGTTGCTGCTTCTTAATATTTCTGCTGCATTCCCGGTTATCCTAGCGGCATTTGTAGTTGTGGCATTAGCTGTTCATCTTTACAGCAGAAATCTGAATCTTGACGTGAGGCCATCTGCAGAGAAATTCAGACGACACTTTCCTCCTCTTTCTACCATCACGTTTTTTAGGACTTAACTGCGTATCTGTAGAAGTGAGAGAACACATAGTTAGATACTGGAGAAGTGTCTCTATCAACATGCTTGGCTTCATCCAGGATAAGAACCAGTGTTGTTTGAGGAGCAAATGAAAATAAAAATAGAATGCAGGAACGTAAAAGAATTTTCCCTTTCTGAATGATTTGATGAACTTATTTTTTATCAATGGAAACTTGAATGGTAAAATTAACTGAAAATCCATGGTTTAGGATGGTCCAGTCTACCCAGAAGGCTGTTTTGTTCTATTACAGTTACGTGTTTGGTCTCTCTTCTATGTTTGCCAGCCAGACTGAAGAGTTATCCTCTTTCTACCGCTGGTCTACATCATACAACAGTGTTGGTGGAAACATACAGACTTTGGTAGGCTTTAAACTCCATCTTCAGAAGAAGCATTTCCAGACACAAAAAGTTTAACACAAAGGCAGATCTGCGACTTGGAGCAAGCAGGAGATAGCAAGAGATTTGTCATACACTGAGCATGATGGTTTATTTAGCTGTTTAGCGTCATGGTTGGATTCATTGATCTTTAGCTAGATACATCACAGATAAAATGACAAGTGGTATACAACAATGCTGAAAAAGATAAATATAATTTATTATCTTCAGGAAGATCTCTGCGAGAGCTAGTTTCACAAATATTCACTTATCAGGGTGCTAGATTTGATCACTGTCATAAAGGAATTAGTTCAGGCATGACAATATTCCATGTCGAGAGAGAATGGGTAAAGCTGTCTGGCCAGTGCTTTCTTGGAGATGCATACCAAACCGATGTTCCATATGCTCCATGTGACACATTAGCTATGCTGAATTAAAGTACTACAACAACCTTAAATGTACTGAATTGTTGAGGAAACAGCACTGCTTCTCCCTTGGACATTAGGAGAAATTTCTTTACTGAAAGAGTGGTCGGGCCTTGGAACAGGCCGCCCAGGGAAGTGGTGGAGTCACCATCCCTGGAGGTATCTAAAAGACGTGTAGATGAGGCCCTTGGGGACATGGTTTAGTGGGCATGGGGGTGTTGGGTTGACGGTTGGACACGATGATCTTAGAGGTCTTTTCCAACCTTAATGATTCTATGATTCTATGATTCTATGATTTTCGCCATTAAGAGATAAAGATCAGTAGCTTAAGTGAAACGGTATATCTGTGGCAAGTGATAGATTTATTTGTCAGCATATAAATATGGCGTTCAAATTCTTTCCGAAGTTTGGGTTTTTGAGCAGCAGCAGCATCAACAGAGACCTGGGTGCTCTAACCCCGCGTGGTGAGCAGCTGGATCGCACGGTCCCACCTCCAGCAACGTTAGCTGCTAGGACACCTTCCCCGGCCATGGCAGGGCTCCAGCTGTGACATCGGGTAAGGTGGCAGCAGCGGCTCCCGTTCCCCTGCCCAGATGTGCTCCCCGGCCCGCGGTACCTGCAGGGTGAGACCTCTCGGGGCGCAGGACGCTCCGCAGCTGGGGACGGGAGCCCAGCCGCCTCTCGGAGCAGGTTTCCCAGCCGGCACAGCTGCTCCGCTTCTGCCCTCCACCAGCGGAGACCTCCCGCGGCATCCGCTGCCGTGCCGGCATCGTTGCGCTCTGCACCACCGGTCTGCAGCTCTCGCGGCGGGAGCAGGGAATTAAATTTAGCAACTCAATAGCGGAAGTGTTTCCCTTTCTCCAAACAGTCCCAATACTGGGATTTACCTTGCCTGCTGCATTAGATGGCACAGTGCTTGTAGCACGCCCTTTGCAGGACTGTCCTCGTTACCCGACGTACCCAGATTAACGCCAGCTCAGGCAGGATCAGTTCAGGTCTGGACCAAATATTGGAGCAGCTGATGAAATCACAGGCAGATCCTTGGCTCCTGGTCTGGAAAGCATAGGATGGGCGGCACTTTCCTAGCTGGAAACGTCGGTACAAATGAGCAGACCTGTGTTGCACGTTGCTCATCACGTGCTGCACGCACGCCTGTGGCCTCTGCTTGAGTGACTTTGGAAGCACGCTCGGGGCCAGGCGTGGAAAAAGGCAAAGTTACTCCTCCCCTGATTGAAAAATGGAAAAAAATGCAGCTCCACCAGTGCTAAAATTCTCTGGACTTACTGAAGATATATGGGGAAAGCAGTAATGGCTCTTCTCTGCGGGTGCCACCAGAAAGGAGTGCAATAAAAAGAGTTGCATTGTTCTGACACGACTTGGTTTGGAAGCACTTCATCTGGTAAAAACTTTTCATAAAGTAAGACAGCAGTTACTAACAGCAGAGCTGTCACAAAGCTTGAGAACCTACTACGTGCAAATAAAAAGTGCGCATGACACGGTTTTACAGAGATAAGGCAGGGAGAAGGTAAAAACACAGAGAATTTGTAGATAGTCTAATGTTGATGAGCCAATTTTCCATTTTTAGAGAGCTCACTAGTATCTACGGATTAGAACAAAATGCTGGGACAAAAAAGGCAGTAAGTGAGACAGGCAGACAGAAAAAGGAAAAAAGAATTTGTCAGACTACTGAGTACACAAATAAGAGCTCTGGTACTGCAGATATGACAGACATGCAAGAGGTTACTGAAGTCTAATTTCATAAAAACTGGAAGTGTGCTCTAGGTGGGAAATAACAAAAGACATACTTCACATGTAAACAAAAATGCAAGAAATTGAATGCATTTCATCACTTTCCAAGGGTTTGAAGCACCAGGAGGAAGAGAAGAGCTAACAGGTACTGAGGAATTGCAGCCAGAATGAACGGACTCTACCAGCCTAAGAACTTTCATTAATTTCAGTTGTATATGAACTAAATGTGTGGTTAAAAACACACTGCAGAAGTTTTGGGTTTTTTTTGAAACAATGGAACATTAAAAAAGCAGACATTATCTGTTAAAGAATGAGATGAATGAAATGGCTTCATGGCCATACATGCAGTGCAAGGGTAGGAGTACATCCAGTTGATGGAGAGGATAAAGAGGTCCAGGGGAACAGAGAATATTTCAGCAGAAAGCACAGCTGAAAAATCATCTAATGAATCATGACCACAATTTCCTTCCACCTGTGTTAGGACTGAAAAGGGAACACTTCCCACTAACTACGGAGGGACATTTTTGAAGAAATGGATGCCAAATATTCTCCAGTGCTTGATGTATCAGCAGAATTATGGCTTGTGTCTTTGGGGGAAAAAAGAGCTCATGTTCCTTAAATTGGTTATGTAGAAGGGTCTGTGTCAAACATCTTGCTGCTGAGGTGGGTCCCAAGAAAGTGTACCCCATTTCTGTGGGTAGAAAGCGGGGAATTTTGGGCTGCTCCAGGGCCGTTTGCTGCCTCCCGCCCACCCCACCTGTGCACTTGGGTGCCAGGCTGGTGTATTTGAATTATTTCCATCGTTCCCTTCTGCAGGGCCGGGAATGGTGGGTAACACAAACGTGGTGATGGGAAGGGTCTCGCTGCGGGAGAGCACAGCGCAGAGCGGTCGGGGCTTACAGGGGCTCTTGCGGATGGTTTCAGACAAATCTGGTGGTGCTTGAAAGTGCCTGCGCCCTGGAAGCCCTGTGCTTGCATTTAACGTAATTAAAATTGGAGGACCCTCTGTGGAGCCAATCCATCGTTGCTGTGACACGATGACTTTGGGCCCGGGTAATCCACCGGTTTACCACATTTTCAGAGTTCATGAATGACAATCTCTGTCTCTGTCACTCCCCTGCGACAGCGATCAAATCCCACCACCGCTTCTGCACCTCTGCCCTAAGTCGTGCCCCTCGGTGGTCATCTCCAACACCCCCTCTCCTCCCCAGCTTGTGTCCACTCCTCTCCCACCCGCCCGTCCTCCTTCCTTCTCCCCGCTCCCATGTCCCACTGGGTTGCCACCCTCCCACCTCCACATCCACCATCTCTGCTAACCTTCTGCTTTCCTTCTTGCATGACCACACTCCCCAGAGGACACTTATTTCTCTTGCACAGAGGGGGAAGGAAAGATGCACAAGCTGTTCCTGCTCCCCTTTTTCTTTTCTTTCTCCCATCCCAGTAGACAAGGCAGATGATCCAGTGTTTTCTATATTGCATGGGTTTGTTCTGATTTTGTCAGGGAGCTGGTAGAAGAGCCACAAGGATGGTCATTCCTGCACCACTGTAAGGAGCAGACCAAAACAGTTGCTGGTTTTAGCCCTTTAAATATTTCTGCCTGGCAGGTCAGAAAACAAGAGTACTGAAAAGACAGAATTCTCCCCAGTTATGGCTGCAAAGTAGCTTATTGCCCGACATCGACAGTATTTTCTGTTTTTACCCTTTTTTAGATGTTTATAATTGACATTTATCAGCTAAATATAATTGAATGTGCAACTTATGGGTTTATCTCTTGTTTTCATTGCATTCTTTAAAACATTTTTAATTACAAGAATGTAATTATATATCTCTTTTAATGGAGATCCTAGAAAGAGAAACCATTATTTCAAAGATTTTGTCTACTGAGAAATAATGAAATAGATGGGGTGGCAGATATCTGTCCATCCCATCCCTCTGAGACCAGCCGTACTTTTTTCATGTCTTTTTTGTTGAAAAAAACCTGCATGAAATAGAATTGTAAAATATTAAGAAGAGATATCAGGGATGTGGTAATAATGCTGCACCCCTGCCCCGTGGTCTTTCATGGTACACGAGCCTTTGTTGAAGGCTCTGGATGGTGGCTCAGAACATATTTGCTAAATATCTGGCTCTACAACAGTCTTCCCATTTGTCCTTGGGCCAGTCACTAAGGGTATTGTTATTAAATGTGAAAGGATTCAAAATCACTTCAATTATTTAAAAAAACTTAATCACTTGTCTCTCTGTGATTCATTTCCATGTTTTCTCCTATCTTTTACCTTGTGCATTTAAGGTTTGTCATGACAGGTGCTGTCTCTTACTATATGTTTGTAGAATATGAAGGATAATGGGAAATTGCCTGGGTGGAACTCATGACATATTGCTAAACTAGAAATAACAAATGAGTTTTAGTAATTATAGTAGATGGCAGAGCGCACCCAATTTTCACGTATTGTCTGAAGAACTGTATTTGTTGTTGAAAGCATACCTCAATTCCTGAGCTCCTTTTCTGATATTTCACTTTCCAACACTATTCAGCTTGGAATCTTCCTTCGATATTTACCTTTGCCCATTTATTGAGTCGGGTCTATATTTTCACTCTTTGTTCTCTCTCTCTTGCATTCTCACTGTTATCATGCATAAAGTGCTTAGGAAAGTTCTCTTGTTCTTTTTTGTGGATGAAACATGGACTGAATTTATGGTGGCAAGCTGATTCCTGTTGACCTGTTGGTTAGATCTGCAGGAGCAAGCACAACCCCTATAATATATCTCCGAAGACTGTGCAGCTCCAAGGCCACGGTCATGTTATGTGTTGTATCCATACTTTCTTCACCCGTCTCTGCCAGAAATGCAGGGGACTGACTGGGCACTGAGCAACTGCTGGAAAGGACATGGTGGATGGCAAGCTGGACACAAGTACAACTTTGCAGCAGTGAAGGCAAACAGTGACCTGGATTCCATCAGCAGGAGTATAACCAGCAGAATAGGGATGTGATTATCCCATTCCACTTGGCACTTCTTAGGCTGTACCTTGGAAAACTGTCTTGATTCCTTTGGTTCAAGAGAGAAGGGCCGCCAGATCCAGAGGAACATGTTTGCTGTGTTTGAGAACTTGATGTATGGAGACAGGTTGGAGGAACTGGGTTTGCTCAGCTTGGAGAAGAGAAGGCTCAGGGGGATCTAATCACAGTCTTCTAATTCCTTAAAGGCAGTTAGGGAGACTAAGTTATCCTCACTTCACAAGGATGTACAGTGCCAAGACAAGAGACAATGGGCACAAGTTGCTTGAGGTAAAATTATGCCTGGATATTAAAATTATTTTTCACCATGAGAATACTCAAACGTTAGAATATTTTACCCAACAAAGTATTGGAATCTCACCTGATTGATAGATATATCGAAGTCTTGACTCGATGGGACCCTGGATAACCTAATGCAAGGCCCTGCTCTTAATGAAAGGTTGGACCAGATGAACTACAGAGATTTTTCTAACCTGGAATTTTCTATGATTCTGTGATTCTATATTTCCTTTATTCTGTAAATACATCCATATTTTATGCCTAAATAGAGCTATGATTTTTCCAATATACTGGCATTACATACATACTACTATATAATGCACTTTCCTTGAAGGAATTATTGAATTAAGATTTTTTTCTATAAAGAATTAATGTCATAGCACCTATGCTTTTTTTATGGAAGCTGTAAAGCTAAACAGCCAGTATGCTGTGCTGACTCTTTTGTATGACCAGGCCGATTATCTCCCTGCTTTGCACAGAGGTGTACTCTCCAGTCATCCGTGTTGCACCTACGTCATCTGTGTCCCAATCTCTGCCTGGCGGTGAATTAATGGCACTTCACTGGTGAAGAATGGCACTTATTCCAGCACGGATATCATCTCCAGCAGACATTGTCCAACTCTCCAAGGCCACCTCAGCAGTCTTGTTTCTTCCTCTACCCTTTCTCCCCATCCCTCCACTCAAGTCAAAAGTAGGGTGTGTGCATGAAAGTGGGGTATGATAGGAAAGCTCTTGCTCCATGGTATGTCAATATGCAGTATGGATGCAAGCTCTACCCCTAAAGAAGGAAGTGTATGTTCAGGCTGGTCTGTGTCCCTGTACCTTTGAGGTGCTCTCTAAGGTAGTATAGCCTGAATCTACATATGAATATGGAGAAAATATTTGGATCAGCAGCATACTCTTCATGATTGTAAGAGCAGATGAAATAAAAAAAGAGAAGGTTTTGGACAACATTAATACAGTAGATGTTAGGGCAACACGTTGTCATATCAGGCAAAGAAAATACTGCTGAGGGTTTATGCATAAGAAAGTTTTGAAACAATGGTGGAGCGCATTACTCTGTTTCGTGTCAGATAACACCACTGCAATGGAAAAATATGTCAAGACTGAATGTCATACCTTTGGGTAGCCTTGTGCGTTTCTGACATGGAATCCGTTATACCAACCTGAAAAAAGGAACACTTCTTTAAAGCCTTCTGAAGTGCCCTGTTCTAATATATGCATATTCCAGGTATTTATGTTATAGCACACCAACATCATCAGCCATGACTAATATATTCTTTACACTGAGAAAAGCTTTACTAAGTACAGGCCTGGATAGCAAAGTGTTCCTGGAGTGAAGACATTTGAAAGACATTTTAATTCGGTGGCACCATGCAGAGGGCATTAATCTTTCTCGTGCTTTCCTCTATTGTAACAAAGAAAAAGATTTTTAATGTGCAAACCTCGTTAAATCAATCATCCTTGGGAATTTAGATGCACAGTGTGATAAAGGCAACAACTTTCAATACCTAGAGGCAATTTTTTCCATATGTTTTGGATGTAGGGGTTTAGGAAAAACAAGAATTTTAATGAATTTTTGGTCCCATTTAAAACATGAAATTTTAATTTAAAGATGCCCTACTCTAGGACAAATAATATAAATAAAGTTCACAATTAATACAATGGAATATCAACCTGTGTTGTGCAAACTTTTTGGTGCTTTTGGTGCAAAATCAGGATGGTTTTGGATAGAATGGTCTAAGTTATTGATTATCTAGTGCTGCAACAATATGATACAAACCCATGCCAAATACTGGAAGAAAACATTGGTTTTTAGACATCCTTGAATTTATTGAAAATTTAAGCAAGTCTTTGAGCTATTGTGTTTCTTCTGTCCTGAGATTTAGCAAGGCATCTTTATTTAATAACAAATTTATACAGTCTAAACTGTTTGCAAACCTGGGATTGGGTTCTTTATTTGGAGAAAGTAGAAGTGTAATACCATTTGAAAAAGTCAATGATTATGTCGTTCTGCATCACAAAGAGATGGCTGACTATGACTAATCCTCAGGCATTTGTCAAGCCTAGGCTTCCCATGGGAGAAGATTTTTTCGAAGTGCCATAGCCTTTAGAGCAAACTAGGACATTTGATGTATTTCCACATGGATAACAGCATTACATGACATCTAAGTAAACTTACATTATCTATTAATTGACAGCTTAGATCTGCCTGGCTCAAGGGGAACAGACAACTGTGCGAAGGCTGAGGTAAGGTTAGAGGACAAAATGTCAATTGTCACTGGGTTATATCTCATGAGACAACTAGCAGTCCAGCTTGTAACCTGGATTTAGGCTTATATCATGATCCTTTCCCATTCCCTCCCTCTGAAAAACATATTTTTTTGTGAATAGTAAAGACCATGCACACGCGAACAAGATGATCTTTTTTTTTTTTTCTTTAATTGTGTGGCTAATATGGTATAATTTCAGAAGATTTTAAGAGATGCTTAATGTATTTGCATAATCAGGTCCCTTTAGACTATTTCGCAGCTCTGAACAATTATGCACTCCACTATATAATAGAGAAGAGGCTCAGGAAGCCCTGTGTCTCTCTGCTGTCTGTTTCTCCCTGAGACAAAGCACCACAGTTACAATGCATGAAAAAAGAAAAAAGAAAAAAGAAAAAAAAAGAAAAAAATAGACTAATAAACTGTTTACACCCAATTTAAAATGCCTTAACTAGGCTCGGTGAACTACTGAGTAGAGATTTTTTTGAGAAAACTTTACCATTTTAGGCAATGCTTCTGTATGAAGTTAAAAGATAAACTTTGTATAACCTTTATCTTCATCACCTTCTGCATCTGTTTATCAAGGACTGTCTTAAGGGAGTGGCCAGTGTCAGAGCATGAAATACACTCTTCTTACAGGGCGCTCACTTTTGTGCAGCCTTGAAGATGACAAAAAGAATTGGATGAGAAGGCAGATAAAAAAAATCCCATGGCATTAGAATCCCTTTTAAAAAATAAAAGTTGCTCCCCCGACCTCACTCGGTCTTTGGGTCTGACTAGGTTGTCTCCTTCACCTGGGATTGAAGGTGGAACCTGTCCACTCCTGCTCTCACAGGACCACAAGCTCACACATCTATGGGAAAGAGCAGGGATTCTCAAATTCTAAGCTCAAGCGATGTCTCCAGGTCGTCTCCAGCCTGGCCACCTCCTGAGGCCATGCAAACCCCTGGCGAGGAGCCCTAGGCTATTTAGACTACCTGTCCTCCACACTGGGTGAGCAAATGCAGCATTCGTCATCCTTCATCTAGTAGAAGAAGGTGCATCGCCTGCTTGGTGAGAAAGACTGGACAACATTGGAATAGTGCAGCTGAATGCAGCTCTGAAAAAACACCTACTGAGAAATTTGCCACCAAAAGCCTGGTGACACCAGGTCATCCTCTTGCTTCAGGTCCAATAGCAAAGATGACCTGTGATGATGAAGCCCTTCGTGAAAGCATTAAGACTTTCTGCATGCACAGCGATGGCGTGTAGGACTACGGACGTGGGCAGCATCTATGAAACAGCTGATGTGTTTACTGTTCAGACCCAAACTCTCCTTCTGGCTAATCACTTGTGGTCCTTTCTGTCTTTATGAAAATGATACTTAGACCAAGCCTAAAAAGAAAGTAGTCTCACAGTCTCTTTAACTGTTAGATTTATTATTACTTATTAACTGAAAAGCAATAGGTATGATTAATTGTATTAAACTGAAGATACTGTTACTTCCTTAAATACATTTTATGAAACTTTTTTGACCAAATCAATAACAAATTTCGTTATCTTCACCAGTACTTCAGCTGGTAGCAGCAGGACTGCAAATAATGGTAAATATTCCAAGCTTTTCATAATGCACTGTACTTTGGGCTGATTATGTTTTGTGGCTCAGTTATTAAGCGTTGTAATGTTTAGCTTGGCTCTGGTGTGAGCTCTGTACCAGTTTTGTTATCGGAGGTATTGTAAATACAGTCTTTTTTCTCACATGATTTCTTTCATTGTGTATGTTTTACAGACTCGGAAATGCAGTATTGCAAAATGTCTAGGAGTTCATATTCATTAAACAAGACAATAGCAAACCAAATATGCAGAATTTCTGACAATTCTGTCACACTGCAAACCACAGAGGAGTTCCTTAACAGCAAAAGACAGGTAAAGAACAACAGAAAATAATTAATATAATGAGGAGGTATGATGAAAACAAAGGCCTCGTTAGTGAAACAAGGGCTGAGAAGACTACTGTAAAATAGATAAAAACAAGCTATCACATACTAAAAGGGCTTTAAGGACAGCCTTGGTCACTATTTTTGAATGTATCTAATAAATAATTTAGTTATCACTTACAAATGCATTCTTGGAAAATGCGTCGGGTGTAAATTAAGTTTTCTGAATGCATTTTGTAGCCACTAACGCTTGGACCTTAACTTATTCTAACGTTAAAAATAAGCCTAAAACGGTCAGAAAGAAAGGATGCCGCCGTTTGAAACCGACTGCCTGTCCCCAGTGGTGGATGCAGACAGGCTGTGACCCCCAAAGAGCTAGCGGGGTACGGGGGGTGCCACGGGCACACAACCCCTCCGCAGCCACACAACACAAGCCAGCACCACTCCTCAGCGGGAAAAGAAAGAGAAAAGAAAGGGAGGGAGTCCTGTAAATGTTATTTTCCCCCCACACACGTGTACCCAGCAATATCTTGAACTGTCTCTGCTGCAATTTCCTGGCTGCTCTGTATGTCAGCTGTTTTCCAAACTCGAGAAGCGGGCGCAGGACACACACACACACACTCACACACGTATATCCTCCCTTTTGTGTTACCTCACTGTCGTATTAGAGATCTTTAGTGCAACTTTTGAAGATAAAATACTGTCATACAGAAATAAAAGCAGTAAGAAGGGGCAGACTGCAAGTTCACCACTCAGGTGCAGTAATCTGAAGATCCTTTCATTAAATCTTCCATTTTGCCAGAATTTACAGGCAATTCTAAGCCTGAATTTCAGCACACGTTAGCTTGGGGAAGCTATTCCTTTAATAACTGTGCACTGACATGCATGTTTTTTTACCAAGCCGAACTATAATGTCTTGCAGACATGTAGGCAAAACAGTGGATTTTTTAGGATCTGAGAAAGTACAAGTTGTAAACACGGAGCAGTAAAAATGCCTTCTTCTCTGTTTCCCATTGGCTGTTTGTCAATTTGTTTCCTTCCCACACTCTCCCAGCACTTGGTGTATCCCTCCTTAAGCCAGCGATCCTAGGATGCACGAGGTCTGGACATTTCGCTCAGCCGCTCTCGTGCTGCAGCACAAACGAAGAGAAATACGGAATGCTAACTAGAAAACAAATCTGCTATACACTGCCATATACTATAGCATACAAGCATTGGTTCGAGATTTATCACTCTAGGGAAAATGATAAATCAACCTTACAACAAGCACTACAGAGGTAACAATTAAAGATGTGGTTTTCTTCTGAAGAGAAATGCTGGTTTGGGGCACACATTTGTTTCCCTTTAAATCGTAATCTTTAATCACACTAACTTCGCAGACAGCCTGTATAAGCTACACAACTTACTGCAGATATTCAATATTGACTTTCCCATTTGTCCTTTTCCCATGGGGAAAAACTGATGTGGAGTTTGCCCTGTCTGCTGCCAAGTTATCTTATTCGTTACAGAAATATGAAAAACCATCTTGAAAACACTGAGTCACCAAGCTCAATATTTCTCTATAATCTTCCTGGGCTGTGGTCTTGTGGGAGCAAATATTATCCCTCATGTGGAGGTCCCCAGGGAAAGGTGTAGGTGAGCATGACACGGTCTGCGTGACGGTAGAGGAGATGTGCACATACTCTCCTTCCTTTTCAGAAGTCTCGTCCACAAAGGAGTTTTGGCAGAAAAGTGTGAAAATCCAGCATTTCAGCTGCACCATGCATCGTCCTCTCTCTGGCTGTGAAGCTATGGACAGATACAGAGATTATCTCCAGCTGGCAGTGGTTATTGACCTAGCCTGAACAGGCTCAGCTCAGCTACCATGTAAGTACCATGAGGTTTCATCCTTTGAAGAGAGTTTAGGTCGACAGTGAAAAAAACAAAGCTGTCTCCCGTATTACCCATTTGAGGTGGTTTGCTTTTCAGCACATGATACTTACCAAGACTGGTGTGATTGCCCTGTTGTGTAAGAACGTTTTTGGTGGGTCCCTCAAGTTTCTAAGCTCTGCCAAGACACCACCAGCAAGGTTTACATTATGAACATTGATTGTCTGAGCTAATGCCTTTCTGCTTCACTGAGGCAGTTTACACCTCTCAGGTGTACTGTTTCTGGCTTTCTGCTATTTCTTGGTTATAAATACTCCTCAGTAAGGCCCTTCAAATATGGAAGTTCTGAAGAACATGATGGAACCATCACAAAAGCCACAGCTTCTCCCCTGACACACCCCTGCCCACCCAGCCACTAGCAGGGTCTATAAGAGATTTGTACATACGTTAAACTATGCCACCAGTTTGCAAAGCCTGTAAAAAAATTCCTGCCTTTTGCTGTCTGTTGAGTCTGGGTGGTAAAGATCATTTTGGGCGAAATTCAGCCGTCAGCCAGCAGTTACCCAGGCTTGGTTTTTAGGTTTACGTGTGTAGCGTGAAGGTAATGTGAGGTGCCTGAAGCAGAGATGGAGAGACACCGCACAGACACCTTCCCCTCGGCTCCGTAAATTCATTTATCTGGTTAGACTTGCACTCAAAAGCAAGGACTGATTTTATGTGTGTGTGCACTTCTGCTTATCAGCATCGTAAAAGTTCACAATCCGGCAAGGCTGGTAATGATTAAAGCAGTCTGAAGCACGGCAGCCTGTTTGATAGGCTTTGACACCCAGGGCTCGTGCTGTACTCCTTACTCCTTACATGCAAGCTTCCCATTCTAAGTCGTATTTTCTTCAAGTTAGTGGGAAACAAGCAAGGAATGCAGGTCATTGTGGAACATCAAAAGGCCACTGCTCTCCCCAGGGGTGAAGAGAAAAAGCAAAAAACAAAAAATCACGTTTTTTTCCAGAAGCTTTCAAGAAAAACAAAAGCTGCAGCTCTATTTTACAAAACACACTTAAACAACCTAACACTGAATTATTCATGCCTGTTCTGAAACACAAGCTTTATAACCCTGAATTAATTGCCCTTGGTGGTGAGTATATCTAGTCTCATTGTAAATACTTTGCCAATTGAAATACAAACATGTTCTGCACAAAAAAAGATGTTAACACAAACAGTGTCATAAGCTTAATAATATTGTCACCTCCTTCTTCCTAACCACTTTGGACCAAGTTTTACTTTTGAAGCCGATAAACTGACTGGATTTTCACTAATGTAGCTCAGACTGGAGTTTTTCCCACTGATCACATTTTTTGGGGGAGATCACTGGTTCTGCCAGCTTGTAGACACGATCTGATTTTCCATTTGTCTTATCAAACTCCCTCTGCTGGGATTCTTCTGTGGGTAATCATCTTTTTGTAGGATTTTAAGACGGGAAATTCCCCCGTTCGAGTCCTGTTGCTAGCCAGAAAGCCACCCAACATCTGTGACAAGGTAACTCTTCTTGGAACACGTTCCTGAAATCAGCATCGCCCCTGGAAATGAGGTGCCCATAGAAGCTTCCCTCTCAAGTTGGTGTGATGTATAAAAAAAAAAAACCAAAATGAAAAATAGATTGGGGCTTTTCTGAAAAGCAAAACCCTGTTTCTTGCAGTAACAGAAAAGAAGTCTTTTGCAATGAAGTTTTTCTTTTGCCTGTGTTCTTGGGCAGGCACAAAATGCTTTCTATGTTGATGCCTAAGTCTCAAGTGCATTTGTCGTAAATACATGGAAACCTCTGCAACTGATTGCAGAGATTAGGCGATTATATTTTAAACCAAATCCTGGTGTTCAGTGTTGCCAGCTAGTGAAGGAAAGTCCCTCATAAGAAATAGAAAATACTTGCTTAAAAAAAAAAAACCCTGTGCCCTGTTTCTTTTAACTGGGCTTTTGAGAGACAGACACAAAATAAAATTTCATCTCTCCACAGAAGTCAGTGTAAGTGACATTTAGCTAATGGTCTGAATCCTCAGCTGCATTGAGCTCCTGCTCAGCACTTTTGATGTGGGCGGTGGGAGGAGAAGGGCGACTCATTCATTTCCAGGCTCCTCTGATCCCATGGCTGTCATTTAAGCTTCAGGGTCCTGCTGGCATCAACAATCACGTTAGGCGATCATCCCTGGCACTCCGCTGTTTGCTCCAGTCTTATCCCGGGCGGAGGGGAGGGAAGGAAATATCAGAGAGCCGGAGCCAGCTGAGGGCCACCAAAGGCTTTCTCTGCTGGAGAGGGACCTTCAGCTGCCCCATCAGCTCCGGTCAGGACAGGGACCTTGTACTTGAAATGTTTGACAGGCCTGTGTTAAGGCTCTGCTCTGTGGCTTAACACCGGGATTTCAGTGGCGAAGGGGAAATGAGGGTCGGGGGGTGGCTGCTGCCCTCCTCCGTCGGTCGGGGCCGTGGAGGCACGGCTCTGCTCGCTCTTGGCTCTTCCTTCCTTGCAATCCCCTGGAGCAGCCTCCGTGCCTGAACGTTTGCCCTTCTGTATCTAAAATAACTGTAGGTCCAGTCTTGACCGTTGCTCCAGATTTTTAGCGTTTCCCACGGCTGAAACCTGGAGAGGGAAGGAACGGCGTGGCCCCGAGCCGATCCGGACATCTGCACACCCAGAGGCACCCCTCGCTCGCGTCCCACCTCGCCGCTGTACCTGCCCTCTCTGTCTCGAACTCCTTCCTTCTGTCTGCAGTAGCTCGGATCCGACCTGGAGGTTCCTGTCAGGTTTGGGCAAGGTTAACGAAAATAAATGATGTTAGTGTGTGATGAAGCTTCAACTGACTTTAATGGGAGGCTCACGCAGAGTTTTTATGGTCTCACCCCAGATGCCTACCTGGAAAGCCTTTGGAGGGGGTGGAAGCTGAGGGCAGATGAGCATCCTAATCCGGTTGTGTGATTTGGAAACTATGGCTTTAAGCCAGTTTACAGTGATTTATAGTCTTAGTTTGGTGATGTGCTGACCGCTTTTCTTCCCTCTGTGGAGAGGGCAAAGCACCTTCCGCATGCACTTAGCTCACCGGCAGCCCAGGTCACCCGGTGAGCATCACGGTTATCCAAAAACTGGGGGGCATGGAGGAATGTGCCACTCCTCGCAGGGAGGCAAAGGCATGCCTTCCTTTTCTTTTCTGGTCTTTTTTTTTTTTTCCTGAGCTGTGACATACCATATCCTGCGTGGCAGGTGGCATGACACAGATGAGAAGCCAGAGTGAGAAATGGCTTTCCTTTCACTCTGAGGCGTGACATATGCTGGGAGATGCTGCAAACCTTATTAAGGCTCTTATTATTGTGCTACCTAATGGCTGGTGTATATATAAAATATTATTGTGTTTTACAGAGACACCCAAATGTTCAAAAGCAACTAATGGTTTTGGACGTGCAACTGGCAGCTGATTCCCCTGTCTTTAAAAATCAGGTTGCTTCAGAATTTCTCAGAGTCTATGCAGCTAAAATCACTAGTGCTTTTGAAAATGTAAGCTATTTTTTACTAGCTAGGTATTGTGGCTCCTGTACTTTAAAACTAAGGTTCTCATTCCTCAAAAAAAGTACTAGCAATTATCTTACAGTATATTTTCCTGGTAAAGGAAACCCACACTAGCTGTGACAGCCAGGTGGACAGAAAACCATGTAAACTCAGGGCCAGGCAATGATATAGTTAGAGGTCTAAGAGGAAGCAGAAATATAAGGTGGAGCTTGCAGTGTTCATTGAGGTCGGAAAGATACAGCAGTGTGTTGGAGCTGCACACGCAGGGCAGAGTCAAGGCACTAAGAATAAACACCACCGCTGTGTATTTCAGTTGTCGCATGCTATAATTGCAATGATCTAGACGTTATGAAAGAGTGCTACGGCCAGGTTGTTCTTCATATAAAAATATAAATCTTTTCTCTCTCCATACCGATAAACAAAGCCAATGCTTAAGACAAGATACTCCTAATTAAGGCTTTCCATATCCTACACATGTAAGTCATCCTACACGTACAGGCTACGGGAGTGAATAGGGAATGACAGAGGAAGCCATGGCACTCGCACATAATCACACTGCATTATTTTATTTCTGCCATCGCTGCCTCCTCTAACCGTGCAACGAAATCGGTGGCTGAAGTGGTAGAGAAGACAGGCGTAACAAAGCAGAAGCCACGGAACAACCTCATTTTCCTTCTCTCTCGGTGGCCATGCAATTCACCCAGAAGGGGGAGATATCAGCCTGCATGCTGCAGCAGCGAGCACGCAGCCTGTATTTCGGCTCCTGCTCGAAATTTGTCTGACAGGGAGATTTCAACACAAACCATGCAATTTGGTGCTGGAGCACGCTGGACCTCATCTGCTTAAAAAGATGCACAGATATAGTCATCACACTTCATAATTTAATAAACTGCTAAAAAATTGCAGACGTTTTCATTTTAGCAACTTAGGTCCCGCAACTAAACTCACGATGCTACAAAGACATTTGAATTTTTCACTAATATGTCATGAGCACTGCACCCATTGCAAATTAATGAGTCTCTGAATAGCACTGTGCATTTGTCATTTGAATTTATGCTAATGCACTGAGGTCTCCTGATGATGTTGATAGTCCACAGCAGCTGCTCCAACTATAGAATATTACACGCATGTTCCTCTACTTTTTATTCATCTTTCCTTGGATTTTTCTGGTCTATCATTTGGGCTGCAGTCCTGCAGCTGGTTATTGATAGGGCTGCTAATTCTCTTTGACTTCACACTACAGGCTTGACCCCCAACCCTGAGCAGAAGTAATGGACCAGTGTTGAGAGAATTATGTACATCACACAGCAACAACCTCAGACCAGCGGGTCAAAAGGAGTTCATTGAGAACCAATGGTATTTACAAAGAGTGTTGGCATGGTAACCGATAACTTTTTTTTTCCCCCCAAATGAATTATACCAAGTATAATTTATTTCAATAAGTCAGTCTGAGGCTGTGACTGCGCTCACGTAAATTACATATTGCGGTGGATGGCATTTGTTTTTTTCTGCATCTACAAAGAGGTAAAGGCCCGTCGTTTACCCTTCCCACCCAGAAGAGGAGAGTGTGCAACAGCCAGCGTATGGCAGCGACCGCAAGATGCTGGCCAAAGGCGAGATGACAACCTTTCCATCCAGAGTTCAGGCAGCGCCGTTGGGTAATGAAGAACAGTGTCAGACCGAATCCACATGGGGTCCTGTCAAGGAAACAAAGGAAAAATTGGGAGGGAAACTAGTAATAAAAGTTTCAAAATATTTATCCGTGAGCTGTTGTATATTGGAAGTTAGAATATTCCAGAGCCGACTACAGTCTTTACCAACTTTAGCTCTAAACATGACAATTATAGTGCTGCTAATATACCCAGGAAACAATTATTTGAGCTGCCTAATCATTTTCAAATGACTCAGAAAAATCAAGCACAGAGATGAAATAAGGAGCACAGAAACAGAAAATGCAGCTTGTTAAGAGTCGCTCCATTTTTTGTATTCTTCCAGGTTTCACAGGGCCAGGGAGGCTTAGTAGTTTAATTTTGAAACATCTGGGAGTAGCGATGCCGTACAATATACTATGGCCTTTTGTTTGCAGCAGGTTCTTTTCGAGGGAACAAAGCTGTGTCACATGAGGGAACTTGACTGAATTATCTGATAAATGTCAAAATTAGACAGATGCATTCTGCCGTCTCTTAAATACTATCAGGAAAGGGTTTTAAAAAATTAACCAGTTCATCTCTAATATCAGAGAGAAGCTCTGGAGCTGAACAATGGCATATACAAAGGGAAAAGAGAGCAGACTGACTCCACCGTCTTAAAGCAGCTCTGAGCAGAACTCCCAGGAGAGCTACTTAATATATATATATATGTCTATATATTCTAGCACCCTTTGCAGGGTTAAAGGGCCACTTCAGAGAAATGCGTTTCAGTAAGAAGCAGCAAATAGCTACTTTCCTATAGCACTGCAGTTTTCCCATCAAGGAGGGTAAAGACATTTTCGCTGTTCTCAAAAAACTTTGAAATGTAAACTTGTTCGATTGATGGCTCCTTCTGGTCCTGGCAGCCTTTTTGATAGCTGGTGCTCTTTCTGGAATACTTGTTAAAAATGTCTCTGTAGCAAAGATGTTGTGGGTTTTTTTTTTCCCCCATGTGATTTTTTTTTTTAAAGTCAGTGCATGGGAGAGCGGAGATAGGCTCTTGTCTTCGATGCAGCAGACTGACAGGTGAACACCTACTCTCGCTGCCCTTGTACATTGTAATACTTTACGAGATTAGACTGCCTGAAAGCTGTTTTTTCAGCCTAAACCTTCAATCCTCTTTGAACACAAGCGCTCGCCGTGACTTCTGCTTGGCAAAACCGGCCATGGCATTGCAGGCTGTGCCGGAGGCTGCGAGTGTGTCGAGGTCGGAGGCAGCTACATGCACCGGCATCATTTAATGCCAGTGCCATTAACTCCTCCCTTCGTGGAGACTGACCAAAATTTGGGACTGGGAGTGATCCCAACCTGAAAGATACTGTCTCGGGTTCTCCCCTCCGTCAGTGCCCATAGGAGCCTAGATTCTGACCCTCACCGGCAAATAAACCCCTATTCTGGTTCGGTGGCTGCCCCTCTGTTTAAGGCAGACCAGCTTTCAAAAGGTCTGCGCTTGCACACTTGCTCGTCAAGCTTGCGCGGCTCTTAGTTTTGGAAACATTTTCCTTCGCACATGTAAATCGTCTCCTGGAGGTTGTCACATATGCTTGTTTCTCATCTCTCATGCTACCTCCTCTGACCCTGCTAATTCCATCATTGCAGAGTAATTGTAAAAGAAATCTTCCCGGTTGAAATAACAAGCAGTGTCACGGGAGTTTTCTGGAGTAATATCTTGATGCTAACCACTGTTCACAGATCTGGGGAGGATTAAACTTGCTCCGTGTGAAGAATTTTATACATAGATGTAATAAAAAATAATGTAGCTTCCAGAAATACATAATCTGAGGCAGACAGTCAGCTTTTTCCACTCCACTTTTCCTTTCACTGCACTCTGCGTAGCTGTTAACTAGCTATCATCTGTATTAAAGACTATTCTTCTGTGTAATATCTGGGATTGCTTACCACATCAAAACGCAAGAATCTGCAAGTGCCTCCTGGCACGTTTCGTGTCCCTCACTCCCCCTGCACCAGCCTCACCAGCTCCCCTTTCTCATTTCTTCGACAGGACTTCTGCAAACTCTGCCGCTCAGACAGCAGACAGTGAATAATTCAGCACACCGGCATTTGAAGCCGTGGCAGAGCAAGTCGTTGGCGTGATCCACGCGGGCTACGACGTGCTTGTAAAGAAAGGCAGCTCATCCTGATAGTATGCTGTGCTAGCCACGGCTGTTGGTAAATTATACAGCGCTCAGTAGTCTCAAGGCTCAGAGGAGACCGCGCTTCTCAAAAGTGATAAAAACTTTTTTAGGGTCTTGTAGCCTTTTGCTTTAAAAACCCTTGCAGTCATTTTGTATCGGCGTGCTTGTTGCTGTTTTTTAAGTGAGAGAATATTTGGTTTTACTATGGTTCTATTTTAACTAGAACAATGAGTTGTCTGAACATCTTTCTGACATTTCAGATTTCTATAAAGATAGCTTATTCTTTTCCAAATGACTGTCTTAAAAAAAAGTGGATGAGCTTCACATCTTAAAGTTAGAAAACTAGGGGGGAAAGGTTAATTTGAGTCAAAACCTGAGCATCCCAGACCTCAGATTCTCAGTGTCATTGGACACCTGGGGAATTTGGAGTGGGATTCTTAGATAATGTGGGTCAGCCTTGCCCTGTTGATATCAAGGGGCTGATTTATAGGGACGGGTGATCTGGCTCTTTGTGCGATTTCCTTACAGTTCCAGACGGAGACACTGCCTGCGGGTGATTACCATCCCCAAATGCCGAGCTTGCATTTGGTCTCACACCTCAGCATGTACCACAGAAGGCTCGAAAGTATCCTGAAATCAAAGAATCCAAACAGCATAAAAAAAACCCCCATATTAATTATATTACTGCTTGTCCACGTTAGCAAAAAAAACCACTTTCAAAGCCTTATTCAAGGGCACAGTTAAGAGATTTCAGTCGTTGTTTCCAGCTGTCTGGACACAGGGAATACCCGCTATCTATCTAGCATACCACAGGCAGATAGTGTTCAGGGACAAGCTGGGAACAACACTCGGCACCAAGAACGGAGGATATGGGCTGGGGGACGCAGGTGGGAGAATTTCACTGCGATCCTTGCTCCCTGCATCTCTGACAGCTGCTCACAGCTTTTAGCAAAACACCGTCCGCTGAGGAACAAGCCGAGGAGCGAGGTCAAGCACACAGAAGGATTTGAAAGTGTAGATTCATCCTTTTAGTAAAAAATGCATGCTGGAGTTGGCAATTTGAACTGGTTGGGATATGTGTGTGTTATTCCTTCTCCACAGACTGCCAGGCACCTCCCAAAGGCACGGTGATGAATGCCTTCTGGCCTTCTCGGTGTCACGACGTATTTGTGTACCTGTAGGAAATTAAATGCATAGACAGGGAATAGCATTTAAGTATGCATATCCTCAAAGGGAATTGATCCCGAATTTGGCCCTTAGTCCTGAACACTAGAGGAATCCTCAGATGGCAAATTCTGGAGTCGAGATGGTCCTGAACAAAACCTGGTGCGCTAAACACTAGGCATATCTCTGCTCTAAATTAAACATTTTCTCCAAAGCTATTTATTTGATTTTCTATATGCAGCATGTCCAGATGCTGCGTGTGTTTTTGAAAGCAGATTCTTGCTTTTAAATTCCATATGTGGAATGAATGTTTATTAACATATCAAATTGGATAGGATTTTAACTCAGAGGGAGAAATAAGGTTTTCAAGAGGCAATTGTTCAGCACACACTTTTTTGGGGCATTAATCTTCTCCGGACTCACTTTTAGCAGAACTCAATAGCTGCAGTGAAGAGCGGCACCACCAGCAGCCCTTTCCTTCTCCCGGTCCCACAGTGCTGACATTACCCTGTGAATGGTATGCGGGATCAACAGCTCTAATGATTCGAGGGCTGTCCCCCGGGGTTTGTCCTTCCCCCTTCACGATCACTCCCTCGCACGATTCCCATGTGCGGAGGCTCAGAAACCTGCCTGCGTAGCAGGCTGGAAAGCTCGGCACCAAGCAGTCCACCCGCCACAGTAATCAGTCTCTATGTTTTGCTTTATAAGGCAGAGGATTAGCCACATTTACCTTATAGGTCTGTATTTACCTACAGATAAAACGCTGTGATTCTGTTATGTGCTTCTGTGTAGTATAGGTATTTTATACGTGTGTGGGAGTGAATCAAGATTTCTTTTCAAGTACGAGCGCCGCACATTTCATGCTCTTTTTTACCCCATAACCAAGCTTCCAGGTTGCAAAGATTCTGCTTTGCTCAGAGGGACTCGTGGTCAAGCTGAAACGGAAAAAAAAAAAAACCAATCACACCATACTTCTTAGTAAGTTCTCTTGTCTCTTTCAACTAGCCAACATAAAAACCTTTTCTCCTGGCTTGTGCAATCTTTCAAAGTACTAACAAGTGTTCTGCAGTTTCTAAGAGATTCTTTTTTTTCTCTTTCATAGCTCCAGGGTTACCACCCTAGTAGGTGCGGAAAATCTTTGTTCACTTCATTATAAGATACTTTTGTGTACCATCTAACTGGATTCAGCCAGCAAAGGAGAGCAGATATGTCATATGCCGAATGCTTTTTTCCTCGTCCCTGACATCCTAGGATATTGCACACTTTCATGTTCTAATGGAGGTTTCTTTTACCAATGACCAACATTTTCCTCTACTCTCTAACGCTCCTACAAGTTTCTGACCTGTTATAATCTCCCTGCCTGCAGTGCAGTTTCAGCCAGCGTTCCTGTTGAGTACTGAGGAAATTAATATGCTGCCTAGAAAAATCGCCTTCAAATTTAGCAAATCTGTATGCCAGAGGATGTTAACTTGTGTACACTAACATCTCGAGTGCTCTCCATTATATCTGTGTGAGAACTGCAGTGAGAATCAGGAAAAAAGGGCAAATCAATTCACATAATGGATTTCACTGCAGGCTTTCTTGCAAACCTTTGCCCACTGTCACCGAGCAGCACCTTAACCCTGCCAGTGGTAGATGGAGAGAAGCAGCGCTCCAGACCAGTGAAAATGAATCTATATGTTGAAAACATCGCATATACTATTTGTGTGTGATGATGAAAAAATGCCCAAGCACGTTTCAAACACGCATTTACTCAGTAACGTATTCTTATTACCCAGTTCTGTATCTGGGCTATTTTCAGAAATTGAAAGCGCTGCTTCTCTTTTAAAGCTGGCCACTTCCTTTTTGACCATCTTCCCACTCTGAACATAAAACAGGTGCATCAGCAATATTTGGCATGGTCATAGCAAAAGGAGTTCTGTCTTTAATACTCGGCATTTCGTGTAGTTTGCCTTATCTCAGTCATCAGCACTGATTCAAAGCTATTGAGTATCACAGCACTGACGGCAAGCCAAGTTCGACAAGAGTCGGCTGGGGTTACAGCTGTGGGAGGACCTGCGGGAGGAGGTAATAGCTGCCTCTGGGAGCCAAGAGATGCCAATTATAACACTTCCTTCATATTTCTCATTTGCTAAAACTCAGTTTTCTTTGTTCTTTTATGAAAGGTGGCTGGACTGATTAAGATTTCCAGATGCAAACAGACAACTCATCTGACATCACTGGCAAGGAAAATAAAACGGAACCTACTTCATAGTGAAAAGACTAATACAAATGTATTTGGCAGAGTTATAAACAGTTGAAAACAAGGTCTTACACTGCAGAGGCTCAGGAAACTTAGCTGTAGGCTGTGCTGCTACCTGCGGCAAATGAGGCATCCGACAGGCAGCTGCCTGTTAAAGGAATCAGACGATACGGTCCTCTGCAAATTATTTTTTGAAATGCTGAGGTATCCGTGCTTTACATTGTATGGGAGAACAAACGCAAGTAAAAGGTGATGTTAGAAAACATAATCTTTCAAATGTTACTGTAAAATAAAACTCCTGCCCAATTTCAGGTCAGAGCAAGCTGAAAGAGGAACTGTCATGAACCAAACTTTTGAAAAAGATACTAGTCCCCAGGCTCCTGAGGGTCTAGGGTAAAGAATCCCAGACCGGTGACGTTGCAGTGTCATGGGCCGTAAGCAAAGCAGAATAATTTGTGATGAAGTATAAAAGTCCAGAACTGGTGCCTCCTTCCCTGTCACACACTGAATGTTCACCCCAGCAATAACCTCTCCGTTTTCCTCTTTTTTCCTCTTATGGTACCTTTCCCTTCCCTGTTTGCCACCAGGAGAATAAATCTGGCGTGGTGGGTTGTAGTTACACCGCCCTGTTACCTGTGATATGCAAAGTGAGTGTGTTCTGAGCTGAGTAAACACTTCAAAGTTATTTTTTCTTAACAAAACCCCAAACAATAGTTCAAGAATTACAGCTCTTCTGTGTTACCATCATCCTTCACAGACAGCCTCAGAGTAATTCCACACTCATCTTCTTACTTCAAAACTAGAGGTCCTTAACTAGTGTTAAGTTCATACAGCATTAGGAGACAGAGTATGAGGCTTAGGGTATATAATTGCTTAATTGTGATTTTTGGTTCAGTCTGTTTGCCATCGTCTGGTACCTATCTACAGAGAGACATGCAAAAAGGAGATTCCCATAGACTTATGGTCACCTTCAGTGTCCCAGTCCTACGTTGGTGGCATCTCTGTGGAGACGTCTACATTATTCCACACTGCCTTAACCTGCCTCTGACAACTCTTGTCTTTCATAGATACCTGCTTAAAACACAAGCTGCTTTGCTTTAAAATGGTGATTACATTGTCAAGAGAAGGCTATAAATCGAAGGAGGCTTTTTCAGATACATGTTGGCTTGCACAGTGTGCATTCAAACCATCCCGCTCACCACAGTTTTCAATGCAAGATGTTGACCATTGGCTTGGTCCTTCCACACCATTTGTGGAAGAACAATTTCTGTTCTGAAGCTGCCCGGGATACTGCACCTCCAAACCATATACCAATAAATAACAATCCTTCATATTTTTCCAAGCAAGTAGGTAATTCCTACCGCACTTCAGACCGTGGATGAGTTCAGTATGGTGGCCGATCCAAGCCTTTTGGTTTTCCCAGCGTATTTGATGCAGTTGTATCAATAACATTTCTGCCATTTTCCTATTTTAAAGCATAAAGCAAAATGATATTGTAAAAATGAAAGAGGCAGGACTAAATAAGACTTACTCAGGACTAATTTCAACTCCCACATTTATTGATTTTCCCTCTTCATCCTCCCAGCAAGGGTTTTATTTACTTAGAAACAGTTCCTGGAAGATTCCTTTGGCAAGTGAAATGTGGGAACTATCTTGGCGTTGCCAGTACTAATGCTGGTTTGTGTTTTGAATAAGAACTTTTATGAATTTTAGTTCTTTTTATTTTAAAAGCTCCAAATTCAAAAGTCATGTGATAATAGCAATTCTTTTTTATTGTAAACTTAATAGCAATTTTCTATTTGTTTGCAAATTTATTTTCAGGACCAAATGGTTGGATATAAAACCTTAAAAATGTAAAGCTCAAAAATGAATATGCAAGAAAAAGGCCATGAAATACCTGCGTATTTTGTGGAAATAGATAACAAACCATCTAAATATGCTGCCAGGGTGATGGAGAGACATTATCATAATCTGACATCCTTTGGACCCCCAAAAACATAAGTGGGAGAAGGCTCATATTTGTGTGTGTCCCCTGGGAAAATCTTCGTGAGGAATTCACACCTTAGGCATGAAACTAAGTCAAAGAGGATATGCAAATGAGCCAGCTTCTTCAGTTTCAGTACTGATTGAACTATTTATTGAACACTTATGGTCAGAGCCACAAATAACTTACAAATAAGAACTGAAACAATCTCCAGGATGGTCGTCTTGGAGAGGAAAGTGCCAGTAACTGGGCAACTTTTCCATGGGAATTTTACCAGCACGTAGCAAAGACCCCCTCTCTTTTGCATTGCTTTACTGCCTCATCCAGGAGATGAGTGACAGACAGACGCTGGTTTTACTCAGTGTGGGTCAGCAGCAAATTAGGATGGTGCAGGTATTATGCATTAGCGTACCATAGGGCTCTTTCTTTTCAAAATGTTAATGTTATTTCCTTTTGTAACATTAATTGTAATATTAATTGAAGCCACTTGTTGCCTGCATGCCTTCTTGGGCTTAACTCTCTCTTTTTCGTCCACACACACCTTCAAATATGCCCTGCAGAGAGGTTAGTGTCTACATCATGCTGGAAAACAGAATCATTATATATCTTTATCCAATTCAGAGACCCATTTGTGAGAACAGGAACCCCGAGGGGGGATTCACTTAGCTCTCATTTTGCCTTTTTTAAAGCCTAACTGTTTAAATAGTAGACCCTTTCCTAATGTGGCTGCTTTCTCAGCTATCTCATCTTTATACGGCTCTTTTCCCCCCTAGCTTTGATTTGTACATGTGGAATGTTTTTGATCAGATAACACCCACTGGATATGTTGCTGTCTTTGTTCAGGACATTGGTTTTGTAAGCTGCAAAGCTGATAAACACTTATATATGCCTTGTTTCCTTTTCTGCATAAAGATTCTATTGAGACATCAGCACATCTGGGGAAAACATGTTTTTTAATATTATAGTTGTTGTTATTCATTTTAAATTCAGTACTATCATATTTGATGTCTGCATCTTTAAAAAATGCAAAATGATGCCTTCTTGGCAATAATGAATACGAGCCTAACAGAGAAGAAGAAAGGCAACCTGCCTTAAGGTTCCTTTGTTATAAAATTCTTATCTGAAAAAAGGACCTTTGAGGATATTAAAACTTGACTCTCTTTCTGTTAGCCTCATGAAAGATAGAGCTCTTGTTAAACTTGCGTTGCTTTGTTGTCTCCACAGTTCTGATGCCTTACACAGCAGTTTTTCCTTTAAAATAAATCCTTGGGACAGAAGATAAAACAAATGCCATGCTCTAGTGACTGGCATATACCAACTAGAGGCATATTCACATGAGAAAACTGCTTGACAAATATTTCATCTATCTGAGATATTTTCCAGCTGAGTTGCCTTGCTATTCTGTTCCCACCACATTCTCTGCATTGCACAGTGGAAAAGCAAAGACATTTAACTTCTGCACTGGACTGGGAACTTCAGATGCTAAAAAACAGGTCAATATTTTTTTTTTCAAGGTCGTCTTTTTTTCAGTTGGCACTGAATAATGGAAACAAACTTAATATCAGCTCTTTTCTCTGAATACATCTGTATAAAAGGAGCAAATCTGGGAGGGGCTAGCTATATGACTCAAAAGCATACAATAGCTAAAAATTCTCATGAACTAAGACTATTTATATATTTATTATAAAATTATGAAAAGCTCACAATACTAACTTTCTTGTCATTAATACAGGACTCTAACTTGTCTAAATATACAAAAGTACAACTGATAGAAAATAAAGAAACCATTCAGAAAAATCTTGGATTCGAAATCACGAGGAAATTGAAATATTTTTATGGAGGTCAGTTTATTGGAAATCATTGTTGCAATTAGCTGAGCAGATAATTTTTTAGCATAAATTTATAAGGAAAGTTCTTGTCTAGTGCCAGCCATAAGGGCCGTACATCAGTGTGGTGTGTGACATGCGTTCCTTCATCCTTATGCAAAACAAAAAAAAGCTGCTAACTGTATAAGAACACCAAAAATAAATTACTTATTTCAATAAGAATAAGGAAAATTTTAGAACATATTGAGTGGTTCACTCTTCAGAGCAAATACAAAAATAAAACTTAGAAAAATTAATTTCAGTGTACCACATGGATTTAGAAAAATTAGTAATGCACCACTCTCAGAAAAAAGGAGGAAACTGGTGGAAAGTTGTACAACTTGTTCCTGATCCTTCACACAGAAAATAAGGCTAAAACTCCTAATTAACTGGATACAATTAAACAGCATAGGTCACCTTTCAGAAGTTGATCATCTAATAGGCCTGTAGAGCTATTTGCGTTCAGCCATGAAGTTACCAAACAACTGCGCAGCATGCATTTGATAAATTTGAATACAAGTTCGCTTGAAAAATCACTATTTGCGTGCGGAGCAGGAAAAAAGGTTAAATTTGTTGTGTTAATTATTTACCGCAAATTTTTCACTCAGCTCTGGCTATGAGTAAGATGGGAAATGAGTCAAAAGGCACCATATAAGGGAAAAGCTTCAGTAGTCATATGCTGGCTTGCTACCTTTAACACATTGCCCACATCTACTTGGAAATCCCAGGCAAAAACGAGGCTGATTTCAGCCCAATGCGTGCTATGCACGTATTGCAAAGACACGTTGCGTGGTTTTGGCACGGTCTGAAGCTCTGACCCTGGATCAGGTTAACACGATGCGCACTGTCTCAGCATCCCTTGGAGCATGATCATGTTGTAAATTGTCGTTAATTCCCTGCTACAATAAACGGTAGACTTCAGCTTCCAGTGCCGCCAGCTCTTTAATCTTCCTAAGAACAAAAAGTTCATTGAAGACAAATTGAACTGATGGGTACTCACAGTACTCAAACTGGATTAGGCTTGGATTTTTTCTATTCTAGCCAGCCGAGGCAAATTGAGTCTAAAGTTATACAATACCACACCTAACACCAGTGTTCCTGAGCAGGCAGCACCAGTGGTGTCTCAGTTTTAGAGGGTTGCTCCAGTCTGGACTACAATATTCCTACTTATTTGGGAATTTATGAAAGTCAATGGAGTAACGGAGATCTGAGAACACTGTATTAATTTTATATTTTCTTACACCACCATTGCAGGAAAAAGAAAAACCGTAAGGAAAAACTGAGGGGTTTTATTACGTTTTTACATATAGTATCTCTGTGAACATCTAACGCAGGATTTTCAAGAACAGGATCTTAATTTTTGCTCCTAAGTCCCTGTTAGATTCTTAAGTAAATGCCTGATTTTTAACAGTGCTGATCACCCAGCGCGCCAGCCGCGGTCCCACGAGAAAACAGCTTTATAAACAGTGAATCTATCTGAAATGTTATCTAGCTGACTTCCTTCACTTGAGCTCGGTCAGACCTCTACATGAGCATTGCTTTGGAAAATCAGACTGCTTATTTTGGTGCCAAATTTAGGAAAACTTGCCCCACAGTTACGTTTTTACCTGTGCAGCTCCATTCATTACCCTTGGAGAGATGGAAGACATAATGGTAAAAAAAAATAAAAAATGAAAGCCCTTCATTAAGGCAGACAGAAATTTTCAAGAAAAAAACAGATTGAGGTAAGGATCATGATATTTCACCAGACCTCAGTCTAGGCAAAATTCTGAACTTCTGATTGTTAATCTTTTGCTAAAACCTGTCAGTATCTCCTTAATTAAACAGAGCTTTTCTTCAGTAAAACTTTTCGTGTCAGAATTACACAGACTTCTAATTCTGACATTCAAACTACTTCTTGGCGGGTGTTAATGAGGTACCTTAGTTTGTTTTAATGAGGTACAATGCACAGCTTCATTTATACATGAGAAGAGAAACAGGAAGATTTTTGAACAGGTTTTGCTCTGTAATCCAAGCAAAACGTACAGACTCTGCTACTCACCATTAATAGGATGACATAAAGACTTGGCAGCATTTTTCTGCCGAATACCCTAATCTCATGTGGCTACATCTGAAAAGTGGGAAATCATTGTTATCTCATATAGATCCTTACAATGCACCGTATGTATCTCGTGAATGAGCATCAAACTGACCCTGTGGGTGTATGCTGCACATCCTGCCAGTCCATTGATTTTGGGACCACGCTGAAAACAAAAGGCTGGCTTTTTGAGAAAGGGCCATGAACTCACATTTAGGGGTGTAATTTTGCACAAGTCAGAACAGAGGAGAGACAAAACTGTCCTCCAGACAATAGGCTTCAGTATGGGGAATGCTAATTATAATGTTGGAAAGCTTCGGGGTCACGCTCTTTCCACTATTCCATAATTACGCTCCAGGAAGCGCGGCACACAAGAGGTTAACTTCTTTGGTTCGCTTTTTATTATGCTTGGGAATTTGATGCAGATGCAAGGCATAATTCCATAAGAATTATATTGTTGGTTATCATTAATGGCTGCTTGTTATGAAGTGCAATATTCCTACCTTTTAAAATTCAGCAGGATTCTAGACAGGCCTTTCCTCTGTTAGGATCTTGGCCAATAAATTACTCAATAGGGTGCATACAGTGGCTGCAGCAATATAATAGCATCACCCTTGGAAACTGTGTGGAACAGTATTGGTAACCACAGGAGCAAAGGGGCACTTCTTCACAAGGATGTCTTTCACTGGCGCAGACGGTCAACCAGAGGGCAAAACACAATGTTTCAGGCTAGATATAGATTTCAAATGGGGCAGATATTTGGCAGGCGGGAATCATATACATAAAGCTGACTTTGAAAAAATGTCATGCAAAAAAGAAAGATCCACTGTTACCACAGGAATCTGAATACATTATATAGTGCTTTATTAGATGGGTCTCGTTCGGGGAGGAAAAACAAGTTGAACGGACCCAAACTGCAGCCTTTGGGAGCAGAAGGACATCGTTTCCGTGCTGGCTTCTTCTCATTTACCATTTAGTTTCTGCTGGCAGCATTTCCTAGGTGGAGACGATCTTCTTCCTCAATAGTTGGTTAATATCAGATCTCATCCCATTTCAACCTATTTGAGACATTTTAGGTAACTCCATGTATCAGATGTCGCTGGAATTCGCCACACTGCTTTTATGGCTAATCCTATATGCTTCATCTACCTGCCAGGTCACGGGAGAAAAACATTTATTATTTATCATTGGGGCCAGTTCTGTGAAGGAAAGCGAGGGGAGGGGGGTTTCCCCGAGGAGCCCTGTTTCTGGGTGAGCCCTGATGTGCACCGTGAATTTGCTATGAGAGCAAACCAAGTCTTTTGCAGGTTTGAAAACATTCCCCCTCGCACAGACCTATTCTGGAACAGATTTTCCCACGAGGTGTTCTCGTGTTGTAAATATCGCTCCTGTAACATTTAAGAACTTGTTCATCATTATCATATTAAAACAAAGTCTCACCTGAGGCTAGTGCCCTCGGACCATTTCTGAAGTCTCCTTCAAGTAGGCGCATGAAGAAGGGGCATGCGAATGCTCACATCTGGGTGCTTTTTGCTTTCTATACTAAATGACCCCTAACTCTTTGCAGCTGGGTGATAAGACGAGAGGGCTGGCTTCAGAGTGAGTCTGGGGCATGGCTTGAATTAACGTTTCTGGATCTGCAGCAAGACGCCTTAAAGGCTGTCTGCATTAGCTTTGCTATACGACTCATTGCCTGTATATTACCAATTATGTGTATTTCCAAAGATGTCTGACAGTGTCTCAGCTACCATTTCAATATATATCTGCATAGCAGTCCTGAATAACCATGGATAACCTGCACACACCCTTCATGTCCTCCATAGTCTCACTTATAGATGTGTGCCTACGTAATATTTACATCCTTAATACACCTCATTATAGTCAAGGGCAACTTATACGCAGTTAAAAGTAAAATTGCTGCTATCAAAGGAGAAGTGCAGTCACTCCTTAAAAATTGAGAAGATTATCTCTGAAAAGCCTTTTCAAAAACTCTCTACTCTGTTATTAGCACCCTAAGAAAAGATCTCAAGAAAAATGGGATAATTTTCCAAACGTAAAGGACAATATAAAAAGATGTTGTTTATTAAAGTTTTAGACTAAACCAGGTCCGCTATTATTAAGCAACAGCTCATGTTGCATGCTAGAGACTCTACACGCTTTTATGGCACTTCTACATATTAATTGTCCAATTTTATCAAAGTTGGTAATAATTTACTTATTACCAGCATTGGGGTCTGAATAATATTTTCTTTTCCATTAAGTTTCTTTCCCAGGATTTTTTGACAGTTATATCCTCTCATCATTAATGTTACTTCTCCTCACAGACTGAACTGAATATTCACATGAAAGATCAAATCACTGTTATTTTGACTTGTTACTATTTTTTCATCTAGATTGTTAACCCATCATTTTTATGGCATTTTACAGTAGTTGCTACATTTATAGCATACCTGTTAGTCCAATTCATTATACAGACTAACATTCTGGAGAAGAATTTTAAAAGAAAACCTCTTTATGAACTCACACATGTTAATGTGAATCTGTCTCCCATTTCTTCTCCTTTAGTGCTTCCTGATATCTTAAGAGTATTTCCTTACTTTCCGATTTAAATTTTTCTGTTTTTTTTTTTTTTTCCAGTCGTAAAAGAGCTTTGAGAAGTCTTACTGCAGCTAATGCTGGATTTAAGTGTCATGGAGGAAGGGACAGTGATCTTATAACTGAAGTCAAAATTCACGAGACGGGAAAATTAGGCTCTGTTCTTGATGAGCTTTTTCTATGGAGCTCACTCCCATTAACAGAGAGCCTCATAAGCATGAGAGGATGACTACTGATAGTCCTTTTGGAAGGTAAAGTTTTTTTTTCTTTCTTCCCCGCCCCGTATATACAGAGAAACTAAGATATACAGAGTTTATGGGCTTTGGCTGAAGGCTTGACAAATGTTCCTAAAGCAATGCTATTTCTTTTTTGTCTCCTAAAGCATCTCATTCCCAAAGTGCCCAATGTGACCTTGAGACAAACCCATCAGACCTAGTCCGACTCACACTGCCCCAGCAGGAATCGTGTGAAACCTGTGGTTATTACTTGTATCACGTTGGCAACTGGAAGTATTAAGATCATTAGAAACAGCAAGAGGCCAAGGAAGTGTTAAGGATCTAAATAGATGGGAGAGAAAAAGGAAAAGGTCTTTATGCCACTGTTAAAGATGGGAAGCAGCATCAGAGAGAAATTAAATTAGTTCCCAAGAGTACACAGGGAATTTCTGGCAAAGTTGAGAATTTAACTTAGATGTCCTCTTTTTAAGTTCAGTCTGTTGCTCTTTTAAAAGAAGGAAACAAGTAAACCCTACATCTCTTGATTTTTCATACCCGGCTTTCTTATTGGTAAAGTTAATCTAGGATATTTTTCAGATAAGATTGTAAAATTAAATTAACTCATATAATAAATTGAGCTACCCTCATCTGCAGGCTGAACATGAAGACTTAAATTCTGCTATAAATAAGCTGGGATGGGGTTGGGGTGGGGAAAATTAAAGCCTGAATTATAAAATTTTACATAAATTATAAATTTTTTTGGTGTCATGATTGACTTCTACACACGTTGTGCCTAGCACAAAGGGACTCTGGCTTAAGTGTTTCGCAAGTAATAGTAAAGATATTTGTGGTAATGGTGTAGTTTTAAAAAACTAAATAGATTAAGTTTTATCCAGTTATGAGAGTTGAGTGGCCACATGCTCTTAGTCTGGTCCTGCCATAGAAATCAATGGGATTTTGCCTGTGATGCTGAACAGAGCAGAACTGAACCCTGAGTCTTCACACTGAAATATTGCAATTAGTTCTGCAAACGGCGTAATTGTATTGGCCAGATGCTTAATTTTGAAGATTAATCTCAAAAATGCTGATAAACCCAAATGCCAAATTATCATGTGCAGTTGATTCCAACCACAAAATCGTAGGTGCAGATACAACAGGCTCTGTGTATGGCACTTAATCTATAAACGTTTGATTTGGAAAAAAAAATTTTATTTAGCTTTAAAAAAACCAACCTTCCAAGTAATTAAAAAGACCAGTGAAGATTCTAAAAATGTAGCAAATGTAAAAATGCCATAAAAATAATGGGTTAACAGTCCATCCAAAAAAAATAGCAACAAGCCAAATTAACAGTGATTTGATCTACACATGAATATTCAGTTCGGCCTCTGAGGAAAGGTAAGAAACACACTTAATGGAAAGAAATAATGTTTTTCAGAAACCTGCTGCTGATAATTAGTAAATAGTTACCAACTCCAATAAAATATGATTATGATCTTGCATATCCCTGACACAAGATATCATTAAACAATAGACCTAAGTTCCTGCTGAAAGAGGAAGATGCTTTTGTCTGAGCCATCCAAAGCTGCACTGCAATCAAGAAGTTGTCCACATGTCGAGGACCCTCATTCAGAAAAATATCATTATTAATATTAACAAGCCATAACTTGTGCATGTGTGTTTCATTGACACGTTCCATTCAAGCTGTCATTTGTCTTAGCAAAATGCTGTCTGGTCCAAATACCACTAAGGAAACAATTAAAAAGGTAAAAAAAAAAAAGCTTGAGATCTTTGTTCAGCATCCGTACACCTTTCCCCATGGCTCTTTCTCAGGAAAGCTTAGCTGAAATATAACTGAATAAGCCTTGAGGAAGAACTTCAGCGGAGGATTTACGGAGGAGATGCTGATTGTAAAACCCTGCCTTTGGCCTGTGGTTGTGAGGACGGTTATCCTGGCAGATGCTTGATGCTTCTGAGCACCTCAGTTTCTCCCCTACCCTCAGCAACAGGCCATAAGGGCAGTGCTGGAAGTGGTGATGGAAACACCACTTCTGCAGGTCGTGTGCTTCCATGTGCCTAACCTGAGAGCAAGGTGCTTGCACGGGGTCATTTCTGACTGTGGATGTGGAGCTGCTGAGCTCAGAGCAGTCCTTGCTGTGGAGATTGTGCCAGCCCCCAGCAGGCTATGGGAAGCCTTGACTGCATTGCCCAACCCCACACTACCATGAAAAGCCATATTTTCTAGACCATTTATTCTGCAATAACAGTAACCAGAGATATTCCTGTGCAGCTGCAGCACAGGACCCCTCCTCCTTCCAGGTGCAAGTGTTGCTGTGATGAACTGCAAGGATTTCGGGTAGCTGCTGGTCCCTGTGGTGCCAACCACTGCCTGGCATGGCTGTGGCTGCCCGGCACGGATTTTCAGGCAGCTCCCTAAAAATCTGATTTTCCAGCTCCATGGCCCAAAGCTTTTGGCTCTGTTTTTGCCTGCAGCTCCCCCTGTACAGGTATCAGGACCCTCGTAGATGATAGGGAGGACAATATTTACTTTTTAGTCTTATATTGATGCTAAAACAATAGGGAGTTCTTGTTTCAGTAATTACTGTGACTTCCAGGAACTGTAAAACTGACCCCTCCTGTGCAAGGCAGCACTGCCTGCCCGGAGTGATGCTTACCAAGTTATTTATTGTCCTTCTACGAGTCTAAAAATCTGTGGTAAAGTCACGTTTATGGCCTCCCGCTCGCCTCGCGCCACACTTTGCACTTCTGGTCACGGCTCCTTCAAGCTGTGGAGCAACCTACTACAGAGGCCGTAGCTGCAGGGATCGATTACAGCACCATATTTTATTGTTGCTGGACTAAAATCTTCGGGAATGGGAGCTTCAGTGCAGCGCTGCCACTTCCCAACAGACGCCCAGCATGTCCATAAGGTTGTATTTCATGTGCCCTGCCGTCTGCTTTTCCACCACCCAGCATTTTCCTTCCCTTCTCCATGGAGAGTGGAGAAACCTGGAACGACGTTCCAAAACGCAACCTCTGAACATACCCACTCGGAGCAGGATTTGCTCATCGGAGGAAGAGCCGTACCTCCACCCGTTGTAGATTTGCAAACAGCTTTTTCTGCAGCAACATGAGGTTCTGCTGGAGTGGCTTCCTGATTTATTTCCCCATGGGTGCACTAACAGGGGCTCCCTGCCTCCCCCCCCAGCCTCCTGCACCAGTTTTATACAGTCCGGGAACTATCTCTGTGTTTGATTTCCCAGCAGTTGAAGAATATAGCTATTTGAATTGGTTATGTAAAGAAGAAAAAAAATTCGAAAAGATTTTCTTCTGAATTATTCTCCTCCCAGCCCTTAGTGAGAACGGTTTCTTGCACGCCACGCTTCTGAGCTTCACTCCTACAGTCATAATATACATGTTCAGCAGTCCCCGAGCGACGGCTTCAAAAATGTGAGTTCCTGGGTCTGGTGTTGCCTCCGAGGCACAGATAACCTTTGCAACGCTTCCTTCTCTGTCGGCCACGAGTGGGATGCTTGCATGAGTCCATCCAGGAGCTGGGGTTTAACTCGTCGCAGCTGGCGCTCGGCATTGCACGTTGATGCAGAAGGGGTGTTTTGGGGTTCTGGTAGGTCGGCACAAACGAGTTACTCCCTTGTGCAGACCCTGTAAACCCTGCAGCTTGTGTTAATAATCAGACAGAAGTGACAGACACTGCCAGTTTTCTGGTTTGGTGTTCACTGAGCACAAAAGTAAAAAAAATTAGCCCTTGAAAACCAGTAATTATTTCCTTAACAGGATTTCTGTGAATTAAGAAACTTTGTAAACCCAATACTGAGGCAATAAAGCAATCGGGATTAGAAGAACCCTATTTTACAGAGCTGTTTGCGCATACTCTATTGCTTTTTCTGCTCATACTGCCTGGGTCAAGTCATGCAGTTAGCTTATGAAATGCGAACTCTGAAAGCCCAAACCTGTTAAAAATGCTTCCCATTGCCAAACAAAGCAAAAATCTTTCCGCTTTGGAATGAGCAGCTTTCTGTGATCAACTAAATCTGTTCTCTGATGAAAATAAATGTAGAATTCAGATCAATGAAGCGTGTGTGTGAAAGGGAAAGAAAGAGAGAGTGGGCGACTGGAAGTGAGAAGTGGAAGGAGCTGGGTATCCTTCAGTTTCCATATCTGCACATTATAGCTAATAAAAAAAATATAATAGCTTGTAGTATTTCCAGCAGAAATGGGAAGCTGTGACTGTACAGTCTGCAGCGAGCTTGAATCATGCGAACCAAATGGAATATCCTGTAGATTTTCTATAGATCTGCTCTGCGCACACTTTCAAATAACCTTTAACAAAGGCAATGAATCGCTGCTGCCGTTGTAAAAATCTCAGTGTGCTGTACTAACGTGATACTAATGAAAAGTATCTTAAAGAACAGAAGTTCAGATTACAGGAACTTCAGTAAATAAACCTGATTGTTCACCTGTATCATTTTACCGGGATATATTTTTCATTGATTTTTAAAGAGAAGCAGGTGTGGGGTAGTAGTGACTAATTCACGCTGCAAAACCAAAAAGTTGTGTGGTTTGCTGCTTCTGTGATCTCTCTTCCCCACCCTCTGAGCTCTGCCATATTTTGGCAAAGGTTCAGCTCCTATATGAGATAGCTAATATAGGTCCTATATTAGATAGACGATTAAGTAAGGTGAGAAGACAAAAAAGCAGGGACACTAACTCCCCGCAGAGCTCCATTACTGAACCGTTCCCAGGAACTCCATTAGCTTGGGAAGAAAAGAGCAAAAAAGTAATAATCCAGACAGGCTGCTAAATGCTCAGTACATGGGGCAGCCGGTAAGTACTACCTGCAAGGATGTCCATTCAACCCACGCGACTCATTGCTGCATTATATTCTGCCCATGAGGTACTTTCTCCCTCCTAATTCTCACACGTATCGGGAGAAATTCGTCCTGGGTGTAGTTCAGGGAGTGATTAGTCTCGTTTCAGGTCATGGCATGCTCACTCCAGCTTCATCCAGCTGAGATGCACGTTGGCACCCTGCTAGGAAATCATTAGAGGCTTGAGTAAGCGCAAAGGTAGATTGCGCTTATCATGTTCTTGTCATGAACTTACCGCTGTGGTCCAAGCAGATGTGTATCAGAAGTACACAATGCAGAACTCCTTTAACGGCATGTACGTAAAAAGAAAGGTTTTTTGACGTTTTTTCTTACCCTGGGGTGGAGGAAAGATTGACATCCCGTTAACCTGAGATTATTAAAACGCGACCTGCAATCCCAATAGAGTCCTTTATTCATCCACTTTCTGCTTAAGATTAAGCAGCCATTTTCTGGCCATTGGCTCGCAGGACCTCACCTGAGGAAGGATGAGGGAAGCTGCAGAGACTATGATGCTCTGAGCAAACAGGCAAGACATTTCTCATCTGGATCATACTTGGAGCTTGTGGTTCAGGCTTTCCAGAGTGCTTGCCGTGGATCTGACTTGGCGTTGGGTAGTAAATTTCCCATTGACTTTGCAAGGTCGCTAGCAATTTTTTCGAAACGCATGTCCCCTGCACACCGGGAATTCAGCACAAATCTTCCCTGCTTGAATTGGTGGCCGCAACCCCGCTCCGGAGCTGGTCTTTCTCTTTACAGAACCAGCTACAATGCTGTCGGTACAAGTGTCTATATAATATACTTCTCCTTAAAGGTTACGGCTTTTCCTCTCTTCTGTCCAACCTTTTCTTTTTCCCCAAAAAATATTTCATCTTCCCACACCCGTAGTGGCAATGCTAGTGACTCTGAAGGGGACACTGCCTTTTATATTTCAGAAGCTTTCACATTGTGCAGATATTGAAGAGTCCCGAAACTATTAGAGTTATATATAAGGGAAATTCTGGTAACATTATTAATGCCTGTCATTTTAAAGATAAAAGCATTTCCTCAGTCTCCTTGTGATCTGATGGATTTACTGGCATATAAAATTAGTACCTTTCAGTCTTTGAAACCAAGTTACGTCTTAGTGACCTGATTCTCCCCAGATCAACAGACAGCCCCATGCAGGTGTGAATGCTTTACAGGGACCTGATTCTGCCTCGGGGGGACTCGGTACCCCTTGCACCTATGGAGACAAAAAAAGACGAGTCTTGAGGAAAATGGCTACATTTTCAGTGTGATATAGGGAAGATGCAAATTGCCACTGTCATAACCTTAAGTGTTCACATAACTTGTATCACAAATGATACGGTATCTTGACGATGCTTCTTTTTTCATTCTGGGTTGTGTGTTGTAAGCACTGAGTATATCTGAATGCCCCCATCTAATTACGGATGAGATACACACTATTGCTAAAAGTATTACCATGAGGAAACCATTATTAATACATGCTATCACTATTGTTATGATTCTTTTATTTTTCAGTGGCTTTCATAATAAAATCACCTATGAAGCTAAACTTTGACATTTGTTCTTCTCAAACCACAGCAAACAAAAAAATAAACAGCTGAATAAAATCCACGCAGTCATTTCAGAACAATGAAGCCGGGGAAATATTATGGGTTTTTTACCAACTAAGTGTATCTTTTCTTTTTTCTTTTTTTTTTTTCCATTACAGACTCTCAAATAGTGTTTGAATGTAAAGCTCTAAACTTGGCATGTACACAGTTTTCAATGAAGATCACATGCTTTTGTAAGTTTGGAAAAAATGGTTAAGCAGCACATTACATGCACAGTATATATTATTTTTCCATGCTGCTTCATCCAGCTCAATCCTATGGGACACGGAGGCTGCCTGAGAAATGGGCAATGCCGTCGATTCCCAATGAAACCACTACGAGTGGAGAACTTCTAAGTCCCCGGGGACGTGGACGCGCAAACTTCATGTCCCTCCCACCTTTACGATGGCTGCAAAGCATTAAGCCTGTCTGCCATGTGAAAACTAGGGCTTCTCTTCAGCTGAATTCACACAAACCTATTTTGGCTGCCTCTAATAATCCCGGCCTTAACTCGGCGCTTCCCAAGCTATTTTCTCCAGCTCTTTCTTCCTCCATGAACTCTGTCCCTCTCTCTAATTAGCTCAGGCCAGACCCACGGTGTCCTGGTTATTCTGCTTCCAGCCTGGGAGCCAGCTCACGCCCTCCCCTCGCCGCTGTCCTGAGCCGATCTTGCAGCCCCCTGCACTCCCACCGTGGTGGGGACATGCCCTGCAGCTTGGGAATAGCTGCCATAATTAAACCGTTTAACATCGAGGAGCCTGCAGGGTTTGATTTATGGGGAAAAGCCATAAACTAAATATAGCTTCGCTAAACGATGAATAAGTTGGGATTAATAGTTTTGCAGAAGTAAGTGGCACGCGTGTTCACCAGAACAAAGAAAATTATTAAACAGGAGCGTGGAGTGAGAAGTGAGGAGGTGAAACTAAACTCGGCAAATCCCCCAGCCGTACCCCATGCTCTTCCCTTTGAGATGGCTCCGGGCACGAAATCTTCCTCCACTCCTTCCCTTGCGCCCCAGCCCCTGCCTTCCCTTTTCCCATCTTTTTCTTCTTGCCTCCTCCTCCTCTCCTCGCTCCCTTGCCCCTTCTCCTCCGCCCGCTGCCTCCGGCTCAGCCGAGGCGAGGATGCTCCGGCCGGACTCCGTGTGATGCCGGAGTGCCTCGTCAGGCTCTCGCGTCAGCTGGCAGCGGTCCCGGCGCTGGCTTCTCGGTGGTCATTATGGGATGGCAAATCCGCAATGCTCCGTTGATAGATGTAACAGGCTGGAGATTGCTTGAGGCAGGTGTTGTTGTGAGGCCTAATTTTGCTGGCATTACATGCCAATTCATATTTTTTTTTGCAGGAGCACTAAATTGCGCTGTTTTAAAACAGGAAGTCTATGTTAAAAAGCTGTGTAAAACCATTATGTTGTAGCCAACACTCCAGGCTTTTCTAATTAGGTCATTTGGAAAAAAGATGACCTTTTAGTTTCTGTGCTGCTTTTCTAGGGTCACATGTTTCTAATTATCATTTGTATTTTACTTTGCTAAAGCTGTTGACAAGCTGTGACTCTGTGTGTGTGTGTCTGTGTTTTGGTTTATGTGAGAGAGAAAAAGAGGGCAAAAAAAGAGAGACGGTACACATGCTTTATAGGGTTGCCGTCTGCAAGCGTTCAGCCAACAGAAGAGGACAGAAACAATGTGTGCACTAATTTTAAGCCAGTCCAACTTGAGAGCAGATGAATCTATGGGATGAAGAAACCCAAAGGGGTTTTCCAGTGTTTGTGTCCTTTTCAGACAGCTTCCCTTGAACTTGTCCAAAGTCCCCTCATGAACGTTTGCGCTCTCTTGGGCTGCAAGCATCGCATAAAACAGACCACGAGGAAAGAGCGAGCGGCTTTTCGTCTTCTTTACAAATGCTAGCCAGAAGGTCAATGAAGAGATGGCTTTATGACTGGGGTCAATACGGAAAGAAAAATTAAGAGAAAGGAAGAGAATCTGCATTTTTCAAGATGCATTTTAAGTATAGAAAATCTGCCATCAAAAGCAGAGAGAGCTTAGAATTTCTTGATTGATACCAGGTCTTACACTCAGCCCTTATAATGAGCACAGCTGTAGACAACCTGCGCTTCTTGCAGAACAGTAGGAAAGTGTAAGAAAGGGCTTTGACCTCTGCACCCGTCGGTCATTTCACGGCTAAGAGCACCGAGACACTCAGCAGCTGCACGGTGATGGGCAATACGTGGCAAGGGCAGCGTGTCACGTCCTAGACACTGAGCTTAAATGAGCGTGAAACTGCAGTTCTGGGTGCAGGTGGAGGTGGATGTGCTCGGGGAAGCTGTGAGACCCTCTCTGGAGCAGCAGAGCTACGGCCACAGCTTTTCTGCTGCAGGCACCAGGGTACCGGCGTACACGGGCGGGTGGGCTGGCTCCTCTACAAAGAGCGTTTGCTGCGGGGCAGCAGAGCAATCTACAGCTCTTGTCCAGGGCTCCGATAGAGCCAGTGTTGTTGGGATGAAAAAATAGGGAAAGAGCCATTCAGGAGATTTTGTCAAAGAAGACAACACGTCTAATGTATACTTTAAGTGACACTCGATATTCCAATCTCTCGCACTAGAATTGGGTTTCTGACTCCATCCATTGGTTCTGCTGCTTGAAAATAAAATGTGTTGCTATTTTGAACCACAGACCCATTCCTGAACTTTGGAATCAGACCACCAGCTTGTCTAAAACAGAGCGTTTTCACTTCAGCTGAGAGTTTAGTCCTTAATTAGCAGCTAATCTGTTGTACATCCCTGCTTAAACTGTGGTAGGTAGTAGTAAATTTTGTGGTGCAATGAACTGTTAATAATTTAGAAGACCTTCTGACCCAGTGTAGTTGTTCAGTGGGCACTCATGATTATTTCATTTGTACAGTAACTGGAAAATGAAAACAAGATCAGGGTTGTACTCACTGTTCCAGGAATGAATTTCGTCTCATCATTTCTTATAGGAAAAATCTGTTTACAAAGACGACTGAAAAGGGGAAAGAGTTCCCATCTGTGAGTACTGCTTTATGAAGATTATGCTATAGTTTCACGTGAAAGAGAGCAAGCATATTTTATTTCAGGAAAGTTCATGAAGCAATTCATAATGAGGTCAATTTTTATTGAGAATGCATCCCATGGGTTAAAAATGGGTTGTGCAGTAAAAGCACGGGCAAATGATTATTATTGAGAATAGCCCTGATTCAGAAAAGCACTGAACAGGTGCTGGATGTTAAACTTGAATTTTTGGATGTCAGTTTTGAAACAAGGCACCAATATTGCACAGGCTTCCCAACTGCAATCTGAAATGTTGCTATGACAGTTTTCAGGGTTTCTTTAGTTCTTGGCTATCTGTAGGTGGTTTCCAGGAAGAGGCACAAATCAGCGTTTGCAGAAAGCCAAGTTACCTATAAATTGATGTTAAAATCTAGTTGGCATTTATTTATTTTGTTATATGTGTAAGTAGCTCTGTGTACACACACACAGACACAGACACACACACATGTGAATCAACAAATTTCACTTGAATTTCGTGACTTGTGGTGCTAGACCTACCATCAGCACTGTGTGGGTCTAGGAAAGCATTTCACGCACAGCATGAATATCTAGCACAGGTGTCTAAATGCTGTGGCACTTACCTGGTGATCATCATTTACAGCACTTGTTATGCTGCTGCACTCAGTTTCGGGGTTGTGTAACGTCTTCCGCACTCCTTGTGTCTGGCTGCTTGACCAACCACCTTGATTTCAAAGTGAAAAAAAATAGACAAACCTATTTCCGTGAAAAGATCGTGCTTCATATGCTAGAATGTCAGAGCCAAGCTGAAAACCAACCAACCGTATCACAAACATCAAAAAATGCTTTTAATCTTCGTTTGAAAAATGCTTTTCAAAATTGTGGAAGCGCAAGTTTAGTCAGAGATGTCCATCCAGCCTGGAGCAATGGTACAGTCGTACATTTTCAATGTAAAACCTCTAGTTTTCTAAGAAAATAAAATCATTAGGCAAATCATGCAAAATTTGCATTCTTGTCTTTGAGACTAACAGCAAAATTTTGCAGTAATCAAGGCGTGGGGATTTCTGTTGTGAAGAAGGTAACAAACTGCTGATGAGGTCCACTCATACCGTGTGTCAGACTGCACAGTCATCGTGTGAAATCACTTCAGTCCAAATCTCCGTGGGGCTGTTTTGGAGACACCTGAACTTCAGCAGGACCACCTGCGTGCTTAAAGGGAATCACACATTCAAATACTTCACTCAGTGTCACGGTTACTTGCGCAAGGTCACTCTTGGACCCAAATCAGCTGCCTTCCAGGGAAAGCAAAAGCAAGGCACCACAGTGAACATCTGCAAGTACGAAAGTCCGATCTTGATGAACAAATCCCTATGCAACCTGACCCATCTTGAGCCTGGGGTCCCTTCCAACCCAAATTACTCTGTGATTATCCGTGTATCTTCTGGTTTGCACCTTCAAGCACAAGCAAGGCGTGTGTGCCTTGCACAACTGCTGTCCTGGGTTTGCACATGCAGCTCCCGCACCGTCCCCTTCCCCACGTTGTGTTGGCAGCAGCTCGGTTGCACTCAGCATTGCCAGGACCACTGCGATCCCGCCGCTGAAACCCAGCTAATCATATGGCAGCAACTGCCGTGCAAAGCCAGGCAGAAAGACACGGGGCACAGGGTGTTTTCCTATGGTAGCAAACGAAATGTGCCTGAAAACTGGAGAAAGGCATTAACTACTCCCGGTTTCAGAAATGTTAGATGGGCTCTTTCCTAATGTCAGTCCGGAATCCAATCCCTGGGTTTTCATTTTTTGTCCTCCCTATTCCTACAGCCACGTTATTAGTCCTGTCACCTCAAGATCTATATGAGAAGAGATACAATTAAACCAAACACTTGGATAACCTAAGAGCAGCAGGACCAATAGTTCTGGTCTGTGCTTTAATTCTTGGGTCAGAGCCTTTCTGTTGGTGTTACTTACACGGTGCACTGCCTTGAGCAAATATAGTAAGTAATAAGAAGTTCCTGAGTTTATAATTGAGTTTGTTGAATATCTTCCAAGTCTTCTCTGCTCTGTTTCCTACAGGGAAGAAGCAAAATATACCCAGAGCATAAGACTAAAAACCCACCAGAAAACCTAGAAAGAAATGGTTAAATTGACCTACATACCAGCAATTTTGCTGACCAGATTATTTAAAAGGCTAAAGGGCTGCAGATGTCAAATCCATATATGTATCAGTAAAATGATCATGATAATCACAGCTTATAAAATAGAGCTGAAATGCTTCATTAGGTACTGACAGTTTCTAAACCATGTTGTCACTTTCTGAAAATGTGTCACACTGGCATTTATTTTTTTTTTCTAGATATGGAGAGAAAGAAATAGAGAATTGCACTGTGAAGCAGGGATGAGCTGAAAGCAAATCAAAAAGGTCTCTTAAAGAGATCACCATTCTCTTTCAGCAAAGCAGGACAATGTATTAAATAAAACTGCTCTTAACCTGTTGGGCACTTGAATCCCTTGGGTTTCCTGTAGTTATTCTATTGAAAAGGAGGCTTAAGAAGTACAGATTTCAACAGCTTTTCAATTGCCTGTAGCTCCATGTAAGGAAAGGTAAAATTTAAAGGTAAAGTGAATTCACTGATGCATTTGTATTACAGTAACTTGCACTTGAAATTGTTCCCTTTTAAAAGCTGGGAAGCTGGGGTTTTTTGGTTTTGATTTTGTTTTTTTTTTTTTAATTTGTGTTCTGGAGAATTTGTTTTATGGTTTCTCCAATATGGTTTACCTGTTAGTTTTAAGGATGTAGAATGATCTGCATTTCTTTCATGAACAGATCCAGTCCATCATTTTACAAGGGTAATTCTTGGAAAGAGAAGAATATTTCACTCAGAAATATGACATATGCTTGTGGGCAAAATATGCTCTTGTCTGGTCAAAAGAAACGATATGCAGCCTAAGCCCCCCTTTCAAAATGTAATTTAAGTGATACTTTAATAATGACTGTGCGTACTTCTGTGTATCTTAATGTGCCTTTCATGGAAGCTCCTTAAAATAAAATAAGGTCCCCAGTTTGAGTCTACAGATATGCAGCACACATGAAAAGCCACTGAACTGATCTGTAAAGTCCCTCCTGCGGGGGATTTCCTAGCAAGAACAGCTTTTCAAGTGAGCCAAAAAGGCTGGTAGAAGTGGCCTAAGTAACCATTTTCCACCCGTTACATGTAACCACCAAAATAATTCGCCTTATAATATGGAAGAATCACAAGGCTGCTCTGGATTACACCCTTTTCATTTGTTTCACAAGGATTCATAAGGATTCCTCTTCCTTTTCTTTTTTCATGTAATTCATGGTCACAGCAGCATTACTCTGCCCCTAGCCCTGGGGAACAAGCAACGAGCTGGCATAAATGAGTTACGGATGTACCGTACTGGGGCAATACTCCTCATCCAAATAAAGACGGTGGCAAGGAGACTCCAGCTAGGCTTGCGCCAGAAAGAATTAAACTGGGCCCAATCCTAGCAGTAAGGATGAGAATAAAAATAATTACCTGCAAGGTGGTCAGAGGTCATGTAAGAGCCAGGTGAGATCATCTTATATTTTAAGCCATTAAATGAAAAAGAGGAGAACATTTACTTATTAAGATCATTTCCTAATCATTCTTATAAGATTTTAATGAGTGACAAACTGACTCTGGATACAAATTTATGATTTCCCAAAATAACAATTTGATTGGTTTGAGTGATGTCTTGCATCAAGTAATCACAGTTAATTTTGCTTCTGAAGCGATTTGACTTTGCCAGTCTATCACATCTTCCATGTGCACAGCTGTATTTCCATGGCTGTATCTCTGTTCTTTGTCTGGTGTAACCCCCAGTGCACAGGGAGAGTTTCTTCTCCAACCTTTCTTCCTGTCCTACCCATGGACCAGCTCACAGATAGGTGTCTGCTTGTCCAGCTGTTTTCTTCTCTTCATCTGAACCTTCCTCATGCTACTACCATCGACTTCCAGGCTCACGGAAACCTCGGTTTCTTAGCAGGGTGGGAAACTAGAAATAATTAAAATGAGAACAGTAACCAGTAGCCTGTGCGATGGCTTTTTTCCCCACCACCATTCTATTACATCAAACAAAGCTCAGAGAGGAGGAAATCGCCCCTCGCCACTTTCCTGATAGCACGGGCGATAGAGAAGAAGGAAAGGACAGATGTGCTGCTCCTGGCTGAGTGAGGCTAATCTGAAAAAGGGCATTCTTCCATTTTCTTACACTTCCTTATGCAACCACAGCTTGCCCAAGATATAGCATTAACATACATCTTGCATTGTACCTGGGAGTACCTAAGCCAGTTTTCCACTTTGTTGCCCAAGTCAGGCCTGTGAATGGGTGTTACACACCTAAATAAATATTGTTTGCCTTGAAGGGAACGGCCTTAGGAGGGGAAAGTATTTAGCATGTCAGATAAAGTACTCATATCAAATTCTCCGACGCAAATGACTCCCTCCGACGCAATCCCCCTGAGTTTGACTGTATGTATGCATGTGTGGATGAAGGCTGTAGCGAGCGGGGAGGCAGAGATGAAAGAGCGACAGCAGTATTGCTGGATGGAGGAATGAACCTATTACAAAGGAAAAGTTCAGTCATAAACCACTCTGCAACAATGGCAGAGGACTTGCTTAGAAATGTGGATGCCGTTGGCTGACTCGCGGCACAAAAACCAGGCAACTGCTCACCAGATGTGTTCAGCTGTATGCGTGCTACCCCGGCTCTGTACGCAGCCTGTCACATACCGCAACTGCATTGCTTGGGGTGGGCTGTGAGAAGCAGAAAGGAAGGCCAGAGCACAGCTGACATTTTTCCTTTTCACTGTTTGTTTTATATCCTCCCACTCCTCATTTTCCTCCTCCTACACCCTGGTGCTGCATACTGATGAGAAAATACTTGGTTCAGACCCAAGCAGTTATTTTTGGTTATTAAGGTTGGTGCTGGCTGCCCAACCTACACTTTCTAACTTGCCAGAGTTGCATGGGGCTGTTGGTTTTGCATTGTCAGCATTTAAGGGTACCTTTTAAAAAGGTTTTCAAAACAAATTATGCACACACACACACATATGTGGATGTATCTAGGGACAGATGAATGCACATACACAGCCTTCCATCCCATACATTGAATTAGGTAAAAGAAAATGTCTTTTGTCAGGTTTCACAGATATGCTTTCCTTTCCAGCTCTTATGATCAACACCCGTAAAAAGAAAGAAAAATAACAAAAAGGAAGGTGTTGGATGGTGAAATAAGAGAGCGTGCTGTTAAGAGAAGAGTATGCAACTGAAAGGATATGGGGACAAGTGGTATCACAAGAGGATGCATATGTGTCTGTCCACTTGGAAAGTGAGGTCTTCTGTAAATTAGTATGAAAAAACATTAGGGAAAGACCCTGGGATGGAGTGATCCGAACAGTGAGCTTTGTCCTCATTGTTTGTGAGGGACAAGAAATCAAATAAACCTCTAGTCACTAAACGGGGCACTCAACTCCCCTGTTAGACTTTTCATACATCCAAAAGCAAACCATTTCCCAGGCCCACAGATCTGCTCAGCACCTTTGCCCTCCCAGGTGAGCTCTGACTGAGGCAGTTTCACCAATGCCATCACAACAGGACTCATGCTCCAAGTGAGATTCAAGCTGAAGCCTGTTTTAGACTAATGCTCGATACTGCCCTTCCCTGGCAGGGAGTGAGAAAAGTGAGGAGAAGGTACACTATGGTGACACACCACATGGCTATTGTGCCTTGGTCTTTTCTTCTCCCTGGCTTTGTGCCACAGGTGTTGGGTGGTGATGACCAACGAGACAAGAAGCGCAGCAGAGAGAGCTATGACAGCTGGTGACATTTTGCAGTTATCCCGTTCACCAGCCTTCCAGGCCTTGAGATGATAATTTCAGATAATTTACTTGAAAGAATTTGGGCCAAAAGCTACCAGATTGTCAGGTCCTTTCATCTTTCTATTGGAGGTGATCAACAACCCCGGGCTTGGACGCAGAACATGTCAGCCTGCTGCAGTCATTCTAGGAAGCTAACGAAGCTGGCTGGTAGCGAGCTCGAGCAAAAATATGTGCTAACCTGTTGCTATAACTCTTGCTGTGATTTGTTTTAGGGAAGCTGTCTCAGGAAAACCTCGTTGAGCGCTCACTGCTATTGCCAACTGCCTTCTACAGTCAAGGAACAACTGTGTGTTCCTTCTGAAATTGCAGTCTATATCACAAGCCTGGATGCTGGCAGGAGCACTGCCTTTTAGATATGTTGCTTTAGGAAGTCCTGTGGTGGCCGACATGGTAGTACTGGTGTTCACCGTGCCCCCCGGACAAGGAGCGTGCTGGGGATGCCCGTGTTGGCAGCTGAGCATTAAGGCTGTCCTGGTTTAGGCATCTTGCTGGTCTTCCTTCACAATTTTCTGTGATACATACTCAAGGATCTCTGCACCGGGGTGTGTCCGTCACTTCACATCACGGTGCATGAAGCAGAAGGCAGCTCCGTCCGCCCAGGAGCTGTAATGCATGACAGCTGTGATAGCAGCTGAGGCTCTGTCCTCCCGGCTGCAGGAAAAGGATCTAGAAAGAGGTCAGCAAATCTGTACGGAGATGTCGTGATGCTCATCCCTTTGTGCAGCAAGTGATTTTTTTTTTTTTTTTGCTCTCAAAGCCAGAGTTTGGGCACACCTAGCTCCGAAGAAAGCCGCAGCTACCTTTCTTGTCCTGATGGTCAGCGTACCGTGATGGTCACGGGGAGGGGAGCGATCAACCCCTTGGAAACTGCCATGAGCGGGCAGAAAGGCTGGCCCTGAGCTGGGAACAGAGATGCAATGACGGGGCCAGTGCACTAAGACAAGCGCACGGGTCAGATGCTTGGAGGTCTCCAAAGTCCCAGACTGCAGGTTGGGTGGCTCTGCCTGCAAAGCACATCGGTGTTTCCCCCATTCTTCCCTGACCTGCAGTAGTCTCTGCCTGCCCAGAGCAATCCTGACAACACTCACATGCCTGTAAACACCAGCAGACCAAGTACACTAAATCTATGCATGGCTATTTTTGGTAAGCTAAAGGAAAAATAGCAGCCTGCATTGGGAAAGCCTGGGAGTCTGCCAAGGCCATGATGTAAAGCTTTCCAAGTGAATGCTATGGCTGAATCAGTAAAAGCATGTCTGAGTCAGGATATGCTGTAAGATCTTGCCTTCTGAAATTAAATCCCTCCTCTCTCATAGAGAGGTAATATTTCATGCTGTTAACCCTTTCTTCTCTGCAGAGGAGTGAGCATTAAAGCTGCATAATTCAAAAGATTCATTTAATTTAGGAGGAAATGCTTTGTTTAGTATTCAGCATTTGGCTGCTAACAACGATGCCTGAATCTACTAACAAAGCCAGAAATTCCCAATGGAGAAATAATGAAAACCACTGGTATTTTCCTAGAGTATTTTTATTTTTAAATCACATCAGTGGATTCTTGCACAACAGTCATATTCAAATAGCTGCTAGCTCAGAAAAGGCAGCGACTTTGAAAAATATATTTCCATATTTCCCCTCTAAGTTTTCCTTTGTATCTGTCCCCTTTCAACTAGGCTTACAGTTGATTTTCTTCTTCTGCAGGATATAGATAGGGTTGTTAACAGGACTGTCCCCTAAAAGGAAAAGGATTCAGCAGCAAAATACTTTTCCATATTACTGGAACAGGAACGATTTCCCTGGGCCTCTCCCCAGCATCCTTGCAATAAAGGCAATTCCAGGAACTTATCTGACTTTTGACAGGGGAGGTTTTAGGGGACAGAAAACAATACCCAAAATACAAAATCTCTTTCCCTCAGTGAAAGTTTGCAAACCTACTCCTAGGACTTCTCTAGGACAGGGTTTATTAATGAAGGGATGGTTAGTGATAATAAGCTATCATCTGAATTACACAATAAGTCTGTTTGAGGAATATCAAACTCTCTTAGTGTACATCACAATACTGTTATCTGAACAATAATACTGACTCTGCTTCAAATTCAGAATTATTTATTTATGCACTGAAAGAGCTTGCAAAGCTCCTGTCACCCACGTTGCCCCCTTCTCCCTTTTGGTATCGGCTGCTGTTCCCCACACCCTGTCTGCATCTTTTCCAGGCTCTGTGCTCCTTCATTTCCTGCAGCTCTGGCTGCTGCTCACAGGTTTTCTGTCTCTGCTATTATCATCTCGGGCACCTTTTCTCTTTCCTCACATCTCCCTAATTTATGCTGTGCTCCTGCTTTCATTTTGGTACAAGCCAGGGTCTGGCAGGAACCAGAGGAAAAATCGAGGCAGGCTTGTGTATATTTGGGACCGTGCTGAGGGTTTCATCAGACTGCCATTGGGCTTGCGCCTGGCCCTGCAGACCTCTCGCTGCAAGGCTCAGCATGCTGTGGCGGATATAAAGGGTACTTACAGGTGATGTTTTGAGGAAGCGGGGGGGAGGAAAACTGCACAAAAATATCATCCTACCTGCAAACAATTAGATATTCTGGGCTAAAGGTAAAGAAAAAACAGCTTGTAAATTTTATGCAACTGAGCAACACGTCTGACCACAAGCAATGCCTAACTCACCAGACAAAAGAAAACACAAAGATTTTTTGAAATTATGATCTAGACAGGCTTCTTGATTTCAGTCCTAGGTGCTAATTGCCTAGGAGCTAATTCACAATGTATCCAAAATATATGAGATGCAAATATTAATAGTTTCAGAAAATAAGGAAGCTGATCAAAGACTTTGCAGTCCTGTGACGGCAAACTCGTATCTAAGCTGTTCACACCTGCTTCGGAGATGTTGTTGGAATGCACTTCTCTTAAAACCTTTATGTAGCTCTGTGGCTCATGACTGTAGGTTTTAACACCACTGAGTGTCCCGTATGCCCAAATAGAGACACAGACATGGAGAGGTATGAAAAAGATTTCATATCTTTTTTGCGGAATTGCTAGCTCAAGCTGACTAAAGATTGCAGGCTCCATTGATGCAAGCAGTCTTCCACCACCACAAAATACTACTCTCATCAAAGAACTGCTGTGGTTATTTCTTTAGCTGTATCTGTAATATTTGCAAGGCAAATAGAAAAGCCTTTGAAATTCAGGGTCCTTTCGGGTGTTTCAGGCTGGCAACTGAGAGACCTCAGTGCTTTGAATGCTGGTTCCGATTCGGAACAAAGCTAGATAATAATTTAAAACATGAAGTTTTGTTTCAGGTGCATGGACATGTGGCATTTCCAAAACTGCTGTGAGAAGTGCCTGTGTCCCCCGTCTCCCCCCACCCCTGCCCGCCGCAGAGGTGGGCTGGCAGGGACGCGGCGCCCGCTCCCCCTCTATCGCCTCCTGCAATTTGCCCTGTACTTGGCTGTCTTGGGGTGCTCAAGCCAGTGAAACAGTGTGGGTGATGGTTTGTATAAAAGATGCAGAGTGAAATAAAGTTGTATTGTACCGAGTTACTGCCTCCCATGACAGCTGTTTATCCCCTTCAGTGGTCTTTCTGCCACTTCTCTCGCAGAGGCCATTTAAATCTTTGGGGCATTTTAACCTTCTTTTACTTCTCTTAGCCACAAGAGAGCTCTCCCGTGGCTGCTTACCCTCCTGACTTTTTTTGCATTCGAGGCTACATTTTTGGCCCAAGCTGTTCTTTGTGTGTTGCTCCTCCATGAATCTGCCTTATGGCTTTTCACTGGGGGTCTGGCACTGACACATATTTCCTTCCAGCAGCATCCTGTTCAATTAGTGCTCTATGACAGGTTGTGGTCCCTATTCAGCAGCAGCTGGGGAGTTGAAACACAAGCCTGTTTTTTGCTTGGTAGCCCTACAGAGGCTTCTCCATCAAGCTCTGAATCTCTGGTGAACAACTGAATCTCATTGCCCGCTCATTTGCATTTTATGCCTAGCATCTTACTTTGCATTCATCTATATTTATGATACATCACAGTATACAGGCAACTCCTTTCAGAGCAATTTTCTTGATGTCATTAGCCTCGCTGGTAACTTGCTAAACGAACAGCGAAAGGGTTTAGGAGGATTCAAATAACAATTAGATAATTATGTCTACAAGAACAACATGACATTTTGTAGCTAGACAAGGGAGCGGAAAAATGGTGCCAGTGATAGTAGCAGAAGCAAGTTTCAGGTCAATATCCAAAAGTTTGTGATTCTCTAAGTCCCACGAGGTCCCACACACCCCTTATCTGCCCACAGGGTCCCAGCTCTCAGGATTTGCTACTCCTTGCTCTCAGCCTTTCCCACTTTCCCTGACAGTTCAAGGCCCTCCAGGACACGTCTGCTACCACTGTGCCCCGAAGCCACCCTCCTTTCTCATCTAAACCCTTTGGCACATTCTCCTTTGCAGTTTTAAGAGATGATGGCAATGACTCCAGTGGGTTGGAAGAGGCCACAGCTCCTTACCAAAGCTCAAAATGAGCTAGCTCAAACGTATTGCCTTGTGCTTGTTAGGGAATTTACATGATACCTATTACTAGCTTGCTTAAGGCAAATTAAGTGGGAAGAAAGACACTACAGCAGAGCTAGGCATGCATTTTGTGACTGAGTTTAAATACCTTTACAACAAGACCTGGTTTTAACAAAATACTAGCAGTCTGCAGTGGAGTTGTACCTACAAACCTGCTTGTTCCTGAGCAAAGTTGCCACAAAGGGGTGTAAAATATTAGCAGGCTTTGCAGGAAAGGAGATGACTGCTAGCACGCTCCACTGCGAAAACAAAAGAAAAGCAGGAGCAGTTTGTCCGTGCTTAAAAGGCTGCGTTGCAAACATGCAAAAGAGCCAGAGAAAAGTTGCCCCCAAATCCAGCTGTGAAACCTTGGCGTGGTGCTCTGCCGTACGGAAAGCTAATGCTTCAGGATATCTTGACTTGACAGGCGTGAAAAGAGCCCCGTGCGCCGTGGTGCAGCAGCATCTTGGGGCAGAGGACCTGAAGATGGATTTCCCCAAAGGGAATGTGCCTTGGCAGGGCACATGTTCATCTTTGTCCATCCTTGCAACTTGGAGCTGCCATTGGCTTTCTTCAGAAGGAAACAAAGCAGGTTAATCTTCAAATGGGAGGCTACTGCAAACTGTGATTTGTTTTTAGAAAGAGGTAGCTAAAGATATGTGCTAACTTTACTAAGGCTGTGAAGAAATTGAGTTTTCGTATCATGGATGTCTGATGTCAAATTCTGAGTTGTTCGTCGTATTTTGGTTAGAAAATCCATTAAAAGATATAAGCTTAAGATCATAATGTAGTTGGAAGGTTTGTTTAAATGGATGAGCCTGTTTCCAAGCTCATGTGAATCCCCCAAGGAGACCTCTTCATCACCAACCCGTTCCCTGAATTCAATAACATTTACATGAAGTAACGAGGGTAAGGGCAGCCCGTGCACTGTAATATATGTGCATGCAATTGTGCAGGTAACAGCACCAACATCACCAGGAAACCTCCCCAGTACAGCTTTGTGCACAGGGTCATACGAATGAGGAACCAAACGGATAGTAAAGCATCCACCTTTGGCACTGTCCACTCGTGGAGATGAGAGATCTGATTTTTGTAATTTTGTATTTATTCCATCAAGGTAGGAATGATATCACAGGCAGAATTTCAGAAGCAGTTGACAGAGTGTTCTTAAGAACATGCTGAGATGTTTGACTTCATATAAATGTATGTAAATATTTCAAAATATTGTCTATACGGTTAAAGAAGTTGGCTCCCATTACTACAGTTTGCCTAAGACCGGACAAGAATAATCTACGGGATATAGTTCTTTAAAAGTGGTCTCTCTTTGCCCATCAGCTATAGTATAACACCGTATAACACCATGCGGAAAAAGGTTGCCAAGTCAGATTCCACCCAATCCAAGGGTAATTTGGAAGAAAACGTCTAAACTGTTTGTATGTGCCAGGAAGGAAAAGGGGATGAAAATAATACTGACACCTCCCCTCCCTTGTTTCTAAGGGAAATGCAAGTAGGGACCTGATCCTTCTCCAGCAGATGGAATGAAACCAAATAAAATACATCTCTGCTTATAATAGGGAGGACCATGCTGCTACAGAGAGCTAGAAGTACACCAGAAAAATTGGTATAATCTATCCAAGGTTTTCCCTCTGACTATTTAGCACATCACACTGCACTGATTACTGAGATAATGGAATAACCTGATTTTTTTTTTTTTTTTTTTTTTTTGAAGCTGTTAAAAAGCTATTTAACCAAGCGTTCCTGTAGTTTAATCTGACTGCTACAGAACTCTGGCTATAGAATTTCATCTACCAACAGCTGAGGACAAGCTTGTTACACAACAATGAGAATTAGAGGTTTACGTCCTAAAGACATGCAGAAAAACAGTTGGTTTTGAGGTTACAGAGCTATTATATACTTCTTGCCATTATTGTGACACTTAGTATGGCTGACCCCATTCTGGAGGATTCTCCAAAACTGAACAAATTAACAGTGATGAAGAAATGTTGCTTTTCTTAATTTTTGTCCAGGAGAATAAAGGTGGTTGTGGCAGTATTGAGAATAAAATTCAGAGCTCTTTCATGTCCTTTAAACTTTAAGCTTTCAACTTCCATTTATTTCATGATCCTCTGTTTAGATGTACAAGATCCTGCCACTGTATGTATGGCTGCTCCACTCAGTCTGAAATCTCACTAAATTACACCATGGTTTCTTAGAAGAAGGTTCGTATCTTCCACTATAATTTTGTGAAAAACAGAGTGTATTACTGCAGTGATGCCAAAGTCACAAATCAAGCAATATGTAAGGTGCTCCAAAATTATGAAATTGTTGTAATGATAGTGAGATGAAGGAGAGAAAATGTCTGGGGCTAAGTTTCTTAAATGAGTGGTTTTGAACTTTCCATGTCCATTCAGGACATTTTCTTAATTTTTTGTTCCATGACGTGTGCTAGAAAGAGGTTTATGCTTAAAAAAGTTAACCCTAAATTCTGACATATTTTTATAACTCCAGAAGCTGCAGCCTTAAACAACACACCCAACAGTGCACTATGGACAATAATGTTGTAAGCTGGCAATGCTGCTAATACCCAAACCTTAACAAAAAATAATAGCATAGTTCAGTTTTCTTGTAAAGAAGTGACTTCCATTTGAGCAGCGTTAGTTAAAGGTTAAACAGCTATACGTGTGATAAATATGTCCTTGTTATAGGCAGTTGCATCAAGGAAATCTCACATAGGACTGAACATCTGCAAGCGGTGTAGCAAATAGCACGCATCTGACAGACCAACTAATTTACCACAGTTAGTCCAGGAAGATTTTACATCCAGATAGCTGAAGTTTCTGTACAAAATGTAATTTACTGCCAAAATGCCCTAAGAGGAAACTTCACAATTCAGTTGTGCCTATTGAGCATTTGCCAAATAGCTCAGGTCCTTAAATAATCGGGCCAAATTTCCAGCTGGTGTAAATTAGCGCACCTTCACTGGTGTCAGTAGAACGATTTCGGTTTACACCAGCAGAGAATAGAAGCATCTGTGTTTATTCATGCAAAATAAATGATTTCATAGAATAATCACAAAACAATTAAGCCTGCCATTTGTTGGCATCATATAACTGTACACCATTCTGTATACCTGCAAGTACAGGCAGTAACATACAGTCGGTACTCAAGCTGAATGTCGGGTTGAATTCATAATAGATAACTAAAGCAGCAGTGACACCATTCCCTGTTGAAATGAAATTTAATGAGGATGATGGAGAGAAATAGTTCTGCAATATACTTTTCTCTGCTCTTAATTTAACCAGAAGCTGAATGCTTTGTGCAAAGTTACAGCTACTTAGTCCACTGATTATTTATCTTTCCACCTTTTTTCATTCATGGAGAACATGGCATGAGTTAATTCTTACAGATAGCCCACCGTAGAATTGCTTTTAGACAAAGCAGACAGATGGACTCTCTCTTCCCTGAAGCCTTGTTAAACTAATAATCTATAACATTCATCCTTTAACTTTTAATTGCATTTCATCAGCTAGTGTCTCCTAGTTTACACTTCAGTTGTAAAGTACAGGGTTATATTATATATGTGTACAGGACTCCTCGTTGAAAATCTCGGTGGGTTTTTGCTCTTCACCTGTGTGGCTGTGATTCAGCATGGCAGGGGTTAGCTCTTAGATGCCACCGTACTCCAGGGAATTGGTAGTGATGATTAAGTTGAGAATCCCAGCCCTGATAATTAGCTCAGAGATTCTGTATCTGCGAAAAGGAAAAAAAAAAAAGAAGGAAAAGAAAAGAAGTGATTTTTAGAGCAGTTAGCCCTAAGGAGTTGGCTAACCAGCTGTCTCAGATTTTATACTTGCCAGCAGCTGGTTAGTCAAAATAGTTATTTACTATGTGGAGTGGGCACGTTTTCGGTCTCCTCCTTGATTTACTGGTTTAATATGTTGCTTTTTGAAAGACAGAAAAAGAAGAAAGGGAGACAGGGAGACGGAGGAAGAGAAAAAGATAGGAAGAGAGAAAGATAGGAAGATAGGAAGAAGGGAAGGAAGGAAGGAAGGAAGGAAGGAAGGAAGGAAGGAAGGAAGGAAAAAAGTCAGGAAGAAAGAAAGGAAAGAAGGAAGGAGGAGGAAAATTGTCAGCTGTTTGAGTCAGCTCATAATATGATCCCCCAAAACAATGAATAAAGCTCCACTGAAAGCAACGCAGTTACTCTGTGTAGATAAGAAAAGAGTCTGTTCTTTCCGTGCAACATTTTTCCGCGCTGTAGGCCTGAAGGCTAGCTTTCTCAATGCAGGTCACTTCCCACCCCTCTCTTTTTCATATGTCCCCATCTTTGCTGAATGGGGTAAGAAATCCAACCCTCTCTACTTGCAGCAAACTGGAGTTTTTTTACATTTACTTATAGACTGATGGAAAAGACCACAGTAGTATCTTAAATGTTAACAAAACAAGAATTTTCCTCAAGGTGCACAAGCTTTACAGATACCATCTTTAGTATGGACTACTGATGAAGGCTAACAGATATGGCAGATACTGCTTTAGCTGTGAGAGACACTTATTTTTAAAGATTAGGGGAACATTTTAGTGACCAACGGATCTTGAGTTTCCATGCCAGCACAAGAAGCACACAAGACTATTATCTAATTCTTGAGATTTTTATGTCTAGAGGGTATTTTGAAGAGAGGATCTGGGTTAAGAAGTCCAAGTGCTTTTTTAGAGAGGGGCAACAGAACCTTTTTGTCCCATGTTGTATTCCTCCAACAAAAAGGTTTATTATCAAAATAAATCTGTGTGTGGACCCATTTCAATAAACTTTTCCGTTGAAGGATTTCTTTTAAATGTTAAGTTTACAGCTCAGGAGTCAATAGAGATGTGTCAGTCAGACAGATCAGGTGACAGATGAAAAGTCTGGCTAAAACGTGGACCTGAACAACTCCTGCCTGCCCATAGGTGGATGTGCAACTATCTAAGTTTTGCCTGCCAAGAAAAAGTAGCAGGGAAAAACCAGAAATCTAACCTCTGGCCTTGCGTAAGAAAAAAAGAAATGTTTAAAATCTCCATTGAGAAGTAGGGTCCTTAACTGTTCACACAGCATCTTAAAACTGTATCTGGCCTCTTTAGCAGGTACAGCAGCGATCAGAGTGCTTTAGTACTTTGAAAACTGTTTTTTTTCAGAATCTTTTCTACAAAGATGCGTGTGGCCCGATTAAATTGTGTGCTTTCCTCTATTTCTTCTACACCTCATTCCAAAACAATACAAGCACTGATATAAAAAGGCAGCGTGACAGCTGATTACTATATAAACAAACAGTGATAGTGGTGGTTGTAGCATTAGTGTAGGTATTTTTGAGCACAGGACATCTGGCATTATTCTGCAAGAACTAGGTCGTTCTAAGAGGCATACATATTGCACAGTGTGTAAATAGTCAGGAACAGTTGTCGGTTTGTAAAAAAAATAAAAAAAACCCCAACAACCCCAAAACCAAAACAAGAAACCCCATACTGCAAATAGATTGTGGGTTTCTTAGAAGCAAAATCTGTAATGCAGGTTGGAGGCACTCTGGGGGGGGAATTTCAGGCATGCCATACACCCAAAACATACCCTGTCCCAAACATCATGGTAATGGACTCAAGTATATATGGGCCTATCCTCTGCTTTTGTAGTTTTAAAGGCACAAAAGCACATTCACTTAAGTTAGCTAAGGAAAATCTGTTATTCAGCAAGAAAAATGAAAACTGGTAATAGTTCAACAAAACATGTAAAGTGGTGAGTTACATGAAATTATGGAGGTTCTTCTCATTGTAAAAATATGGAAGATCTAACGTAAAGCCTGCTGAAACCACAAATGAGTGAAATCAGACCTAGTGTGTTGCACACTTCGAGAACCGAAGGATGATACTGCCCTGTGATGCCTGGTTTCCTATGTTTTCTCATTCATCCAGACTGAATCGTGCAAACAGAAAAACAATTGGTTCTGATTATGAAGACAGTGTATATGTGGGACTTCTATTCATTTCAGCGGGAATTAGATACATACAACTGAGACCATAATCTGGTCCCTGACATTTAAAAGGCCATAGGCCTCTAATTTTTCCCTGCTAAAATCTGTGTACTTTTAAATACTGTGAAATTTATATCCATGGATTTTAATGAGGAAAGGCACCATATAAATTCTGAGCAATCTTTTCAAGACATTTAAATTAATTTCTGGAACAAAAGATGTAAACCAAGAGAGTTTTTCTGGATCTAGCTTTCACAATAATATGGATAATTAATCTTTCATTCCAAAATTTCTCTGGGGAGAATGGTAAATGGTTTTCATTTGTTGCTAAACATCAATCTTAAATGACTCTAAAGACTGTGCCTTGATTTGTCATGCAACATGTTGTATATTCTTAATCTGTTGAATGAGGACATTGCAAGCCATATTTTAAAAGACATCACGCAACTATCTCCCTTCAAAACAAGGGAATTAATGCAACTTTTCTAATTCTGATTCTTCTTGCTAAGGTTATATTTCTTTATATTAATTCTATATCAATGCTTCACTAAAAAAAAAGTCTCACTTAAAATACCTTCAAGCCATGTAATCATGCAACTATCTTTGTCCAGACAGAAAGTTCCGGAATCTAATTTTGTTTCTTTTTTTTTCCCCTTTCATCTCGTGAGCTGATTCAGATTTTATTCTCACTGGGGTACATTTGAGGCTGTAGAAAAGAGAGCTAGTCTACCTTTGCTCAAGTTGACTAATATCTGTTAAAAGGGAAATTGAATAGCACCCAACATGTAGAAAGGTGGCCAAGAACATAGAAATAGTAAGTGTTTGAAATGACAGCTTTCCTTATTAACGCATGGGCAGCACAGGTGAAATAGAAAGACAATCACAAGCTTTTTCTCTGGCCTGGGCTGGGTCTGGCTATGAAGCCTGGCTCTTCGGGTTTCAACATAAACATGAAAATGGACAGAAGAGGTCTGGGATGGATGGTTCTGTGAAGACAGAGGTAAATGACTTTTATGTATTGAGGAATTTATCCAAACTTGGACTGATCAATAGTGCTGGCAATCTTATCTAAATACAGAGAAAAAACAATTTGACATTGTACATTGACATACTGAAAAGTATGCTGTAAGTCTTCTCTCTCTCTTCAGTTTGAGTAAGTCAGTTCAAAGTGTAATCCCTTTAATGACATTTGTTACAGTTTGGGATACTTTTCAGTGTTTTATTTCACCTTTTTTTTTTTTTTTTCAGTTGATTATTAGGGAAGTGATAGCCCTCAGACATCATCCTTGGGCATACTAGCACAGTCCTCCACAGAGTGTTATCAGCGATCCAGAAACACAGGATACCTTTTCTCTTCTCCCTTCTCACCTCAAAGTCCAAGGTTGGATTTCTGAGAGGTCTTAAGCTTTGATAAACTCCTCTATTGATATCAATAAAAACTAGATCGTGGACAGTAATGGCAATTAAAGTATTCCAGAAATTATTAACTCATCTCAATTTAGTGTTCAGTGTTATACTGGACTACACTCAAGCCACTTACAGATGTTCAGTGTGGTTGTCACAGCTATGATAGCATCCCAGTTCAGTATCATGACGAGCCACCCAGATTAACCTCTCTTCAGAGCTACTAGATGCTGGCTGCCAGTGTAATTGATGAAGAGAAGAGTAAGGATGCTTAAATTAGGCATTTTTAAGTGGTAATCTGTATACAGCACAGATTGTCCAGATTGTTGACCAGTGTTTTGGATGTTAACCTGTGGGTTAGTTGTTAATATTGCAGTACTGTACCTGAAAAATCACCAAACACAAACCATGTAACCATAAAATCAAAAGGCACCACAGAGGCACGAGTGAGGTAGAGATAACTGAATGTTGGGATAATTTGAAGTGGAAGGATGGGAAAGAGGGGTTAAAAAAGAAGAAATTATCCTCCAAAACACCAGCCTGCTTTTCTCTGCAGCTTCAGGGCTTCATGATATTTTGAACTACAATCATAAAAAAAAAAAAAGAAAGAATAATTGGAATCCATTCAAAACACAGATAGAAGATAAAATAAAACAAAAGGAATGTTTGAGATATCTGGAGGTGCCGCCAAGAATGTGGACTCTATGAAGAGGGAACACAAAAAAACTGTAAGGACGAAAAATAGCAGCTGATTATCCAGCCTTTTGGAAAGCCCATGTCATACCCCAGGGCTAGATGACCTAAACCTTCCTGAGAAACAGTCATTTTCTATGCCAGACTATCCTGCAAGGCGCATTCTTCTAGATAACACATTCTGATACAGTGGAAAGGTCATTATTCAGCTCTGGAAGCTGTTAGAAACCTAAGTAAGGAAATATATTTCTCCATGTCAGCTAAAGGCTGACAGATCAATAGCTGATGCTGTCTCTGCTGGAAGAAACCTCGGAGCAGCATCGCTGCATCACGAGTGATTCCCTCGGAGTCACAGACGATGGAGCGATCGTGGAGGCAAAGGAGAACAGAAGCAGTAAACAGAATAAAGCCCAACAGGATAGTTCCTGCATGTGACTGACGCTCATCCATATGTGTTACTACAATACCTCCCTTATTTTTCTTGGTGTGTTTGCGCACTGCTTGGCCCCTTTTCCCACCCCCTCAAGTCTCAGTAACATGGGAGAGATGCTTTCTGACAGACAAAAGATAATCTTACACTTGACTTCCAATATCAAGGCATTTTAACTGGCACACTTTATATTGAATAATTCATGGGTATTCAAGCTTTACTTCACTTCACAAAGAAAGTGCTTTCTCTTAGCAGCGACAGTAGATACGAGCAGCTAATTCATTATTTAAAGAGATTAAGTATTAGCAACTGGTATGGGCTCTTCAGAGCTCTTTTTATTCCCTTTGCTCATGTTATCCCCTGCCACTTGCCTGCCTAGTACAGATTTTAGATTGATTCTACCATATTAAAATCTTTTTTCAACAGATCTCTACCCTAAAACCTCACAATTTCCAGCGTTGCATTGTCCCACTTTAAAAATGTAAAGTAATAGGTAAAAACTACAATGTGCTGGTTAAATGTTTTAAATCTCTGTGACCTCATGGAAACGCACACAAATGCAACATTTTCACTCTTGTTGTTTAAAAAAAACACAGGTGAAAGTTGGCAAAAGGGGAATCTGTATTTATGACCAGTCTCTGGATTCTCACACGGGGGACCGGGGGAGGGGGGATGTGTGATTGAAACGATGCAAATTGCTCATTGTTAAACTTCGAAGAGCTGCTGTTGCTTTAGATCAACTTCTTGCACCTGGGGATTTGTCTCCTTTGGGATGCAGACCCTTAAACGCTGAGATCAGGTGGGGTGTTTTCAACGTTAAAAGCTCTATCATTAGATATTACTTTGCAGACGGGTACATTCCTTTGGACCTGAGAGAATTAAGCTCGTTCTGTCTTAGCAAAACTCCTATGAGCAAATTCTCAGTAGATTGAAATTAAAGAGACCCTGAGACTTGATGAGACATCAAAGCAGCCTTCAGTCTCTCCATAGATCAGCATTAGTTTTGCTGCAGATTTCTAGACACACAACCTTATGTTTTGGTAATAAAAAGAGCGAAAACTCATTCAGGGTATAGCTGGAGAAGATTTTCCTCCTGATTGTCCTGACAAACCTGGTCAGTGTATGGTCCATGGTGGCAGTGTCACCATTTCATCCTACCACTTGTTGGGTCTTATAGCTATGCTGGTCTCTCTGTGCATGGACACACGTGGCGTCAAAAATAGAGCCACATTCGGCTCCTCCGCAGGGATGCCCCTGCATGGCGGGGGCAAAGGCATGCACCATCAGGTAGCACGTGTGTTAACGACACCAAGGGCTGCAATGCCATGAAGCTCCTCTGGGGCTATGCAATTCGTGCAGTCTACAGCAAAGAGCCTTTTTTGGGTCCTTCTGCTGCCAGTGTTTTAAAACTAACATACTAGGCTTAGCAGTGGTATAGACTTACTCTATAGGGGAAGAATACACATGTATACACCCAAAAGCCTCAGACCAGCAAAGCACATTACCAGGTTAATGCAAGTAGCCCCAGTAAAACACTTAACTGTTCAGAGCTAAAGCTGAAGAGCTTTGCAGGCTTGTGCCTGCATTTCTGCAAACATTGTGTGTCTCCTTAGCAGCAAAGGGATGTCTCCTCCAGTAGACAGAGGTGAGCTAGTTTTTGTCAGTGCATGGGAAGGGTTTCTGCCTCTACTGTTAGGGTCAAAACCATGCTGGTATAATTAAAAAGTACTAGAAGATAGGAACCATCAAAATGGTAACTGTCCCATGAAAATGTAGGTCTCTTGCAATTAAGTAATTTTTCTGTGAATACCATGAATCAAGCCTCCAGATAATCAAGGGGTAAAACAAAGTGAAGGAATCTCCTCCTTCTATCAGGGGACGACAGAAAGGAGAAACAGGGGAAGTAAAAGACCAGCTTTAAAAAATCTGCCTTGATTGAGACATTTTGCTTCATTTACAGTTATTTCCACTAGAGACCAAGCAGCATATCTCGTGAGGGGGGCTGCCCTAAAAAGCCCGTGCCTGGGCTCTCTGTCTCCAGTGCACCGACAGCATGGCAGGGCCACCTCCACCCTTGCACCACCCGGTCACCTCCCTCCCCTCTTGCAGAAGCAATGTCCCGTGCGCTGCTGGACGCTGCTCCCCAGGCAGCGAAATGAATGCCACGGTCCTGCTCATCTTCAGCAGAAAGCTGTCATTCCCAGAAACTGCTGGGCTCCCTGGGTGGCATTTCAGGCACGGATATCTGCGGAGAGGCAGTCTGCTCTCTTCTGTGCAGACGAGGGACGGATGATGAGCTGCCAGCACCTGACCAAGTGTTTGAACCTGGGTTTGAACCCACTCCTGCACAGCATTGATAATGCTGGCGACTTGTCCTGCCTGCTACTTCTGTTTTCATTGCTAGAGGAGTCACGAAAGACACCCATCTCAAATAGACTTGCTGTTCTTTTTCTTATATATCAGTAGTCCTCTCATTTGTGCTAAAATAATCAACCTGAAGAGAAGGACAAAACACCTGAGGTCAGCTGCTGCTCCCCATACCTCTCTTCTGCCTCTTACCCAGCTTCACACTTAACCCTTCTGTTTTTTCATCTTGCGCAAAAATATGAGTTAGACAATCTGGTTTATTCAAGCTTGCACTGAAATTTTAGCCAAATAACTTGTAAATCCCAGGCTTTACAAGGAAAAAGAGCAATACCTGAGGTCACAACTAAAACTTAATTCAGACCACTTGTTTTAAGCTCCATTTAAAAAGCTCATAATTTTTTTATTAAAGGAAAAGATATGTTTTCATTCCACTGTTTGGACTGAACTTAAGGAGATTTGATATGATCCTCACAACTTAAGCCAAGCTTAATCACTGTTTTCAACTCAAGCTGGTGGCTGGCTGAATCAAAGCATTGTTACTGGAGAAAGTGCAGAGAGCACAGAGCTCCTTACCTTATGCAAAGCCACAGCCCTGGCAAGCAAAAGCATTTTCCAGAATAACCTCAGGTAGAGGGTTGGAACATTATCTTGGAAATATTTTTGTTACTATTGGTATTACTTATAGCAGGAACAAAAGAGGGATAAAAGGAAACTATTGCTTTCCTTAACCCCAATAGTTCCTGCTCTAAAGGGCGTAAATATTCCATAGGCAATACAGAGAAAACAGTTAATGCAGAGAAATAAAACACTAGGGTTTGTAATCCCTATCTGCATGGAGCTGCTGACTGCTTCTTCCACTAATGGTTCTGCTGAAGCCAGTGGGACTCCTCGCGGATAAAGGTACTACATCTGATGATGGCTCTAATTAAGGGGGTCGTATTCAGCGCTTTTTGGATAAATGCAAATGTTTGTCATCCAAATTTTGTGCCTATTTTTGCAAAAATCCCCAAATCCACAAATAAATGCTCTTTTATTGATGGTTTCTCTTTGGTATCTAGGAAGCCAATTAAAAGCTCGTCTGAATTCAGGGTAACCTTTTCCAAAGTTTTCAGGGGGTTTTGGTTGAGAACCATCCCTGTCTGAGGGAAATTGGTCTCGAATTCACCTCCCAAGTCACTAACAGGTCCCCTCGCTAGGGGCCAGCCATGAATGGGAATGGATGATAATTACCTTACATGGGGCATGCCCTTTTCAACCCTTAAGCATAAACTAAGTGCTTTGAAGTGCTGTGAGACTTCTCTTGCAGCACTAATCTCTAAAATCAGTGCTAAGTATGGTGAGGATCAGGTCAACAGTAATTCTGATTTTTAGGTACAGAAAAAAAACAGGTTCCAATAAAAAGTATATATACCCTTGCATCCTTTTCTTTTATCAATCCTTTGCATCAGAGCAGATTTTGACCTCATATCAGGTACTAAAAGACATGCAACACTAAAAATAGATGACATTCTTTTCCCTTCTGAATTGGAGGCCCTTTTTCAGAATACATTAGATTGTATATTTTTACCGAAAATGGATTTTATATTAGGAAAAATAATAACTGCACTATAGACCGGACAAAAGAGTGGGCTCAAAAATTCTAAATAGTTCACAACCAGCTCATGTTGTTTTTATTAGACAATACAAGACGTGTAAAAAGGCAAAAGCTTTGTTCAGTGATTTAAACATATATTGGCTTAAGATTATTGGCTTCCATAGCTTGCCATGTGGGTGGTCTAAAACTATGTCAAAAGATATTACATTTCCCTCAGAATTTAAACATTTTTCTCTTTTATAAAAGACAATTATATCTACTAGGCAAAGGTAACCTAGCTTCATTTTGTACAGAAATAAAACACAGGGTATTAAAATCTGTGTTCGTGGAGATAAAACACACATGCCACAGTCCTTAGACTCTCTCTGATCCTGTCTCTCTCACCAGCAATTTATCTTCCTAATTTATCTGTCCAATATCAGAAATTTCTAAATTGAGTTAAAGCAAGGTGATTGTCTATATGATGAAATAATGCTGTCCTTTTAAAGTGCCTCTCTGCTCCCTGCTCTGCCCTCTAATTATTTTAAGGAAGAAATAAATTACTTTTTTTCACGTATGGAATGACCCATTTCCTTCTGTAGGAAGATTTTTGATTGTGGAGGTGGTGTTTGCCAATAAACCTTCCTTCAGGCAGCTGATCTTGTATCTGGGGAGGGCATCAGAGGCTACTTTGAACTCTAAATCCAGCAATTGAAGGGTGTTGCTGTCACCTCAAGAAAGCTGCACAGTGAAATGTGAATAAACTGATAATTCCCTGCAGGACTTTTGCAGTAGGACACCCATCTTCTTTCCATCTTCCAGGTAAAATACGCTAATCAGGTCCAGCACCCTGAAGAACCACCTCTATGATAAAACCTGTCTGCCAGGCAAATCAGAAAGCTGGCTACGACTCCCCGTAACTCAGTAACTTTTGCAGATTATTTCCTTCCTACCAGTAAGAGCATCTCTCGTGCCGCAGGTCTTCTGCTTCCCCTACTCCGGTACTCGGCAGTGGTCCCGCTGGTGGTGCAACCTCTCTCCACCAGCGCACGCACCAGCAGATATTTAGTGGAACTCATCACTGGAGAGGGGCAATTTCAATATTCTTGCTGGTGTCCCAGTTCAGGTCCTCACTGATGTGGAGGTAGCATGTTTTTATTTTGTAGTCTGCTGTGTCTGCTGACCATTAAATTGTCTGTTGGTCTAACTAGATTTCAGTTTCCTGCAGAAACTAGTGTGCAGTCATCGGTAGCTTCCTAAAATACATTATTTCATTTAACATTTGGAACAAAGTGTTAGTGAAAAGGAGGCTTGAGACAATAAACAACATACATGCTTATTTAGTCTCAAGTGCAGGCGGGCTATGAGCAAGGTTGTTTCTTGTTTCACAGTTTGAAAGTACATTTAGGAAAACAAGGAGAAAATACAACCAGAGAAACCTTTTCCTGCCCTTTATTATACTTTATTTTATGTATGTATGTATATATGTTAAGTAAAATATATAAAAGGCAGGATCTCACTGAAGCAAAAGTGATGATTACTTAACCAGAAACTGGAGCTTGATTAGGTTAATATTAAAGGTATCCTTAATTGCTAACATACATACATACATACATAAATGATTGCCTGCTAAAATGTCTGAAATGATTAAAGGAAGACTTATTGTAAGGTGGTTTGAGAAAATGTGGGACATTAAGTGAAATACTGTATTAGCAAATAACTGATAAAAAGATAAAAGTCTTAATAAATCAGTTGATCTTTTCAAAGAGCACATAGGGGACTTTAAAACAAATATATGATAAAGGTAGTGTTAACTGAAGCCTTTTGTACTAAATAACTGTTCTTGTGATTTTATGTAGGTTGCTGTACAGAGTAGGTCGTGGATTTTTTTACTGTAGGCAAGCAAATATATCTGGCTTTATTTGAGCAATGAGATTAAGGAGAATTACCTGCAAGGTAACTGTTCACTTCAAGTGAACATTTTAATTGACAGATGGAAACAATATATTTCTTTTCTTCAGTACCTGAGATTATATTGAAGCAGATTATTGTTTTTCAGCCTATAAATACTTGTAGATGTTGGGGGATTAATTTGAAAAAATAGTCTTTCAAAGTGAATTTTGTGTGTGTATGAATAAAACAATCTATGCATACTCCTTGTGGTGGGGCCAAAATGAAACTTTTAAGGTCATATCTTGAGACTTTACTCAACAGTAAGGTCAAGGAGAGTGTTGCCTGAAAAGAAATTAGGGAATAAACCCACTGAAACTGTCATTAGTAGAGTTCATAAGGATATTTTTTCTATGAAAATGTTTGTAAAAACATTTTTCTATTTTCAAGTTTTGCCTGAGCGATAACATTTCTTTGAAAAAAAGTCTATGTTTTTGCCTGTTTAGCTGAAAAGGCATTTCTGTCTGAAAAGAAAATGTCTCATGAAAAAAAAAAATCGATCCCTTTTAGGTTGAGGCTTTTCTTTCACTTTTGGCATTAGAGTGCTTTTTCTCTGCAGTTTCTTCCGGGCAGGATTTGGGGGCTGGAGGGTGGGAGGTGCGGTGGGGCTGCACACCCCCCAACCAGGGCACCGAGCCCGTGCCGGGTGGTGCAGACACTGGGTCCTTTCCCTCCCCGGGGTTTGCATGGCATGGAGCAATGCCACCACATCAGGGAACATGAAGACTTGGTCCCAACGTGGGATACAACGCAGGCGAGGTCTCATCTCCTTCACTAGCCCTGACCCTGGATCTGCTCCTGCCGTCTGCAATTAAATGGGAATTGAACCAGGGAGAGGAAAGAGCTGGGGAAGAAGGCATCAATGTGTTTCTCTTTCATTAAATAAACAGCCACCCATGCTGTGCTTAGCTGTGGAAATACTTGGACAGGAGCTGCAATGCATTTGCTTTGAGGATGCTGGAGGCAGTCTGCACTCAACAGCATCGCTGTGGAGCGGCGGCAGGGATGTGGAGAAGGGGAACAGACAAAGGGCTGGGGGTGAAGGTGAAACTTCCTTTCCAAAGCCATTGGCCTTCTCTCTGCTTATCCTTAAAACCATAAATATGTGTTGCTGGCTGGTTTCGCGCTGCGTCCTTCTTGGGATGGTTGGGCCAGCCCTGCGGGGTGGGCTACAGGTCATGCAGCAATAACTCCAAAGCTCCTCGGTCCAGAGACGAAGGCAGGAGCAGGGCAGCTTTCCCTGTTAGACCACTGATGGCAGCAATGACTATTTTTTTTTGAATGTGGACACTCATTCCCTGGAAAGGGAATTGGGAAGAAAATTATTAAAAATGAGTTCTTGCATGAACTCTCACAGCAATAATACTGAGTACTTCACAGATGTCCTGCACAGGATTCACCTGCTTGAGACAAAACAGTCAATCTACCACTAACATTGGTATTTCAGAAAAGCCATGTATTCTTACGTATAATTCAAATACTACTGTAAGACAGAATTTAAAATTCTGTTTTACAACCACTGTAGACACAAACCCACAGATATCTATTGACATGCATATATTTCTGTCCATCAGTCTTTATTACACACATACATACATCTTCTAAATCATTTTCCACATTTCAAGTAAGACAATTTCTATGCTGTGGAATTCAAAGTAATATGAGGGTTTTTTTCTTTCTTTAGTTTAATATCTATATTGGAAAGTGATAGATATATAAAGAAATATAAGTCCCATTGAGATATGTCTATATTGTACATGGAGGTATTTAGAAACAGTGTGATTTAAACAAAAGTGAATTTTCATTCATTTTTCTTCTCTATGTAGATTTCTAAATTAATAATCAGACAGTTCTGCTCCATCAGTGCTTATTTTGACCCACCTAAAATTTAGCGTCTTAAAAGCTTCCTTTACTTTTTGGGATTTTCAGTACTGCCCTCTCATTTGAATTTCAAAAACCAGTTTATGCATAATCCTCCAGTCACTTTTGAGTGACTGCTTTTTCACTTTACCCAGACAACCTTTGTTTCCGTGTATGCCAGATGTTTGCTTTTCTAACACGTCACTTTGCATCTTTCTTCCAGAGCGCTTGCTCCACAGCCTATTTCACGCACCTCCCTCTCTCCTTGCATGCTTGTAGTGTACTTTGATATTTTGCTCAGTATTTTTATAAACTTAAATAAACCCAGTTTCAGTGTCAGAGTTTGTCCTGTGGCGTGACCTGTGTGTCTCCTGTGGTCCAGACCTTGCCTCTGGACGTGTGTGCGTTCAGGTCCCTTTGGTGTCAACAGGAACCTCACATGCGTCTTGAGGGCACGCTTTTGCTCTGAGACTTCACTTGGGAGAAAATCTTGATCTACAAACGCTTTGCCAGGATCCATGTACGATAATCTATAATACTTGTGGCATTTGTATTTTCTAGGGGAGTACATCAACACATACCCGCACGCTTTATTTACGGTCTAACGGAGGTGAATATGACAGTAAAAGCATTTTGCAAGCCCACATCCAGAAGCCTTTCTTCTGGTGGAGCACACCCAGAAGTAGTTGGATATTTTGCTGCATAAGGATTCACTTTCTTGGGCTGATTCTATTTGTTTAAAAGACAAGTCTCAGAAAATACAAAGGGTTGGATATGAAACCCACAGGTTTGTGTTGAATGTACATACTTCCCTTAGGATAATTCCAGAACTGAAACGTAGTAATATAGTTCTGTTTGGCTCAAGTGATAACTAAGATTTCAAGCCCTGAAATGTTGTTTCCATCAGAAAAAAAAAAAAAAGAAAAAAAGTCAAGGAAGAGAAAGAAGGTATTTCTTGATCTAAAAATCTATTTTGGTACACAGTAGAAACAAACAATAGAAAATTGCCTTGCTCATAAATCTGAGTTTGCCTTTCCAGGACACTGTGTGCAAAGATGACCTCTCCCCTAAGCTAAGCTCATAACCGGTTCTTATACGTTTCCCTGGCTTGCTTTCCTCTTGCAACCAGCTGTTCCCCAGTCTATCGTGTTTGCTATCCGTCCCCATCGAACTCTTCGAACTGAACGGCTTAACTCCACTGAGGTTTCACTGTACCACTAACACCTTGGTCAGGACTCCCCAGTTTTGGGCTGTCACTACGTAGAGCAACTTTCTCGCTCCTGCCATTTTGCTCAAATGAAGAGAAGTTCACACTGATATTACCTTTACACATCTCAATCACCTTCCAGCTTTATAAAGTAATTTTTTTTTCTTCCTTTGTGAGATACTTTCATGTGATTTAAGATCCCACAGAGTAAATGGAGAAATCAGTAATAACCTCTCACGGAGACAAAGTTCTCAACAGTCTGCGAAACAGTTCACATTATTGTCAAGGAAAGAAGATTAGAAGAAAAACATCTTCACATTCAGACATGAAACAAAAGGCCTTTTAGAGTTAAATGGTTACATTAGTCACATTTGAAAGTTAAAAATTGCTTCTTTGAGGCCTTTGTAGCTGATGGTACAAAAGATAATGAGGTTGTAGAAGCCAATACTAAGAGAATTTCACTATTTGGAAGTTTGAGTAATGTAAACCAAACAGTGCAGAGGTCCTGGCTCTGTACAAGGTACATAATGTAATATTCAAGGATATCTCTAGGGTTGTATTTTGTGTTTTGGAGAGGTGCCAGAGAGATTTTTAAATTATCTAAGTTTTGCCTCCTCATTTCCTTTCTTTACAATGTACAGTATATGCCTGTGCTTTTTGATCTTTAAACAACAAAAACAATATGAAAAAACCACAGGGGCACAGCTGGGTACCAAATAACTATGTTTACTAAAAATATACAAACATGCAAGGCCTAGTTATATACATATTGCTGCTCTGGCTGGTTTCTGGTGGCTCTGAAACAACGAGTACAGTGAACAGCACTAGGAGGTTTGCAAGCTATTTAAGGGGAAGCTACTCTCTGCATATACACTGTACGAGAAAAATAACATCTGGGAATGTTATAGTTCAATGGGATTTTTCTCTCGCATATGAACCGTGTCTTTCTCATATTATTTATATATTAGATGCACACACACGACTCATACACATACCGTGTTGAGGAGCATCAGAGAAACAAAGTTTGTAGGCAGGCCTCCCCAAACCTTGTCTGCTGAAATGCATGATCTTCCCAGAAATCCAGCTTTTCTTATCACCTTTACTCACTATGACTACAACACAATTGTCACTGAGACTACATTAATAAGATCACAAAGCGAGGCACTTGAAAGTACGGAAATAGCAGAAAAAAGATGCCCACGCTTTATTATTCAGTCTTAAATTATATGATCACATCCTAGTCTTTTCAAAGGTGACTATCTCATTTAGTGCTTAGGATGGTTGGTGATTAATGATGAGATATCTGATATTTTGTTTTCTTTTTTCAATACGTCACCCTCTGCTTTGTTTAAAGATTTGCTGTAAAAACAGTGTTATTTACTTTTTAACATTCTCTTGTGTGGGTCTCATCACTGCTTCATGAAAAAAGGGAATAAAAAGCTATAACTAATAATGGCACACACAAACATGGGGGGCAAAGAGATGCCCGGGCAGATATGCTGTTTTCTGTTATTTTAGTTGCCTTAGTTTTACACAGTCGTTCAAACAGCTTCCACAGAATTCCTTTGCAGCTGCGAGCTGTAAAATAGGCTTCTGATTTTGTCTAAATTTGGGTACACTTTCTCAGAAACAGCCAAAGCCACACACACGATTCACATGCCAACCTTTGTCAAACTTCAAGTACATTCCTTAGAAACTGATTAATTTGAACTTTTCAGAGAAGACACATTGGTGATTTCTTTATTGAAAAATAAAACAAGATGAGGTCATTTTTTCACTAGCCCCATCTCAGATATGGTTAACCCCAATCTGAAATATTCTCAAATTCAAACACATGGTTTGGAAGAGTTTCACTCAGACAATTAATTTTTTTTTTAAAGTTTTTAGACAGTGAAACTGTCTGACAGCTTGACAGTGGAGAATGCCAGTCAGTCAAAATACAGCATCACTATACAATAGGTGGTTCTATAGTCTGACCTGCAAAACTCAAAATGTTAAAGGAATTTAAGGGCTAAGAGCACAAAGTGAGTTTACCCTCTGCTCATTCCTGTGCTCTTCTTCTGCTGTTGTAAGTCACATGGCTGAGAAAAGGCAGGACTTGACTTCAATTGTTGTGGCATATCTGTGTTTTATTATGTACTTTATGAGTCCACACTCAGAGATGCACTGCATCAAAAGATTAATGGTTATGGTTTTAAGATTGCATACACTGAATTATTTTGTTCTGTAGTGCTGGTACAGCATATACGTTTGGCCTCCTTAGGCTTTGTTTGCATCTCTTGGGAGTATTTTATAATGTAAAAATAAAATAAAAAACAAGCACAAAAAGGAATCAATACTGTATATGTTAAACTTCCTGAGTCCTTATCTATATTGTGCTATATCTCTGATTGTAACCAACTAGGAAAGAGTAAGGATTATTGATTATAAAATAGGATTCATCTTGCAGATTTTACTTCCATGACTTCCTGAGTCTAAATCCCAGATTAAGTGAACAATGTAGGATAAATTTTCTTGATCAAATTAACTTATCAGACTTAGCTTTCGGGTAGGTTTTTAATGGTAGTGTAGCACATAGCTTACATTTAACATGGAATATCTAAGTACCAGACAGTGAACACGTGGTTCAAGTTTTGAGAAGATTAAGAATGGTAAATGAAACCTCTGCTTCTAGGTAGAAAAATAGAAAACGTGAAAATGTTGTTTCACAGTGAAACCAGGGAATCAGATTTTATTTCCAGGGGAAAAAAAAAAAAGAGAGAGGAAGGATGGTTGCATTTAAACACATGTGAAAAGCTTTTATTTTTCCAGGCCAGGGTCTTGTGTCATATGAACACACCAGTGTCCTTTGGTGGTTTTCAGATCCATGGAGCCTTTCAATTAGTTTAGGGTGGATGTAACCTGCAGTTCTCAAGAGGCATTTTAACATTAAAGAGCTCTGTTCAAATCAGTGAATAAAATAAAGTTAATGCATAGATGATAAGTCATTGTGACTTAAATGAAGTTAATGTGTAGATGCTGAAGTCACTGTGGGTATCACTTGTGGTATAAATTAAAGACCCAGAAGACCTAACTCCACTGTCTTAATAGGATTTCAGGCCATTCATTGGACTAAGTGATTGGACCTAGAAGAACAGGACTTTTTCAATTTAGAGGAGCATTTCATAGTGTATTTTTTCTGACCTCTGAAATTTAGATGCAAAATTTTAAATAACAAAACTGAGCAAGTTTGCCAGTCCACATGTACATTTCAGTGTAAAACCCAGGTGACTTTGGATATTCTCCTACCTCCAAAATTACTATTTTAATGCATCTCCATCTTGAAATCCATTTCTTCCTTTTCTGTTATTGAATACACCTAGGATATAATTAATGATGTGTTTTTAGGTAGTTTCTCAGTGAAAATTCAAGTCTGCTGAGGAACAGTCAGAGTTATCGAATTCACTGACATAAATTAAACAAAGTCAAGTACTAACCTGTGTAAGGAGAAAACAATAGACAATTTTACATTCTCCATCCTATTTCCTATATTCCCTAATTTCCTATATTTCTTAATATTTCCTATTCCACATCATTGCTAGAAAGTGCCTCATCCCAAGAAACCATGCCAGGTATACCTGTTTCTTAGAGGATGTTAAGCCTGCTTGACATGACAGAGAAAAACTTTTTTTTTCCCAGGCAAAATATTACCTTGCTACACTTCTATTCACCTAGTCTTGTGTGACCATTGCCGTTGTATTGACCATAATTTGCAAGACAGACATCTCAGGAAGGTCAAGGTGAGGCTTGAGGGGGATGTTCGATGTGCTGTGGAAGAAGACATAGGGATGGTCATGAGTGAGTGCCCTCTGTGGAGCTCAAATTTCTGCTCTCTGCAGAATTTCTCATTGCATTTACTAAGACAGCTCAAATCCTGAGCTCAGCAGGAACATCCTACCTGTGGGACAAGTTGCATGGCATCCAGATGCACTGTCCTACGGTGCCTCCGGGACCCCCAAGCCAGGAAATGTCCTATCCAAGTCCCTTCCTATCTCTAAGGAGTGTGTCCTGGCCCGTCGTGTCCTGCTTCCAGAGAAGGGATGCTCCTGTGACTGCTCTTCCTATTCCTCCACTGCTTGCACAGCCTGGGGGTTGGGGGACACTGGATCAATCCCCTGCTCTGTCAGAGGAGTCGTGCTTTAACATCTGATATCTAAAATAGTGATAACAGTATTTTCCTCCCTCAGAGGAGTTCAGTGATGATAAATACATGAAAGACTTCTGAGGTTTTCTGGTACTACAGAAGCAGATAAGTTTCAAAAATAGATTGAGAGACCAGATTTTTTTGTATAGCTCCAGAGTAGTGAAGCATTCAAACCTAAAACTCTAAAATCTCAGCTTTCTTTCAGAAAATCAAAATAAAATAGTATTTTGCCTCTAATAAAACATGACTTTTTCCCCACTTAAATCCATTCTCCTTTCCTTTTCTGATGTATATTGTAACTTGATATGGAAAGAAGATATAGAACCCCAATAATTTCAAATAGGAATGTAATCTTTTTACAGGAAGCCTTGATTTATAAAGCCAACTCCCTGAGGTACAGACAGGTTTATCATTCTGCTATAAATGTCTGAATGCATAATGGAATGCAGACTCTAATTTCTATAATGTGTTTGGATGATGCATTGCTCATTGAGAACTGCAGATGAAGCCAAAGAAGAAATCTCAAACAAATTCTTCTGAAATTTCGGTCTTCTAATGCATTATTAAGGATTTCAGATAACAGGCAAAAATGCCGCACAATCTTGTGAAGTCAGAAGAGAGTTCATAAGTTAATATTTGACTACAATTTAATCTGTAATAATAAAGTTGCTTTTGCTTTCAGGCAGTTACAAGTACCAATAGAAATGCAGGGCCGCAACAGTTTAGACTGGAGTCAGCTTTTCATGAGAAATAGGAATTATTTATGATTATGATATTGTTATGTTTGACTAACAATGTACATAGACACTAGCCAGGTCTAACACAAGGATAACAAAGGTTTGGTATAATACTTAATTGAATGCACACTTTGGAGACTCTGTTTTCCCACTGAAATGATTTGTACAAATAAATCTTGATTATGACTGAATTTACACCCACTATTAGAAACCCATCCAGATAGCTTCTTTCTTCTATTTTCTTTCCTTTCTTTTTTTAAGTGCTGAATTGTTTGAGCTATTTCAAACAAAAGAAAGTAACTGGTTTTAATTAAAGCACAGCTAGAATATAAAATGTGTAAGTCTTATTAAAGTGCCTGGGAAAGACTATTGCAATGTGTAGATGCTATTCCTTTGTTGCCAGCTCTTGTGATGTTATCAGGAGAGTGGTAATATTTGATGTTTTTCTTGAAAACTAAAGTTCCATGTATCATGTAGTATTTTAACAACCTCAACTTTCCTTTAAAAAAAAAAAAGAAGATTAAGGTCCTCATGTTTGATGAGGAAAATTTGACAATTTCATCTCGTGTACCTTAAAAGATGACAAAGCCAGAAGGCAGTGGAGAGAACCCAACATTCATTAGTTTTTTTAAAGATCATTATTTCAAGACTATCTCATGGTTTATGGGGCCTGATTCATGAGTTTGGAATGTCTGGGTTTGGCCATACTGCCTGTGTTGTACAATTTTAAATGATCTCAGCATCCGCGAGTAGGTCACCGCCTTCCAGTCTACTGCCTTCTTTAAAACAAGTAATTAACAACAACAACAACAAAAATTATTTTAAAATCATTTGGCTTGTTTGTAGAAAAATCAGATCCTCCAGGCAAAGCTAATTGTGAAGGGGAAAACTTTGTCTTTCTGTAGGCAAAAGGGTCCTGAACGCATTTGGCAACTGTTGAGTAGGATGCAGAGGACTGCAGCCGCGGCACGGGAGCTGGAGAAGTGTGGACAGAGAAGCACTGTCCTGAGAGAAACAGTCCTTCTCTTTGACCATTGCAAAATGCTCCAGATGCAGACCAGACTTGACACAAGGGTCAGGCTTGCCCCTAACTAACAGAGTTAAAAAAAAAAATTAAAAATGCACATATTCTATCACGCGATACAATGTCTTTCATATCTCATAACCTTGTTGTCTCTGGGAAACAACTTTTTAACTAGGAAGGACCAAGGAAAGGACTGGTGTAGACAGGAGAACCGATACTCCAAAATTTCTCTTTGTTTGCATCCCTCCATCCCCCACCATCTTTTTTTCTTTCCACCCCTGGCAGCCTACTAAGGATGACTGACAACATAGTTGACAGCTTTACCCTGAAAGCTAAACTGATTTAAATCTGAAATAAATCTGATGTCCATTGGTTTAGAGGTCTGCATTTGGAAACAATCTGAGGAAATGAACTGTAATTGTAAACTAGCCTCTTTTTTGGGGCAGCACTCCTAACACCTGTTTGTTTTTACTATTATTCTGTTTTATTGCAAAGAATTAGCTGGGCTTTTAGAGATGGGGTATTATTTAATGTTTATGTGCTGTACTTAAAACAGCATTCCGTGCCTACCTGACTTTTACCTGTCACCTGTGGAAGATCTGTCTATAGAAAAACAGACAGGTATGTTGCAACCTGGAAAGAACAGAACTCCTGTTTCCGTTAATGTGCAAGGACACCCACATGAATTCCTGGTCTGTGTTTCTGAAATAGCTTGGTCTTGCTTGAGACTGGGGGGGGGAAAAAGAAAAAAAAAAAAGAAAAAAAAAAAAGAAAAAAGAAAAAAAGAAAAAAGAAAGACAGCAGTGATCTTCCTGCATGAGCTATCAATACCATTATAGAGCATCTCAAAGTTAAGTTAAAACACGGAAGGGTGGAATTGCATATCCACACTAAGACTAAGTGATTCTTGAATATATTTATTCAGAAGAGTTTGTGGAAGTCATTCCTATCTATTTCCCTATTCCCCATCCCTGGAAACATTCAAGGTCAGGTTGGACGGGGCTCTGAGTAACCTGATCTGGTTGAAGATGTCCCTGCCCATGGCAGGGGGGTTGGACTAGATGACCTTTAAAGGTCCCTTCCAACCCAAATTATTCAATGATTCTATGATTCTATGATTCTATTGCTGAGAGGTCATGCAAACCTTAGGTTGTAAGGCACCGACTAAGCCTCATGACCTAGGAAATGGTCCATAAATTGGCAATAAAAAAAGGACACTTAATGGGTCTGGGAGAGCAGTCTGAACAACTCAGTCCTTCGTGGTGCTGAACAAACAGTGATGTTGTCCCCATTTCTGTCTTGTGTCTTATGCTCAGATGGAAGAGGTGGGTCCTAGGCTCCCCTTACAGCCCCCAAAGTGGTGGCTTCAACCTGTAAATCCAAGAGATTAGCCTAACCATTGGCAAATATGGCTCCCAGAAATACATCTGTCATAAAGAAATTTGCTTCTAAAAAATGCTCAAATATTATTTACTTTAAAATATGACCTTTTATATCGTATTATCTCTTCCCTCAAAATTAGACATCAGCTTCTAGGTCAATTATTAGGAGCAAAACTATGCATTAGTTTAAGCTGGCTTTTTTTTCCCATGTTTGCATTACTGATGGCTTGTCATTATACTACTTTGCAAATCTTCTGCCTTGTATTGGCTGATTGTTTGCATGGAAATGGTGGTTACACTGGGCAAGTACAAAAATTCTGCTATATCAGGATAGCAAAGTTTCATATTTTCAACAGAATCAGGGAAGACTGTCCTACCTGAGCAAAACTTTGTACACAGAGCTGTCAGCTGTTAGCCCTTGTTCAGCTTTCAGGTTTTAGTCTCATGGCTGAAAGACAATTGATGTTACAATAAGTGATGTTGGACTGCAGCTAAGGGCTGTTCCTGTGGCTTACAAATGCTATGTACTTGTTAGCTATTCCAGAGGAAAAAATAATCACCATTTTCCATATGAAGGTAATGCTCTTTCAGAGTAAAATCCCTTAATTCTAAGTTCATTGTTACTTAGATTTACTAAGTTTTGAGTATAGATTTATTTTGTCTTAATTGGAGCTGGTAATTTTTTTTTAATTACTAACGGCTTAATAGAGATATGCTTTACTGAAAGCACAGTTTCAGGCTTAACAACAGTGATGTTGTTATTAAGTGATTGTGTTGAAAGAAAAAGAGATCTTTCTCTGCACCAAAGAATTAAGCACAACATTTGTTAAATGTTAAGGTTCAATGGGGTTTGTGCTAAGTGACTGTGGCATGCAACTGTCTATGTACCATTCCTATAACCCACAAAACACAAGCGGTCTGTTCAATGAGCCCCAGTTCTGTTTGTGTGAAAGCAATTTTGCTATGCAGAAGCAAAAGCACCCAGAGCAACTTTTGCCACCTGAGCTGTAGGTCTGCATGGGGAAAGAGCAGACCAAGGTGAGGATCTTCTTCATCTCACTCGCTCCACCACCCTACGCCAGATGGCCACTGGTTGGACCTTTGGTGATGAGACAGCATCCTTGGGCACAAAATTGAAAATTGCCACTGATTTTCATTTGGTCTGGGCTGCAATTCGTTGTGCTGCAACTCTTCATGGATGACCCCAGGAATAGCGCTCATGCATACTGTGCCGAACAAACGTTTAAATATGAAGAAAAAGGAGCACAAACAAGTCCATGTAGTCTGTTTATATAGCCCTAGAGATTCAGATAAAGAAAAACAAACATAACCTTTTCAGCTGTTCCTCACAAGGGAAAAAGAAAATGAAACATTTGATTATAATTGTTTTAATGAGCTTTGATTCAAAATGAAGTCATAATGGTCTGGTTAAAAAATATTCTGTTAATGAGCTTATATTTCTATCAAAGTGTGCAAGATGCAAAATTCTCTGAGGATAAAATTAAACAGCAAGCGTATTTATTTGCTGATGAATAAAAACCTGCTTATTCCTTGAAAAAAAAATAGTAATAGTAGTAGTAGTAGTAGCAGCAGCAATAGTAATGGCAGTAAGACTAGTAGGAGCGCAGTAATAATAATCTAACCAGATGGTCTATTATAAGTTTTACCTTGGAATTAGAGAAATGGTATCGAGAATACCTGCTTCTGCAGGTCTAAAACCTGATCTTAGACATGCAAAACTCAGATCTGCCTGTAGGACATCTCTAAATATTGTAAGTGCCTCTCCCCAATTTCTTTTTTATTGTAAACTACTATTTTTTAGAAAAATGCATAGGATATCTAGGATATCAACAACCAAAAAAAAGAAAAAAAAAAGAAAAAGGAGGGATGCAATGTGCTAATTAGGGGAAGCAATGTGTACTCCCAGTGAATAGCACTAGCTCTGACTATTGTACTGTTAGAAGAGAGTGTTTGTGTGTACCTTACATTTTATGGTATTACATGGACTGCGATGTAGTTTTTCACGTCACATACTCCAACAGTAACCCAACGGTCCTCCAGCCTTAGAGCCGTGCAAAGAATCTGGAATTTGCCCATTTAAAGGATATCCACTCTTGAAAAAGATCATATATATAATGATGTTTTCCCTTTCATGTGCTGCAGAGGGTATTAGGATAATATGTGAGAATACAGGAATATATTTCATTCTGACTCAGAATATTTTTATTCTGATTCAAATCTAATTCCTTTCAAATCTGAATACAGATCTCTCCTTTGGATTTCCATGTCAAGATATTTCTGAGCATTGCCTTGTGCAGCATATTACCTCTTCAGTGCAACCACTCATTCTCATGTCAATTGATTTGCCTAATCAGGCTCTGGTTAAACAATGCGACTTCTCATGTAAAAAGAACCAGCTACAATCTGTTGTGTTTGCAGTTTCCGTTTCAAAAGGAAAACAAAAAACTAACATTAGCAAGATGAATTTCAAGACAAACTCTTAATTACATTAAAAAATAAAATTTAATTAGTGGGATTCGGGAAGAAAGCAAAATAGTATGCACGGCTCTATGAACACAGTAACGTTACAGAGGTATTAACTGTAAACACACAAGCATGGTTGGATTACATAAGTAGAAGAAAACCTTATGTAATGGGGAAAAAAATCATGAAAGAATTGAATTCACTTAGCTTTGTTAGATCTTGAATCCACATGATTAAGAAGAGATTGCCATACTACAAACCTGGGTGTGTTGGGTTTTTTTTAATTTCTTTCCATAGACAAATTTCTTTAATGTTATATATACATACATTTACAATGAGTGTTACCTAAAGCAAGAAAAGAGACGCTGGACCTTAGGGCTGAGATATGACTAACTTTGTCCCAGGCTTCTTAGCTCATGAGAAAACACATTTGCAGGAGAGCTTTCTGACAACCTGCTGTGCTTGACTCATCCTTAATTATTGTCTTTTGCAGTGTCTGTTCCTGTTTGCTCCTTGGCGGGGAGGAACTTTGGGCTTTTTTTTGTTGTTTTTGTTTTCCTTTTTGTGTGTGCATTCATATCGCCTTCACCTTCCCCCCCTCCCCGAACACATTGTCAAAGATTATTTCTGGCCCCAGCTTCAACCATCCTTTAAAATAAAGAACAAACTGCTCCCGGAGTGATAATTCTACTTAGGAATGGATAGATTCTCACAAGCTTAAATCCTGAAAGGTACACGAAATGGTCTGCTCTAAACCACACGTTGCCATGGTTACATCCTTCTGCGGCTCAGATGGGGATGGGGGCCAATTATCAAGTTTTGTTTGCTTGATTTTAAGTAGTTTGTTACCTGGATACTCAACAAATAAGAAAACTGAAAAAAAGACTTGTTTTCTTCTCCCTTAACTGAAGGAAAGAGAAAACAGTCATACCTGAATGTTAAAAAATCCAACAACATTCAGATTCTTAGTTACACAGTGAAAGCACTTCTGAACTGTTTGTTTTAGAGAGGGTTGGAAAGGGGCCTGCGAATAGATTTTGCATTAGCATCATACGTGAATTGTGGAAAAAGCAACTGATCACAGAATATCACTGTAAATCATGGGCGCGTGGAGAGAAGTGGGGTTAAATGATGCTGGTTTTTTATCATTATTTAGACAATAAGGGTGTTTTTCTGCAAGGATCACTTGGATATCTGACTAATGAAAGAAAAGATCCTTTCTGCTGGGTTGTAGCACACCGATGCTTACCTGGTGTCATTCATATTCCCACTTTTTAAAGACCTCCGAACATGTTGTGTATGGTGCCCCGTTCCCGGGCTTAATCAGAAGCTTTGGTAACAAGCTGAACATGGAAGAGTGAAGTTGGGTGGAGGAAGCGAGGGAGAACAGGACAAAATTAAAATACCATCCTGTCAGTGTCCCTAATAGTTTATATGGGCAATGACAGAACAGTATTTTAATTTTTATCTGGTCTCCTTTCTACTCATTTATTCCATCTCCTGCTTGTTATCGAAGTTTCAGATTAAACTTAAAGATATGAATGTATTGCCATAATAAATTTATAAGAGGATATTTAAAGAGCAAAGATTTGAATGACACAAATGAACCTCAGTGTAGCAGAGCTGAAGAAAGGATTTGCAGAGAGCTGCCACAGCAGTCAGAAATGACTGCTAGAATCTCCTTAATTAAAAAAAAAAGGCTGGAATGCAATAGGCACAAAAGGTGTTTCATATAAATTTAGGCTTAATTTTAAATTATTGATGTTGTTTTAAATAATCTTTAAAAAGGTTAAGAAAAACTAGTTTAAAGAAGATTATTGAAATGTAAGCTAGCTCTTTGGAACATGGAAAAAATAAGATGTTAAAAAAAGGAACATATATTTCTAATATTTGAGTTGGTTTTGCTTCATCTCTATTGTACCAGTTATTTCTCCAAATGGCATGAAAAATTGTGTTTAGGCTGTGTGGCCTTCAGATTTGTTATTGTTTTTTCCTAGTGAATAGGACACATCTGTCTTAACAAAACAGGGAGCTGCCACTTTAAGGCAAAATCTTTTGGTTCTTGCTTTCTCAAATGAAAGATGGTCCTGTTTATGAATAACTAGTTTGCAATTTGTTTAAATTACAAAGGAGAATCAAAGAACATGGCTTTTCTTTTCAAATTAAACAAAATTGATAACCACCAAGACGACTACTAGCACAAAGCAAACTCTGCAAGAAACAGAAGAGTGAGTGAGTGAAAAAGTGATAAAAAACATATGTGAGTAGTAGGATCCTGCAGTAGTTACTTTTGCTCTGTAATACTGATTGGCAATTTATTTAAAAAAAAAAGTAAAATGATTACCAGTCCTAGCCCTGCAATCTTTCTTTTAGGTAGGTAAAAGATGTTAGAGACAGAAAATCTATTAAAATGTTAATACAAATAATTGCATTTTATGACAGTTAATATTTGGAAGCAGGCTATTGCACAAGACCCCTGTTAAGGAGGGTGGGGAAGGTGAGCAGAAAGAGAAGCTGCAAGTGAAGGAATGGGAAAAGGATATTTCAAAAATCTCCTAGGGGCCTGGAGCTGGATATACCAAAGTGGCTGCTGAAGGGAAGACGGAGGTACTTGGGGAAGGGGAACAGCCTTGCCAGACTTAAGGGTCTGTCAGGAATATGGTTATAGAATCATGGAATCATGGAGTAGTTTGGGTTGGAAGGGACCTTTAAAGGTCATCTAGTCCAACCCCCTGCCATGGGCAGGGACATCTTCAACTAGACCAGGTTGCTCAGAGCCCCGTCCAACCTGACCGTGAATGTTGCCAGGGATGGGGCATCCACCACCTCTCTGGGCAACCTGTGCCAGGGTTTCACCACCCTCATTGTAAAACATTTCTTCCTTCTATCTAGTTTGAATCTCCCCTCTTTTAGTTTAAAACCATTCCCCCTTGTCCTGTCGCAACAGGCCCTGCTAAGAAGTCTGTCCCCGTCTTTCTTATAAGCCCCCTTTAAGTACCGAAAAGCTGCAATAAGGTCTTCCCAGAGCCTTCTCTTCTCCAGGCTGAACAACCCCAACTCTCTCAGCCTTTCTTAATAGGAGAGGCGTTCCACCCCCCTGATCATTTTCGTGGCCTCCTCTGGCCCCGCTCCAGCAGGTCCATGTCTGTCCTGTGCTGAGGACCCCCGAGCTGGACGCAGCACTGCAGGGGGGGTCTCACCAGAGCAGAGCAGAGGGGCAGAATCACCTCCCTCGACCTGCTGGCCACGCTGCTGGTGATGCAGCCCAGGATACGGTTGGCCTTCTGGGCTGCGAGCGCACTCCAGCTTTTCATCCACCACTACCGCCGAGTCCTTCTCAGCAGGGCTGCTCTCCATCCCTTCATCCCCCAGCCTGTACTGATACCGGGGGTTGCCCTGACCCAGGTGCAGGGCCTTGCCCTTGGCCTTGTTGAACCTCATGAGGTTCACATGGGCCCACTTCTCCAACTTGTCCAGGTCCCTTTGGATGGCATCCCGTCCCTCCGGCATGTCACCACTCAGCTTGGTGTCATCTGCAAACTTGCTGAGGGGGCACTCAATCCCACTGTCTATGTCATTGATAAAGATATTAAACAGTACTGGTCCCAATATGGACTCCTGCGGGACACTGCTTGTCACCGATCTCCATCTGGACATTGAGCCATTGACCACCACCCTCTGGATGCGACCATCCAACCATACCGCTACTTTAGGGAAATCTGGTAGGTGTAGCTCTGGGAGGTATAGCTCTCTGATACATAAATTTCCCAAAAGGATTAAATCTTTGCCACTTTTCATTTCAGCTGCTTTTCCAGGCTGAGGACCTTTGCCCATCCACCCAGCTGAGCTGTCAGGAACGTTTACACCGAGCTCCGGCTTTGGCATGCAGCAGCCCAGGCTTTGTGGAGCAGAGAGGTTTCTCCTCCCTCTGCAGATCCAAGCAACACCCCATCCTGACAAGTCCTGTCAACGAAAGAAATGCCACCACCCTTTCAGTGGAAACACTCGAGGAGGGACTTAGAAGCATTCACAAACTCAGGGAGGAAGGGAACAGCCCCTGGGGAAGAGTGAAGTGAGAGCAGACACGCAGGAAGGGCAAAAAAGCTCCCATGCGGCACGTGGTGTCCGGGGGATGCTGGGCGACGACCGGCTCCGTCTGTTGGAGCTGACCGTGCGAGCCTCTCGCTTTTGTAACAGCTCTGGAAAGAGAGGGAGGGTGAGTTTTCGAGACTTTGGGGAAGGCATTAAAGAACAAAAGGGGGAGGGAACGGTAAAAGGGATTGCATTTCGGTGTGAAATCTTCCATGGGGTGACAGAATGCAATACCACATTATATCTATGGATGCCCACATTGCCTGGAGACATACTAAGGTATGTGTACATATACACGTACACAAGTAACTAGAGCGGCGAATGAGACTGGGAACCATCAGTCCATTTATTTAATAAATTGGTTCTTGTTGCTACTTTGGTGTGGACTTTTTCCCAGTAAAACATTTAATTGGTTCTTTCAGCTTTACCTGCTTTACCTTTTGAAAAGAAGATATAAGAAACATATACGTTCAAACACTACAGATGCAGGAAGGAGAGAGAGAAGCAGAAGTCTGTCTTTCAGTTACATGGCCATTTTTCATGCTGAATATTCAATTGCCCTTAGCCAGGGATTCTTACCACAGGATGAAGTAAGATTTTACATATGAATACTGCCCTGCAGATATGGTGATACTGGTGGTTTTCATGCCATATCACTGCAAATAAACATAGAGGTTATATTAAGATTTATACAGTTAATATTATGTCTTCTTGCAAGGGGTAAATATCTATACTTTCTTTGCTCTCACTGAAGTCTGCTGAAAAACTCATTTTTGGGGCTAGAATTTTGCTTAGCAAGCTCAGACTCAGTTGTAAGACTCGAGTTATAGCGGAGACAATGAAATTACAGAGCAAAGAACAAGGAGAGAGGAAAACATATAATAAAGAAGTGAACCAGAGGTATGGCTAGACACTTCATATCCAGATGACCCCCTCCTGCCAGCCTAGCTTATAAGAAGTGGAAATACACAGCTCACTCTTCTATTTAATAACAAACAGAAAAGCAGACAAAAACACCAAAAAACCAAACCACGCTGCCGGGTCAGGTATTTGGTTTTGCAAGAAGAAGCGCTTGCAGACCCGAGTTATTTTTGCAAAGAAGGAAGAGCGGGTGTTTGCAGAGCCTCAAGCCCCAGGAAGTTTGTCCATCCATAACCCCCTTGGGTGGTGATGAACAGTCGCTGCAGGGTGAAGGGGAATGGGGGAGCTACCGAAATCCTACCCCGGGGCTCGCGGCTTGGGGCTGGCCCGGACCGGGATGAGAAAAAACCAAGCTGGAAAAAAATGTTTCAGCAGCGGAGGCTGCAGCCAGGAACCGGCAGCTGTCTCCGGGCTTTTCAAGGTTGTAGAGCAATCGCAGTGCATTCCTGGGGATTGCAGCACTGGGCTGCGGGCAGGAGCCTCGTGCCTAAATATTCTCTGTGGCTTGGCTGTTTCTTGGCTTATAGAATTTAGTCAGATCCTTGGCTTGCTCTGGGTTAGCTTTACCTTTAAAGTTGGCTTGGACAACGCCAGTGGAGAAAACCAGATGTAACTTGTAACAGCATAAAAAGTCCAGGAACTCTGCAAATATGTAATTTTCTTGAAAAAACAAACAAAACCTGTTTTCCCTGAAAATAATTTTAGAAAAGACTATTTACCTTAAAAAAGAAAAAAAAAAGGTATTAATTTTCAGGGATGTAATTAGCATGTGATGGGCCAAATTGATCCCTGGGGTAATATCATTTAAACTGGTTGTGCTTGTACCATGGTTTAATTTAACCCAGAGTGTATGATAGCTGGATACATATGGTAATCATACTGCTCCCGAGAAAAAGGATGTAGCAATCATACACACATATAATACTTTTTCATTTCTAGCTTTGTCTCCTGTAGATTATGCTTACACATATTTCAAGCAGTTAGTTGACTGAGGATGTTAACAAAAATGCAGTTAGATTTTGTGTCTACTAATTGTATTTGGGGTTAAGCTCTAAAAGTTAAAAGGGAAGCCTAGGCAGCCTGACTCTCCCATTTTGGATATAAGGGCTGGCTGATTGCTCAGGAGCACTGCTGGATCTAGCTCCTCTCTTATTAAAACACACACTACACACAGTATATGCATTTTTAAACGAACTGGGCCATATGGATGCTTTACCCATTCGCTTGGCCTAAGCAACACACCACCATCCCTTACAGCTCTGGTCTGTGATAGACACTTCAAGGCTTGTTGTGAGTGTCTCACCTATTTCAGAAAGTAGTCAATCACTGCACTTAATCTATAGCGATTTTGTTTGCTGCATTGCTCTTTGGCAAGCCCAATTCTTGCTTCTGATGTAACATTTCTCAGACAAACAAGGTATAACTGGCTGGGTACGGCATTTCAAAGCCAAGCGTTAAAGGCTCACAAAGTGGAGCAAGGCAGTAGAAAATTGAGCCAGAAGGAAAATGGTTAATGCCCTCTGTTCACAGAAAACCCCTTACTTCTGTAATGCAGCACTCTTGACTGACCAAAATTACGGTTGTTGTTTTACTTCGTTTGCTATCCAAACGCAAAACTAAACGGAGCAAAGCAATTGCTTGACTGCAAAATTAACTCTGAAAAAGCTTCTGTAATACAAGGACATATCATTATCTGTATTAACATAATTACTGGCCCACAATACCACTACTCTTGACACTGAATTAGTGTACCTTCTTGCATGACCTAGAAACCGGGCAGAAGTGCTTATAAAAAGCTCTTTTAGCAGATGTTTGTGACTTTGTGGTAGACATTCACATATTGGTGCCCAACGTGAAGGAGACGCTTATACGTTGCTGGAGAGTGACTGTAAAAGACAAGGCTTTTGAACATCTGTAAGGAGGGCGAGGCAAATAGATTCGTATTTAGGAGACAAACTTAAAGATTTTCAGAATTACTGCTCAGGTCCCCTGACATCTACTTCCTCATAATTTCAAGTCATTCTGCTTTCACTATGTAAAAGCGTCCAGTGTGTCACATGGTAGGACTATTCCTGAGCTGTAAGTGATAATCAATGGTGTATTATGAGTGCGAGCTTTTATTTTTAAGGACAACTGTCTATATTCCACTATAGTTGAGTTCCCTAGGCAGCATGATGGGAAAAATGGAATCACCTCCAAACAGATGTGGTTTGGGGGTGCTATCAACATGAGAGAAATGTTGAAAGGTTAAAACAACAGCAACAACAACATAAAAAGGCTGGACGTCTGTTTTTGGGAGATGTCTCCGCCAGAAGCAGAAAAACAGAGCAAATGTACCCAAGAAGTGGGGCTGGTGGCTCTGAGATCTTCTTAAGATCTGGGATATCTATAACATTTTCAGAACGTGACTATTTAGTCTCCTTTTGCTGTCCTGGTATGGCATCAAGTAGCCGCACAGCCCTTCATGGTTTGCTGCCACCATCATATCAATGACCACGGCAGTCAGGACTGTTGTCATTTTCTGAGGAAACGAAGGAAAGAGGATTAGTCACTGCCCTTGCCTCAAAGACAAATTTTGCAGTTCTAGACTCTTCTAATGCCCATTTAAATTTTCTAATGCCCCTCAATCCAGTATTAAAAATGTGTTACACTGGATAGATAATTCAGCTCTTGTAAAATGCACAAGATATTGCACAGACAGTGCATAGCCTGTGGTTATCAAAACTGTGCATGAACTGGCTAAGCAGTGAGCCTTTTTCAGTGTAGTTTTTGAGATATTAATCATTTGGGTATCTTTTTTGAAAGCTCCGTTTCTGACCCAAGTCTCGGTACGTCTTCCTCATTCGTGCTGTGACTACAAGGCATGCATGATGCGGAGGTTAGCCAGCCGGAGGGGCACGTGAACTGGGGGACTGCTCCTGTGTGCAGCCTATTACCTCTCAGAGTGAACTACCCTACTAAATGCAACCCTATTTGCTATTGCTCTGTACTGCAATAATTTTTCTCTGTAGCCTTTCTGCACCGCCCATAGAGCTCGGAGGTGGGAAACGTGTTTACCTTTCCACGTCAGCCTGTGCCACAGACCAGATCCTCTGCCTGCCCTGGGCTCCGGTCAAGGAGGAGTACAGCGTTTCACACTTTAGAAGGAGGTAATTGCTCTGTTTGTACCTGCTTGTACAACTGCATTCAGTTCTGGAGAGGGAATGTGCGTTAAGAGTTCAGTACCATTAAAAAATGGATATCAGCCAAACTGCTGCATTAACAGGCACTACTGCATTTGCTACGTTTTCCTCTCTTCAATAGCAAGGCAAACACGAGTGTTAGGTGTCATGAGGATTCGGTTACGGAAGGTACACGTTGCATAATCCACAGAGTTAGGGTTTGCGGTGGTGGTGCAAGACCCTTTCAGCACATGACGAGAGAAAGCTGATTTATATAGACTACATCACGGGGCAGCATTTGTAAAATTTGCTGGGGGATATAGCTACCAAAGCCCATCTTTCAGAAGCATTTATTTTTCCTTCATATAGATGAAGGGACCTAAGTGGTTTAGGTACTTCTGAGAACCCTACTCTGTCCCTGTGCATTTTTAACTCTTCTGGAGGAAAGACGGTGCTATCAAACGTCCTGTAGCTTCATCTGAGTTTCTGAAATGTAACAGCACTTACTTATTGTCACAGCATGAACTTCAGCCCAGCTGGGTAGTGCTTCTTCAAGCAACACAAATGCCTGAATGTCAGAAATACCTTCAAGTATTAAACCCTGTGCCTTTAAGGGGGGTGCATTTGGCATTAAACAGACTTTCCAGCTAATGAATTTCTCAAGTTACAAGAATAATGGCCTTTTTAATCTTAGCAAGAGTAATTAAACAGACATTTGTTATTAATGATGTTGTTAATGGCAGTAGATATTGAATTTTCACTGTAGATATCATACAGTTGTATAGTGATTTTTTGGAGGTTTTCATTAACTTGATTGGGCAGCGAAGCTAAAAATGTATCATATATTTTTTTTTCCTGCTTCTGGAGGTATTGGATTTCTCCCTGTTGTGAAACACGTTCTTTGCCTTCATTTTGTTCTTATGGGAGATCCTCACCTTCATCTTCCCTTGTTGGCCAGTCTGACAGCAAAAGGACCAGATCCTGTCTGCTGCCACTCCTGAATTGCCTGGAATGATTTTTGCAGAAAGGGATGTGGGTAGCAGTGGCTGCTTCTGCAGTCCTTTTTCAACCCTTGCTGGGGCTTCTCATCTGTGTTTCACCTCAGGGAAATATGAGTTTGTTACACATCCAGCTAAAAAACCTAGCTTTCTAGCTCAGATTAAAGAAACTCATGCTTTGTAAGTCTTTCTTACTCTTGAATCCAGAGTCAGCCAAGACTGCAGGCAGAATACCTTCTCTCTTTTTCTTTTCTAGCATATTATGCTCTTTTCCTTGTCTTTTTGGTGCCGTGCAAGGTATGGAGAGGGACAGTACCCTTAAGTCAGATCTCATGTGTTAGACCATTAATGAAGCCCCTGCTTTTAACCATTGCTCTGAATTGGGGACAATGCAAGTTTGTGCTCTCCTCTGAGTGCGTACAAACCCTCTCAGGGCGCAGTGCATTCTCCCTCAAACAGTTGCTCAACCTTGTTCAATAATGTGGAGCGGTTTGTAGCTGTGGAGACATCCTTGTGGAGGAGACGCCTTCATTCTACTTCTTTTCTTACACATGCATTTTCAGTACCATGGCTTCAGATAACCCTGTGTTAGACTTCCTACTCTTTGCCTTACATAGCTTTCTCTTGGTTTATAGCAATCACTTACCAGTAGTTACTGAAATCGCAACATCTCATGTTCTTTCTTACCATCCTTTACTAGTCCTTGGAGCAATCCTGAATAAAATGTGGGTTTATTGCCATGTGGGATTCTCAGCCCTTCCTGATGGGAAGACAGATTAATCAGAATAATTTTTCCATGAAATGAAGGATTTTCCTGACCAGGCTTAGAAACAGCTTTTGCAGTGACATGGGACCCTGCTTGACTCCTTGTGCCTTTCACATCTTAATTTCTCCTGAGAAAAATGCTCGACAAAAAGCTTTAAAAAATCCCCTGAACTCTAGAGACCAGGATCTGTCTGCTTTTGGATTGTGTCTGTCAGTGGATGCCTTCCAAGCTCTCATGTTTCTGTGAATTCCAGTTTACACCTTTTAAAAGCGCTCCTTCTGGCTTGGCTTGCTCTCCTCCAGGGCTTGGTCTCAGCTCTGAGCCCGTTTCAATCACATGCTTAACCTGCCTTTGCTGCCTCTTCCAAGTATTACTTTACACTAAAAAGAAGGGGAAAAAACCCCAAACAAAACAAAAAGCCCTGGCATCAGTTGCTAATTTCCCTTCCTCTGTCAAGATTACGCTAGTAGCTCTGAGTAATTTGGTCTCATTTTCTCAGGGGAGTAGGACTGAAATAATCCAATGTTTATTTTTATACAAATTCTCACAGTGCTACAATGTTTCGGAGACTTCCTGGGATGTTTCTAGTTTTTTCACAGGCTAAAAGGCCATTCTCAGAGGTAGCTCCTTCATGTAAACCTAAAAATGGCACTTTCCCACAATACAGCTTATCAGGAAGTTTAAAGTTCAATAGTCTCTCTCTCGCTCTCCCTCCCTGTCTCACACACATGAAAGTAAGAAATAAAAAATGAAGGGGCTGTTCCAGTTCTGCTGAGAGTTGCCTTTCAATCATTTCATTTCTGTGTGCTGACTGATTGTAATAGTATGATGGGACGCGTGATGGTCTAAGGACAGAAGCAAAGGCAAAATTTGTAGTGAAAGAGAGCAGCTTTTATTCAATAAATTTTGATTTATCCATGCAGTAGCTGCTGAGGGGAAACGAGATGCTCTCAGCATTCTTCATGTTTTGGATTTATGGACATACCCCCATATGGGCATAGGCACAAAATTAATTTTCGTACCAAGATGTTAAGACTGGAATGGCTTGATTCTGCTAAATCTAAAGTGTCTGGGATGGTTTAATTAAGAGTGATTGGATAAAACCCTGTGTAACTTCGGTACTCTGAGGGTGGGATTTCCAGGACTGTTTGACTTGGCTTTAATTCTGATTACTTTCTTTTAATCCCATTATGATTACCAATAAAACTACGGAATTTGAGGACAACCAAGTTAGTGCTGGGCACGTTTGAAAACCTTGGGCAAAAACCTGGTCCTCCCGTCCTTCCTTTCTCGTGTTAAAGAATAAGTTTGCTCGTGTGAATAAAGATTAGTCGCATAAGCTCTGGTTTCAGGATCACAGAAAGAGAAGCCCGGTTCCTTTCCCGGTGCTTTGTGCAAGGTCTCATTATACTGCAGACGCATTGGAAAGAGACGGCACCTCACTTTCTCAAAGTTTCAGCCCCGGTGGTTGCTTGATTATTTCTTTCCGCCCCAGGGACCCTTGCTGTTAAGATTGTTGTTAAACAAAATTGCCTTGCTGGCATTGTGTTCTGACAAACAATTTACACCTCTGTAAACTGATTAGTGCAGTGGTTTTATCTTGACAGCTAATCCTTGTCTCACATTTTAAAGAACAGCTGAGGAGGACTTTCCTGTGCCCAAAGAAACGTGTCTGCCCTGTGAGGCTAAGGAAGGGGGAACATGAATTACGTAAAACAGAAAAGGTCTTGGGTTTGCAATCATTTCAGACATCTAAAGGCCTGCAGACCACCTCAATCTAGAAACAAATTATCTTATCACAAATATTTATTGTAAAACAGAACTGGCAGAATGAAAGCAGAAATCCAGTATTTTTTCTCCAGTACATACCACAATACTACAGCACATCATTTGGAAAAGGAGAGAGATACCACACGGGCAGTCTAGGGGTGGTGTGCTGTTCTCTGGATGTCATTGAAAGGGGACGTGACAACGATGAGGAATTTCAAACCTCTGGCAGCCACCGTCCAGCACCAAAATGAGCGCTGCTGCAGACTGCTGGTGTTGCAATCGCCGAAACTGCGAAGATTTAACCTTGGCAGAGGTGAGGTGTCCCATGAGAAACTGGGTTTGCCAGCTTGTGTAGCAATCCACATCAGGAAGGGAAAAGTGAGTAAAACCTGCACAGCTCAGAGCAGAAGCCTGTAATCCCTATGTTTGCCCCAGCTACATCACTTGTCCCAGATGGAGACAAAGGGAAAATTGCAGCGTAACTGGCTACAATAGGAATAGGGGGGAAAAGTCACAAAAAGCCTCAGGACAATGATGGGACAATAAATATAAGAGGAAGGTAAAAATGCAATGCTAAATTGACATTTAATAAAGGAAGCAACTATGGCTAGATGGCCTCTGGAAAGTAGAGGAAAGCTGCTGTTTTGGTATCTCTAAATAGCCAAAAAAATGGAGTAATAGCTTCAGATACTACGAATTAAATTAAATTCAGGATATAAACTCTCATCCTCATCACAAATTCTATTTTTTTAGTATTCTGAGTACAAAGCACCAAACCAGACAACCAAAGAGAGAGAAGCAATAGACTCTATTTCATCCAGTTACAGTAGGTAGCGTGCCTAATCTCTTCTAATTTCAGAGAGCTTTTTAATGTTTAGGAATAGGATTTATCTTGCTGAATTGTAGCTCTCTTGAAGTTGTATGCGTGTCTAGCCTCAGTTAACTGTGCAGGTCTTTCCACAGCCGGAAAAAGACAAAGGCATCTCCACAGGTCAATTCTTCCACAGAGCCACCTTGGCTGAGACAAAACCCTACAGAACTATTGTACTTCTTTTTGATCAGTTGAAATGGCTTTGCAGTGGTAACTACAAAACAAAGAAATATACTCTGCTGGGTTTCAGCTACTCAGTGGAAAATTTAAATATAAAAAAAAAAACTCAAGTGAAAAACAGACTTTCAAAATGTCTTCCTGAATAAGTCCACAAGTCTGTTTAACAAAAATTGAAACGCTATTTTGTTCGATAGTTTCAAAACATTTCTTCCTGAATTTTCCCAAGTCTTGGGAACTCCAGAGGTGGCACCTTGAGCATCTGTGTTTCCAGGTCTGGCCAGTCCACGGCCGAGAGCCTGGGACTGGGGGCAGCTCAGTCTCTTTAACAGTATATCAGGTGAACAGGCAGCAAGTCACATGGGATAATTTTAGAAACCTGCCTAAGCAAGAGACTTTCAAAACTGGCACAGCTGCCAGTTTCCTTGGCTTCAACCTGAACTTCATTAAAATCATTCTGTTCCCATGGATCAGCTACATTTTGACAAATCAGCATTTTCCAGTGGGAAAAAGAAAAACAAAAACATTCAGTTGGAACAGTTGCAGTCATTTCTAGTAACAATCTAATGTGAGATGATAAATTGGAGAACAGTTCTAGCAGTGGACATGCATCACAGCGCTGTGCTGAACACCACGACCTACCACATCAGGTGGAGTGGAGTTCACTCAGCTCTTGTGTTGATGCTTATCTGTTGTCTCTGCCAAAATACTTGCATGAAATGGTACGGAAATAATCTTTTGCTTTTTGATTGCATTCATTTCCATGTTTGCTATATAGATTTCATAAAATGGCATAAGCTTATAGGTTACGGGGAGAGGCCATCTTCTTCTTCATCCCTTTCTTAGTACTTTTTTGTGCATTTCGTTGTTCTTGATGGGAGGTACAAAATGTCCACCTAGAATTGCTCCATATATTCAGTGTCCTTGTGCTTTACTTGATGAAAACAGAACCTCTCATCAAGTCAGAAAGGTAACACGCATTTCTAAAAAGTGTTTTGGGAAATAGCAGTCAGGTGCATTATCAGTCTCTAGCAATGAGGAGGTAAAATAAAGCAGACACTGCTCCTTAGAAAGTTGAATGAGGAGCCATTTCCAACTCTTCTCTCAGGTGAAGCTCCTGATCAGTAATCTTGTTAGAGATAATAATGAATACATTCAAAGATAATTAAGCAGAAACCTATTTTATGTGCAAGCCGTTGCCTTTATGGTATTGTAAGGGCCTTTGCATAGATCACCAAAGAAATAAACATCTGAACTTGATTTCAAGCTGCTGTTATTGCAAAAGGGAAAAAAGCCGTCAGACAGAGACCCCTGGTATCTCCATGCGTGCTCACCTCTTGCAAATTTTTTTTTCCCGTAGCCAAGAAAGTAGCCTTTCTTTGGGAATAAAACCAAAGGGTTTGGCTGAATTTGTGACTAAACTGTCATCCATACCTCTCTGTTGTCACCGCTGTCAGGGAAAGTATTCCCTGCTCTTAACCTCTGTCTCCTTCTTATCATATTTGGGAAAAAGAAAAAGGAAATTCTCCTTGGAAAGTTTTGATACAAAATGGTGTACCAAAAACACTGGCTTTGAAAAGATGCTTGAGCTATTTGCCTCCTTTTCTCTCAAAGTTATTTCTCTAAGTGTCTACATAGAAGAGGTTTGTTTTTTTTTTTTTTTTTCCCCATAAGTTAAAAGAAAACCAGGTTCACAATTATTTGATTATGGTACCATATTTGATGCTTCCCCATAAAATTGGAGGGCTATTGTATCAGAGGAGGAGATAGCCCCAACAGTTAAGCTGCTGCAATTTAAAAGGATAGACAAAAGTGTGGGAGAAGGAGATATTGTATTATTGCATATCACATTATTACAGATAGGGAGCTGAGACACAAAGAGATGAAATAATTTGACCAAAGCCGCACAGGAAGTCTGTGATAGACACAAGAATTAAACACAGATCTCCCAACCCTCAGTCTGGTTCTCCAGTTGTGAAACTATTGTTCCTCTCTCCCTTGTCTCCTAATTGGATCCATAGGCACCTTCTATTGCTGACTTCTGCTAAGTATTGCGCCTGTAGGTATAGCCCCCACACTTTTTTTTTTAGTGCTGATACTAAACTTTAATAACTAGGGCATCCTTCCACTTTTTTTTCCTGATGCCTGACAATAATGGTTCAGTAATTACTGAACTAATGTTATCAATTCCAACAGATATCACATTTATTAAACAGAAAATGCTATGTTGCTGTTCATCAGTTAGGAATGTGTATAATTGAAACATGAAAATGAAGTCTGTACGAATATGTGTGATTCATCATGAATTCTGCAAGCCCTACACTAAGTTCTTTTCTTAATTAAGCTGTCAAATGGAAAACTTATAATTAATGCAACAGCATATTTTGTGGGAGTTCTTTTCTACCCCCATATAAAGCTCGATTCAGCAGAACCATTACAAGGATTACATGTGTAGATTGGGCACCGTTGTCTTATGAAGCAAAAATTTTGCTGTCCTGCATGACTATTTTTAGTCCATTCCACCGGGATCTTCCACAAAAAATGAACATGGGATTGAGACTTAATCATTATTTTTCTCCATCCCTTTCTATACACAAATAGTGATTCACTTGCTATGAGAAACTCATGTAACAGGCCTACTAGAGTATTTAGTCCAATAAATTAAAACTATGGTGACAGACGTAGAAACAGCAGTTTCTTAACTGCCCTGCGTAGGATGAGTAGTTTGGTTCCTAGCCTGGATCTGGATGATGCTCACAGCCAAGCCAACCCATGACCTTAGGACATCTGCACTCAGGACAACTCAGGGGTTTGGGCATTCATTTTAAAACACCTAGACCTCCTCGAAACATAGGTTCAGGTGGTGCCGGGCTTGGCTCCACTCTTTGTTCTTGTATGACAGTTAAAATGAGCACTGTGCTTTTCACTGGCTGTGCATCTTTCTCTGGTAGAAGCAGAGACACCAAAGTGAAGACCCACCTGCTCTGCCTGTACAGTAAAGACAACATAGTCCTTTCCCTAATGGGTTTCCACAATGCATTTCACTGGTGCTTGTTTGTAGGCAGCTTATGAAGCGCCTTGCTGTGTTTATCCCCCTGCTAGTCATAAAAGAGCTTTAAAGTGATCTTTTTGGCCTTTTATGCAAGAACCTGAGTGTTTTACAGAATATTTGCATTTTTCACTATAAAGTAATAGTATGCCATTTTCCAGGCAGGGAAAGCTCAGCAGGATTTGGGAGGACAGCTCAACCTCCTAAGCCCAGCCAGTCAGCCCTGCACGCGGGTGCGAAGAGCCTCCAGCCAGAGATGCTGTGGTCAGCCCTGCCTTCGCCTCTGCCTGGTCCACCACCAACTGCATCTTGTGCGCTCTTCGTCATTCGTCCTCTGGCTGTGGTTATTTTGCTTGTGATTTCTTATAATAGCCCCAGATTAGACAGAGAAATGCCAGTTTCCATCGGCTGGGGTGCGGCAGTGGGCATAACGCAGGAAGAGACATTTTTCCTCTTGCAACATCAAAGCCACAAGGTTTCCATATGCTTTTTTTTTTTTATACTTTACATCTGATTACAACTGTTTTCACTTTAGTGCCAAAAGAGAATACCTAAAACAGTGTAGAAGAGGAAGACACAGGGGTTTGTGGGCACTTGCAGCTGCCAAATAGAGCAGCTGTAATGCTGCGGGTGCTTGGGAAACCAATTAGAAACACATGGAGTGACAAAAAAATGTATGTAACATAAGATTAGCACAGTGAATGCAGCCACGCTGTGTGAAACTTAGGCAAGCTAGGGCTGGCTGGCACCAAGGATCAGTGAAAGTAAAATGCAGTTATGATGCCTCAAAGAGAAATTGAACATTAGTGCTGGGAAATAAGGAAATATTCTCACTGTGATCCTAACTGTAGCTTAAGTACATGGATACATCAATGTCAAGAAAATTGTTTTTAAAAGTTAAGTATGTTAAAAGCGAGTCTAGTGCTCACAACTGGGTTCTGTGGGAAAATTGTTACCTTAAAGGATGCCCTGACTTTTTGTGTGGCATGGGTCAGAATCTGTGAGTCCAGGCAGAAGCTCTTTCTTTTAACCTTTGCTAAGCAATGGATCAGACAAGCTGAAGGAAGGTGTCAAGACAAACGTGAGACAGGTCCTTTTAAACAACATGAAAAAAAAAGTCAAGATCTGAAGAGTCCTATGTATTCATTAGCTGGCAGTGTATTTTCAGGCACTCATTTAGAGATACTTTTTTTAATACATGAGAAATGATCAGGTCAGATATTAATTTATCCAGTTACATAGTGTTGCAGAAGAAAGCTGTGCTTTCCACTGTCCTTATTGTCTATCATCAATAAGAGAAGGAACTTAAGGCAGAAGTTTTCACTCTTCAGATATGGGTTGGTGATCCAAGATTTTTGCTCCAAGAATAAAGTCCTAGAGATGAAGAAAGACCTAGGACCTTTTTTTTTTTGCCAGAGACACAGAATGGAGAACTTTTGCTGACGGTGGTCTAAAATTTGTAAATAAGTATTCCGAGGATTGAATGGCAATGTAAGCTTTTAATGCATTTACTTGGTGACAGAACAGAAATGCAGGTTCCAGAAAACTGATTACTCAAAGGAATAACCAGAATGAATAACCAGCTTCCACCAGGTCAGATATAGTGGAAGCACGGATGACATACTTCATTATTGAGGTTCATCCAGCAGTTATCACATTCCAATAAACAGGATTAATTTTTCTCTATCAAGATACTGCACAAGTATATAGAAGAAATTTCCAGGGCCTTATTTCTTGGACTTTTCAGCAATGTACTGTTGACAGTTTCATTTTTCCTCTCAGGGAAAAAAGAAAAGCCCAAGCCTCTCACAAGTCTCTGCCCTCCTGTAAAACTAACATGGCCAAACATAGCATATGTCCCTCAACAGGTCCCAAACTTCATTATTTCAGGGTGAGTGAAAAGAAAAGAGTTATACACCCTACATATACTTAGTGAGACATTTGAAGCCCCTTATTTATTAAACCAGCTGTGGAAGCTTTGTCTTTGTTCTCCACCCGGCATGTCCATGGCACATGGTTTAAGTATGTAGGACACTTACTGCTATTAACAGAAAATGAACAGGGAGAACAGGCTGCATTTATCTTTGCAAACTGCAGAATAATAACTATTAAGGAACAAAACTTACGAGATTTTCACAGTCTTGAAAATTGTCTCCACCTCTACTGCCAGCAGAAAGCATGCTGCATTCAAGACTGACAAGCAAGGGTGAGAGCTTTGCTGAGCAGAATACTTATAGATTTCAGTAATTTGCCTGTTCTGGGGAATGAAGAAGATAGAGGAAAGAGACAGCACTATGGCCCATCTGTGCAAACCAAAAATGCTGCTAGTAGGTCAGAACGAGTTGTACAACTGCCCCTGATAATTAAATCTATGGCCTCCATAAAGCTTCTTAATGAGCGCTTTACTGGCTTGGCCTTATATCGCTGGTAAAAATTAATTTGCATTTTAGAATGTTTCTATTTATCTACTGGTTGCAATTTTAATATTTGTCTTTACCGAGTGAGGTGCAAAAGTCTGATTTGTTTGCTCAGGATTTACTTCTCTAATTTTGACTACCCAGATGGAATAACAACACTTTGAATGAGAATTTTTGTGATTTCAAAATGACAAAAAATGTTTTCCTCAGCACAACTTTAAAAGGTGTTTGAATATGTAGCCTACAGAACTTTGAAAAACATGATGATTTTTTGATAGCCTTGTTTTGAAAAATCTCATCCTTAGATATTTCTACTGTGAGGAAAAAATAGCCCTTGCATTTCAGGTCTGTTCTGTGCGGAATGTGCGTGTGCTCCCGATCCAGTGACCAATTTCCAGCCAGGTCCAAAGCAAGAACACTTTTGTTTTAGCCGGTGGAGGCACTCCTAAATGGCAAAACACAAAAACTAATCCTCGGAATTTCACTGTCTTTAAAACAACAACAACAAAAAATCGGAATACCAGATGCGGATGTTTGCTCAGACATTTGTAGAAGTGAGAATGCGTCTGGCTGTTTGGAGCATTATTTCTGCATCGTGATGTCTTTTGTGCCATGGAACCTGCTGTGAAACCTGCTCTCTGTGTAACAGCTCATATGGAAAGATCAAGGGTGCATTGCTTTGCTGGCATGGCTGCAGGATAAACAGTTCTTAACCAGACTATCACACACTGCTAGAGTTTCTGAACAAGAAGTTATGAAGTTAAAGACACTGGGTTTTGCCCTCATTTAAAAATAAAATACTGCCTGTAAGAGCTGAGATTAGGGAAGAAGGAGAAGGGGTTTGAAATCCGCATCTGAACCTGGAAGCGATTCTTCCCAATAGTGCCTTGCTCTCTAACCATTTTAACAACCTGCACTAGCCAAACGTTACCATATATTTTGGCAAGAACAATCCACAATCAGGACAAAACCTGGATTTGGGTTTTATGGAGTCCATTTCTGGTCAAGATTTCATACTGCTATTACATCCAGCTATGACTAAACAGGGGAGCTCCATTTTACATGCTAGGAGTTGAAGCATTCATGTTGGAGGGATTACAGCTTGTCGGGTGCAGATCTTGTTTCACAGTGTCTATAATAAATTAACCAGCATATTTATAATATATAACCAGAAATACATTCTGGCTTTAAGGATCAAAAATACAGGTGGAAAGACCAACGGAGAGAAGTTGTTAGTGTTATTTGTTTTAAAATACAGTGATGAGGAAAATAACAGAAAATGTTAAATCTGCTATGGCTTGTAGATTTGGCTATTAGCTGCCGTAGATTTGGGTAATGACTTCTAAATAATTCCTGTTTAACTTCTACAATACTTTACTGGTCCTATGCCTCCTCATACTAAATCCAAAACACAGCGCTAGGAAGAAATTTAACCCTATCCCAGCCGAAACCAGGACAATGCTCTTGGATATAAATATTTCCCATGAGTTCTGAGATGGGCAGTATAAAAGTCTCAAATCTTAAATAGGTTCAAGATGTCACTCCTTTTGTTTGTTTGCATCCTTGCTCAGAAATGCCCAATGCTTCTCTAAGCCCATGTTTTTAGACACAATTCCTCCACACTTTACACAAAGTTCTACCATTATTCCTTCTCCACTGAAGAAAGATGATAATAAGATAAATGCCTTGGACATCTCCCAGAATATGCCCAGACCTGCCTTTCCCTGCTACCCATGGTCTCGTGAAGCAGGCACTTGACTATGAGTTATGGGGAAGACGCATCTTCTGATGATAAGGTTGGGTGATAAATGTCCAAAGCCAGCATGGGACACTTCAGAGGAAGTGCCATAAATTTACCGCTGAATCAGCTCTAAGGAGGAGAGCTGGGGCTAAAGAATCACAGCTGTCATTTGGCTGTGGGAAACAGTTCAGGGATCATTAGTATTGGTCATTCCCACGAACTTGAGGTTCGCAGTGGGGAATGTCGGGAGGTGACACCGCAATCTGTGCAGATCTCAAATCCCAAAGATGAAAGATTGCCTGTTGTTAATAAACAGGTTACATTTCATGTCCAAAACCAAATGTAATTCCCAGTTCTTAGTTTTGCTCTTCTTCCTTTACAAATAGCAAAATTTAAAAAGGTAACTGGTAAAAATAGGGAGCGGGGAAAAGAATAGTTGGAGTTTTCACCTTCAACTCAGTACAATGTAGTTTTTTGTATAACAATGCCTGGTAGTTGGAAAATGCTGTAGCACAGTCAGGCTTTTAATATTTTATATTACATATCAAGATAAGTCAGAGCTTTTTGGTCAAGTGACTTTTAAGAGAAATCTCTTTCCCCAGTATTCCCTGTCCCCCTTCTCTCCTGAATGATATTGCAGAGAGAATGTTGGAGAAACACAAATATCATCATGCTGGAAAGTAGCAAAACGGTGAGTAAAAGATCTCTGACTCGTATTATTTCTACCTCTAAGTGATTGGTATCATTGGTATTTTGACAGTATACTTTATAGCACAAAAAGGACACTTTACCCTTCTGCAATGGTTGATTTTGATCTTATTCTTTCCAGGCTTGACTGTAATTGTGCCTCAAAACAGAAGGGGCAGGGCTGCTAGTAACTAGGACAGATCCATCCAGTACCAGGGTTGAGGTGCTGTTGCAGAGTGCACGGTGCTTTAATGGGACAGAGTTAATTACGCGGTCCCAGGGAGCTGTGTGGGTCTAACTGGGACAGACAGATAAACCCTTTGGGCGCTTCATTTCTGCTGTCACCCCAGCAGAAGGACAGCTCGTGGGAAAGCAGCTTCCTATGGGGAAACAAGTAAAACATCTCGGTCTTCTTGTCAGTACAGGTGATGGACTGCTATTATTACTATTTTATAATAAAAAAGCAGAGAGGAAAGAGGAGAGAAGGACTATATGAAGGACAAAGCTGCGAATCACTCAGTAGCACCAGAACAGATGATTTGATCTCACTGTGTCTGCAATTCAAATGTGTCAGGGTTTTTTGTTTAATGGTTTTCTGTTAACATGAAATAGGTTTTATCTTTTGTGCTAGAAAATCTAGAAAAAAATCTAGAAAAAAATCTAGAAAACATGTCCAGAGCAATACATGTTTCCTTGTAAAATACACGTTTCCTTCCTGTGAGGCAAATCACGGGAAAAGGCTAGCATCTCATGCCCCAGGTGTCAGTGTCCCAACTCTGTAATCCTACCGCAGTTTGAGCATCGTGAGCTGGATGTGCATCCTAATATTGGAGAGAGGCTCCGAGGCACTGAGATCTTTGAGCATATATACATTCTTAAACACATCCAAGAGTCAGGACCTGAATGATCTGCTCCCACTTTCAAAAGTAGCCAGGACACTTTGCATTTGAACGTCTCTTTGAAAGTAAACAGCACATGGGTTTCTGGGTGTTGCAATAATTTCTCATTCCACATGTAACTTTCTGGCTTTCCTGAATGAAACTAGAATAGGGCCTTTGGCAAAAAAGCTGACAAAAGCACCAAAGAGGCGGTATTGCTGGTGTAACTTCCTTATTTTAATGAAGGCTTCTGCTTAAAAACACATTTCATGGTACCTCTAGAGTTTAATCTGAATGTTATAATTAATCCTTACCCATAGAGACAATAAACAGGATAAAATATTGCATCCGTGGTTTTGGAACTGCTTTTTTTTTTTAAGATTTTATTTAAATTAAACTGAGGGAAACAAACTAAAACCTTCCTCCTTTATTCCTCCATAGTACTGATAAAACGTAGGTTGCCTTTCAGGAAACCCTTGTATTTAGACACTTGGTTTTGTACTGGGGCAAGAAGCTGAAATATTGAAACTTTTCTCTGGTTCAGATGGTAATACTTTCAAAAGGATTTTTTTTTTCATTCACAGCCTATTGACCAGCCCAATGTTTGAGCTAATTTCAGTTTAGTCTGAGAATGAAACAGCACCAGCTGATCTCAGAAACAGAGGCTTGGACCTTCACTTCATCCTGAGTGACCAGTCCCCTGTGCTTGGATGGAGATCCACAAAATTTGCTGAACTAATGGTTTTGAAGGCAGAAGTAGTTTTAGGGGGCAAGAAACCAGGGCAATTGCTCCAGGCCATCGTAAGATGAACAGTGGTCCAAGCCTGCTAGTGGTACAAGCACTTATTAAGGGATTGCAAAGAGAAAGGGTGCAGTGCTTTAGTCCCTGCCAGGCTAAGTTACAAATTCCTACCACCTTTGCCTGGATCACCAGGTCTAAGGCAATTATACAACAAACATTGTGTTTGTGTTTTATACAGCAGAAGGGGAGAGGAGGTCAATGGCAAAACCTGCCCGCGATTGCAATACTGGCTTTACACCATGAAACAAAAAAACCCTCAAGAGTTTGTTTCTACCTAAACTACTGTTATTAAAACTTATTTACAAATATTTTTCTGTGCTAAAATTATTTTAAACTGTATTAAACATTTGCAATTTGTTTTATAACAAACAGTTTAGATGCCAACATCTCAAACAAATACAAAACTCCTGTGCATCAGAATAGAGCCCAGGTATTCAAAAAATGTTTCAATTTCTGTTTTAAATGCCATAAATTCAGCACATGAATTGTTATGGCATCTATCAAAACAAGGAAGCAAACAAATAAGAGAAAAAAGAAAAAGATGAAAAATTCAAGGTCAACAGGAAAGAGGAAGGCATGGAAAATAAAAAAGACAGGGACTGAGATAGAAGGAAGCGGTAGATTGCTCCTGTCTTTAATCCAGGTTTCGTTCAGGCATCTTCATCCCACCTGTTCTGGAAAAAAATCCCAATGGACTCATTTTTTCCTGAACTTTTCTTTTGTGTGTGATCTCTGCCTTTGCAGAAAGACCTGCAGATGGCTACATGTCATGCGTTAGAGAGGAGGCTAAAAGATGGCATGTTATTTTCCCATGCATGAAAACCATCCACCTTTTGTGAATGGATCCTTTGAAAATTTCCTTTGGTACAATGACGGTCTGTAATTGTTGGGTATTTGATCTGCTAACAAAACATCTGTTTTGAGGTTCTGTGGATTTTCTAGAATCAAACTAATTCTTCTTTTAAAGACATTTGAAATAATAATTTATAGTCCAAATGCAGTTGGAAAGTTTAGGTTTTTCTTCTTTGACTCCTTTATCGTTGATACTAGAGATAATTTTAATTCAGTACAAACTTGTTTCTGTGCTTTGCAACCCAAAGATGATGCACTTTTCCTGAACGAGTCATAGTTATTGCCAAGCCTTTTGCTGAATTTTTTCTCTATTGCCACTATAACTCTACTATGGATAGGAGAAAAAGTCTCTAATAGTAGTATTTACAAGGACCTCTTCAAGGCCCTTCTCTAATTTCTGGGTTTATTTTCTTTGCCTGGTGCTTGAAGGTCTATATGTAATGATTACTGATTTGTCTAATTAGGGAATGATAATTTGGTCCTTGCTGAATGAAGGGCAATGGGCAAACCTGCATATGGTTGCAGTGAAGTTGTAAGAGAAGCCAGACTTTCCTTTGCACATGAGCTGAGTTTACCATGCAGTTGCTTAGCTCGACATTTAAGTCTGTCCTAACAGATTGAGAGATTTTTTTTGCTATTCCGAGGAGTTGATCTGCAGTGTATTGCCCTGACACACTCATAGTGGTGAGGACCAGGGATATGTGCTGCTCCTAGACCTTCTCCACCGTGATGTGTCTACTAGCCCAAGAACTTCTGGGGCCTCAGCATTCAGCCAAGATGCTCCAGGGTTTAGCAAAAGTTTAGTTAGTGAAAGGACCTGGGTGGCTCGGATGGGTTCAGTTCCCCCCCTTGCTTCAAAGCCATCAGTGGACACTGCTGTCTGCTGCGAGGAGCCCTTCCGTGGGTGAGGACAGCGGTCCAGTTGATAGTTTGTGTGTAAAAAGACTGTCCAACTGTGGAAATACTTCTGAAAAAAAAAAAAGAAAATCTCTAATTTCTTTTTTTGGGGGTGGGGGTGACAATGACATGAAAATGGCCAGATGAGAGGGGAGGTGCTCAGCTTGAATACTTTACTGCTGCTGAAAGAAACTCCCCAGTCCCCTGCTTGGAGCTGCATGCTCCCACCCTCCCCGGTGTCGTCTCATCCCAGGGACCTGCTGGACTCGCCCGGCTGGCAAAATGCAGAAAGGTAACTTTCTGCAGCTTTAGTGAGCTGAATTTGCTCAGATAAAGGGTCAGGCCAGCACAAGAGGGGCAAGGCAGTGCTAACATGTCAGGGGCAGAGACGGGGGAGAAGGTCCTTCCTTTTCAGGACCGAGGAGTTAAACAGGCTGAGCTATTTCACCTGTGCTGTCTGGGAGATGGTGTAACCAAGCTGAATTTTGCATTATGTACTGGTAGTGTGACCAGTGGAATTACTGTTTTTTTCTAAGAACCCCTTTTTTTGCTGAAAGACAGTGATACTCTACATGTTTTACCCGAGAAATATAAGCAAAAGAAAAAGTTGTTTTTTCCTATGGACAAGCTAGTTTGATAGGGAAAACTCTGATTAACTTTAGTCTTCATCTGTATTTTGGCTCCCTGGGGAGAAAACAGGCTCTTAAGCCCAAGTAATATCAAGCATGCAAGATCCTGATTGGATCTCAAGGTACTCTCTATGACAGTGTGACCATTAGCATTGCAATGCAGCAAAGAGCTGTTGTTCAGCATTTGCTACATTATTTAAGTATAATTTAAAATGCTGTGTGATATTTTTGTGACCTTAAGCATTGGAGACTAACTAGCTTCTCCAGCCCTTGACAGGTTACTCACCCTGCAAGGCAGCATTTTGAGTTATTAGCCATTGATTCCTTAATTGTACCTCTCTCATCCTTTCACCCTTAAAACCTCTGTGTCTGCCCTACAGTGGGAAATATGGAAAGATTTTTCTGAGGCTGTAGCTGTGCTAAACATACAGGTAGTCTTTTTCATATACCAGTGCAAGCTGATGCTGTGAGCTGTAAGATCCAAAGTTGGAGGAAAATGTAGCCTTTGTGGCGTTCCTAAGTCAAGGAGCAAGAAGGGGCTTTTTTTTCTTTCTTTTTTTTTTTTTTTTACTGTTAAACTGCTCTTGGAAATCAAAACACGCTGTTGATATTTTAGGAAAGGGTTCATTAAAAATGAGTTTGGTCACCATAAATCAAGTTTTGCACAAGAATTCGGCTGTGTATAGGTTTGCTGAATCCGCATGATAAACAGTTACAAGACACAAGATTGCTACAGAAGGATATGTGGTTGGGGTACAGGGGAGTGCGGACAACTGCACAAGAAAATCAATTATGGGCAGTGTACACCCCTTTTATTCTCACTCATAAGGCCAGTACACATGTTCACAGTGAGCATTACACAGGGCTGTATTTATTAAGACACACAATTCTTTCATTTGGCTGGTCCCCGTAGCAAAACCACAATGCCACCACAGAAGAGACGGGCCCAATCATGCTCACCTCAGCTGCCCTTTCAGCCACCGCAAGCCCTGCTTCCCTCGAACAAAAAGGCACAAATGTTGTTGTTTGCATAGCCTAAAAACAGATTGTGCCTTAGGAAAATAGCCAGAGGAAAAAACTACTTCAGAAATACTGAGAAAAGGCTGAAAGATGTTATGTAGCCCTCAGCTATGCACTCCTCGAGAAAAGATTTTTGTTTGAAAGCTACGTGTAAATCCATAACATGTTTATAGAGCTATTGCTGTTTGAAATTTAATTCTCCTGTGCATGTTGTCGTATGTGGGAGTTTTAATTTACATAGGCTATAGCTGCTGCAGGTAGCAGGATGTTGGATTTGTAATTATGGTCAATGCTGCAGCATTTCAGTCAATAGACTGCGGTGCTGCTTAGGCATGCTGAGAGGATTAAGAGACAAATGTCATGGATTATCTGTTACGAGGGGGCTGTTTTGAAAAACACATGGAACTGTAGGACCTTAACAGCAGAATTTCTCCTGACCACTCCTTTCCTTTGCACTTACCCATCCTTCTTTTCTGCCTGTGTTTCTCCCCATTCTTCTTTCTTGTCTTGCATTTCTTCTCCCCTTACTTCATTTCAGCTACATAATTACTCCTTTTCTTTATCAACTCTCCTTTTTTTCCTATTTACCTCCTCTGTTTCATTTTCAGAGGTAGGATGCTGGAAAACAATTAAACCTAAACAATTCTTGGAGAGCTGCTTCAGGAGTTTGCTCCAGAGCTAAACACCTCAACTTTGGAGGTCATCCATCAACTGGATGACCTCAGAGGGGCAACACCAATACGTTCATGGCAGATAGCACACTAAATGTAGCCTACCATGCTTGGAGGTGTGGTGTCCCTTTTATTTTGGCTCCATCTATGTCGATGGCTCCATCTTCATAGGGACAGTGAGTTTGGTCATGAAAAGAGTCCCTAAGATGGTGTAGTCCTAGAGCCAGTAACAGAGGCTTGATTCTGCAACTTTGTGCATGTACCTAACATTGCTCCAGATTGTATTTCAGCTAATCTGAATGGCAGTTCAGAAAAGTTTGACTGTAAGGCCTTGAAGTGGTAGTTCTTACCAAGTATGACTATTGTTGAAACACATTTCTGCATTTTAAAAATATTTACCCTACATAATAAATCTGTTTAAAGTTCTGCTAAACTCCCTTTTTTGCCTTTCATTCTAATAATAAATAAATTGTTTGCCTAACATTTGGGGAGATGTTTATTTTTTTCCATTGCAGAAGAAATTCTCATGGAAAACACATTAGCAGCCTTGGAACAAAAGATGCAGAACGGGGAATTTCCCAGTGCATTCCACCGCCTGATTGTTCTGCTCCGTGTTGAGAACCAGTTGGTGTGCTCATTTATAACTACATGTTTTTGTAGACAGTCATCGGGCTGCTGAGTGGAAAACACAACAAGAGCTTGCGTGAGCAAAGAGCATCTTGAGAAGAACCGAGCCGAGCGGTTGGATCGCACGCTTGCTTAGCGGTCCCTATGCAGATTCAGTATACCTCAAAAGCACTGAGAGCTGGGATACGTGCCCCTGTGGCAGCTATTTTGTCATTACAGTCCAGCACAGGAAGGCATGGGGAAGTATATGTTTTCTGAGACATATTAATTCCTGACTTTATTAGGTTATTTGCCTGGGATGCCACAGTACATGATTTTTAGGATTTCACGTAACTGGTAGGAAAGGAGAACCCAGGTTTCACTTAGAAGCAGATGAAGAGACCCATCCTAGCATGAGAGGAGTGGTTCCTTTCTGGTTGCCGCGATAAGAGCTCCCAGACCTGTGTTAGTACACTTCAACTACTTTTGCCAAGTCAGAAAACCACCCAGAGCCTAGGTGGCTGAGAGATGGTATCTCTCCTGTCCTTGCGGCAATTATTTCACCCTCATGTCTTTGGCCCTTTATGGAGAGGGACAGTGTATGATGATGGTAGGGACGTCAGAGGCAGCACAACCTGAGTGAATCAGGTTACTGAGCTTGCAAGCTTCTGAGCGCTTATTCTATGGAATCAGTTGTTGTGAGCAGTTTATGCTAACAAATAGTTAGATTTGGTATATCTAGAGTCTTAGTGATATAGTGAATATAGTCACGCACGCTATCATCTCTGAAAGTCTCTGTAGAAAAAGTGCAATTACTCCTTCTAGAAAGCTGCTTAGGATGCCTCTGTAGATACCTAAGGAGAGCTTTCGGCACCCTGTGTCCTCTGGCAACCTTACTTCTTGGAGGGAGAAAGTATGAGCTGCAGTCATTTTAGTCATCTCTATTTTTGGTATGGCTGGTGTATGAATTCTTCGTTGTATGTTATCTTCTCCCCGAGATCTTGTGTATGTTCAGTGCCATAACGCTCCAATATATGCAGCAGTTTGCCTTCCCATCCCGGCGGTGTGTGACAGTTGTCACCTCCCTGTAGACTGGGAGCCTCTGCGTGCAAACACATTCCTGCAGCCCCGTGAGTCAACTTCTGGTGACGCTTCCCGAGGCAGAGATGGAGTCAATGTTATGAGTGTGAGGGAGCATGACCAACTCCTGACGTTTCTCCATCAGGACCATACGCAGTCATTGCACCCAGCTGGGTGGGTGCAGGGGATGCGTGGAGCTCCAGCAGTGGCGCTGGGGCAGGTGTCCATCTTTCAGGAGGCATTTGCAGGAGCAGAGCCACAGTAAGCAATTACGTCTATATTGCAGGATATATGCGTTCTGAATGCTGATGAATGAACCAAACAGATGAATTGTGTAATGTGGAAACATGGCTACTATAACCCTTCAGTAATTAATTTTCTCGTATACCCTGTGCCAAGTTCTCAAACACAAGGAGAGCTTTCTGACCTGGCTGGACTATAACGCTCTGTGCCACAAATTCCTTGGCCAGTTAGTGCCCTTTAAGGAAACTTGCCCTAGCAGTTCAGCAGCGCTTTCTGCACAGCAAGTATGCTGCAAAGGAGAGGGATGAGTATGAAGCCTTCATTGCTCAGAGAATTAGAGCAGACTTCATCCGCTGCCCGAGTCCTCTGCCCTGTGACCAGCTTTGCTTGGCATGTAATAGGGTGGAAAGCTAAAATTCAGACCCTGCGGTCAGCCAGGTGGTAAATTATCACCTTCCCACACTCTGCTAACTTTGTTTTCTTTCTGTGAGTGAATTAGAATAGGGTGATAGGAAACCAGGCTGCACGGAGAAGTCTAATGAAAAATGGAAGAGGGGTATTATTCACCCAGGAAAGAAAGTTGGAAAGAGTTAAGGACACAACGGCAGGCTGGAGAGGCACGCTGTGGTGTGCTGGCAGCAGAGCAGCTTAGCTCCCTGCGTGCACGGGGCCAGAGGCGCAGGTCTGAAAAAACAAGCTGCCAGGAGGTATTTCTTTGGCAAGGTCTCCAGGCCAAATCTTTGGCCACAAAGCAGCATTACCAAAAGTGACCTTAAAGCTTAAAAGGGCAACTCCTGTGACTCAGAGATGTTTCAGCTTGGTGTGGCCAGCTCTGTCGGTTTTTCTGACAGGCTCTAAATGCGCGGGGCAAAATGCCTGAGAGCATAAAGGAGACACCTTTTAGCAGGGAAGGAGCCTGACAGAGGTTTGATGGGAAAGGTCTGAAGTTCAATACATGCTCTGATGTCTGAGTGGTGCGCTCCTCAGGGGTCCAAACCTGCTGGTGTAAAGTAGAACATCTTTATAGCAGCTCTAATTTGTGCTGATGGCTGAGTTGGCCTCCGGCCAACGCAAAGTTGGGGCAAGCAGAAGGAAGGCTTGCAATCACCTCTTCCTCTCCACCAGAGCCGTCGTCGTGCCGAGCATAAGCTTGGCTCAGTGTGGGACTGTGTCACTGAATGCTTCATAACAGAATGCATCGGGTCCAAAGCATGCATTCTGGTCTATCAGATAAGCAATATGCCTTTTTAAAATTGTCACCGGCACCTTTATAGATGCCAATTCTGGTGATAATTGCTGAATTTCTACATTTAGAGGAAGCAAGCGCTTCATTAATATCACAATGTGCTATTGTTTATTGCACGTGTTCTGTTCCTTCTAAATATAGAATTTAGGTAATTATCACTGTGGCTATTTATTTACTTATTACGGTTCAAATGTAGATACATAAGATCTTGCAGTAATATTTATTTTTAAAAGTTTGGAATCTCAGAAAAAATCTCTCCCTTAGATGGGTTCAGCTCTTAGCTTCCTATAAAAATTTCATATCGCATTTTTGGATGGCCATCTGGTTTGTTGAAGCCTGGAAAATCTGCTTTACACCAACGCAGAAATTTTGCTTAACAAAAAAAAAAAGAAAACACCCAACCCTCAAAGAAATCAAAGGGCTTTTTGCTGCATTCATAGCAATTAAAATAACTTTGTATCTATCTTTTGTTAGTCTTTAGTACTGAAAGATTGCAAGCACTTCACAAAATTAACGTATGGAAAATAGTCCAGGAGATACTTGTATTTTTCCTCTGTTGTATTAGTGGTGAGAATACACTTGGTTTTTGTCTAAAATACTAAGGAAGCTTGGACTTTGTCTACCACAAGCTTCAGTTGTCCTGTGCAAGGCATGCCAGCCATACCTGTACTTACAAGATCTGGCTGGTCAGGAGTTGACTAGAAAGGCCAGAGGCTCCTGAAATTTGAGTTTTGGACTGTCTATAAAGTCTGCTTTATTCTTGCAGCACACAGTGCTGGGTTTTTCTAACAACTACTCAGCTCTTGTTCTAACCGAGTATGGCCATGTTGCTGTGCCAAGCACAAAGCACTGTCTGAAATTTCCCACTGTGAGTCTCACTTGGCTGAGTCCTGGATGACTGCAAAGGTGCTGGCAAGAAAACATGGAGAATGACAGATGACAATGCAACCTTAGGGTGTTTGTATCTCTGTCTTCTATTGGTAAAGCACAGGCATTTGTATTACTGAGGTGTTTGGGGCTCTAGTTGTAGGATAGCATCTCCTTGCATTAGACCATGCAAACATAGAAAAAAGTTCTTGCTGCAAAGAGATTGCCCTTGGTCACCTATTTTAAAAATGCCCATGCCTAGTGGGGAGTTGTGAGAATGAACATGAGATGCTGTGGTGTCTTTAGACTTGATGCACCTCATAGGGTAAATAAGAAGCATCATTCCAGCCTCTGAACTGTGCTTGTTGTTAAAAGTAGAGGTCCTGAACAGCAGCATATTGACAGTGGCGTCCTATTTGCTGTTTGTGCCTCTGAAAATCTGTGAAAATTGGTGAAAATTTTTGGTTGCAGAAGGTACCGTTTAATATTAAGAAGAAGCAAGGCTGCAGAAAGCAAGCCAGAATACATCTTTTTGGAGAGATTGGCTGAAGTATAGCCTTTAGTAATTTTCCGCTTCTGGTGATAGATCACTGTCTTCACTTTTTGGGCAGGTATAACAATAATTAATTACTGTCAATTATTTATATAGCTCCAGAGAATTGCAAAGACTTTCTTGCAAAAATTATAGGTCAATGGCCCAAGGAGTATTAAGATCCACACTAGCATTAACATAGAAGGGATTACATTGAGCAAAGGGGAAAAAAGTTTGTGGTAGTCTTGCTCTTCACTGATGAGGCTCTGCTGTTGCAGTCAAGATACGGTCAAGACTGCACCTGCTCTTCATGCAGAGAGCCTCTGAACATCCTCCACATGTGTCTATGGGACATCCTCCGATGTATTTAAGGGCTAAGCACGACCAGCGATTTCCCATGCTGCTGGGCAGGTGTATATGCATGGGGAACACACAATATTCTCAGCCACTCTCTTAAAGACTGATGCAGAGTAAATCCAACAAGGCTTGGTGGTGGCTTTCGGATTTGCCTACAAAGAACAGGTAATTAGGCCTCACCTCATGTTCGCTTACCTTTCATCAAAAAAGAAATTTGAAAGCTATGCCCAAATAGGTGTTAATTGTGTTTTTAAAATACATTTTCTTTATTTATGCTTTTAGCAGGTTTGTGCTGATTAATCTTTTTTTTTTTTTTTGCTACTGTACTGACTGATCAAATCATCAGACTGTTACAAGGTATGTTGTGCTTTTGTTCTATTTTCTTCTTGATTTTAGAGCTGAAATGATTACTGTTCTATTCTCCATGTATTTATTCATTGTCTTAAGTACACATAGAGAAATAAACCTTCCTGTGAGGCATTGCCTGTTCATGCTGTGGTAGTGTCTTTTGCCTTTCTTTGATGTATGGCATTTAAATTTTCTCACCTCTCTTTTCCCTCCTGCCAACCTCCCATCACCATGAGCTTGTCCTACATTTGTTGGAACATGCTCAATTAGAAACCCTCCTGCTCTTTTTTCTCTGTTCTGTACAATTTAATGTGCATTTTTGAGTGTTTCTTTTGCAAATCCCTTCTTGTGGTGACATCAGCACTTTTCTTGTTCCTCAAAATTGCAGAGAACCCAGTCATTCTTGGTACAAAAAGAATGTGCACCTATTGGAAATTATTTTTTTCATCCTAAAACTCCTTTCACTTCAGTTTTACAAGAGAAGATGAGGTTTTTAATGTCAGATTTCTAATTTAACAAACAGTTTGGGAGCAGTTTTTTTTCACACTGGTTGCCTGTTCCATAATAAGGTAGCCAACTCTCTAGCTAGAGGAGAGGCACTAAGAGACACATTAATTGTTGTAGATGTACATCGTGAACATAGTGAGGCTTTTGACAGTTCCTTACAATTGATCTAAACTAAAGTACCAGGCAGAAAGTAAAAATCTATTTGCAAAATGACATTCAAAGTGGTTATCAACGGATTTCTGTCAAAATGAGTTTCTGCAAGGATCACTCTTGATCTGGTATTAATGAAAACTCTGAAATCCTTGATGACCTCATGTTGTGTTCATTAGCTTTGTGCATGGCATGGGAGGTTGGAGGAGTCCTGGAGGCTGGGGTTCAGAAGTGAAAAGAGTCTTGGCAAATTGGCAATGCCAAGACTCTTGTTGATGCAATTCAACAAGAACAAGTGCAAATACCTATGTTAGGCAAGACTAAATGTCTGCACGTGCCTGCTGTCTGGAGAGAATGAGATACAGGGTTGTGGGGTCAGCTGCAGCTAGAATGAGTTGCATTATCCTGTTATGAAAAAAAAAATAAAAGCAGAGGCAAATCTATACTGAAACAAAGCTTGTCTATAAGAGATGAGGAAACCATTCTATTCTGGCTAATGACATCATAGTTGAAGGAAAGTCCAATTATTTGCGTCTTCCTCCAAGAAAGTCTGGATTCATGGCTTTTACTACGGCTGTTTGCAGAGGGAGTGACTGGAGATCCAGAAAATATGACCTGCTAGGAAAGACTGAATGAATTGGGTTTATGCAGCTTTGAAGGAGATTATGGTGGCAAAGGGTTTAATCAGACACTAGTTTTGCAGCGAGAAAGGTGACACGTGCCCAATAAGTCAAAAAAAGAAACATTTAAACTGCAGCAAGGAAAACTGTTTGCTAGGGTTGGGACAGCAGAAAACAGAAATACTGGAAAAGATTTCATGGTTTTTGCAGGCAGTGTCCTTCACCAAAGACCTTTAGGTGATGAGGGAGAATTGGGCTTGTACTGGTGTGGGAGGATCGATCCACCACAGCTCCTATTGTTATTACATTTCTAATAGCAAAACTACTACTTACTGACTTGACACTGCCATATTCAAATATTTTAAATTCAACCTTATGAACGTAGCTGTATTTTTCGTACTGGCTGGTTGAAGATGCCTCCACAACATGCACCCTGAATTGCACCTTAGGGGACTTTAGAGGGACCTCATAGATCAGTGTGGTCAATGGGGTTGGTCTGCTGAGGTATTTTCCTGAGGGCCGGTCAACATTCAGGCCTCCTTCTTGGGTGTAAGTGAAATTCACCTATGCAGTGAATTTCACCTAAACATCTTACACTGGAATAAATTATCCTGCTGTGACTAAAGGAGGATAGCTTTGACATGTAGGTACAAATTCTGGCAGCAAATGGAATTATGCCAGATTAACGTCAGTTGAAGTCATTAGGTGGAAAAATATAGAAAAGTTTAGAAGTAAAGAGTGGTGGTTTTATAAACAATATTCAAAATCTGGATGTTCCTTGGGAAAGTTTCTGGCTTTTGTTACTGGCTGGTTTTTTTTAAGTTAAAGATTTTTGTCACTCAACATTCTTTAAACTGAAAGTAAACTCTGCTTTAGATCTAAAAAGCTGGATTTACATGCTTTTTTAAAAGGAAAGATGTCCATAAAAAATTAAATGTATAAATAGACGCATAAACTTGAAAGATGGAAATTTGAACAGTTGTATTTATGATTTTGCCAGTCTGCTTCCTTTCTCTTATATCAAATTTATTTTCACCACCTGCCAGCCTTTGCCCTTTGCTATTGTGGTTATTACCTTGGAAGTCTACATTTTAAAGAAGATTTAAAATTAAGATCAGTGAATATCAATAGCTTATTAAAAATTAAAATATTAAGACAAGGTTTCAGTGAACAATGTTAAAGATGAACAAATACTTTCAGTCTGATCAAGTGTGTCTTTCCTTATCTCTCCTTTCAGTATCAAACAGGTTCTCTGATCTGTAGGATTAAATTAAACTTCTGCAAATGCTGGTCTTCAAATAACGAACACTATTAGTTTTGGGATAAGGTTATGCAAGGAAATGCACCCCATCAGACTAGAAATTCTGATTTTTCTGACTTTTTTTTCCACTGATAGGTCACTGGAATAAAAAATGTTTTGTTGACATGAAAACAAATGTCAGAGCTATCAGAATAGAGTATTAGGTTTTGGTTGGCAATTTGAAAGTAATTTTTTTTCTTTTTCCAGACTGAACAAATTCAGTATGTGTTCACTGAGATCAATACTATTCTATTTACAGAGCCAATATCGGAGTAGAATTATGCTTTTAGGATTTACATGGAGATAATTAATATATTATTACTTTTTTTTTTCCTCTTCATGGATATTGGGACTAAGTTTGGTGTCAGTGGAATATTTCAGGGCAGAATCTCAGCCTTTGCTTCTCCTATTTTTTTATAGCTAGTGGTAAGAATAAAATGACAGTATTTGAGTGTGGTGGCCTTATTTAATATATAATCTGCTGTTAACAGGCACAAGGATTATTACCCTTACAGACCCTTTCTCAAATAGAAGCACAGCCTCCCTCTCAGTTTTAAATTACCAGTTCATAGAGCTGGCTGCTAGTTTAGTAGGAAACTGCTTAGATGATGCTAGATAATATGAACGTTCTTTATTCTCTGTTGTGTTTGTAAATGAAGTGCAATTAGTATTGAGGATTAGTAAACTCAGGGGGCAGCATCTGCTTAGGGTGTTTGCTCCCAAGGTACGGCACCATTACAGCTCAGGATATTTACACACAAGTTTACTTTGGACTGGGTTAAATTAGTGACTTTGTTTACAAAATTACCATCTCTCTCTGATCGAGTGAAAGTACACGCCAAATCACAAGTGTATCTTAGTCTTTTATGTTGACCTTAATGAGGCTTCAAAATTAATCCAGGAAGCATATGGTATTTTTGTTCTTTTAAATAGCCTTTTACCAGCACTCCTCCACACAAAATGTTCCCACACTTACAGGTAATAAAGCCTTAAAAATTAGTCCTTAAAAGTAGAGTAATATCATGGTGGGGGACGGGGTGGGGAGGAGGGAACTGCTAGACGAGGATTGGAAACCTTTGCTTTGTTCTTGGCTCGACCGCCAAATTGCTACATCACTAGAGGCAAGTTACTTATCCGTCATATTTGGTCTCTCTCTGTGCTGTAAACCTTCCAGATGGCTTTTTTCTATAGCACCTAACACAGCGGTCCTGTAACCTCGGCAAGAATGCCTTTGACAAATTATGCGGCACCTTCTCTCCTTGAATCTGCAAACCCACTCAAAGGAAAGTTCTACTTACCACGGGTGCTGGTGCCAGAACTGGGTCACAGGCACTCAGAACTGCTTTATCTTCTGAGGTATTTCTCATGGTCTTCCAATGTCCAGATTTACCACAATTTATAGGTTTAAATGCACCATATCTATTTCATAGAACAGAACATCGCAGTGAATTTTTCAGGAGAAAGCTGTTAATGTTTAACTGCTGCAATCTGTATATTTGAACTCAAAGTGCAATATTCTTTGTATGTTCAAAGATAAAGTCCTAACTTTGCTGATGTGAAAAATACCTTGCTACAAAAACCAAGTTCTTCCTTTTGGAAGCAATCTAGTAGAAAAACGAATTCTAGCCTATCTCCATATTTTATTTTGGCCTGTTTGTTTTCCTTTCTTTTCATTTGATTGCATTTGACCCTTATTTTCATCTGATAAAAATTGTCAAATGCTTCAGAACTGGCACTCAAAAGCAAGAACTAATCCTCGGGGATGCAAGGCTTTCCGTCGCGATGCACAATCTGCTTCGTGCCACTAATGACAATATAAGACTATTAGAAATGAACTCAATAGATGAAGAATAGTCTTTGCATTAGGGTAAGGAGACTGTCACTCTGCTGGCAGCCCTGCAGAGCATCACATATCAAAGCTACCACACTGAGCTAATACTGCGCTTATCCCGCAGCTATTCCAATGTCCCATATGCACTCACTGTGTGTAGGGTGGACGTGTGTGCACGAGGGGAGCTGACAACGTGTGAGAAGGAACTGTAGGAGATAAAATGAATGTAACTTCTCTCTCTCCTTTTTTTTGCAATAAAAAAAACCTTGTAATAACAGCATATAGTCAAATTCTTCACTTTCTTTCCTTTTTTTTCTTTTTGTTACCACTAAGTAATTAAAAACAGAAAGAAAATTTTGCTTTTTGATATTTTTAAGAAGAAATCAGGGGAAAAGTGGTTGAAAAACTAGGAATGGTGTCCTAAGCAGCTGCCTCAAAAACAGGTAGTATTGTTCTTTGGGTGATGGTGACTATTGAAATTAGAGGTGTTTTCTGAGCTACTGTAGGGTTTTTTTTTCCCCTAGATTACAAAGAAATAATGACTTTGTTTTGTATTTTGTCACTACACACAGCAAGGATGGATTGGTAAAAGAATCCAGATAAAAAGAGAAGAAATGGGTGAATATGCAATAGTGGTGATACTGATTGCAACTTGGTAAAGTCTTTAACCTGACTTGTAAATTATGTGTAATTTGAATATTTGGGATGCAAAACACATGTGGCTGTGAGTGGTGAGGATCTGGGAGATGTGTGGTACTGGTACTGTGGTGTGTGCCCCATTTCTCAGAGGGTGGAAGGTCCTTACGGGCTCACTTACTGCCAAAATTCAGCCCTTGCACGAGTGTCAGGCTTCAGTGTATGCGAAGACGTGTGTGCTGTTCCCATATGCTCTTGCAGGTTTTAAAATCCTAGGATTAATTTAAAAAAAAAAAAAAATTTGCCCATTATGAGTTATATCTGAGATCTAAGATTTTTTTTCTCAAGCAATGCGGTATGGCTGGTTTATTTTTAAACCTTCAAATAGCTGGGAAAAAAACAAGGACAGCCAGAATAAATTCATATAATCTAGATTTCTAATTTTACCATTTACTTTAAAGGAAATAGTTTAAAGACAACCAATACCTGGGCTCGAACACATATAATGGATGATTTTTTTTTGTAAGAGGAAATCTCTGAGTGAAGTTAAGAATTTTACAGACAGGGTTAATTAGGTTAAACCAAACTAAAATGGTGTGATGCTGGCCTTTGAGAAAAATCAACCTGTCGTTGCTCTCCATGACATGCTGAAAAATCTTTGTGTAGTGTTTTTGTTCCTCTTAATAATTGTATAAGGAAGCATGATTTTTTTTTTTTCTTTTTTTTAATTTTTTTTTTGTTTTAAACTAAAGCCAGCATATACCAAGTAAATAAATCCTGTTTCTCCCTTTTTCTACCCAAAATCTTTAATACTGGTTTATAGCCAGGACACCAATGAAATCAACTCACAGTGACATCCTATGCATTTCCAGCAGTTTCAGGCATTGCTCTCCCATCACTTGTTGGTTGCTATTTGCATTGTCCTGGTGGCTGAGCCTCATTATACCCAATTACTCAACTCCTGATCAACACCAGGTTGTGATCCTCCTGTGACAAGGCTGCAGCTGGCTCAGGCATCGACGTTACTGGGACTGTAGAGACTCTGCTACTGGTCTCAGCACATTGTGGTGTGTTATTTTGGGGTGTTGAAGCTGGCCAACACAAGACAGTGCGTTGAAGATGCTTGTGACGCTGCCAGCACTGAGAGCCATTCGGTTCCTGCCCCTACAGCCCTTTCTTTTCCTTCACTCCTGTTCTGCATAGCCGTTTGGTCTGGTCCCCTGAGGTGAAGACATGGCACGTCTCTTTTAATTCCTACCGACCTGCTCCTTGAAAGTCACAAACTTTTCTTCCTGCAATTCTGTTCACAGCTTTAATGCCAATAACTCCTTATTTCAGCCTAAAAGCATTCATGGTGGGCTTATACTTGGGTTTACATCAAAACTGTCTACTAGCATGGAGAGATTTTCTTCTTCACTGGTGCTCATTCTTTGTAATTAGACACAGCAGTCATACCATGCATCAGCCTTTTTATCAGGCTAATCAAGGCATCTTCTGGTCTCCCCTACATGGTAGACTTATAGTAGTGTTTATCTGCATACTCTGCATGTATTTCAGCTGAAATTGAGCTGCTTTGGACAGGAAGAATAAAACTGGGCAGTCTTTCTCCCCTTTTTCATACTTCTATCACTCCTTTCTCTGTCTCTTTCCCTCCCTTTCCTTGCCTTATTCTGCCTTTACCTCCTTGAAATTTGCCTTCCACTAAAGCTAAAGCAGCTTCTAGGTTTTAGGTTTCACATGACAGCAGTGATGAAATGTCTCAGATGAGAAGGGCCCGAGGAACAGCCCCGTGCTGTGCCGTACCTGTCACCGAGATGCCCCACTGCTGCACCTGACTGAGCGGGTACCATTTCTCACCGGGCAGGTAAAACATGCACGGTAAGGGGAAAATATTGGTAGCTCACTGTGCTCACTCCCACGGATTCGAAATCACAGCTGGGCTGCCCTTAGCCTCTGCTCCTTTTCTGATACTGAATAAAAGTTGGTTCAAACGCATTATACAACTTTTGATTCAGTCTTTTAACTATTGAATTAAAGCTAAAGAGCCTGCCAAGGGAGGCGGGGAAGCCAGATTGGAGGGGGAGGAGGTGAGAGGTGGGAGAGGGGGAAGCAGAGAGAGGAGTGTGGAAAGTCTTAAAGCCAAGAAACTTGAAGAAATGGGGGGGGGGAAGTTAGTAAAAGAAGTAAGAGTTATTTTCAGATCATTCTCTCTGTAGTTGGCATAATTTTTAATTAGAAACTATTTTTTGGTATACATTGGAGAGAATTAGTTAATAGGCCATTGCCTTAGCCTTCCCCCCCCAGCCCAAAGCCCCCCACAACATTGAAGGGGCCTTTTCAAAATTGCGGCAGCATTGTAGGGTATGCTCTGTTGGAGTAACATCCCTTCTTCTACGGGCGAAGCGCATTGCTCTCGGCAGCATCCAGCCGCTGGCATCATCTCTGATAACCTGCCTGAAGCTTAGTGATAGCCTGGCACAACATATGCACTCTCATGTCATCTCATGTGGAGACATATTCATTCCTGCTGAGTGCATTTCTGGAGACAGTAGCTAGAGGTCCAGTTCTGCTGTCTAATATTAGATATAGAGAAAGCTTCCTAATGTTTTTGGCAGGCAAAGCCTGGCAAGAGCAATTCTGGCTCTCCCACTTCTCCACTCAAACCTCTTCAATAGTTTCTGTATCTGTTTGATTCATTTGGCTGTTAAATGAGTGAAGCAATGGTACAAGGCTTGAAGGTTTCTTTATAACTGTTATCTTGAGTAGGCTCATTTGCTGGAGTCAGTGGGAGCATCGGTAAGCCATATACCCCAGCAGACGATGCTACCTGCTGCATTAAATTGAGACCAAATTACGCATGTTATCAGTGTCTTCTAGCATGTGAAATCACAAATGAGTTTATATACATAATGGAATGGCTTACATTTCCACGGAAACATGTTGCTGATTGAAAGAAGGTGGATAAAACCTGGGATGAAGGAAGAAGCTGGGATGTTGCACACCATTTTAGTGCAGGAAATGAAAACACTTCAATTCCACCATTCAATTAAACTAAAGAAAGAACTGAGGTGGTTGGAATATAGCTACTTACATTTGGCACAGTACATGGGATAATACCCCTACTACTGTCATCTTAAGTGGTTTTAAAGATTGGAAATGGCCAGGATTTTCATAGACATATGGCTTTTCGTTGGGTAAAAGCTAGTTTGCAGATTGTTTTTTTAAGTCTTTTTTAAAAGGAAAAAATTTTAGATTTGAGCTTTTGGGCTTAAAATGTGGGGCACTTCACATTGACATTACTATTTGCAAAAACGTGGTGATGTTTGATAGCAGAACACTAGAAAAGCAAATTAGACCAGTTTGTTTCTCTACAGGGATTTAGAGACCTGGGAGCCAAATGCAACTAATAACCATTGCACTCTGAAATGGTAGTAGGGGAAAGGAATCAGTCCTTCTCAGTAAAACGATGTCTGATGAAGGAAAGCTCTCTGCCAAGGGCTTGTGGGAAAACCATCTCCAACCTCAAATATAACGCTGCTATTCAATGTAGTCACAAACTGTAGCAATACTATTACTATTGAGTATTGCTCTACTATAAACCATAAATTGCAGTAAAACAGGCCCTTTCTAGAAGAAAAGGTGCTTTCATACCACTGCATTTACCTGTGTGCTGCTTTGGTTCGTTTGTACTGGAAGTCATATCCCTAAAAGAGGGAACTTGTTTTGTGAGAACGGGTCATTAAGGCTGTGAGAGAGCTCTTACTACTTCTAGCTTCAATATGCAAGTTTCTCTGGCTCCCCTCAGCACCTTTGTCTTATGAAATGAAACTTTTCATTATTGCAAGCCTAAGGAAACCATGATCTGTTTCAAGAAAATTCCATGTTTATCTGGTTCAGCATATTCATGTATGATGGCGAATGTGTTGCCCTCCCTTGCTTTGCCTACAGTGTGGTTGCTTTTCACATTGTGCAATGTGTATTTCATTACACATTTTCAGAAGCCAAGATTAGAACAATTGCCAACTTTTAATTCACAGGAATCCTCTACTGAAACCTAACATATTTAGAAAAAAAGGCAAATTTGATCAATAGCACCTTGACACCTTGCTAGATAAAAAAAGAATCCGAGGCAAACATTTTTCCTTTTTTAATTTTTATTTTAACGAACCCAGTGAATAGAAATGTCTACTGAGAGCTGCACAAGGCATAGGTTTGTGACTGAGTGAAAATAACCAGTGCAAAATCCTTGTGAAGTAGAACTTGCTGCTCTCAGTCATGCAGATTTTAGCCCCATATCGCTCATGGTCAACACAGTAAAGAAAGGTGGAAGGCTAAGGATAACCGAAGGATTTCTCTATTAGCTTTCCTGATGATCATTTGATCAATAACCCTGTCTCGCTGACCTGTTTTAGAGCAGACTGTTGATGTCTGCTTGCTGCCTGCTGATGTCTGCTTGTTCCCATCTCTTGCTTTGAGAGCAGCACAGGGGTGGAGGAGCTACTTCTTCTGTATGTTTCGATATCGCTAATAATGAGCTGCTCTAACTGTACCTTCTAGATGTCTAGATACTACTGGAAAATTTGGCTTTTAATAAACAGGGCTTTCATGAAATGGAATTAGGTCACTTCCTTCATCTTCTCATCAAGTATTAAGCCCTGCATATAAAAAAACCCCAAATGTGTAACTTGAAAATTGTCCCTGCAGGTTACATGTGGTTGGGAGAGGTGGAACAGCCTTGGCATTTCTTCTCCATCGTGTATTTAAGTTCAGTATTTGCAGTAAAGGCCTTCAACAAGAGGAAGCCTATGGCAACCTTCTGAACTTGCTTGGTTTGGGCTAAGGCTAACATGTATAGGAGTATTGAAACTTTTAAGAAATCCATGGTATATAAATCAAAGTCCTATTGACTTTTGGTTAAATTAGGTGCTTAAGGCCTAAATTCACAATGCAGACAAGTTTCCTTGTAGATTGTTTTTTTTTAAGTCAGGAATCAGGGAAACATTACCTGTAACGTGTGTTATTCCTATATGCATTTTTTACTAATTTCTTCTGGTTCTTTGAGTTCTTTTCAATGCAAGTAGATTGTGTCAGCAAATAATGAAAGCATGGTAAAAACACCTTTCTGTTTTATAATCTCAGCTTTGTAAAGATGTGTTTAGATGAAAAAAAAAAAAAACCACCAAACAACCCTCCAAAAAACCAACCTGTGAAAATAACTTGTGGTAACAGGCACAGGGACAAGGGAGGGGTACATAACAGTTTTTCAAACCGCATAAACTTATTATAGTTCAGAATACTGTTACGCATGTGATTAACAGCAGTCTGTCAGACAGAAAGAAATAGCTATGGAAAAAAAACCTATCCTGATTGTTACAGGAAGAACCCAGACTCAAAAGCACTTTGTGCATACACAAAGCCAATAACATGGCTTAAAATCCATTTGCAGCGTTTATGATGGACTGGAAAGCGGGGGGACAGAGGAAGAGCTGCAAAAATAATAATAATAATGGAAAAAACAAATGGTAGTCTGTCTTTTGGAAAGGGAAGGTGGTTTCTCTAAGATACTCACCCCTCTCCAGCACAGGAGGTGCAGTGGGGCTGTGGTGCCTGTTGCAGCGTAGCTGCAGAGAATTGTTCCTCCTGGCACAATTCCTCGCACGGACAAATTTCTCCGGTATTGCATGGGCGTGTGGAATTGCAAGTGAAGGGAACGAGAAGGAGAGGGAGGAATTTTACCCAGAAAGATCTGAGAGATTTTACTTGTGTACAGGCTATATGGTTGGGCCATCGCTTTCTGAAGAAAGCAAGGCTTTTGGGACTGTCAAATCTGTTAGTGCCCCTTTGCCAGCACTTTCTAACTGTTCAAGGTACGCCGTGGCTTAATTGTTATATTTTCCTGCACAGTGAAATATAGATGTGACCCAGCTAGTTTACAGAAGCCTGAAATACATTTCAAGTATGGAAACTGTGAGTGCTTAGACATGGTCATTTCTCTCTGAACATTAGGTTTCAACTCTGAATGCAGTGCAGGTGAGGAGCGTCAGCTTATAGCCTATCTGGTGTAATAACGGTCAGAGCCTGCCTGTAGTATGCTTTCAATGTATTGGGCTAAAATGTCTGAATATATAAATACTGAGCCTTTCAGGATTTGGGCTTTTTCTGACTTAGCTTCATGTTCTCCATGTCAGCATAGGCAGTGCTGACCCTGAGATCTGTCAGTCATACAACAGTCATCCAAAGCGGATGGTGCATGGGTGGATACAGCCTTTGCTAACTGACCAGCCTTATACTGCGTGTGTACTAGATGCGTATAATGTAATGTACTAGACGTCATACTAGATTAACATCGTACACGCCTTAATGGCTGTGGTTTTCCTGATTTTATAATTTAAAAGATTTTGTAGTTTGAAGATACAAGGGAAAGACAAAAATTGTTACCTTTTTTGATGAATACCACAAAATCTGACAGTGGGTGCTTCATAGACCAAATCACACAGAGATGCATATAACTTTTGATCAGAATTACATGTTTTGCTCACTTTAATTATAATGGTAGTCTTTAACAGAATTTACTCAACTCTTCATAATCATTCCGGTAATATAAGACTGCATTAAGATATGACCCCCCCACACCCTTCCTAAGCCAAAGGAAAATTTAGGCATGAGTCAAATCATTAACAAGGATCCAAATATTTAACCTACTTTTCATGCTTTACTATTTCTTAGTAATATAAAAAAGATGTTAATACTATTGCCAATTATTTATTTCCACAAACGAAAAATAAGTAAGCTGAGTTCTAGTTCACATATTTTATGTATCGTAAGGTGTATATATGAGGTAGATCCTTCTGGTTATTGGAATAATATATGCAGAAGTGTTATCTGAGATGAGATGCTGTGAAGTGCCACTCTAAATGGAGAAAGCAGTGATATTGCCAAGTACTGGTGATGGAGTGCTATAAGATACCTTGGAAGACTGAAATAGATTAAATACAAGAAACTGTTAGTTCTTTCCAAGAAACCCAGAAATGCCCCAGGTAAGTGCCTAGGGCAAGCTTGAGTCTTTTATGCTAGTTATGTGCTGAATGACTACATTCGGCTGGCTAAGAAGCTCTCATCCACTTAGATTTATAGCCAGTTGTGAAGGCTTATCTGTGTGAACTTATGGTTTAACTTTATTCTTTAGCAACATTCATTCATCACATGAAGGAAAAGCCTAACAACGTGGGTCATTCTGAGTATCAATATATTATGAATTGACTGAAAATTGACGAAAACCAGAGCTGAGAACTTTCTGAAGGGAAACATTCAGCTTTGCTTCTCCCCTCTCCAGGCGTTCAAATCTGGTGCATGTAAGCAAAGGTAGACTTGCTTCTTCGCTTATTCCTATCACTGTGGATCAGAGGTAAGCCAGCCACAGGTAATAAGGGCTATACCAATATATAATTTGGGGCAAGAGGAAAATAAGGTGTGGTTTCTCCACTGCCCAAACTGCACACAAATTTCACAGTTTAGAAATAAAAATTAGTGTCAGTGAAGCACATGGGAAAGCACCCCTGTCTTCAGAAAATGGATAGAAACTTTTCTGTGGCTATTACTGCCAGGAACCAGGTCTTTTTTTTTTTTTTTTTTTTTCTTTTTTTCCCGGGGGTGGGGGTGAGCTGTAATTTCTTTGTAATCTTTAGAGAGTACTCCATATAAAGTAACTTCTACCATCCAGGGCTCCATATAAAGCCCCGCATTGCAGGTCACAAAAGGAAGGGTATATAATGGGCTTTGTTTCATTGTTCAGATTTCCATCTGCATGTACAGCATGAGTGGGTGTAAATCATCACAAATTCTGGTTTGGTGCGCAGTCTTGGAAAATCTACAGCTTTGTAAAAGGAACCTGCGAGTTTTTGACAGCCAGCTCTTTCTGGCACTTGATGGGGAAAAATCAAACAAAATCAAGACATTTGAGAGGATAGTATAACATGGTAGAATAATTCAGCTCCTCTCCCAGTGACTGCTTATCTTTTCTTTTAATAACTGGAGTGATTTGTCTTTATGTTGGGGCAAATTTGTTGAATTTGCACCAGGATGGTGTTGCTGCTCATCAGCCATTGCTTTCATACAGCAACACTAGGAAAAAAACAAAATGAATGATAGCTTTAATTCCTTTCTTCTGCAACCTGTGGATTCAGGATAGGAAAAATCATTTATTGGCGCAGCGGGTTTCACCTCTGGGCTCGTGTTTTGGTTTAGATCACCAATGGATAAGTTTGTTGGTCCCTATCTGCCCATAGAAACATGAATGTTTGAGATGGAAAAGTATTATTAGTACATGTTTATCACCCTTGCCAAAGCAAAATTTTCCCCTATAAACCCGTAGCAGACATTTGCTACAACAGCAAGCACCACATAACTTGGCACATTTAAGTTTCTGCTCCAGAGTAATCCAGATGTGAAGTATTGTATATGTTGTGTTTGTGAAAGAACATGTACTGGTATTCTAGTGTTGTCTTTACTGAAATAAGACTTCCTTGAGCAAAAACCTGCAGAATTATGCCCTTGTGTTTTGAGATTTGCTGTGTGGATGTGTGATAGGTTACATGATTTTGTGCAAGTGTGGATCTGGTTAGTTTTATTAGTCTCTCCTTTTCACGAATGTCAAATTCAAAACAGAGATATGGGAGAAGTAATCCTCTGCAAATTCTTAAAATAAGGCAGCTTTTGTAGTGTGACCTGAAATACTAGCAAATATCCAAGGGACAGATTTTTTTTTCTTTATGTACTTTCTTTCTTGGATTTCATAAATCAAGAATGACAGCAAGATAAAATGACAGGCTAACCACTGTTCTGTTTTTTTTCCATCTCTCTGTTCTCTTCTGTATTAGCTTGTTGGATTTTTTTTTCCTTTTCTTCTTTTTTTAAATGATTTAATTATCTTTTCTTGTTTCTATATACCAGATACACCACACTGCCATTTTTCCTACAGGGTCATTTTAGAAATGGGAGTATATTGTATGCATAACTAGATACAGAAAATGATGTGATTAGGTGATTAATCACCATTCTTCACCTCAGGCCAAAGTTCTGATGATTAAACCCACCTCTTCAGCATGTAACTTCTGAAACTCAAATCCTTTCCAGCCTGCTTTTTCGGAAGAGAATTTTTATAAGAAATTTCATCTTCTGTGCGTGGTTGGGACTGAGCAAGACTTTTCAGTTCTGAGAAATACTCACTAACATGTTTAAGCCCCTCTGACATTTATAAAGTAAGCATTCCCACACTTTCTTATCTGTGAAGTTACGCTGGGCTCTGGACAAATGGCAGGAAAGTGTAAGGGCTGGTACACAACACATGTAAGTGTACTGCAAAAAGGAGTAGCGTTGGAAGTATGGCTATTTAGTTTTGCACGAAGTAATGCAATATCTTCAGAAGAAGCAATTGGTGTAGCTTCACCATAGACTTACCTGTTTCTGGGTAGTTAAGGAGCTCATATGGGAAAATGCATTCAAGTTTCCTTAGGCAAAAAGGAAATTTGAAACTGCCTTTGTCACCTTCTGTTTTTGTATTAGAAAGCCTATTCACAAAATGATCTGCCACCTACCATGCCCCTACGGTGCAAAGCAGGATGACAAGGGCTGTTTAAAACAAGCTTGAAAAGACATCTGCAGGAACAAAATAGTCACCTCTTTGGAAAAATCTGGTATATGTTTGCTGCAGCCTGCAATTTAGCAATGAGTTGGATGGTACCAACGCAGAGGGCACCATCTACATGGGTTCTGTAATTCTAGTTAGTAGATCTCTCATTGATTCAAAGCAGGTCTTACTGCACAGCAACTATTGAAATTAAGCCCTTTTAGACAGTACCTTAGGAAAACTTGAAGTAAGTCTTGCAAGACTCCCAGTTTTTATATTTTTTTTTCCGGTTCTTTTACACTTTCACTCGTTTTGTTGTAAAGCTAATCACAGTTCCACAGTCTCAGTGGTAATTAAGAATTAAGCAACAAAATCTAATGCATCATACGTTGCTTTGGGATTCTTATGTAGGGGAGAAAGGTTCACTGCAGACATTTGGTATTCAGCAATCAATTATATTCTTAAATGGTATTATTCCATGACATACCTGTAAAAATAGCAATATTTTTTATTATTATTATTATTTTGTCTATGCACTTATTGGACTCTAATTAAAAAAAATAAAAAGAACTAAATGAAAAATGTTGGATTACTTCCCATTCCAATGGCAAAAGGAAAATAAACCCAATCCCCACAACTGCAGTATGAAGGGCTATATTATGTATTTGTATACTACTGAATGGGGCTGCCTGGCTTCATTGACCCCAGTCTGGCTGGTGCTAAATGTACAGAAATAAACCCATCCCCAAAAGATTGCAATCAAAGGATAAAACAAGAAACAGATGGCTGGTCCTGCATGGGGAGTGTTAAAAATAAGAGGAAATTGACTGGCACAGTAGGCAGTGGTCTCGGCACACCAGCTGCTTAACCATGGACAATTTTTTTAAAGCATCATGGCAGAGGAGAATTTTTAAGGTTAGTTTTGAAATAGGAAAATTAAGCGGTTCTTCGTGTTTACAGGCAGCCCGCGTTCTCATGAGCAGCAAGTGGGCACGAAGGAAGCGTCTGTCACCGGTTGGTTGGAGTTGTTGACATCTCAGTAGAGTACGAGGAGAGATTAACTGGGACAAGCGGGAACGCAAGCTGAAGATCACAGCAGGTTAAAGAAGGGGGAACTAAATGGACTGCAAGGAAGATGATGTGATCAAAGCGGTGGATTAGGGATAGCTCTGGGAGAGTGATAGATCTCTGCTAGCTTTGAGTAGGTACAACTGGCCTCAGTGTTTGCCTGTCTTTGGTTAGAGAGGTCAAGATGGAATGGGGGGTAACTGGACAAGGCTGTTCACTGGTAAGAAGGATAAGGTAATCTGCTATGCTGTGGTGTATATTTAAGTGAAATATATAAACCTCTGGAAAGTAGGCGCCTCAGAAGCAGCACTGTACCTTTGACTGTAATCATACAAATGCCACCATCAGTGTTACAAAGTACCACAGGATCATGAGAAGGCAGATATAGTGCAAGGAAAATGTTTAGCATATTGCTAACTTTCATATCTTTGTATGCAACTTTAAAAACTAATAATCCTGTTCTCCTTAACTAGTCTTTTTTTGTGGAGTTCCACTGAGCTTTTTTGTTGTTTTGCTTTGCTTCAGAGCTTTTTCTCTGGGAAGGGACTACCTAACCCCTTGTTCTTCCAGTACATGGCACAGGAAGATGTCTGCATGAGAATCTAGCAGCTACACAAAACTGGGTCAGGTAGCTTGAACTATTTTTAAAATGATAATCTTCTTTTTCCTTCAGTTCTGCTACTTCCAGTAGGTATTACAGTCTGTTTTAGTAGTAAACTGGCTTATTTCAGTCAGTGCTGTATAGACTTAATTCTCTGAGAAAAAAAAAAAGAAAAAAGAAAAAAAAAGAAAAAAAAGAGATGTGCTTCAGAAGTCTGAATTACCCAGATCTCTCCTAATTGGTGAAAGAGAATGCTGAGTATGGATGGCAGATGTTTCTTTAATTAATATCCTACTGGGTTAATCAGCAGAACCTTGGGAGCTGCTATGAGACTTTTGATGTGTTCAGAGAATCCAAGCCTTGATCTATAGACTTTAAACTCATAACTGCTCTAGCTATTTGACTATGTGATACTTGCAAATAGCAGAGTCTTCAGTCAGAAGTTGTCTTTTGTATAACCTAATTCTGTGAACGTTTCAATGACATTTGTGTTCAAAATTTACAGTAAATCTTGCATGCAAATTGAGCTCCTCTCTAAATTTGAGATTTCTTACAGGTTTTAAAAAATTGACTTATTCACAGTTCAGAATGTTTGCCTTTCAATCTCCTAAGAACTCAATACACTATTTTTAATTTTGTGAAGTCTGTGTTTTACCATAAGTAGGTTTGATACTCAGAAAATTTGTCACGGACCTAATGGCACTCATTAGAACCGCATGTGCTCTCACTGAAAATAGAGCTAAGTCAGGAGGAGAAATTACAATCTTTCTAACTTTCACAAGCTGAAAACTTGGAAAAAGGCAGTCATTTATAAGTTTTTTGTTTTCACATAAGTCTTTCTGTATCTTCTGAAAGCTAAAAATTTGAACTTTTCACTAAAATAACAATGAAATGGGATGAAGAATAATTTTTCCATTTCTCCTTCTGAATGTCTCATTTTGCAAATACCCATCTTATAAACATTCAAATTTTAATCAATTAGCATCTTCTGGAAAATGCTGAAGGCACATCCCCATAAACTCTAGCTATAATCTTCCTTATACAGCTGCATATGGAGAGGGGTGAGGGAGGACAGAGTGAAGAAAGCTGCAGAAAAACTGCTTTTGTACCCAAGTTAGCAATGGCTTCCCGCTGCGGCAAAACACCTGTGGGGTTTAAAAGTGTCATAGGACAGCTTTACGTTTCTACAGATGACAGGAGCTCATTTAGTAGCTTGGATTAATCTCTCTTTCTTTTTCCCCTGTATGTTCTACCACTCTTTCCTAATCAAATCCTTAGCCCGTCCTTTAAAAGCTACTGAGATACTGCAGTACGCGTTTGTATGGTGCTGCATGATACAATTGTATGAAAAAGCAGAATTTGGCTCTTATGTAGGTCATTGTTTCTTCTTGGAGCAAACTCACACCTGTAACTGAGCTCTATGGAGAGAGGGACTGGGCTAAAGAGGATGTGCCACAGCAGGAGAACAAAAAAGAACATTCGCTTTGAACAGCTCAGCCTTACTTTGTCTTACATGGGGTGTTTAGATAAGGGATATATCTAGTCTTTTTTTTTTTTTTTTTTTTAGTGTGTACCTCTACCGCTTGTCTCTGCCCCTCTGCAGTCCACAGCAATATATTCCACAGAGTGAATCTTCACCAAGCAGAGGAGAGGCTGAACCCCAACTTCCTTTCTTCATCCTGCTTTTACTCTTCTGAATCGCATCATTTATGTCTTGGAAACTTTGGCAACTGCAAAGTGGAGGCAAAACTTGCCCTCAGTGAGTAGGAAGTAGAAATAAATGTTATACTAACCAAAAGGGTGTTTTTGGAAGGACATGCCACCTACAATAATAGGGAAGAATATTGGTTCTCACTGGCTCGCCTTATTATTTTAAGCTGTTCTTTGCTCTTTTCCTCACTAGCTCACATCCCACTAGCTGTTTACAGTTATTTCACACATCTTATGCCAGCCTTATGCCATTCATTCTGTTGGGACCTGCTTGAAACCTCCTCCAAAACTTACTGCTATAGATTTTTTTTAAAGAAAATTCTTAGCTCCTGCCCATCAAAACTGATTCCCCTACAGGCAAAAAAAAATTACATCATTTAGTATATAAAACATGTCAATGATTATGCAAGATCTTGGTACTACTCTTGTTCTCTCTGTTCCTCCTATCTGTTAACAGCAGTCAGGTTTCTAAACTTTACTTGTAGGCACTTAGTTTGGGACTATAGACGCGGTTCTTCCTTGATTTAAGGTCACTTTTTCCTGCTGTAATACATTTATTCCCCAGTATGACCCTGTATGGGCAGTCACACCTGGATGAAGGTAAGCTCTGGGTCTTACCTTCCCTCTGTTGTGTTTAATAAATGTAGGTCTCAGTTCCTAGAGAGAGGGTGTCCTCGTCTCCCATTTAAGTGCATATGACTGAAGGCATTCTTTAGTGCTTAGATCCATGCATCACAGGGCAGGATTGATCTTGTTATGAACGTTAATATTGCGTCATTTGGGGTGTGATGGGGGTAGATTCTTCCAGTACAGTAACTAATGAAGAAATAAAATGGAATGCTCTACAGCACTCAAGTAAACCAGAAATATTTTCTCCAACTGGCTTGAAAAGATGTAACAATTCAGCATATGATTTTAATTAATGTCCATGTAACTAAAAATGTGTTTAATTCACAATAGCATTACAAGAAAACATATTGACATCTAATTATGGATCATAGAATTTGCTGCAGAGAAACTGTAGTGCATCTGTTCAATGAAACACAATCATGGAGAATGCTAAATGGCAAAATATAATGAAAATGTGAACCAATACACAAATGAGGCCATTAAATAAATCAGTGTGAAACAAAGTGGGGATATTCAAAAGAAGAGCTCATGCATAGGGTTTGGTAGATAATACAAAGTAATATTGTCTAGTAAGGGTTTTTTTCTTATTATTTTCTTGTGAATAGGAGGATTTCAGCTGCTGGGGTTTCTCAATGGAGACTGCTATTTCCAAGTTAACATGAAAATGCTCGATGTTTAGCTGACAATTGGCAAAATAATTCTCATGACTTCTCACAATAAATGCTTCATTTGTTGCAGCTATTTTGTCAGCTCTTGTGCTAAAGTTTTTCCTCCTAAATATTAATTTTACCTTAACAAGCTGATTTCACTATCGTTACACTATAACCTTCATCGTGAAATTCAGATTGGAATAATAAAATCAAAACTAAAAATTATCTACCTACTTAGTAATGAATCACGATAGTCAAGAACTAAACTGAACTAAATGTTACAGCAACAAACACTCCTGCTTGGACAAGCTGTTAAAACACTCCAGCCTGAAATATATTTTAGTCTCCAATTTCAATAATCCTCTTGCCCATGTCTCCTTTTGCCATATTCATAGGCAAAAAGGGTTCATAGAAACATACGGAATGAGATTGCAAGAGGAAAGTTTTCAAGTAGGATCACTTTTGGATGATTTCTACCAGCACTAACATTTGGATTATTAAACTGGCACATAACATTATACAGAGAAAAATGCATTTTAAACTCATCATATAGGATCATTTGCTCCTGAAATCTCTGCTTATTCATCAAGGAACAAAAGTATTATGCAAGAGAGGAGCCAATCACAACCGAACTAATGAGCTTGAGGAGCTAGCCTCTTAGTAATGAAAACTGAAAATAGATCACTCCATCTTTTAATTTTGCAGAACACATACATTGAAAAAACCTTTAATCCTGCTGCTATATAGACATTTTTTTAATCTGGTGATGCAGAACCTTACATTAAATTAGGTATTAGAAGTTGCTTAGTCAGGTGTACATGCAGCTTCCAACCTGGTAACTGAATGCCTTATGCACAGTCATTACACAACACAAATATCCTCAATTACAACACTAGCTGAAATACAGCTTCTGGGCTGGAAAAGATTAGAGTTGATTAAACTGCCTGTTGTTCCCCTTAATCTATCAACCTAAATAAGACAGTGATTAGATTGCCGTCAGCTCCAAACAAGCCATTTGGACGGACACATTATTCCCAGTTGTGCTTTCAGTGAAATAAAACCAGATATGCTAAAATGGTGGACAAATTTCTCTCTCCTTTTGCAGTTAGAAATACATTGAACAGTTTGGTCTGCAACGCATGCTTCAGTGAGTGCCTTTTTTCTTTTCAGAGCACAATGATGTATATGATCCACTAGGTAATCATTGCACACCTGCAAGAAATTCAGAACTACAACTGATCCTCTCCAGTGTCTCCATTTTCTTCCATCTCTTCCCATCTGCTGCAATATAGCTTTCATTTTGTAGGCTATTGCTATTGCTCAAATTCTGAAACATCTCAATAGCTATATATATTTTTAGTTAAATGTCCTTGGGGAAAAAATCCAGAAGAGTATCTCAGGAATAACTGAGTAGCTCCTGGTGATGTTGAGTGGAGATTTAAGGTGCAGAAAGTAAGTGATTTTCCTCTGAATGAGTTGTTTAGTCTTTGATGTAATAAAAGAAGGGATTTCAGGGCTTTGGACACATGGTGGTATGCAGCGAGTGATAAAATCTCAGCTTTCAGGAGCTTTCAGGCCCACACTGATAAATGGCCCAGTAGCAGGTGGAGAGAAAGCCTGAGCCTGTTGTAAAACATGGCCAACAACTTTCCATTTACTTGCTGAAGTCATGTCGGGTCTCCTCAGGATTTGTTTTGCAGTCCAGCTAATGCAGGCAAGTGCCTGACATGTAAGGATCTCCTGGTTTTCATGGAAAATGGTGCAAAAGTATTGTGTGTCGTGTCAGAGTCACTAATAGCCAGGGTTCACTGACCTGGTTCATATGACCAGATCATTGCTGAATATTTTGAAATATTTGCAGCCAAAGACATGAGGCTGAATTATTTGTTGTGTGGCATGGGGAAATTTAGGCAGTTTTGAAGTTAAAAGTATTCTGTCTTAAACTATTTGTTTTGCTACAGAAGACTGTCCAAAAAATAGAATATACCTTGAAGACAAATCATAAATAATGCTCTGTGAATAAGCCCCCTCTCCAGACATGATAAAAGCCTCTGGGAAATGCTCCTCTGGACAAAATACCCCAAAAGGGCTTTAGGAAATAGCAAAGACTGCCGGTTTATTTAAAATACCAATAAATGATTGTACCTCTAGCAAATATTTTATTTTTAAGCAAAATCCTTGATCAAATCACTGCTGTTTTCTGTACCTTTAAGCTGAGTTTATGATCCCAAGAGATGTACAAGTCATGTAAGTTACTATGTAGTAGTTTTCAAAGCAGATCCCAAAGACCTTTCTTAAATTAGATGTACTTATTTTTGAAAATATGTTGGCTCATAAATAGTGGCTTAGCCATATGCAATTTGCTTCAAATGGAAAAATGGATCTAGTTTTCTAAAAAGTATTTTGCTTAGCAAGGCAGTCTTCTTTTCTAGTGGAAGGGAGCCTGTGTGAAGCAAAAAAATCCATTTGTTGTATTTAAATCACACATGCACATTTCAGCTATGTGCATTTTTGACAAAAAATATCTGCTATTGGCAATCCTAGAAAAAACATTTGAAAAGAAAAAAATCTTTCTAATTGAAACTGCTAAAAAATGCATTAAACGTTAACACAGAGAATACCTGTCATTAAGTCCTACTCTCTCACCCTTCTTTTAGTATTGTAGGCAGAGAGAAACTTAATGTCTCTGTGGACCTCTGGTATCAAATCTACCACATCACTGATAGGTATATTCTGCACTGAGTCTTATCAGAGCTCTCTGAGAGCAATTCCTGCAGAGCCCTCAGCTGCAATTGAATCTCCTGGTCACAAATGCATAGTTAAGTTTCAGGTCTGCCAGGTGTGAGAAGCAGAAAAGGCCTTGACTCTGTGTAAGCACTGCTCAGCAATAACGAAAATATCCCTGCATTATCTACACTGTTTTCAGGACAAACCCAAAACATAAACCCATACTAGCTGCTATGAAGAAAATTAACGCTATCCCAGCCAAAACCAGCTCACTGAGCTATGGAAGTCCTTGCCAAAGCAGCGTGTGAAAGCTGAGACAACGTGCAACCAAAGGAAAGCTGCAGAGGTTCAGGCAATAGCAATCCACTGGAGCTTACCGACTAAATAAATGTCGCTCACGTTGCTCAAGAGGACCCAGAGCTGAAAAGGTCTGGAGGCTGAGAAAGTGTTAAGGGAAGTATTATGTACTCCCCGGTACCAAGCTTTCCTCTCCAGGTGCTTCTGATTGCCATTGGAAACGTGCTGCTGAGCGAGATGAACCCTTGGTCTGATCCAGAAATGCTTTTCTTGTATGTTTGTTTTCAGTGCAGCTTCTCTGTCTGCATGCATAACTTCCTTAATGAGTTTTTAGCTAACTACCTCTTTTCTCCCACCAGTGCTGTACAGTCAATATAAAAATGGGTACTCAAATTCATCACTTGCACTGTTTTAATTGCCCCAAACTGACATTGGTAATCAACATGTATGATGCAGAAAGAAGTAGGGCAAACCAATGGATTTTTTTTCCTCCTCTTTTTTTTTTTTCCCCTAAAACAGAGAGTGTAGGCATAAAGGAAATAATACAGTACTAACCCCTTACTTTTGAGATGTTTTCCACAGTGGTGACATTGGATGCTGATATAGGATTTGCCTGCAAGATGCTTTCTAATTCAGTCATTAGACTTTTTCATTATTCTGGTTTCTCATTGTAACGTCAGCTGAAAACTGCCAGCTTAAGGTACCTCTGTCAGTTTAGGATAGGGAGGGAATTATGTCATTGAAGGGACAACTAGTACCCCAAGCATTTTAGCAACTGTAAATTAGTGTCTTCTAAACAATTCAAACATCCAATTACCATGTCACCTTGAATTTAAGTATGCTGCATGCGCTGTGTTTAATCACAATTCCCGTGGACATTTAAGGCTTCGTCTCATTTCTTCTACTTCAGATACACAATTTCCAGTCTTGACAGATTTTCTTTTTTACCCTGTAGTTATTTTTTTTTATTCTGTTATCAGCAACACCTTTTCTCATTGCTGTGTTGATTTTCAGTTGCAAGAGTGCAAGACCATGTGTAGCACATTTGATATATTGAAGAAGCTCACTTTCCTGAAAGCTGAAAGATTTCAATGGATGAGCATGTGCATGATGCTGTAGTGGGGAAGGTTTACAGAAAGAGTATTCTTGAATTATGCAACCTATCTAAAAGACATCTCTGTTTCAGGACCTTCACTGATATCCCTGCATAATCCTCCTTTGCTGCATGGCATGTTCAATCAGATTGATTTTACAATTTCTGGGCATAGAGAAAAGTATAAAATTGAAGTAGCAAAGAAGATGCACTGCCAGCTGAACTGGAGGGTTACTAGATTTTACTCGAAAGGGGAAGAGTTGCAAGAGAGTAGAGATCACTGAGATTACTTCATGAAACAAGAGAACGAAGGATTATTGTTTTCCAAATACTTCCATTTAATGTCTTCTGCAGATACTGAGACAACAGAAACATGAAACAAGGTGGATAATGTTCCATCAGCACTGATGTACTACTGACTATGGGCTGACCCGAATACTTGTTTAGGGGGATTTGATAACAGGAATCATTATCAAATGAATTATCTGCATGAATTGAAGATGGAAATTACTAGAAGAGGGTAATGATTTATTAGGACTCACATGGCACAAGGGACAGATTTTGTTCTTTTTACCGGAAAGCAAGAATACAAATCATAATTTATGACATAAATTGAAATGAAGCATAGCTATCAGGGAACTATTGCCTGAAAACAGACTTTGAGATAAGGTCTTAGCCTTGTAACTTCAGGTTGAGAGACAAGAGAGGGACAGCGCTGCAGAAGACAGAAAAGCTGTGAAGCGCAGCGTGGTGTGCTCGTGGTGTGCTCGTTACGTTTCAGCTCAACAGCCATTCCTAGTGAGTTATGTGCTAGCGAATATGCCCGTCTCGTAGAAAGACATGAGAGACTAAAGTGACTGGGAGTAAGCGTAACATTTTGAATGCTATTTCGATCTTTGTTTTTATTGGCTATTGGTATCTATTGTAGAATTTCTACGGGCAGAGCAGCATCTGTTAATATGACTTCTAAGAAAAGATTTTATAATTATTTTATTTACGTTTAAAAATACTTACATATAGTAAAATCTAAAATAGGGAGCATGTACAAATCACAGGATTGTTAACGGATTTGTGTATACTACCACTGTGTAGCGGAACCACAGGGAACTCTACTGAGTAAAGGGAGAGTGCTGAACAGGAGGTGGGAGACCTTGCTTGAAGAGATGTGCGTAAATTGGGTGATATATGCACACTAACCTATGTTATGAATATGAATAGATAAATTACTTGTGGTTTATGTAGGCTGAACACTAGGGACAATATATTCTCTTTTGATATGGAAGTAATCTTTTCTGTGTAATTCTTCAGAAGAAGAAATAGGATGTGTCTTTGGACTTGCTTACAGGAAAGAGATGCTGCGGGGGCCAGGTGATGGAGATGTAGGATTTTGCACACAAAGCGCTGTCCTCTCACAGCTCCGTCTTTATTCAGCCTTATCTTACTGCACCACCGCTGGTCGAATGTGTCAACTTCTGACATCTCTTGTGTTTTTATTCCCACAACAATTCCCATGCCGTATCTGACTTAGGACTCTCTTCTGCTGAAACACTTCCAAAAAAATTAGCCTTATTTTGCCTGAAATACATAAAGGGAAAATTACTCTTGTGAAAACTTACAACCTTATGAAAAAGCCCATAGTTTATAATTATCCTCATGAGTTTATGTTCCCCTGCCTACTGGCTCCTGAAGTTAGAGGGGGCTCATCCTTCTGGCACCTCTGTGAGGTTAATATGCCTTTTATATTTCCTTTTCACCTTCCATCCCCCTCTCTGTAACAGGAATTCGCCATGTCTTCTCCATCAAGCACAAGCTCTGTGCATCCAACAGCCGCTCTCCAGCCTGGGTGAGGTATTTCCTTCACCTCCCATCTCTCAACGGATGCACTAGGCTCAGTCAAAAGGTGGTGGGTGGCTGGATATGTGAGCTGAAAATCTCACAAAGAGAGCTTTCTGATCAGTCACAGCATTGCTGATTAGAGCAGAACGCAGGGTGTCAGCAGGGGTTATACAAGATAAATTTATTTAGATGCCAGCCTGGCAACACCTTGAGGTTTCAAGTGATTTAACAATCTACCTGTGAAAAGGATGCAACGAGGGAAATCGATTTAATTAAAGATTTATTTGACAAGCAAGGGAAATGTTTAGATTTTGAACAAGCAAAAAAAAAAAAAAAAGTTAATTTCTAAATACTTGCTATTATCAGTGAATTCATAGCTTTACAAGGTATTTTTCATAAAAGATACCTCAAGCGACAGATGAAAAAATGCTGATCAATCATTCAAGCAATTCTTCATCCCAGTAGGCCCTAAAAAATGTTGTCATGAATCAATCAATTCTTTTCCATCTTACTTTTGAAGATGATTTCTGAAATGTAAGAAAATTGGGTTATAGACCTTAGGTTAGATTGGAATGATACTAATTGGAGCTCATTATGGTCTAATATAAATGCTAATCTTATAAATATTAAAGAGTCAAATCTATCTTAATGTATTACACAGTACTTACATTACCTTCAAAAAAGTCAGCTTCATATCAACAGAGTGGAAACTCCGGTTGTCAAAGTTATAGAGGAACTTTTTGAAACGAGCTGTCAGTGTCCACAATTAAAAAACCTCTGGTCAGGCACAAGGAGAACCATGGGCAAAAATGGTTTGGTTTTGAATTTAAGATGTGTTTATTAACCTGTCTGCAAGCCTGTTCTTAGATGATTTCTGGGGATCTGCTTGATGACAAAATTTCCACGGGTTTTTGCACAAATTGCCTTTTGAAAAGCTGGCCATGTGAGATCTAGGCTATCATCTGGTGGGAAACAACTTCATTTTTGGCACACCTTGGAAGTGACTGATTAATTGTAACAAAATTATGTTTGTTATATGTAGAGGAATAAGAGCTATATTTTTATCCCTTTTGGTCTGTTCCTGTATGGTATAGTTAGGTGGCCAGAAAGTCTGATCATGCTGCTATGTTATGTGCTCCATAATGGTAAGAAAACCTGACTTTGTCTCTACTTTTTCCTTCCCGCCCCTTAAAACCTTCCTGTTCTTCCCTCCAAAAATGCAGAAATGTTCACTTGTACATTGGTAAGGTCAATTCACTGTCATCTGAATTCTGCTGAAAAAAAAAAAAGATTGTGTGTTTGTCTCCTTCAAGCATCTTCTCTCTGTAAAACCAAAAAAATTATTTGCCTGATAGGAGGAAAGGGAGCATGGAGTGAGTTAGAGGATAGGAGGTTGATGGAGCCAAGCATGTAGGATTTACTTATGGGAACAGTGAGGGGGGAGAGGGAGCGTTTGGAGGAGAGAGGAGAGAGCATTGTGCTCTAATTGTAAAATTAAAGTAATTAGTTGGAAGAACAGAGTCTTGGGCTCTCGGCCCCAAACCAGAATATCTATTTAACATCTGTGCACCAGTATTCTGCTAAACAAAGCACGGAAACTGGTGTTGAAATGCGCATGTAACCCCAAACGCTGGCTTTTCTGAGTACTTCTCAAAATTGTGATATCTCCACTTCTCTTTATTTCTTTTTACTGCTAGTGATAGAGTAGCCCATAAATACCTTTCCCAGGAAACCTAAATTAATATTTCACACTGAATTATCTGTGCACGCTTTTTCACCTGATCCCAGGTTTCTCAAATTTGTTATTCAAATTTGGTTGGAAACTTCTTTCTCTCTGTGGACGGTGAGTGAGCAGTTTGAGAGTATTCAATAGTGGCTTGGTATTCCAGCATGCTTATTAATATTGGCTAAGAAATGGCTAAGTTAAAAAAAAAAAGAAAAAGCTAAGGAAAAGCCCAAACCTCTCTGCATACCGGAGGAATAAGGTGGTTAGTTTACTCCTCTCTTTAACAGTGGTTGCAACAAGTAATGCAAAGGATGATAAAAGAAAATCTACTGCAGACAATTGATGATATTTTTGTCTTTTCTTTGTTGTTTTTTTTTTTTCTTGTCAAAAATCTTCACTAAGTTGGGGGGGGGAGGTTTCTGTCTTATAGGTGGCTATGAACTTTTAGCTCTTAATACTTACAACAAAAAACCAAGGTGTTAAGATGACAAACTCAAGCATTTGGAAGAATTGCCAACGTTATCTGTTCAGATTTGTACCTATGCTATGCATAATACTTATTCACAATGCTATAAACTAATTCTTGGCTTCATTGGTGTGGTTTCTTGCTTATTGGTAATGTTGAGGTCCTTTGGTTATACCACTGAATTAGTGAAATAATAAATGAGTGAAATTTGTTGGTTTGTGTCTAAGAAATATGGTTAATTTGGATTGCATTTGACAGGTATTTTCCAACTTGAGAAGTGAGGTTCAGGCACTTCAAGGGCTCCTCTTCTCACCACCCCATGGTCCTCTTTTCCCTTCCTCTTTTCCCCCAACTGCCAGCAGTTTGCATCCTGACCTAGTGCTTGCCCTTGCTCTGCTGTAGGTCCCAGGTCCCTCTGAAGAGGACATTCACTCTGGCCCATCACACTGCTACAGCAACTTCCTTCCCCACTTCATCTTAATGTGCCTTTGCAGAAAGGAAGGTAGAGAAGGGGCAGAAGGGGTAGGGTCCCTGTCCTGCCAAAAAAGGAAAGACAGGGCATGCAATGTAGTCTGAGGCTCTGGATGCACTGACTCCTGCCCACCTGCTCAAAAGCTCAAAATACACCTCACAAGTTTCATACCACTGCTAAAAAAGAGAGAGGGAAGAGGAAAGGGGAAAACAGGCATGGTCAGGTGGCATCTGCTTGGGGCTGCTGTTCACCTCAGCTTCCTCGTCCTCCCCTCCCCACGATGGGCATGTTTCCCTCGGCCAAACACGTGCGCTCCTTTTTGAGAAGACACCTTATTCTCTGGTGATCTGAAATCACTGCTCAGTGGTGTGGTCAGTGGCAAGCATAAGTCAGTGGAGTTTATTCCAAATTCAGGAAATAGTTTGTCTTCTGCTATACACCAGGTAGGTAGCCACTTGCCACCATACCAACAGATTTCCCTGCTGTAGTTCTTCTGTATCTGCATAGGAGATTTTATTTGCACTTCATCTTCTTTTACCCATATTGTATTAAAAAAGAGGAGAAAAGAGGGAAGGGAAGGGAAGGGAAGGGAAGGGAAGGGAAGGGAAGGGAAGGGAAGGGAAGGGAAGGGAAGGGAAGGGAAGGGAAGGGAAGGGAAGGGAAGGGAAGGGAAGGGAAAGAACTACTGAGTTTTCATGTGAAAAAAAAGGGCTACAAATCTTGATTAGAAAAATCACTGGGTGCACAAAATAAAGTTTCTAAGGCAAATATTAGAATAAGCTAAAATATTTTAAAGGTTTTTTTTTTTGTTTAAAATAAATGATATTTCAGTTAACACATAGTTCATACCCTATGCTGCTGTTTCCAGAGAACTTTTTCACAGTAGGTGGGGATTTGGGAGAGTAAGAAGTGAATGTGTTTAACTAGGGGAAAAAAATCATTGTCTTGTCAAAGCTTTTAGCAAAGTGAAGAAAATGGAGGGAAAAGAGCCTGAGAGATAGCTGTTTAACTTTTGCAAAAACACAAAAAAGAGAAAAAGGCTCTAAGTTATTTTCCTTTTTTTCTTTATTTATTTTTGCAAAATAAACTCAAATGCACCACCTCCTACTTCGCCCAAATTCATGACATACATTAATATGTAGTTTATGAAATCTGAGCCCTCCGTGAGCTTAACAGACGTACACTACCAATGTGTGTTCTGGTTTTTCCCTAAGTGCCCAGTAGACTAGAGGATGCACACACTGCTTCACTTATGAAGTACAGGTAGTTCAACAATCAGAAAGTTCTTTATTAATTTCAGTATATACGTATAAGAATATATTGTATCTTGATGTTTGTACAAAGTAAAGGAACTGCTAGGGAAGCCCCAGAGAAATTTATATCTTAGATATTAACCAAATTAATATATTAAAGACTCAAAAAATCATTTAGCTGGTATATTCCCTCTTAGAATGAGACTGCTACAACAAGTGAAGATAGCACTTGATGTGTTACTATTTGTTGTGAAGTGATTTAATAAATGTTTAAATAACTCACTGCTGCTGTCAGTGCTCTTTTAGTACGAAGTTATAGCCTGGAAGACTTTTATGTGTGTGGTCCCGTACCTTAAAAGAAAGAGCCCCAGACACAAACCATTTTTCTGCTTCAGCTATACAGTGGTGTGTGATCTTTTTTCCTCCCCCCAGAATGTCCATTTTGATTTGGCAGTGGCCAAAAATTGCAGCTAGTTCAAAGTCACCTACCATGAACCCATATGGTGCATGCATCAGGTCCTCAAAGCCAATGATTGTGCTATAGATCTACTACCACTCTGCAGTGTTTGCTTGATGTAGCCTCGGACAATAAATATTTATTTGGGTAAATCCACAATAACCTAGGTTCTGAAGTAGGGTGTCTTTTTATGATTGACTTCTAAAATGCCACAAAACTTAATGTTGATACAAGTTTTTGCAGGAAACAGATTTCTTCCTTGTAGGTTTTCCATTAAGCTGTAGCTTGCAATAGGTCTAGTAGTCAAATGTGGTGTTATTTCTACCTTGACATCCATCCTGTTACTTCTTAACAAAAAAAGGTTTTCAACAGAGCACAGATACTTAAATTACGCCCTCAAATGACAGGGAGCTAGCAGTAAAGCTTTAAGTTAACGTGTTTAAGCTTTGTACTATGGCTATTATAGAATACAATTAAGGCTGAGAAATGTTAAAGAAAATCCTGATTAACTTTTAAAGGAAGTGAGGGAGATCAAAACCAGAGATGCTCATTGGTTTTGGGGTCACCCAGGCTGAGATGCTTAGAATCTGTTTTTCCGTGGTGTTTAGCCTACGTTCAGAACACAGCTCCTTTCCACTCCAACAGCAGCTCCTACCCAGACACTCTGTCTTCTGCCTCAAAATCATTTTTCTTCGCCGTGACAGATCTTAGCTGAGCTAACTCTTCTGGCATGGCCTTACTTAACTTCTCTTCCTCCGCATTTTTACTCTTTAAACAGTCATGGCCACATGTCAGGGCTGATGGCGCAGAGTATGCCTGGCTGGCCTCCCTCCCGGTTCCCTACCGCTCCAAATCTCTTGTTTGTTCCCCCCCCACCCCCCTCTACCGCAAGCTGGCCTGTTCACAGCCCATGAACATGCCGATCAATCCATTGTTTGAACAATACGATCTTCTCAGAATTGGCCTCCCTGGGGTTGCAAACGCTGAAAAAGGAGTTGGTGGTTTTGCCGTTATCCATATTAGCCTGGAGCTATGCTTGCTGTTAGAGCTCTTCTCACTCTCTCCCTGCCTTTATCTCTGTCCCTTCGTCTCTCTTATTCACCTCCTTCCTCAAGCGGGAGACAGATCACGGCTCTTTGCTTACCAATTGCTCAGGCTGCCGTGATGGGAAGAGGGATTGTCCTCTGTGAGTTATCGGTCTGAGTACTTGAAACGCAAGGTTTGGGGAGCAGTGGTCTTGAGGGTCTTCTTTCCCCTGCTAGGATCAGAGGTTGAAACTCTTTGCTTGGGAGTAGAATTTTAAATGACCAAGGGGACGGCTCGTTGCATATGCACAGGCATAGGTTTAAGAATATACATTTGCAAAGTTGTAGGCTGTGCCTAGAGCGAGCTAGGTTTCAGATGGGCCAGAAATTTGTAGTTGAAGGCAGGATTTTGTCAGGCAATTTAACAGGTGTTACTATTACGTTCAACTGCATTGTGTTAGGAAAAACAGGAAGTCTGGGGTAGTAAATTTTAAGGAGTAATGATATCCACATCGAATTTTAACAAACGCTACAGTGTTTTATTTGTAATAAGGGCAAAATGAATCACTGTCCCCTTCTCTAAATCTTGCTCTACTTTATTCTACCTCTACTCTATATTTTATTATGAAGAATGAGCAACTTCATTTGAGGTACTAAAAATTTGTATTGAATCATGAAAAGAAAAGAATTTATCATTGCTTGCCAGGATATATTGTTGCTGGGAAACGAGTCACTTTTACAAATATTTGGTAGTCAACACATAGATAGATGTTGATTTTTATCAGACCATTTCACAATTCTGTTTCTCCTGGTAGAGAACACGTGTCTGTTCACTTCTTTCCTCTCTTGTGCTGGGGATGAGACTTGAAGTTTCCTTCTTTTCCTCAGAGAAAATAATAGAAGGGGGTGAGGGGAACAGTATTAGGTTAGAGCTGCGGGTGGAAGCAAGCTAGGGCAGACTGTGATGGATTAAAAACAAGCAAGAGTGAGTGAAAAACAGAAAAGCACCAGAATGGGAGCAGAAGGAGAAATAGAAAAGATCTACAGCAATCTGAGGATAGTAAGAGCTAGAAAACACAGACCCAACATCTCCCAGACCCCAAATAGTTTTTTTTTAATTTTAAATCAGTTGTTATTGTAATCAGTCACTTTATGATGGTGATAAGTTTTTGATTGACCCTAACTCACTTTTCAAAGGCACCGTGACTGAAAGCATGAGAGCTGAGTAATAATTGTAGTCCCCTTAATGTTGTTCTGAACTTGAGTAAGACCTATGAAATTGTCAGATCATTAGTGGTTTACCATGTTCTTTTTTTGTGAACCTCAATATGTGCTTGCATTTTTCAGCTTTGCAATATCTGTTCTATTAGCACTTTTGCATATAATGTTGCTATAAGTACTTTACATATGGTATTCCTTTGCGCTCACGTACACAAAAAAAGCTTTTCTTGGTATTCCTTTGAGTTCATGTACACAAAAAAAATCTTTCCTTGAGAGCAAGGTATCCAGGTTTTTGTAATATGTCACCAGAAGTAAGCTAAAAAAGAAAGCCGAAGAAAACATTTGGGTGGAAAGATGATGAAATCAGTACCAGACGGGTGGCTGTTATGGTATCATTTTCCTTTTTTCTCTTGAGGTCTGCAGATTCATTCATGTCATTTGCTCTCGTGTCAACAGACACACATTTCTTAGTTACAAATAGCTCTAATGGGAAATTTTGATTTTGAATGCATATTGATAGAGAGGTTTGAATTGCCTTTAATTTGGGGACCAAGCAAAATGATTAAGAGAGAAAAAAACCACTCCTGATCCATGAGATTTTTCAGATGAACTAAACCAGATTTGCAAATCATATGGTCCTCAGTAATGTGTCTGTTCAAGCAAAAATACAACACCAGAAATTACTCTTTGTTCTAAAGATTAAAAAAAGTATTCTGCTTTTTGTAGGTCGTGACTGTCATGCTCCATTTCCTGATATAAACACCCTTTTTCTTCCTTCATTAATAGTGAGATCAGCCAGCATGCTATGCTGGCAATTAAACCTGAAATCATTGTACCACTCATTCTCAGTGATATATGAATGTTCGTATTCTCTTGTGACACTTCTTCTAGTTTGATTATTTTCACGTATTTTGAAACTTAAATTCAAAGCAAAAAAATGTAAACAGTACGCAACTCACTGACAAGCACAAAGATCTCGAAGCTATTGGCAAATTCTTATAACATTCACTACTGAGATGACACAAGGATGTCAGAGACCAGATATATCCTTCGCTTGCATCCATTGAAACTCTGCTATCATTGTCATACATACCAATTGCCTTCAAACCACAGAAAATTGAAAGAGATTTGTTGAATAACAGCAGGAATATTTTTCATTTTTTTCACTTTTCAAACTGGATCTAATTTTTTAGGTCCGTGGATAATCAAGATAGGTCAAAGGATTATTTAAGAAGAAAGGCAAAGACAAGTGTATTTTTGGTTTGTATAAGTTTAGAGGGTTCATAAGTACCGTAACAACACAAAGATTGTTATCATCTCAACTATTCTATGTGACAGCTGTGTTGGAATTAGTTACATGAACAAAGAATGAAAAAGAAATCTTGTCAATAATGGCAGGGAAATTACTGACCTACTTGAGGCAGAGGGAAAACTTTATAGTAAAGCTTGTTTTTAATTTGATTTTGCAGACCTTAAGTACACTATCCCATAAACTTAAAGATCTTGCTTAAATAAGGGTTTTGGAAATATACCCCATGTTATATAATCTTAGGAAATTAGAATATATTTTTTATTTTTGGTTTATCATGAACTCTTCATGTGAGAAGTAGAATTGAGTTGGACAAGAAATTACTTCTTTGAAAATATAAAAGCACAAAAAGATCATTTAGAGAGTGAAAAGTACTAAAGAACAGGACCAATGTTTTTCTCTATCTTTTATACAATGAGATCCTTCCTGGTATTGGAAGGGAGTATATGAACTCGAAATGGATTATAAAACAATATATCAATTTTAACTTTTGATACAATGTTGACAAGATGTGATGTATATTTGGACACCACAATTGTGTCCAAATGTCTTCAAAGCAAACATTACTGAAGCCTCCCTCTGCAGACCCAGCACCTTTCCTTGCTCCTGATAGGTCTGAGGATCTTGGAGAGATCTAGCACTGGAAAACACCATCTATGAATTACAGCAAACCTGGAGGCTTGTGTATTGACATGGGATTCCAAGTCCATGCCCTCTTCTAGCTGCCACGTAGATTAGGACCCCACAGTGTGGCATAGTCAGCTTCTCGTCACGAGCGGTGTAATGAGTGCTCCATACAACTGATCCTATGGGGACAGGAAAAGAAGAAAAAAAGGCAGCAATCATCCCTTTTTTTTATTCTTACCATCCCCTGCTCCAGTCACCTGGTGAATCTTCTCCTCTTGTACACTTTCGTTCTCCTCTGCTTCGCATGCATAGTAAAACCCCTGGGTAGAGTGAAGGTTGCCTTCACTCTGCTGAGACCTTTGTCTAATCAAGTCCGGCACTGTGTTTAAGAGTTTGACCTGGCGTCTGTGCAGTGAATGCTACACACGGAGGGTGGATGAATTAATGAAGTATCAAGAGGCTGGCTCAGACAAACTGTGTGAAAACGAGCAATCAATGTGGAACAAGCCCAGGGAAGTCAATAAGTGTGAAAGGCTGTGCTGTACAGTGCTGAGCTCTCATATTTCTCATTTGTCTATTGCCATTCTTGTTAACTGAACTATTTAACTTACTGTATAAGCATATGTAATGCTATAACATTATTGTGGGGGCAGCAAAAGGCATTTTTAGATGAAGCTTGCAACAACAGCAAAAGGCTCTCCATGTTGTTTCAAAGTGAAAGTTTCCCATATAATTTTAAACTTCAGATGTTAGTATTTTACAGCTAAATTATGCTTTGTCAAAACAAAGACCCTTATCCTTACTTTTCATTGACTTTCCTTTACAGGTACTTTGGGATTACATCTCTGCTTCAAAAAAGATAATACATGTAGAGGTAAACACCCAGCCAACTTGTGCATTCAACTTTTTTTTTTTTTTTGCTGTTCTCCAGTTTCATGTTGTTTTGGTTTGGTTTATTCTAAATTAATTTTTTAAGTAAAGTAAAAATGGATTATTTTAATATATCCTTAGGCTTAAACTTGGTCAGGAAGTTATTTGTTGATTTGTTTTGGTACTTCTAGACTGTTCTAAGACTTATCATGTTAAATCCAAGTTCCTTAGCATTCTCCCAGGGAAAAAAAATTCAGAGGGGCTATCAAAGACATCTCAATCAATTCTACCAGTGACATAATTGTAACCTAACTGGGGAGTGGAGGTTTGCAAAGGTGTCAGGACTCCCAGAAGTGACGTCAGCAGTGATGGAGTGTGGAGCTTGATGGAGGAAGTTTATAAAAGCCATTGAGTTTTATTATATGATTCCTACCACATTCTGCCCTGCCTCATGTCTTCCTAGAATAGCCAGGTGATTAGGGCACTAACCCCTGGTGTTGAAGCCCAAAATTCAATGAATACTTAATACAATTTATACAAAATAGAGCTGCTCTAATAGTTGAGATTGAAAATGTTCCATCAAGAGTAATGGATAGCCTTGAGGGCTTACTGGGGAAAGGCTGAAGCTGAAATCTTTGCTCTAACTCTAGGGTAACAGAGCCTGAACCTGGGTCTTCTGCCTCCAGGAAGATGCTCTTGTGACCATGCCTTTTGGTTATTCTGATATACATAGTATAGTCTTCCTGAACAAAAAGTCTGTATTTGCTGCAACAGATGTGTTCTCTGCTATATGTTTTGGCGCCAATGAAATTTTATAAATGGAAAACTTGGGCACATTAAACTGGAAGACTACTCAGGATGGAAAAAATGACATCACAAGGTAACTTCAGGGCAGACACCATATTATTCTAACATCTATGTTTTCTACCTTCTCTACACTTGTATAATGATGTAGCTGTCCACCTGCTAACAGTAAAGTAAATTGATGTTGCTTGTCTCAAAATGTATTTCTGTTAAGATGTAATCCTTTTTTATAAGTCCCCTTGTACTTGCTCTAAGTTATTTATCTTTGACTTTGTTAATTTTCTTTCCCCTTCCTGAAGTGATCCATTTTTACTTCTCAGTTTTGCTTCCCGCATTGCCTCTGATGTTATACCCCTCATTAGTTGAATGTCTTCTTAATTCCTTCTCCATTAGGAATGTTCCTGCCTTCCAAACCCAAGTCCCTTCTCCTCTTTATGAGGAATCTCTCTTTTTCTACGTAGTTAGTGAGACTTCTTAAGTTTGTTTTTTTACTCCTTATTATAAAGGAGCCCAGAATGGAAGAAATGTATTGGCAAAGGCTTGGACATTCAAAGCTTTACTTAACACTGTTCTAGCATGTAGGTGATGTTTGTTCTGACTTTGTGACGTGAAATTCCTACTGTCCCGAAATCTGAAGTTCTTTGGGCCCTTTGTTTTATAGGAACCTCTTTGCTGAAAAATTTAAAAGTACCCTGAAAGCTTGAAAGTAATTATTTTCTGGGAGCATCAGCTCTATTTAACTTATGTACTTTTGATACTTCCCTCTTGCTACTCATGAAGGGCAGAAATAGATAATCATTTTCACAAACATACTAGAAAACACTGTAGGAGCATCTTTGTATATTTTAACAGCCCAAATGATTTTGTTATTAATGTTGAAAATTTTGTCACTTTTGCCATGAAATTGCATGTGGCCCATGTTTTTGCCATGATTGACAAAGGATTCTTGCCTGGAGCCAGCTGTTTACTTACTGTGCACCATGGAAAAAGCATTTGAGATGGGCCTTGGCTATCACATTTTCATGTGATGTGCACTCTCATATACATGTGCATATTACACAAAGAACAGAAGAGCTCACAGCAGCCCCAAAACGGCATCTGTTCTTTATAGTGAGATAAAGAAGCTGCAGAAGGTTTGTTGAAACTTGCTGATGCTTGTTGTCACTTAGCAGGAAGTGTTTAGGAGTTTGTGAAGAACAAAATTACAATTTGTCAAATGTTGCAAACCTCAGAGTGATCGCATACTATTTGATTTCGCTGTTGCTATAAATAGGATTTCACTTTTTGGGATTACAAAATGACCAACTTTCTGTTCAGTTAAGTATTAGAGTTTTAGTCTTTTTTCTCCTTCATATTTTTCCATAATCTAAAGGGTGAAGTTACCATTGCTTTAATAACCCATAGTAGTATTCTGCCAGCACACATTAACACGTGAAATCCAGACATTATTTAGCCTTCTGCAGGATGACATGACAAGCCCTGCACTATGATGAGATGATTTGCACATACAGTGGTGGTGTCTTCTGTCACAGAAGCATAGAATCATTTACGTTCGAAAAGGCCTTTGAGATCGTCAAGTCCAACTGTTAACCTAGCACTGCCAAGTCCGCCACTAAACCATGTCCCTAAGTGCCACATCCACATGTCTTTTAAGTGACTGCTGAAAAAGGATTGAAAGTGGCTTACTGAGCACTTCAGTACCCTTGGGTGGATCCCATCCGGCCCCGTAGACTTGTGTGTGTCTAAATGGCATAGCAGGTTACTGTCTGTCATGGCTAGTAGTGCCTCATCTTCTAGTCCTCCCTGAAGTACTGAAAAGGGAAAATATCAAAATGTGACGCTTGAATCAAAGGACATTTTGACCAATAGGAATAATTTAATTCTCTCAAATCTTCTTCCATTTAGGCCTAGCGTAAACATCCATGAAAATCTATATGTGTCATGTTCACCTGTGGCCCCATGGAATAAGACCAGTGTTTCTGTTATAGCTACAGCTGTCAATGGGAAACGTCAAGTAAATACACTGTGAAAGCTGGCAGTGTTTTTGACTTTGGGGAAAACATCATGTGTCTTCAAATACTTTTAGGAAGGAAGTTCTGCAAATAAAGGATGAATGGGTCATTATATATTTATGGTAAATGGCGAATGCAGTTTTAAGCAAATGTTGTTAAGCAGCAATGTTATTGTACTTCTTCACATGTAGAAAACTAGTATTTATTTTCTAATAGAAACATAAAACTAAATTCATTGAGCTATGAGGAATAAGTAGGAGGTGAATCCCTTTGAAAGTAGAATATGGAGAAAACAATATTTTCCAGGACTAAACACATTGGTACAGGCTACAGATATATTTAAGAGTTATGAGCTAGGCTTATAAGCATGACAGAAAGACAATGATGTCGTACTGGACACCTGAACAAGATGTTATGTCAGACATATCCTTATCGACTCCCCTGACATTAGTGAAGCTGGAAGAAAAGTCAAGAAATAGCAAAGTTTGGAGCTGTGGGCACAAGGCACTGCTTATCAATGATGGCAGAGATCTTCCAAGGAGCCCTCTCTTTTCTTGCATATTATTGAATAAAGGGTAACCACAGTTGAAATTTAAAGTGCTGGCAATTAAGTTAGACCACTTGAGATGCAGATCAGATGCAGATGACTCTTTTTCCAACTGTTGTCTCAGGTTCTGCAAATGGGGACAGATACCAGTGAGGCGTTTACCCCCAGAGCTGGACGATAAGGCTGCTCAAGCACTCCTGGTGGCATGTGACCTGGAGTGTGCCTTTCGCCAGGCAGCGCTAATGGGAGGGCTGCAATCTTCTAAGTGCTTCTTCTAAAGCCACCCTTGGTTACACTGAGTCATTCAGCATTGCCCATAACAGCCAGATGTACTTGTTTTTCTTTACTATCAAAATTAATGGGCTGGATGGAAGCAAAAGCTGTCACTGCATTACTGACCAGCTGAGTCTGCCTTAAATTGAGCTTTCGCCAAAAATGGAATAAAGGTAATCAAAAGTTTTTCTTTTCCTGAAGCATGGAGAACAGGCTTTCAGGACAAAATGAATGTTTAGAAAACCTTCTTTTCCCTCTTCAGCTCCTCCGGAGTTTTCACATACTTCTGCAATTAAAGTCACTTTGGATCATGCATGCAAATTAAGTCCACCAGCATCTTTTAGTGCAGTTTAGAAGTGGAAAGTAAGTAAAAGTGACTCTATGCCACTTTTGTTCCTTACTGACTCTAGAACTGGTTGAAATAACTTTCCAGAGTAACTCAGGAAAAGTTGTGTGGAGCTTTTTGTGAAGAATTACCTGTGTTTTGCAGAAAACTGAGCAATGTCCAGAGAACTGGGGGGATAACACACAAATGTGAGCAAGACTTTCCTTTCTCTTTTCCTCTGCACAAGCTAGATAGACTCAGAAAAGTGCCAATAGAGACTGTAGGTAGTAAGGAGAGACAATGTGGTAACAAGACATGCATGAAGTAAAAGACACAAGAACTGGCAAAAAAAAGTATTTAAGTTTTATGCTACTTATTTAGAAGATTTGCTAAAAATCTAAGTATTTCAATTTTTCTCCTAATGTCAGACTATTACCAAAGGAACACTATAAGTAGTGGGTAAGTATATTTCTGCCTTGAAGAATAGGTGTAGGACCAGTTTGGAGTTTAGCACCTCGCTGGTGTCAAGGTGGACTGTCAAGAGCCTCCATGCAGTATGTCTCTACTGTAAGGAAGGATTTTCCTGTCAGTGTTAAAGAACTCCTTATTCAAGCTGCTGTTTCAAGCTTGTTGATTGTATTTAAATTCAGAAATATTCAATGGAACATTCTTTCTGAGTACAAAAGGTTGTTTGTTAAAATACAGATTTTACTTACATGGCACTGGATTGTATGTTTGTATAGGGTTTCTGTAAGACATTAGGTTTTAAGCTCATTCTGTAACATGCTTTTTGGTATCAACACCTACGTTCTCCCAAGAAGTTTATAACCAAAGTAAAAGCAGAAGTATGGTTGAAAGTTTCAAGTGTCTATGGAAAAAAACCCTTGCCTCCAGGCAAGGATGTATGTCATCGAGTTTGAAAGTGTGGTAAACTGGAAAGAAAATGAAGGCAAGTGAGTGCCCAGACCTGAGTCATGTCAACATAAACCATTTCTGACTAAACCCTGACTGGGCAACACTCCCTCAAGCCAATATAAACTATTTTAAAGTTGCCGTAAACTTGTCCTTTGGCAATGAGCTAAACCAAGATGAGACATATCATGAAAGTAAAGGGATTGGGGCAAAAAGTGAGCCAAGTCTGTATGATAGCAGGGATATTTGCAATTTAAAATTCATTTCCCTTTGAGTGTATACTTCTTGAGCTGTTCCTGAAATTCAGATACTGCCAAACTTTGCTTTACAGTTGAGACTGTGCCATGGGAGCTAGACCAAAAGTTAAACGGAACTCCAGGAAATTCACAAATCTCAGTGTAATGTGTGTACTTGTTTTTCTTCGCAACACTAGGAGTTGACTTGCTGGAAAAGGAGTAAGGTAATGTAATTGTAACACTAATATAAAGTATGTGGCTCAGAAAATGTACACAAAACACTGCCCTTTTATTTCTTTCTGATGTCTGCTTAATGACTGAAGTACAACCAGTAGCTGTTAAGAACCTAACTAGAAATAAGACACATGCAACATACAGTACTTGTATTTTGAGGATGCTAGCAGCTTATTAATTTTCTCTAGTGTGTTCGTCTTACTAACTGCATGTCGTTACATGCACTGCATGCAAGTTAATATAAGTTTTATGTCTGTATTGGGGCATGTTTGTAAAAACTGAATGCACTTAGGTATGTTATATAAACTGTACACAGATGTATCTAGAATCCATCCCTGGAACAACAAAAATGAAGTGTTCAGGTTGTTCAGCCAGTCAAATATTACTGAAGTACATTTATTAGAAGAGCAGTGCATAGTTTTCATTGTCTTGGTCAAGAATTTCTGTACAAGTTTTGCAGTCTTTCCAGGAAGAAGATGATCTCTACCCTAAAAGTAAATTTTTAAAATTATAAGTAACTGAAATTAGAAGACTGGCACGGAAATAAAGAAGTCTCAGAGCTGGAGTCATTCTTGTTCATGCTGTGTTGTTTATAAAATACAAGTTTTGTCGGTTAATAATTGTATTTTTAATAAATCTTTTAATTTAAAAACTGTGAAGATGTTATTACAATGAGGGTTATTTGTTTACTTGTCATAAATGATGCTATTTTGTCTTGCAGATTCAATTATAAAGGACAACTAATTAATATTAGAACAATATATCTGAATGATTCAGAAACTTATTAGATGGCACAATGATCAATACCCTTACGGAAAAAAGAAAATTAAGTACATCATAAAAAAGGGACTAATGTTTCTTTACCTAAAATAGGTTAGAAGTATACTTACAGTATTTTCTGGTACATCTAAAATACTTTTCCATTGTAGAACTCTGTTGTTAATTATTTATTTTGATCTTTTCCTCAGTCCCTGATAATGCATGAAGTGCTGTTATCTTCACTTAATAAAATTTAACCTGCTCATGTTCACACCGACTGTGCAATATCATACCTCTACCCCTTGGGGTAGGGACTTCAAGGAGTGGACTGTGTGGGTGGTGGGTGGGTGGTGAGGTATCTGCAGTGAGGACACAGAACGTCATTATTAATTGAGAGCCAGGACAGAGGGTGAATATTCTTTAATGAAGTGTCCCCATCTTGGAATCATCTTAGAGGTGGTGATTGCAGTTATAATCATAGAATCATAGACTCATAGAGTCATAGAATCATTAAGGTTGGAAAAGACATCTAAAATCATTGAGTCCAACCGTCAACCCAACACCACCATGCCCACTACACCATGTCCCTAAGCACCACATCTACACGTCTTTTAAATACTTCCAGGGATGGTGACTCAACCACTTCCCTGGGCAGCCTCTTCCAAGGCCTGACCACTCTTTCAGTAAAGAAATTTCTCCTAATGTCCAATCTAAACCTCCCTTGGCGCAACTTGAGGCCATTTCCTCTCGTCCTGTCGCTAATTACTTGGGAGAAGAGACCAACCCCCACCTCGCTACAACCTCCTTCCAGGTAGTTGTAGAGCGCGATGAGGTCTCCCTTCAGCCTCCTCTTCTCCAGACTAAACAACCCCAGTTCCCTCAGCCGCTCCTCATCAGACTTGTTCTCCAGACCCTTCACCAGCTTCGTTGCCCTTCTCTGGACACGCTCCAGCACCTCCATGTCCTTCTTGTCCTGAGGGACCCAGAACTGAACACAGGATTCGAGGGACGACCTCACCAGTGCCCAGTACAGATCACCTCCCTACTCCTGCTGGCCACACTATTTCTGATACAGGCCAGGAGGCTGTTGGCCTTCTTGGCCCCCTGGGCACACTGCCGGCTCATGTTCAGCCACTGTCGACCAGCACCCCCAGGTCCTTTTCCTCCGGGCAGCTTTCCAGCCACTCTTCCCCAAGCCTGTAGCGTTGCATGGGGTTGTTGTGACTGGATAATGATAATATGTTTTAATGATAATATGAGGTGGAATGTCCTCAAATGAAGCATCCCGTGGATGACCAACTTTTTTTGGTGAAATGGTAAGATGTTAGTTAAGAAGATTAGGTGTAGAAACTATCCTAATATGCACTGTCAAAGATGGAGATAGATGTTGTACCAGGATAAGTTTCAGAAAATGCTGGCAGTTCAGACAAGGCAGAAGGCAAGAACAAAAAGTAAAGAGAGCCTAATCAATCTTTTTACCAAATAAAAAGATTATTGGAATTTTAACATTGACTATGAAAGCAGTATCTTTGAGGGGTAAAAAAAAGAATTTAACATTTTTTATAAACTTTTGGACTGAGACTGTCCTTTCTCCAGGAGTGCAACTCCCATTAACCTCAGTTCTGCTGTGGACTGAGGGCAGGGCAGTGCCTAACCTTTTATTATCACTGCGGAGTGGCAGTGCTGTTAGGTACTGTTTCAGTCAAGGGTCTGTCAGCATTTCCTATGGAATTTATACCTGGTCTATAAAACACACTCCGCTGCAGGTTGATATACAGTCTGCCTCCTAAGGAGTCATTACTATCTATCACTTCAATGATCTGCTGATAATGGGGGTGTATCACTTATGAGTGTAATGGGTCTGAAAGAAACGGGTCTGTTGAAATTGCACCGAGTCTGCAGAAAACGTCAGGGAATCAGTGGGAGTGCCTGTACGCTCCCCGAGATCCTTGGGGGCCATTATAACGCGGGAAGAATATTAACAGTCTTCAAATGAGAAAGCCTGTTATAATCTCCTTCATTAGTCAAAGAAAAATCAAACATGCCAAATCTGAACACCACATCGTCTAGACAATGGTAGGTACAATTCAGGCTTTTTTTCTGACATTTGCTAAAGGTTGGTTGATTCGGCATGGCCATTCTAGAGCCCTATGAACTCAACTGGTGTTTTTCCAGTTGGATTTTACTCTTGGTCTTTGCCTCAGACTCTTTTCTTTCACGTATCAGCTATGTCCATGGGCTGTTTCTATGCATATATGAGAGGTGTGTGTAGCACGGGTGAGCTAAGGACAGAGCAACAAACCTTAACACTGAGTTTCCTGGCTGCTCTTAAAGCACTAGCGTTGTTTTAACACCCTTTCCTATTTCATGAGCATGCAGCCATAGACATAAATATAAATATAAATACGTCTGTCTTTGATAAATTAAAATCCTAACAGGTGTGTGAATCCTTGCCAAGATAGTTCTGAGCTGGTCAGTATATATTGCTTGCACTTGGAAGTGGTACATTAAAGAACACTTGACTGTTTCACTGCTTTATAAATAGATGGATTTGGCATTTCTGCAATCATCTGCAGAGGGTAAGAAAGTAATAAATGGGTAAAAGTAAGTATAGATCATGTTTCAGTCTTGTAGATGAAATGAATCGATTCTACAACATGTTCATTCCTGTCATCAGCTTTTCTGATCTTTAGTGTCATTTAGGTTCGATAGGAGCAGCAGAGAGAGAAAAGATGTTCTAGTGCTGCGGGTGCTAGTCCTAGACCTCAGATACCCCAGATCAGTTTCCTTTTCTACCATAGACTTCCTGCGTGACCTTGGGCAAGTCTCTGAGTCTGGTTGACATCCAAAAAAGCACTTAGGAACCTAAAGTGTAACTCAAGCTTAATTTAGGTGTCTTTGTTCAGGGGAGTGTTCCACGAAAATTAAGCTCGCTTAGGTGCCTGAGAGGACATGGATGCCATGGCTTTGGCTAGGAAGGAAAAGACAGGCAAAGATCATTTAAATGTGTTCAAAGACACCACTGTTCTCAGATGAGCTGAGAATAGAAGTATCCTCATTAGGAGTCTATTTAGAAATGACAAATCAGTTATACCCCTGAAGGTCCTGGTCTGCTAGTCCTCTGAGTGCCTGGCATGTGCAAAGAGCGTTGAGTTCAGCACAAAGTGTGGTAGTTTTGGCAACATATATATATTTTTCAAGCTTGGAAGGAGAAAGACCTGTCATCTACCTCTTGTACATCCTCCCAGTGGATATAATGCTCTGAGAAGTGGGAGGAAATGGCTTGTAGGTTCTTTTAAGTATATGGTATTTAAAATTTCCTATCTCTTACTCTTACTCTGGGATAAAAGAAGATAACTGCTGTCCCTGCTGTGGAAACTGTGTTGCTGTGCAGGAAAGACAGTCGAGGTTCACAAGAAGAGAAATCACACATGTAGGACAAGACACATGATAGCAAAGCCTGTGGTTAGAAGGCAGAGCTCTTGGTTCTGCTTTCTGCTTCCACAGAAAATGTTTACCCATTTTACCCAATGACTGTAGTGCAATGTGGGGAAACTGTCCCTGAAGCAAGGTGCTGACACGTTTTTGTGTTCACAGCAAAACATCAGAGAGTGGAGTTTGAGCTGGGGGACAGGAAGGTCTTAGAGCCCTTTCCTGAGGTCATGGAGAGATGGGAAAGCATCAGAGAGGACAGCCCTTTGCCAGGCATAGTCTGTTGGACCGTGGTTGGTACGGACTGTTTAACCACAACTCTTGCTAAGTTCGATCTACTTCTGGATGTATTTCTCTACCTCCCCTCTACCTCCCTCTCTACCTTTGGGAAGACACCATTCCTGAGTTCATGTTTGGGCAATGCCTATTGCTCATTCATGTACCAGAGCCCTCAGTTCTTCCTGGGACCACAGACTTTATTTGCTATGTTCTAGCCAAACCTTGTTTTACCTGCTCTCTGCTCTGGTGGGTCATCTTGCACTATATCCTTCTCCTCTTTTCCCTCAGTGTTAGTTTGGTGATTAAGAAATTTTTAAAAGTCTGAGACATGAGTTTAAATTCTTCAGATTTAGGAGGGCTTGAAGTCTAGACCTCCTGCTTTCCAGGTAGGTATGCTCTAAGCATTTACCTGCTGCCATCCTGCTGTGTCCTCTGCTACCTTTATAAAAATTCCTTTTTCTATATCTGAGTATTTGCTTCAGGTGTCTTAGTCTAGTCCCAGATTTCAGCTCTGAACCTGCAGAGATACCGAACTCGTAGATGTCTTTAGGCAGGTAGGATTTGAGAAAACCTTCAAATTTAGTGTTTTGTATTGACTGCTGTGAATCCTGTTCTAAAAGCTGCATCTGCTTTTCATTATATCAAGAACCTGATTCTGGGAATTATGTGCCGGGGCTGGGTGCTGGGTTATGATTATGTTCCTCTGTCTCTGAGGTTTTGGCTTGTAAAATGAGGATGGGATAACTTGCACTAACAGTAGCTGGCTGACTGTATTTTGAGGTAGGACAGCACCATTTAAGCACTATATGCTGCTTGGATATTAGAGTAACAGGGGCCATGAAAGAAGGAAGGATTGTCCATTGAAATTGAGAGAGTTGCATTTAGCTTACACTGTAAAATAAAAGCCCTTTCCTTCTCTTTCCAAGCATTCTTGGTCTAATATAGGATCGATAGCAATCAATCAAGGTTCTGGTGTACAGCAAAGTGCCTGTTTACTACACGAGCTTTCCAAGTGACCTCAGAAAGGCGAACTGGTCTGAACAGTTTTTTTTTAAAAGCTAGTCTTTCTGGCCACCATATGTTTTTTAATGCCCTTGTCTCCCTTATAATACCATTTTTCTATTACGTGGTGTATCCCTTTAGATACATCTACAGTGGGGTCATTGCAGCTTATGGGCAGACACTTGCATTAGCATTGAACTGGCAGTAATGTACCTGCAGCAGTATGGGACTGAGGGTGAGGTTCACCATCTGGGTGCTTATAAAGCTTTCTGACTGCATTTTGCAGGTGGCCTTGAACTCCAGTTTGTGGTAGCTGCACTTATAATAAGCTTATGAGGCATACTTGGCTATCTCTGCACCAGGCTTAGCCACTGTGGTTGCTTCACAGTATTACATACCATTTGATGTGGGCTCCTTGTTAAGTGGGCTTTTGGGTGGTCCCTTCCAGACCAAGAGTAAACAAAAGAAGTAATCTCTTTTTTTGCCCACTGAGTAATAAAAAGAGAGCGCTTTGGCTAAAAATTATAGATCTAAAACACATCGCACATTTTAATAACATACTTGCTCATAATAGCGTAACTTATACACCCAGATGGACTTTGAAATTAGACTGGACAAAAGACCAGGAAATGTTCTTTTCTGGGGAACAAGCCTGTACTGGCAGCCATAGCTGATCTAATAGGTATTTTCTATTTGCGATGTCCATGAATCACAATCCCAACATGCATGTCTTAAACGCCAGTATTTCAGAACCACTTGGCAAACATATGACCAAGCTAAAATATATTTCTTTATGAATATCAGTGCATTAAGGTGATTTCAACATGAAATCACTTGAGAGAACAGAAAATAATTTCCTTACATATTGTATTCTAGCCAAAACACTACGGTCTTGGGTCAAGACATCAAATGTTATTAGTCTTATGGGAATTTTGGAATGAAGATTGGTAAATGTGGAGCATTCTTTCTATTCCCTTTTATTTTCTAAGAGATTCTTTTGTATATGAAAATGTGTATGCAGAATTTACATCTATTTTTGGTGGATCATTTATTTTGATTTGTAGATAAAATAACCTCAAATCACCATATAAATTTTAGAAACCATATTCCTCATCATCTTGGATCCCTGATTTATCTATAATATTACAGAAAGTGTGACAACTGTGATTTAGCAAAATTGTGACTGGATTAATCTATCCATTAATTCCCATCATTACAGCTAAAAAGGGGTTGAGCACAATGTCTAGAACTTATGTCACCTATTGTAAACAATTGCAGAATAAATATCAGCATCAGTGCAAGTTATTTATATGCCTTTATATTTAACAGAGGGAGAAGTGTGTGTGCAGGGAGGCTTGGATCATCTGACCAGTCTTAGGCAACCCCCTCAAAACTAATGAGTTTAATGAGTCTAAAAATTCCTGTTTCTTTCAATGGAGGCTGTAAAAACAGTTCAGGTAACTAGTCAGATGCAATATGCAAAATTAGATAAGATGGGATGCCTTCTATCCCAAGAACTTCGTGCTTTTGCAGGATACTGCAGCTCATGAATTTATGAAGTGGAGAGGTTTTACATGTTAAGTGTCCTCTGAAGCAAGTGGAAAGCCTAACTGATGAGGGTACATGTCATAATGATACCACAAACATAAGGCTGTGCCTTAAAGACATAGTTTCTTCTGTAGCTTCTTCAGTGATGATCTCAGCTTATATTAGAGATGAGATTAACCCTAGCTTTGGAATAGAGATCTGGAACAGATCTTCAACTGGTGCAAACCACGGTAAGGCTCCATTTGAAAGCACTGGAGTGATGCTACTTACCTTGGCTGAGGGTCTGTTCCATCTGTTGTTGTTTAACTGTAGACAGAATGACATCTCTTTGTTTGACAGCTACCAGAGAGATAATCATAGCAGGCATATCTTCTCTCTGGAGATGGATCTGTGCCCGGGTTATCAGTATTCAGATATATCATCAGATTAACTTTGAGTTTGGGAGCTTGGAGTTTTATTCTGTAGATTTTTTTTCCACCAGTACTGTACAAGTTGGGATCTTTTTTTCCAAAACTTTTAAAATAGATTAATTTGTTTTGAGGCTAATTTCATCCTTGAACTTTCTGATTCCTGCTTTCAATAATTCACATTTAAAACAAAGTGAATCATTAGCCTGATCTCAGCTGTGTTGAGATATGTTACTTTTTTTAGCAGTGATTGCAATTATTTCTGTTGTGTGGTCACAATGGTTGGGTCCTGTGCTCCAAATTATTGATCCAATTGGACCACATTTCCTCTCTGAGTTTTCAAAATGGTTTTTCAGTTTTATGTTCAGATATTCTATTGCCAGCAAAGCCTTTTGAAGGCTCCCGGTATTTATTTTAAGTGATTCCAAAGCAGGACAGAATTGCAAACTCTTTCTCTTCTATTGCGCTATCTCTGTACCTGTAACATTTAATGCTGTTATCCGTGAAAGTAACCCTCTTGCCTGCACAAAAGTTTACTAGCTGAAAGCAGAAGGCATTTTTCATTTTGCTTCTTGAGATACTCCAGGCAGATTTTTGAGAACTTAAACAGAAGCTGTTGTAGAGGCACCTTCCAGTCCCTCTGAGATCCAAACAAAAAAAAAAAAATTGTTGCAAGGGTCTTATCTTTCCTTATCCCTTGGGCAACACTTACCACATTTGCTCCTCCATTCCTGCTCCAGCAATCCCCCTTGTGCACCATGGGCCTCTCAGACGACCCCATTGAGTCCCAGTCTGTTGAAAGCAACGACACTCAAAGCAGTCATCGAGCCTTCCTCCCTTGAGGGAGCTACTGGAAAATAACACCAGTGTACTGCTTTGGATAACTGGACTGAACCACCAGTGTATGTCTAAGTTGAGTAAGCTCATATGTTTTAGTAGCCCTCGCTTTCACGACACTGATTTCCCTCCCTTCAGTGTGAATCCATCACAATCAAACAGTGTAGTTCCGATGACAGGAACTATCAGCTGGGAAAGCAGATAGATACGTGATTTTCTCCTGTTCATAGAGTACGTATGTATTTTTAGTTGGCATGGCACTTTAAAGCCAACTTACAAACTCTCTTATGAGAAAATATTAAGATACAGTATTGTGAGGGTAGGAATAATGCACGTCATTTTTTTCCCTATGTTGGTATTTAATCCAGTTCCCTTTTATGCAGGATTACAATAAAAAATAAAGGCCTAGAGCAGAAAAATTGAGGAGATGTTCAAAATGTTGTTTATCCACAATTTTAGCTATAAAAATCAGAATACTTTTGCTTGGTTTCCAAAATGGAATTATTGAAAAGAGTGATTTCAAACGCCGACATCTGAAACTTTGTGCGTCTGTGGTTCAGTTGGTGCAGGAACTGGTTGATGCTGGTTCCCACTGTTGCAACTCTTGGATTTCTGTTCAGAACCTTCCCATTTGGAAACTGATCTGTCTCAGCGTCAGGGCAGATCTGCAGTTTGGGTTTGACTTGACAAAATAGTAAGAAATGAGGCCTCACCCCTCCTGTCACCTCCATAGAAATTTCAAGGAGAAGGCACAAAATCAGTTTTTTTTCTTTTGGGAGTATGTGGGGATTTGGGGTTCTGAGGATATAAGTCTACTTCATCTGAGAATGTTTAAAAATACAATAATTTTTTTCTTCTTTGTGTTGTCATTTTGGTACAATTGCTGGCAGCTAAAGTAACCATATTTCTTCATATTTTAGATTGTCAATGCTTGGTTTTTTGATTGATTGTAAAAACTGTGGAAATTTTTAGAGGAATGGATCTAATCACTCCCTGAAACTCACTTTTCAACTTCAGAGAAAAAAAAAATTTGATGAATTTCTAATTAAAACATAAAAAATCAATTTTCAAAGAATCTTGTAAAAAAGAAGACACAAGTATTTTGCATGTGAAAGCACAAACACAAAATGGGAAAGTAATTTAGGCCTTGCAAACCAAGGGGAAGGATAGCATTCCTGTGGAAAAGAAACAACCATTGACATTTCTTTCATTCTCTGTTACTGACAGATGTGGAGATGAAACACTGTTGGGGGAAAAAAAAATAAATTTAGGTCGGAAGAGACAGAATAATTCTAAAGGGCCGTGCAGAGGTAACCAAACCTTGGTTAAGCTCATATGTCTACCTTTCCCTGGCACTGTACTGCAGATGTCTGGTCTCTCTGGCTGCAGAACAAGTGTTATTTGAAGAGTGGGCGCCATAATATACAAGGGAGACTACTAAATCCAACCAAACCCAATTCCATTGGAGCTCTCCTTCAGCCTCTGTCCCCATGTTTCCTTTCCAAAACAACTGGGAGGATAATGGAAAGGTTTTGAGCTTCGACTGTTATGGTCATGCAGTTGGGATTTAGCCAGAGCTCGTTAAAGATGGTCTTTGCACTAGTTCCCCTTCCACAAAAAGGAGATAGCTGTACTTCTTTGCCTCATGGAGCCCTCAATCAGGATCTAAAAGATGTCGTCACTGACAATAATCAGTAAAGATTTCAAGCCCTAGCATTCATTAAATCAATTCTCATGGTCAAATAGGTAATCAGTCCTTTTTTTCTGCTCTAGTCTCAATTTACTTTTTTACTTCAGTGAAAAAACGTTATTGAACTTTCTTTAACCTGATGAAAAAAACATGCTCTTTTTCTAAGCAAGAAGCAAACCAACCAAAAAGCTTATCTATTTATTTATAACTTTTCCATTTACAAGACTGTTTTTGGCAATATGGCCAACTGCTATCCTGATATGATTGTAGGAAATATTTATAATTCCGTTAAATGAGACTGATTAATCTTGACTTGCTTTTCACCAAATTTTCTATAGTTAGATGATGGACTTTGGAAGCTAATCATCTCAGAGGAGAGCTGCTAGAGGCTAATTCATAATACATTTTGTATCACTTGGCTGTTGATTTAAATTTCAAGATTGAGTTTTCTCTGCTTTTTCGTGTCTTGCAACAAACATGCGGCACGTGTGGAAGAAAACTCAAGAGGATCAGTGTGAAAAGGTGCTTGTTCATAAACTCATTTGCTTCCCCATGTTGTCATAGAGGGAAGATGTGACCTGTAGCTGTAGCATCACATTTCTTCACACTGCAGTGAAAATGTGAAGACTCCAAGACCGTATTTGAATTGTGAGTTGAGGGTGGCTGCAAGATTGCCTGTAAATCTTCCCTTCCCTGCATCTGCAGAGCTTAAGCTTGCAAATGCAACATGCTGTGGCTGAACTTTTCCAAACCCTGCTCGGCACCTGGGCAGGACTGGGAGCTGCAGACCGCTAGACACGTTTGTCCAGTTGTTCATGCCATACTTACAACTCAAACACCTGTTTCAGATGGGGAGAAGACGTTTTTATATTCGCTCTAGGGAACGCTCTGTTTTTCAGCTCGGTGGATTGTCTCTCTCATGAGTTGCTTTCGCAAATATGGCATTTTAATATTGATATTGTATCACTAAGGACAGATTGAGTCAATTCAGTAGATTTTTAAAAAAGTTTTCTATAAGAAGCAGAGGCAAAGATGCGTGACCATTTTTTTGTCATTCAGATAAAAAAAAACGCAGTGATTTCCTGACAATGTATAATAAATTATTAAAATACAGTAGTTAAATGTCCCTTGCAGTCTTTTGATGTACCGTGTAGATTTTTGTCTGCTATCAAAATGAACAGTGCTATACTGTTATCTTGCTGGTGTAAGCTGAGATTTCTTTTTCTTGCTCTCAGAGTCTGTCCTAAATACAGCTAGAAAGTTTTTATTTGTACAGCACCTGAATTAGCTCAGCTTTGTGTTTTACTTGGATCAAGGATACTAATGATTTTAAACACCATGATTCATGTCTGGACTTTATTAAATGATATTCTCAGGCTTCAGGCTTCCCCTTTCTTTTTTCAGTTTATTTTCCTTTGTTTTCCCATAGGAAAGTTACACAGTATAGTTTCACTAATGCCATATATCTGCTCTCAAATCTAGTTATGGATACAGCAGCCATATTTTCTTATTAAAAGTATAAAGCATATATAGAAGAACACTTTTTCAGATAATCACATTTGATTTTGTTGAGAAATTGTAATTTCTTTGTTGATACCATCATGATCATCACAGTTATTGGAAAAACAGGTAAAAAACTGCTTACATTCAGTATACTTAATTTCATCTGAGTTTTTGGTCCACTTTTGGCTCCCCCAAAATGAAAAAGTAGTTCTGCATCAAAAAAATACAGTAGCATTTCTTAATTTTCTGTGAAAGTCTAAGCCTGGCATATATTTTTGATACCCCTCTGCAAGGGAGCACTAATTATCAATTATCACTATCCACGACAATTCTGTATCATGGGTAACATTTGATATCAATTCAGCTGACACTATCAATACATCTGGCTCAAGGCACCAAATAATTACCAGGTGATAGTTATTACGGGCCACTGAATGGGTTGTATCGAAGCAAGCTAAGAATAAAATACCCTGCTCTTTAGCAAATCTTTCGCAGTGCAGTGTTCTCATAGCAAGTCATAACATCACCCTAATTCCTCACAGCTATCCTTCCCACCTTACTTAATACAAATGACATGACAATCAATGTCACAGATTCTTTCTTCGTGGATTATTATTCTAGTTAATTCCACATGTTGCATCCTCAGCAATATCAAAAAACTATGTCTTGCCATTCTCAACAGATGAAAGCTTGAGTATGTGGAAAATATTGACTATTAATCAGATAGACAAACCTTTTCTTTTTTTAATTTTTAAAAAGGAAATGAAAGAATCAGAAGAATCAACACACATCCTAATTATTGTGAGACAAGGGTTGCTGGAAAGGCAAACATAAATGCTCACATTTACATATGCTTTTGTTAAAACTGGTTTTGCAGTAGTCTCACTCTTATTAAGAGTGTAGTTGTACTAGATATGGACTTTTTGCTCTGTGCGTAATTCATAGTACTCATGATCAGGCAGAACCTTGCAAATTTATACCAAAAAAACTGAGGCTGTGCAAACCACTGGAGACGACAGCAGTGTTTGGAAGTTGATCGCTGCACTGCATGTGACAGAAGCCAGCGTGTAAATTGTCTCCACAGCATTTTTGTCCATTGGTGTCAGAGGTTTCCAGCCACCATTCCCACCTCTCTGCAGTCCTCTGCTAATCGCATCTTCACTAAATCTGACCTGATCTACTTTCTGTTTTATTTCATTGTGGTTAAATATAAGAACCTCCAAAGTTTTTTTTTTTTGCCGTACAGCACATTATGTAGGATATGGGAGTTAATGTAGTGGACAGTGCGACGGTATCGGTTGGCTGTAAACCAGGACTGGAAGAAGACAGTTGTCATCCTCAAGACAGGTTGTATGAGATCCTCTCTTTTCCAGAGCAAAAAATCAATGAACCTGCTGAGGTGTACTTCCAGCAGTGTAGCGGCACTGGGAGCTTTAAATGCAGTCATGCTTCCCCACATTAATTCCTGCTGAGTGACTTGGAAAGCTCCAGTGGGTGAAGTAACTGCTTTAAGAAAGGACACCATAAATAAAACTGTTCTGTTTTTGTAGAAATCATCTGGAATATGACCAGGAGTAGATTTTGGTGACAAAACTTCACTTTAAATTGTATTTTATAACCTAGAAGAGTTAATGGTATGTTCAGAAAGTGGGAAGCTTGACTTTTCTCTTTTTTGTTTTTTTTGGACATTCTGTAAGCAGCAAATGATCCTTCTGTCAGAGGGGTCTTTCATTGTTCAACACCTTTAAATTTATAAAGACAGAATGGTGATTTTTTTGTACAGTGGATCCCCGCCCTCCTGTTTAGGGTGCCAGCGGCAAAAATATAGAGGTGTGCAATTGTTCTGCCATTGGTGCCTTTCTCACACACACAGGGACAAGCACTGGATCTCTAAAATCTGCCTTTATAAATTTGGATGTCATTGTCCTGCTCTCAATTCTTGGAGTCCAGGTTTGGGAAAGTTATTTAGGTTTATATCAGGTTTTGGGGGTTGTGTTGTTGTTGTTGCTGCTGGTTTTTAACTATTTCTTTCAGACTCAGCTCTGATTTAATGCATCACTGGGTGTGCAAGGGTGTGGAGGAGGTATGGTGCTCATTACAAGAAGGAAAAAATATCAGTGGTTTGATCAGTTTTCTCCTGTGGAAATCTGTAGGTGTCAGGGAACAAGAGGTCTGTAAAGGATTTGGAACTTGGTCATGAACATCTGTAATTTAACCTTTTTGCTCTAGCTGCCGGCTGGTTCAGTTAATGGCAGACACCTTTCTGTCTGGGCTGTAGATTTTAGACAATGTTCACTGCATAAACTAAGATTTCAGAGGAACTTCCCCTGCATTGATCTTTCATTTGTGAAGCTCTGCTGTTAAATTAACTGCTGACAATGTCACACAGAATTGGGATGAAGATTAATGTATTCTACAAGGATTAAATTTTCTCATTTTTCAGACTGGAATACTCATGCAATACTAAGCACCCCCTTGGCAGAGCCACCCCTGAGTTAATGGCGTAGCACAGAATGACAGCTTAGTTCTAAAATCCTTTCTATTGCTTTTTTTTTTTTTGCCTTTTTTTTTTTTTTTTTCCAGTTGGAGCTTTATGTATTAGATGGCATAATAATATATCACAAGCTTGGGTCCAAAAAGCTTCTCTCTTATTCAGACAACTCTAAACCTTTTTTAAAAATTTCTGCTTGAAATGTTGGTTGGTATCCGCACGAGTTTTCTTTCACATTTCTGCCTTGCTGCTTCTTGTAGCTTCCCCTTATGTCACACCCTGTCAGTGTGATGACAGGTCTCAGTGCTCGAAGCTTCAACCAACACCTGATACACCCAGATCTGGGAAAATCCCTCAAACAGCGGCTGCAATGCTTGACCTAAACTGAGACTCTCAGAACCAAACCGCAGGGAGCAGCGTACTGGAGGCACTCTTCCTTCAAGTCATTCACACATCAAACTGTTGTTTACAAGAGCAGGGAGAAGGGAATTTCTTGACTATATTTTTTTCTTTGCCTCATGATGATCTGTCCTCAAAGCATTTCGTACTGGTAGATTTCAGCTTTCATAATTCACTGGCATTTACATTTGTCAAAATTAAAATTAATGTCCTAGGGATGATACGGGGCACAGATATTTGTGGCAGAATAACAACCAGGAAGATATGGAATCCAGTGAAATATAATATTTAAAACTGTGCTGTCGCTTGTGCACATAAATACATAGAAATATGTTTCTAAAATCACAACATTTGGTAATTGCTCCCAGAATTATTTATGTATGGACTTTCAAATCATAGCAAATAGGGATGGCATTTCTTAAAAGTAAACAAGTGAACAAAACAAACATCCTTTTACTGAACCTGGTCCAAAATGTGACAATTATCATGATACAGCTTTTTCAATTTTTTTCCTAATCATGTAATTTTCGGTTTCACTTTTCACAGAATCTGGCTTTTCATAGTAGCTGTGAAAAAAACAGCTTATTTGAACAATGAGTCCCTGTGGGATAGATGAATATATGGGACAGACTTTTTTTTTTTCCCCATCTTTTAGTATAGCTTACAACTGATCATTTATTTGACAGTCTGCACGGAGACACACACAGAGGATCCTTATAATGGCTCTAAGTGACTAGTCAGAGACATTGACATGACCATAATGTAGAAGAAAAGGGGGGAGAGCAATGAAAGTGTAGGATAATGGGCAAAGTAGCAGTGCATTTGTTTATCATTTTTACTGAACATCATTCTTCCTTACATCTCCTTATTACTTCCTGTTCCACTTCCAGTAACCCCACAATCCCTTACCTCCATTTTCCCTGCCCTTTTTAAATTACCATCCTTCCCTTAAGGACTGAAGTGTTTGCTGAATGCAGATGCTTCCTCCAGCCTTGGAGAAAAAAAGGGCTGCAGTTTACTAAGGATTAGATTTATATTAGGGCTTATATTCGAGAGGAAAGACTTAAAAAAAAAGAATAATATTGCTCCATACTATGTGAAAGCGCCTGAAATTTAGAGTGCTTGAAAGAATGTCAAAGTTTTGATGTCAAGCATGTAAAAGGCAAAAAATGCCAAAAAGAGGATTTCTGGCCTGATTTGGAGCATTACCATTATGGTACGAGCTTTAGTTATACAATTGCCTACTGTCACTTAAACTAATGTAATACCAGAAAGAAGCAGTAGGTCATCATCACCCCTGGGACAAGGACACTGGGCAGATCTAGATGTAACTGGTGGGCTTTAAAGGGTGCACAAAAACAGAGGGAATTTGAGACTGGGCATGTTCCAGATTTGGGAAGGGACTGTTCTGTCCTCCTTATGGGCCCCCTTTTCCTTTTTTCCTAAACCTACCCAGTTTTACTGCCAATTCGTGGCCGAGCTAAATCCAAACCTTTACTTACATATGTATGAATGGAAGCTGTTTTACTGAAGGCAGATTCTGGGATGTGGGGATAAAGGGTTCATGCGAAGGGCATACTCTTCTTTGCCAAATTTCACATTGTTACTCCAAAGTATGAGGCACAGAAGTTTCAGTAAATCATTATCCTGTCTCCTTTGCTGTTCCATATTATACATTTTCCATTGTAATTCCTTTCATTTATGTGACGGAATTGTTTCTGTTGTTGTTCCAACTTAACGGCTGCCATTCCTTTTCCTACCTTTTATTAGTCTTTGGTTCCTTTCCTATGTGATCCCACAGACCCCCTATTTTTATAGGCATTGTGTTAACCTAGGAGTTTAAATGAATGGTATATGGAGTGTGGAATTCCCCCGCAAAACCACCATGCTGTTGTGATTTTTCGTATAGGGCATAAATGCCTCCTCACTTCATCTCCTTCTCTCCTCCCCCCACCCCCTGCCTTTATGTAAAGGATGCAGAAATAAAATTAAAACTCTCTCAATAAAATCTTTACCTGTCAAATAGCACGATTTTAAGCCAGTGTAGCCTGCCAATGCTCTTGATTCCTCTCCAGGAGCTGCAAATAAGAGAGGATATCTTCAGTAATGATCTTTTATTATGAGGCTCCTGTCATTCTTCTGAATATATTTTGCAAAAGAAAAGCAAGGAAAGAGCTAACAACAAAACAGACTCCCATCATGTTTCTTCATTCCTTTCCTGCTACTTATGCAAGCAAGGATGTCACCATAAGGGAAAAGCTCCAGGAGGTCTCAAAAAAGCCATTATTCCTACTATGTTTACAAGCCTCCCTTGAGTATAAAATCCAGACCACTGCACAAGTGGGAGCAAAGGTCTGAGGGCTACTGAAACTCTACGTTTCAGCAATGCATCACATCGAAAAGAAGCACCTGTGTTTGTGCTGATGTGCTCATTCCATGGTCCAGGGGTCAGGTACCTTTTGCACCTCACTTTAGCTTGTTTCTAAGCAGCAAGAATCCTGACCTTCACAACACATTTGCATCATCGCTGGTAGAGGGGCAGACCATTCAGATGAAGATTTAAATTCTGGAAACAAATACCTGCCAGTTCACAGTGAATCATGCTTCCTTGCTGATAATTAGTTGATTTGCTCTTGAACCTGAATAGCCTCAGTGAAACACAAGGCTAAAATTAAGCATGGAATAGCCTAAAGACTCCAGCAAGCAATGACAAGGGAGGACTTGAGAGAATGTGAATTAATGGAAAAGAACAAGAGGTCAAATCCCACAAATGCAAATTGCTGCATTCTTTATATTTGGATAGACCTAATTTCATGAATCCCCAATTTCCCCTGAACCCTTTATTAACCATAGTTCCAGTTCTGTTTAATATCTTTATCAATGATCTGGATGAGGGGATCAAGTAAGCGCCCTCAGTAAGTTTGCAGATGATACCAAGCTGGGCGGGAGTGTTGATCTGCTGGAGGGCGGGAAGGCTCTGCAGAGGGACCTGGACAGGCTGGATCGATGGGCTGAGGCCAATGTATGAGGTTCAACAAGGCCAAGTGCCGGGTCCTGCACTTCGGCCACAACAACCCCAGGCAACGCTACAGGCTTGGGGAAGAGTGGCTGGAAAGCTGCCCGGAGGAAAAGGACCTGGGGGTGCTAGTCGACAGCTGAACATGAGCCAACAGTGTGCCCAGGTGGCCAAGAAGGCCAAGGGCATCCTGGCCTGTATCAGAACTAGTGTGGCCAGCAGGAGCAGGGAGGTGATCGTGCCCCTGTACTCGGCACTGGTGAGGCCGCACCTCAAATCCTGTGTTCAGTTTTGGGCCCCTCACTCCAAGAAGGACATGGAGGTGCTGGAGCGTGTCCAGAGGAGGGCAACGAAGCTGGTGAAGGGCCTGGAGCACAAGTCTGATGGGGAGCGGCTGAGGGAACTGGGGTTGTTTAGTCTGGAGAAGAGGAGGCTGAGGGGAGACCTCATCGCGCTCTACAACTACCTGAAAGGAGTTGGTCTCTTCTGCCAAGTAATTAGCGATAGGACGAGAGGAAATGGCCTCAAGTTGCACCAGGGGAGGTGTAGATTGGACATTAGGAGAAATTTCTTTACCAAAAGGGTTGTCAAATATTGGAAGAGGCTCCCCAGAGAAGTGGTGGAGTTGCCATCCCTGGAAGTATTTAAAAGACGTGTAGATGTGGCACTTAGGTACATGGTTTAGTGGTGGACTTGGCAGTGCTAGGTTAACGGTTGGACTCGATTTCAAAGGTCCTTTCCAACCTAAATGATTCTATGATTCTATAAAGTAGGAAATAAGAAACACAAGACTGCAAGCTCTTGTCAGACAGTTACGTATTTGTATTGATCCTAGTTTTGTGGGACCCAGGTTCATGACTCAGAGCCTTGCATCCTCATGCAACATTAATAAATTTAAAGTATAAAGTTAGTCTTAAGCCCTAATTTTCCACTGCTTAGTCACAGTTTCCATCTCGGTTGTATGTTATAGCCAGCAGCTGATTAACAGCATAGGCACTTATTGCAGGGCAACAGTTCAGAAAAAAAAGTCTGACCCAATTCAGACCGAGACACCTTAAGAATCTAGATTTCAGGCAAAAACTCCATAGGTGCCTACAACCATGTTTTTTGGGCTTAGTGGTTTCGGCAGGAAGTCAGCTCAGCAAAGAGGTAACTCCTCCTTTTGGGATCGGGAGACCAAGCGTCCAAATACTAGGCCCTCTGATGAGCTCTGCTGTCTAGTCCTGAGCTGAGCTGTCTAATTATCTTGCACTGATTAGTGTATGGTACTAATCTTTTACACGTTAGCCTGGTCATTAAGAAGCTTCCCAGAAGTGAGGGTAGGAGCGGTCAGGTCTGTCTCATACTGAGAGATGAAACTATCTGTGAGAGTATGAGGTTATATTTTTATTTTAACTCCATGCCTCTGTTCCCCCAACTGGGATCTCCTGCTAAGCTGGTTTTAGAGGAAAGGGTTCAAGTGCTTACCTCTGACCAGCTTACACAAAACCCACATCTCCTTGTCTTTTAGCTGTCTGACTTAAGTGAAGAAGAAAAGCTGTGTCCTGTTGACATGAGTGACCGTCATCTCTGTCCCATATGGTTTCAAAGGACCCGAGACAGGGTTTCATCCCAAACCAACAGAGAGGCAAAATGCCACGTAGGGAAGACAAGCAGAAAGCAGACGTTATAACAGCAGTCTGGGAGGGTGAGAAAGACAATGTGGATCCCCAGTCTCAGCTAAGGGTCCTTCTCAACAGTGAAATTGGACCAAGCTGGTTGACTGGACTGAGCCTACAATTTGGTACATGTGGTGGTGGAAAGCTCTTTGCCCCCCGCCTTTATCATGAAGACATATTGATTCTTGCATGCCTAAAGTCCTTGTGTCACATCTGTGCTTTAGTGAGATCAACAAGTAAGGTCCATCCTTATCCAGCATACACATCCAAAAAGCCAGGCAAAACATCCACCTGCAGCCCGAGTCTGGCTGCTCCCAGTGGCTCAGAAAGCCCCGAAGTTCCTGGGAGGTCTGATCTCCAGGGAGTGGTGGTCTTGCAGGTCTCATCAGCAGGAGGAAGCACTATCTGTCCAGTGCTCTGTGTGGGAGTCCTCACCTTTCCCTCCCATTGAAAGGTAGCTGCTGGCTTTTGAAGGGTTTGTACATACTACATTAAGGCAGTTATTGACAGGGAACTGAATTCTCCACCTTCCTTTTCCCAGGAGCGCATCCTGCTGCCTGCCTGGAGCCAAGCTGTCTTTTGCTTCCTGTTCTGGTAACTCCAAGAATTATGTTCTTGGTTGCATGAGGTCCCAAGGGCTATTGCAGAAAGAGTGGAAAATGTTCTTTCATATGCTTTCCTTCTGTCCCCATAGGAAGATGTCTGAGCGAGTAGTTTCACACCTTGAGCACCACCTTCACTGAGACCTAACCTTCACCTGGAGACAGCACCGCTCATGAAACACCTTCTTCTGGGCCTTTTGGGGGCTGTGGTTTAGACCCTCACTGGTTGATGTACTGACTCCCTGTCCAAGGCTCCTAATTCTGCATGCTATACAAGCAGAATTTGGGCAACGCTGTTCATTCACAGAGCTGGCTGACAGATTTTAAGCATTAAAGTATCACAAAGCACAGAAATCTGCCATGTCGTCTGTCCCGAACGCCCTTGTTCAGTACATGAATGTCTCATATTAGTAGTGATAAACAGTTTGCTTTCCAAATGAGAATTGAAGTTCTCTTGGGTGATGCCTAAACATCGCATTAAAGCCTAAATTTTAAAGATCCTGGTATTCCCACTAAATCCAAGGGATGTGATGCTCATCATTTTTATAAAGACTGAAGCATTAGGGCTAAATAGGAACCCCACTGTGAAAATCAGTCCCAGAAGTGGAAGGGAGGGTTGATATTAATTAGATTTAAAAAAAAAAAAAGAAAAAGAAAACAACCAGTTTCTGTACTGTGCCCTTTTGTTTATCTTGGTCTTTGTGCAGTATGGTAGACAGGAATGAAAAAAGCTCCGATTTCTTGCTAGTGTTTCATGCTAAACGCTTTTCTTTATCTTTGTTGTTCATAGTCATTTATTGTTTTTCTTGTTAGAAATACATATGTGAAATATCCCATAAGGTTAGACCTCATTACTCTGCAACAGGAGGTATATTGTGCTGTGTTTTCTATGCACAACAAAGTAGACACCCAGTGCATGGGTTGGTAATGCATAGTGTGATTCCATTATAAGCCTGTAAACCACTGTAATCCCAACACCTGCCTTCCTAAAATGCATGCATGACAATCTAAAACACTTTTATTTTTTCTTCGGTCACTTTCTGGAAGTGGAATATGCCAAGGAGACACCTTCAGAGAAAGAGTTTTGAGTATCACTTAACATCTTCAGAGGCATCTTGAAGAATTGGTCTTGTTCCAGGGACTGTGTTGAAGCATATTTTGTTGAAATGGTCTGGAGTTATCCAGGGGCAAGGGAATAAGGTCTGTACATGAGGATAAGACAAGGAAGACTAATTGCACTCCCGGGAAATCCTGGCTTGGATGATTATATTGTCAGAATCATTGATCTTAGTTTTGCTATCCCTCTCTTGAGAGGGAAAGACGAGATTCTTGTACATTATAAGCTAGAGAAAGGATGATACTAAAAATCATTTTCTTTATATAAATAACTATGATGGGAATTGGGTGCCAAAGAATGTTTGCTTCCGAGCAAAAAGGAAAATGTGTTATAAAGGGAAAAGGTATATATTTTGTTCAGTGCCTGCAGGATTTAATCATAACCCAAAGGTGCCAATTGTATTTATTTTATGGGACTAACATCTGTGTTCTGCAATGTAATGGGGATTTCAGGTTCAATGTGAAAAAGCTCTGTTTATTTTTCCACTAACGTAGATTATTCCCTTGTTTGTGCTAATTGCCCCTTTGTGCATATGGTCCATATTGTCTAACTCTTGCACTAGATAACTTCATTTGTGCTGTGCTAGTCTCAAACACACCTGCAAAAACCTGTAACAGCTTTTAAAGCTGAAGATGTTTCCCTAGCTCCCTGTAGCACAACAGTCACGACTACCTGAGGTACCATCCTGAAAGATAGGGTAATTACAGCTGAATATACAGAGGGAAGGAATGCAGTGGTAGATAAAATATAACCACTTAAGTATGTGGAGCAATCTGGGCCAAATAACAGTGGTTAATGTCATCGACCTTCTGGAATTACACAGTTATTCCTACCAGCTCCTTTCTTATTATTTTAACATACACAGCGCTGTGGGTTTAATCTAGTTTAACAAATAAAATAGTTATTTTGTTTGGAACGAAACCTTCCTGCCCTGGATTTTGCAATTCCTAAAATACCTTACACTGGACATGAGCTGAAATGTGGGTTGGACAAAGTGGTATGTTTTGGTCTGGGAGAAGATTGCCTAACAGCTGCGTGCAAGGCTAGTTCTAACTGGGAATGCAAAATGCCCAGGACTTAATTTTTTGTTTGGTTGTTTTTTGGGGTTTTTTTTGAGAGACTATTTGTGTGATGGATTTAGTTATGAATGCTAACAGCTCTCTAGGAAAAATCCAAAAGCACGCAGAACAGGGTCTACACATGATGAATCCTAAAATTCTTTATCACAGAATTGTTATTCACTCTTTTACTCTAAAACCTGAAAATGCCAGTTTCTCTGACCTGGTGATGCTGTTTTGCTTCATTCTGACAGCTCAAAGCAGGCTTAACCAGCCAATTGAGGATTCCATTTTTAAGGCTATAATGACTCCTATGATAACCTGCTCTGGCTGTTGTCTCAGGGTCAGAGTATGACATGTTGACTTTCTGCTAATTCCCTGCCTGCTAGAACAGCCTTTTGGGGTCAAAGGCATTAGATGTAAAATGAGAGGAGCTGAGGCTGCTGTAATTCCCACCAAGTATCACTAATGTAGGGAGAGAGGGTTTTTTAATAGTCCCTTTCATTTCTTCCTATGGTATTTGGCAGTTCCTAGGTTTTGCTCTTTTATTCCTCTGTTTTTGAGAGCAAAGAGGTACATTTCAGAATATATCTGAGAGAAAAAGACGTCAGGGTCTGATACTTTATGATAGTGCACTGTCAGACCGTTGTGTGGTCATTTACACCTGTGCTTGAAGTCTTGTGTGCAAGTATGAAAAGAGGATTTTGATGAGGAAGAGCGTTTTGTAAGCACTTATGATTAAGGCTATAAATGATCCCATAATGTGCAAAGCCATGCAGACTGAGGCCTGATATCTCCTTCACATGAATAAGTGATTCTTGCTTTTTATTCTGCTCAGCATACACATTTGAGATATTTTCAGTAAGGAGCAAACACATTCTGAAGAAAACCATCTATTTGCATCCTTGTAATCTTTGCACAGCTGTATATCATGATTTCTGGTCTATAGAGTTCTGAAATGGTTGAATCTGGGACACCTGAAAGTCAGCTGAAGATGTGTAGGCAACGGCTCTGCACGGGCTGCTTCGGTTCATTTCCTGTAATACAAGACTCTGATATGGTTTGTTGATTTGTCATTGTCAAGAAGTGTGCAAGAAGACTAATAAATACAGCCAGGCTGCTTTTCTAATCTCCAGTGTCATCGGTATTGCCCCTTCCTTCCACCTCATGTTATTAATCAGTTTGCAGGTATGTTTTCATGAAAACAGGTTGTTCCATGGCACTGAGAATAGATAGTTTCTCAGCTTTCTGATTTTATGCAAGTACGCGTATTCCACAAACTCGCAGTTTCCCCTCAGCTACTGAACCATTTAAATTATTGTAGGCGAAGGTACAGTAGCCAGTTTCCTTTGCTTCTATCTTTTTTTTCTTTTTTTCACTGCACAAGAAAACAGAATCAACAAGAGTTCAGGGGGGTTTTGAGTCATTTTTTTGAGGTCAGATCATATTCATGAACCTTGAAATACCTATTTGCTAATTGCTTGTGACAAGTAAACTCAGTAAAAATGAAGGGAGTTGGCTTAAGCTGGAAAACTACGTAGAGTTCTCTAGCAGTTAAGAATACAAATGTGAAACTAAGCATCTCTTTGGGCAGGTAGCAAGTCTCATAAGACCACTTCTCTAAAGTTTGTAGTAGACACCAATTTATGTTAAATGAAGTTAAAATGGTATGCAAATAGCCTTTGAATGATATTTTTCTTGTGAAATGTCAAAGTTAAATAGATGGCAAACAGAATAAAAATGTCACAATACTATTAAAACTCAAAAGAAGTATGAATTGAGTACTGGACAAAATTGTGTGTCTACTTTATTCGTACCAGCTTGTCCATCTTCAGCAAGTACTCTTTTTTAAATGATGGAAAGAAAGAGGACTATTGGGAAGTGCTTTGAGTTGCCTCCTTTTCCATTGCGCACAAAATTTGCATCTCTCTAAAGGGCATAGCCATTCGTGCTATTTCCCATTTATATTTTTAAAAGAAAGATGAAGAGGGTCATTCTGAAAGCCTTTTTTTTCTATGTGTCACTAAAAATATGGATATCTTTTTGCCTTCCAGCCTGTTAATTCTGTGACAGATAGCAGTGTTATTTTTAAAGGTAGCCCACCCAGCTCTGCCCCCTTGCGAGAACACCCCGTGTGTGGGTTGGTCAGATGATAACCATGTGGAGCTTTGTGTGGGCCCTTAGTCAAATGGGCGCGAGTATCGTTACTCAAATGAGTATTCATAGCCACTACTTGCTTTATTTTTTTCTAGAGCAGCAACAAAATGGCAGAGACGACAGCTGCCACATCATATACATACACACACTCCTACACAAACTATGCTTTGTACATCAGAAGCAGCATAAATACCATGGCATGTGGCAGTTACCATGGCAACGTGTTTTTTTAATGAATAGCAGATGGAATAGGCATGTAAAACTTACATAAGTTGTTAGTAATTTGTAAGTTACTGCAGACCAGCTACTGCAGTAAACTTTTTGTTTTCACTGTTTCTATTTTTTCCACATACAGTGTTCAGTCACTCCTTTTCTTCCCACCGACTTTACCCTGATCTGGAATATAGGCTATGGTGGTGCATAATAAATAGCAATGGCTAATTTTTTTCTGTGGGTGAGGTTCCATAATACAGACGACACAGGAAATGATACGGTTTAGCACTTTTTTAAAAATTATTTTTACAGAATTATTTTGATGTAGCCTTTAACGGTAGAATTATAAGACATTGCAAAACCACGACAGCTTTCCTTTCTAGATGCAAGCTCCTTCTGAGTGGATAGTGAGCATTAAAAATGGGGCGGACAAGTGAAACTACCTGCATGAAAATTCATGTTTTGATTCACATTCTGACTGTGGTTTGTTAGGAGACAAAATTTAATAATTTAATGATCAGCAGGAAAACGTAATTGGAAATGCCCCTCACTCTAAAGTTTCAACCAGTGGAATGCTGAAAAAAGGGTTCTTCCTCAAAATTTGAGGCGTGAGCTCCTTAGGAGATGTGAATAACAGGCCCGATCTTTATAGGCAAGGTCAGACAATGGTAAAGGCAGAACTGGAGTTAAAATGGAGCTCCCTTGGCTGTCTGAGTAGCTCAGTCACCTTCAGCGTTTCCCAGTCACATCATATAGGACCAAATCAATTATGATTTACGTTCCTAAATCCTATTTAAGTGCGTGACAGAAGTTAGGTGCCTACATGTTTGTAAACTTTTTTCTGATCTGGACTGTGCACCTTGTAAAAGAGGCAGCTTCAGGAGAGACTGACATTAGAAAAGGAATAATGGGAGCAGGTTCTGTCCCAAAAAGGAGAAATGACTTCCCAATAAGTATGTTGTTCAAAGGTAATAACAGATATTCAAATTACTGGTTTCTGAGCAGCCTCTAGGGAGGGAGTTAACAGACACGTATGGCTAAGATTTTCAGGCAGCTTTAAAAGAGTTTGTACTCTTGACTTTGGCCAACTACCCTTGGCATTGGACGAGTTTTGGGTGTGAAAGTCCCTTATGCTCCTCTAATTCTGGGTTACAAGAGTGATCTTGTTCCCCAAGGCCTAAATTTTCAAAATCACTTTTCTGTTTCTGTCTCCTGTTGTTTGGAAATTTGGTGCTGGTCTCCCTGTTGAGGAATATTCTCCGATGTCAGGGCTTCAGGTGGGGTGAAGGCTTCCTCTTTTTTTCATACTGCCCACTGGTTCCCGACAGCTACTCCTGGCAGTACTGGACCTTCATTTTCTGTTCGATGTCACCTATCTTCCTTGTTATAAATCTACTTTTCATTTTCCTTCTGCAACCACTTCTCTGACTGCTCCAACATCAAAAGACCTTACTTGTATTAAATGCTGGCAGGCATTGCTGTTTCTCCTGGACCGACCCACTTATTCTTCTTGTTGTTCATAATAGCGATAGTCACAGAAAGGCTCATTGCATAATACAGTCATCAAACAATAGTTTTGTAAGAAGAAACCCACAGTGTCTCTGCTGTCTTCTGGCTGAGACACGTCAGAGCAATATTTCCACTGAGCCCCATAGTGCTCAGGAATCCTTTTCGTCACTTTTTCGTATTTTTATACTCGTTGCAGAAGATTAGGACCAGAAAGAGCAAGGTTATCACAAAAGAGAAGGTAAATAAATCAAGCTCTTTCCTTTTTACTGTTATTGAGAACTCCAAAGTCTTTCTTTTATTCTCCAGGGGTATATTTTCAAAGCAGTAAAATTAAGCACACCATTCCCATGCATTAACCATAACTTAAGATACACAGGTAGATCTATGCTAATTGTTCCTTCTAATGTTCCAGGGGAGTTATAGCTAGGTAAAATGAACACTTGATTTAGGCCTCAGTATTCAAAGTCTTAGAAGTTATTTTCACCCACGAAACGGCAGATAATAGCAATTACTGCAGTCGTCTTACCTCTTTTACCAAATTAACCCTTCATTCTGTGGGAAGCTAAGTGAGAATTAAATGTTCCATCTTCATGATGGTTGCATGTATTTTTAAATTTACATTTTATTAACAGAGTAATTGTGGACTTAAATTTTGTTTAAATGGTATGCTTCATATAACTGCTAAGTAGCTGTTATACAATTGTAGAGAAAGCTTTGCAAGACATTGAGACACTAATGGCTTTTCAACCTCAACAAGACACCTAATATAAAAAGACGTGAGAGCCTTGTAATTAAAACAATCTTCTCAGTGAACTGTTGATATAGAAAACAATCTGCTCTCCTTTACATTTTCCATATTAATTGACTGAAAAATTATGAATAGTACGTTTTGTGAAGGTGCACTTTGGTAATTTTCATGTTATTGAGAGCACTTTAACTCACAGTGCTGCCATGAAATTTTATTGAATATTGCAATTTATCAGTATTAGTGTGAACTAGAAGTATACTGTTAGACATCTCCATCACTAATCCAGGCGTCCTTCCAGAACTCCTTCAGTAACCCAAAAGCTCTCACCAGAAAAGTGTGCTTTGAGAATCTGACGCCTCAAAGACTTCACAGATCTTGAAGGCAGCAGCTGAATGCAGGATGAGCAGCTCTGGGAGCCTATGTGGCCTGGTTTCCTATGGATTCCTGTCTAGCATATAGATATCCCAGTGTCTAACACGCTGTGAGCTCTTTCCTGAGCTGGAGCGTTGAGGGCAGCTGCCTTCACTGTGCATTTTCCAGCTTCTCTGCAGGAGTGAGCTCGGACTGTGTCCTTGCTGGAGTGAGGGCAATGAGGAGGGAGAAGGAAGTCCTCTCCCCCACTCCTCTATTCCCATGAAACTTGTTTAACTTGGTACTGTATATCTCATCTAGAATTTGACTGCATCTGTCTTGTTTTCTCGGGAGACCACATCACCCATTAAGCCTTTCCTTTCTATACCAGCACCAGGAACCAGTGTGTCTCGTTGCAGGGCATGGTTAGCCACTCCTCCTGCTGTGGCTTCCAGGAGTGGTAGGTGTGGGAGCAGACCATGTGACTGTCCTCTAAAAATCCAAAATGGGTGCCATAAAACACCAAGAAAACACAAAACAGCAATGAGAGCAGATATCAGACCACTGGCAAGTCCTCTCCTGACAATGCAATACCTGTGACGACGGAATATGACAGGAAGAAGGGGGAGAATAAGTGGAAGTCACCTTGCTTAGGATGGATAATTGAGTTCAAATGGCTCATGTTGCATGAGGAAACTTTTGTTAGTATTAAAACCAAAGCTTTCCAAATCAATTAAAGAAATTGCAGCACACTCACTCAAACCTTTACACGTTTCCACACATGAGGACATGTATCTGCTGTCTTCCTGTTGACCAACAGCACGAGTCTCAAGCTAAAATTATCTAAAGGCTAAAAAAACCTGGCTTAAAATGTTAAATTAGTTCATTCATATTAAGGCCTTTGCTGAGTGTGGGTCACAGTCCAGTTGTCACCATTAAAAAAGTTCAGCAATGGTTTTGCAGCACTAGTCTCAAAAAACGTTGTCTGAGACTACCAGTGTCAGCAGGGTCTTGTCTGTAAGTTTACTGTGCCCCGCGTTTCTCCTCTCCTCCTAAGAACTGTGGAAAACCTCTGTGAATAATTTCGGGTTAAAACTGTTTCCTGTCGTACTCTTCTTCCACATACTTGCCAACATGCCAATAATCAGCATGCTGTTTACTCCCTGATTATACCAGTTACAAGCTGGGCACTCTTCATGTGTTGTGCAGTGTGGTGTACCAGTGCTACTCGCTAACTAGTAATTGATGGTGTCACCGAAATGATAGTGGTTTTTCTTCATGCGCATACTTATCAAAGATTCTTTGTATCCACAGATGAATAGTCTCCTAGAAATGAAATAAAACCTGCCTGCTGCATTACATATGAGGCATTCTGCCATCTCAGTAGGATCTCTGACTCTCAAAATGCTTGCAGTGTCTAATAATTAGATTTGGATAATTCTTTCTCTTCCAGGCATCACGTTTTATTTTAGCAAGTATTTCCCTCCACAGTAGTGCTGTTGAAATTTTGAATTAGGAGAGATACAAAAAGAGCATGTGTGTGTGTGTGTGTGTGTGTAAAAACCCTTAAAAATGCTCCTTGGGGTGTGGAGCCTGCCTGGGAAGAAAGAAGTGTTACAAACTTCTCGGTTCTTGATGTACAGTTGCAAAAGGAAATTAGCTCATTTGTAATTTCAGGCAGTCCCCCCATCCCAACACACACACACCATTAATAATGAGTTGAGAGAAAAGAGATCCAGAGTGCACGCCCGCTCAAATAGAGCGTGTACTTAATAGTCCTGCTCATACAGGGCTCCCCAAACCTGCCCGCGCTGCCTCCGGGGACTCTGCCAGCGCACGGCAGACGGAGCTCTGTGGCGCAAGGATGCCATCACCCCTACGCATTCCACAAAATCCTTCCTGAAAAGAATAAATTAGGCTAGAAAGCCACTACGTGATTAGGGAAGACAATGCGATCTTGCTTAGAAAGTGGCAAAATGCGAACGCTGCTCCGCCGTGCGGGTTCCAGCAAATCCTGGTGAAACCATTCGGATTTTCACGTGCTTTGTTACACTTGCGGGTGCAAAGTCTCCTCGAACCAAACCTTGAAAAGTGTTCGGGTCTAGCACCCATCAGCATTTGATTCAATGAGTTGCAAGAGATCAGTCATGTGCTGGTGAAAATAGGCAACAAAAAGGGGCAAAAAAATGCTGCCTTTGGCTGCGTTGCGGCACGTGTTTTGGGGGGTTGTTTTGAGATACTTTGTGTATGTCTCATTGGGAATATCTCAGTTGTTCTCTTGTTGTGACAAACTGGTATTTTAATGCATTTATCAACTGTGATTTTTTTTTTTTTTTTATGAAAAAGCCAGCTTTTTAAGTAGCAAGTGTTTGACATTAAATTAGAGGATACCAAACATGTTGGACCCTCTAACACAGATAGCCCTCCATACTCCTCAAATTTTGCCAAGTGTGGTGTACATAAGCAAGGATTTTATAGATTAAAATTTGCCTATTTATTCCTGTCACAGAAGTTGCCATCTTGCCTGTCCTTTTTTTTCACGCTGTACAAACCAGAAAGGCTGTAAGCTAAAACCAGTTTACAGGGGCAGACAACCTAGACGAGACAGTGAATATCCACTGAGAGTCCTGAAAAACAGATTTACAATGACCAGGATAAAATTGCAGGGACCATCAATCTTTACACTTTAAGACAGAGATTGGTCACCAGCTGGGGTCAGAAAGTAATTCATAACCATTACTATCAGGGCTTAGCATTATATAGTTTGATGCACTCTGGATGCTTTATTCTCTTACCCAGAATAGTTTTTCTATATGGATTCCTGTTACAACATTGCAACTTCTCTTTGTACTTGAAAAGAAGCAGGGATAAAATGCGGAAGACCTCTTACAGGAAGCAAAAGAAAGCAAACAATTATTGACAGGAGCAAATGCAGTCAACCTGATCTCCTCAGGTTTTTTCATTCTATTTCATTTAACGTAGACAGCTTTTGTCTTACTATTCTGTTGCATACGCGAATGCCCTTAATAGTCCAGGAAACAAGAAAACTAGCTTAATCAAGTCTACTGGTAAATCTACACATAACAACAATCCAAAATAAACACATAAATAGGCACATTAACCTAAGCTCTGGACAAATCACAAATGTGTTAAAATAAATAAGAATTATAATGAAACCAAAAATATACACCACTGCATTAGAAGGGAATTCTATTCTTATGATCTTAAAATATCCCTCTAATTTGAACCATAATGCCCTTAATGCACAAAGAAATCTAACTCCAGCAGATGTGTTAAATTCATGTAATGAAAAGAAGCCCCTTTGTGGATTCACCCTTCGCTGGGACCCGGTTTCTCCACCCCATCCCAACAATTGATGCAAGTTTCAGCCATAACCGACTCAAAGCAAAAAGTGAAAGCCAGCCAGTGCTTGAAGCCAATCATCTGAACAATAGACAGCATGCCACCATATGGGACAGCTCTTGAACATCCTGTTCTTACAGGCTCAGCATGAAAGCCACAAGAAAACCAATGCCTGGAGAGTGTGACTGTTCCTGCAAAGAAAAAGTAAATGTCAATAAACAAGGGTGTCTTCTGCGGTATGTCAAATAGCGATCCACCTGGAAGCGTTAAAAAGGCTGACAACGGGTTTCTCTACCCACGACATATTAACCTTTGCTGTGCCAAAGGCTCTCCCTCTCGATTTCAAGAAGAAAGACTTAGATGTGTCTTCTTGCGCCAGGCCAGTCTTTAAAACAGTCAATACACTGTGACCTGTTTTGCATACTAAGGAGATCTGGTGATTTGCAAAGCGGCTCGGTCACGGAGGCGTGAGGGGAAGAGCAGAGCAGGCGGCAGGCGACTGCCCTCTTGGCTGTGGTGTTTTGCTGCCGTGCAAAGTCCCCGTGGTAGCGGATGCACAGAGAAGGGCATTGACACAGGCTCGGTACCGCAGAAACCTGCCTCTGTAAAAGTCTGGTGACCTGGCTCTGAATATGACTGTCCGCCTGGCTCTGTTTTCAGAAGGGTCAGATTTAGCTTTTCAAAGAAAAAGCTGCACTTGCAATGCCAGCAGGACTTTGTGTTTGTGCTCACTATGACACTGGGAAGAGGTGCAAGGCTCTCCTCTGAACAAAGCTGCTTAAAATGTTCAGATAACGGGAACTAAAAATGACGTTAACAAAGCAACTTTCAGAAAATCAATAAGTTCACCTCAGGTATTTGAAATTATGCAGAAGAAAAAATATAAAGCAGGATGCTGTGCCGCAGCCTGCGCAGAGTGAGTCGTGTCCTCTCAGTAGTGTTGTAAAGTGACACGGAGTGTCTCACGAAGAATGACTTCTTGTACTTTAAATGGTCCTGGCTTCATGTAAACCAAGATAACACCATCCAAGCTGCTGAAGCGACACCTTTTTTTCCTTAACCAGCCCCAGGGTCCAGCCCTTCTGACCTCAGCTGGAGAGAGGGTCTGTGGGACGGGTGTCCTCTGTGGGACACTTACAGGAGAAGTGGACTGCGTTAGGGTGGCAGGGGGGTTGTGGTGTATTTTTGTAATGCTACGTGTGTTTAGACTCTTAGACATTTCACACAACCGTCACCCTCAGTGTGAAGACTGTAATATTACTACCCCACACTCCTTTATGCTCTGTGCTTTATGGGCATCGCTGCTGGTTTCTTATTCCAAAGAACAGCCTTGTGGCTTCACCAGTGAAATCTATTGCTTCTCCTGGAGGTTGTCATGTCAACAATGATTACTGAGACCTCCCTGGTCTGTAGAAGGTCAACAGCAGCAGCCTGAAAGTGCACTTTTAACCACTTTCTGCTTTTGCCTCAGTGGTTAAATAGTGTACTCAGCCACTTCATGGTGATATTCTGGAAATGGCAGGATTAACTCTATAGCCATTTTTCTGTTCCTGAGGAATTTCTATGCATTAATAATATTTTGGGGACCAGGGGGAAGCGTGCAAAGTAACAAACTGTAGTGTGCATGTGATTAGTCTGCCTTTGAAGTTAGTTTTTTTTCCTTCTTGCATTTCTCAAGTTGCAAATCTTCATTTCTGGATCTGAAACAATGATTCTTTTATACTTTTAAAAGGATGCTATATCTTTTGCTAAATATTTTATCTTACTTCTGACTTAAGCAAATAAAATCCTTAAGGAGGCTAATCAAATTCCCTGTCATTGGCCAGTAAAATTACTGTGCATATATAAAAAAAAAAGTACATACATATATATGTATTTATGCATGCATTTGTATATGTGTCTTATATATGTATATAAATTATGTATGTATATATGTATATAAATACATATGCACACAAACACATACAGAAGTATGTATACGTGTCTGTACATGTGTTTATGTGTATGTATACTTGTTTAAATAAACAAGTTATACACACTAAGTTCCAACTCTGCACTGTGATATGGTGCAGTGACGTATCATTTAAACAGAGACTCTTGGTAGCATTATTGATACGGTGGGTAAAATATACTCCCCAACTTCTGGAGTGTTTCAGTTGGAACAAGACACAGCATATGCTCTGCTTCATGACTATTTCTGTTGGTTTGTGTAGAAGAGGTAAGCACTGCCATGTCTCTTTGGCTTGTGGGGCAATGCCAAATAAGGAGCCATAATTATTATTCAGGTGCTGTAATGACTGCAGTTGACGACTATCCCTTCTACTGAGGTTGGAACTCTCTTTGGGTCTATCTGCATGCATAAAGTATTTATTTCTGTGCCAAAATGTGTGAAATCAGTGAGTGTTAGTTCCATTCTGCGAAGCTGGTATAAGATCTTTGAAAAGTGGCAACTTGCCATGAAAAATGTGGCAGGCAGTAGAAAGAGATTTAGCAAAGGCCATTTACCAAGGGAGCGGGGCAGAAAAAACAGCGGCAAAAGCTGGCGTAGAGGATATCCAGGGAGGCTGTTGGACCCAACGGGGTAGTCATTGCACCCAACTCTGGTTTTGGGAACTGAGCAGCGTCGGTGGGTACCTTTGTTTTCCTTCTAGGTCTCCCTTGCTATCGATTAGCATCTCAGGGCAAGACGGTGATGAGTGTTATCTACCACTACAAAAAAGAAGACTTGGGCAAGGCAGTAAACGAGGCAAAGAAGCCGCATTGCAAAACAGCCATGTGTTTCAGTGCCTGCTTCTGCATCTGCAGGGTTGTCAGAGAACTGTTTGTGCAGCGAGTTGTGTATCAGGCATGAGTAGTTAGCTCTGAAGATAAAATGCCATGTGCATGAGGTCACTTGCTGAAAGGGAGTGTTGCAATAACTGTCTGCAATCCTCTGTAGAAAGAGGTTTTTGAAGGGAGCCCACAGTTCATGGGCAGCTGGGGATCAAATCTCTGCCTCCTATGCAAAACAGCAGACATAAGGTCAGAAACTCCGGAAATGTAGAGAAGCATTTACACAGCTTTAAACCTCTCCGGGCTCTGTTGTGAGATAGAAATTGCTAGAAACTGGCCTATTTCTTTATGTAGTCAATGCTTTTGGCTGGGGAAGATTGGTTATTCCGTATGTAGCATAAAACTCTTTTTCACCAAAAATAAAATAATCTCCTTATGCAAGCTGCTTATACCGTTCTCAAGATTGAACTGGAAGAATTAGCTTGAGAACTGGCTTGGACCTGTGTGACCTCTGACTTATATGGTTGTTTGCTCCTCAGCTTGGATCCAGCTCTGACCCTGCAAAATGGTGCAAACCTGCCTTGGCTGGAACGGCCAGGTAGATCATGCCTCTCTTCAGCTCCCAGAACATTTGAGGCAGCTTAAGGGTCCCCTAAATTGTCCTTAGCACTTTGTGACACCAGTAGATCTGCATCGTGGGGAGAGTTAACACAGGCTGGACACTGGATGCGTACCTCCTTCCAAGTCTAGTTCACCAGCATAATTGCTGGAAGACTAATCTCCGTGAGGCTCCTTGCTTTCCTTTTTGCAAAAATCATACCAGTTAGTTTGGAAGACCCATATGCACCGGTCAGCTAACTGATTTCTCCTAAAACAGATTCCCTCATAAGGGCTGCATCGTTGACAGATCTGTGTTCGTACCAACACCTCACAGGGGTGCAGGCATCCTTTTAGCTACCACAAACCACTGCAAATCCTGGTGGCCTCATCTCTCATCCGTTTTTTTTTTCCCATCTGATCCTATTGCCTGTAGCTTGCACTTGGTAAAATGTGCCTCTGCCTTTAGCCTGTTTTGTTACAGAGGAGAATTATGATACTTTAATTATTTGGAAGAGAAGAAGGTTTTCCACACATCCATTTAAAATATCAGCCACATAAATGTCTCTGGTATTACAGAAATGGAAGATTTTTGTATAGGACTAAATAAAAAATTTGGATGAACATCGCAGCCAGCCAGAGAAGAATGTCATTTAGCTGATTGAGCAAAGGCACTAGAGAGATGCTTGAAATAGAGAGGGAAAACTCCGCAAAGTCTGAAATCCCACATATTTTTCCTATTTGAAGCAGTAATTCCAGGATACTGGGGCATCCCATTAGCCATACTGTTTGTGCTAGGATTTCTACAGCAACGGCCAGGTTTCAGTTCTCATACCTACAACAAACTCTTGACACTGATAAACCACGCACAGCGAGGGCCACAAGGTTTCCAAACCCTGAGCCCAAACACGAGAGCCAGGGAAACGCCAGACTGTGACTTCAAAATGAAAACCTTTTGTTGATTATCTTTCCAGCAAGCAGTTCTCTCTTCAAATAATTTTGTCTGAGTGCAAACATCTAATTTTTTTCCTCCTTAGTTTAATTAGTGTTGGTGAAGAGAAGTGTGCAGGGCTGAAGCTATGGAGTGGAAAGAATGCAGATAAGTGTCTTCAATCGGTCTCTGCAGCTCTGCTTTAGACCAAAGGAAAGTCGGTGCTTTCTCTTGTGCTATCAGTTCAGCAGAAAGTTACACGAGCACGACAGTGCCAACTTTCTCAAACAAGGAGTGGAGTTGTGTCGATTTGTCCCACCAAGATACATGGCAATCAACAAAATAATGTTTTTGCACTTGAGAATGTGTGACTTGATTGATAATATCTAATTTTACATGACTTTTAAACAAAACCAACAGAAAGATATGGAGACTTTTTAGGAGCACTGGGAGAATAAAAAGCTGAATGAAGAAAATTGTGCTGCACATCATCTTGTCTTATTACTGTTAACGCCAGCAGTCATAATCAAGAGTTTATTGTACAGGGCAATCTGGATGATTAGAAACTGGATTCAAGTTCATAAAAAACATCTTGACATAAAACTCTTTTTTTTTCACCAATAACACCAGGAGGCAAATTCACTCCCTCCCTCTGCAACCTCTTTTAATTCAGTGGAATTATACCAGAGATAATTTTAGCCAAGTATCGTCAGGATTCTTTTAAAATAATATTTCAAGTAAATGTACATTTGCAGAAATATATTATGTCACGATGAAAGGTATCGATATTGTAAATTTAGGTTGTTCCTTGGTCTACCATTTGTATATTTGAAACTTGGAAGAAATAGCATGTAAACAGGCCAAAGAAAAGTGCAACTATTGTGGCCAGTCAGATTATTTTCTTCTAACTTCTTCTGCAATTACAGAAGAGATTCACTTTCCTGTAGTCACTTCTCTGGGCTTTGTTGGGGTGACCACATCAGATCTAAATGAATAAATAGGAAGATATTGCTAGAAATTTGGTCACAAAATGAACCGTATGTATTTCTAGAGACAGCATCAAGACACATCAGAGGAGCTACCCAGGAATTTATCATTGTTTCACTCAAGAAGATTCTCACATTGTCTTTCTTCCTACAGATTTTTTCTCCTCCCCCTGAGTCTTTTCCCCCCCGCTTACTCTCATCAAACACTTTTTGTCTCTTTGCTCTGTTTTACTCTTTTCCTATCAGGTTGATGCTCCCTGCTTGGTTGTACCCCTCACTCCTGGGCTTTTTTCCCCCACCTTAAAAGTAAAATGCATCTTTACTACTCCTTAAACTGTTTCCTGCTCTGGGCTAAGGCGGTGGGGCATTTCTCAGGCTGCCCAGTGCTTCAGCCTACTTGGGCTGTGACTGCTACCAGTCAACTTGATTTTTTTCCCCTCTAATGACTCTAGTGGATTAGTATTAGTTAAGATCAGCTCATGATGGGTTTACCACTAGATAGCTTTGTGGGAACATTGCTGCTGCTCTTCCCCAGCTTAGTCAAACAACGAGGGGAAGAACTTAGTGAGCTGTCACCCCACCAAAAGAGAAGGCCCGAGGAGAGAGGCTTGCATGCAAACTTGTGTCTCTGCTTCATGGGTCAATAATGTTGTGTGGTATGATATAGACATACCATATGGTTATCCAAGCCTTTGTACTATATATACTGCTGTATTAAAAGCATTTCATTCTTTGAAAATGCAGTCACGTCTGGGGTGGTACATGGATGCTCTGTAACAATGAATAGCCGGTGTGACAAGACAGGAAAAGAACAATACGCTGAGAAATATATTTAGAGTGCAACTTGATAATATTGAAAATGATGTCCACATACTCTCCTAAACCTTCAGATTGGGCATTATGTGGGATTTACACAAGCTTGAAGTACCTTTTAAATTAAATGGCTGGGCCTATGCCATGATGAAAATCACTCTGTGGCACTATCACAGAGCTATATCGTATTTATTTCTGCGCTGAAACCTTCATTTTCTGAACAGTAGTTGCAGACACCACAGATGGAGATTTGAATGTGGTGTGATACAGCACATCAGGAACTAGTTAAGGTAACTGTTTTGCAATCTGCAGTTTACTCCTGTGAAAAGATCCCATGGCACTTTATCCGAGGGTAGGGGTGTTAGCCCCTGCGTGCTGGATTCATTCCAAGCTCTGCTATGTGCATCTGGATCATCTCTGTAGTTTCAAGTGGATATACTATTCTTCCCTCCACATCCTCAAAGCTTGTGTATTGTTCCTGGCAATAAGAAGTTGGTATGAACACACCAACCAGAGATTATTTTAATTTAAGAAATAACTGAATTTCTACAAGTAAGCTGCAGAGGTTGTATTTCCCAGTGGAAATAGGCACACTTTATACAACAGATGCAATACTGTGCCTCATTTTGCACTTTTTAGCTATCCATTTCTTAGCAAAATAAATCAATCACCCTAAATCTCCAACCAGTTTCAAAATAATTTCATTTAAAAAAAAAAAACCAAACAAAAATTATTCCTTTTTTTCTACTTGAAGCTGCAATGCCATATTGCTTTATCTAGCTGATAAAATCTTTGAACAGTGCAATAAAGAGGTGTGCTAGAACATGTGCAAGTCAGTGTTTTCACTGAAGAGTTCATCTGGCCCACAGAACTACCTTAAAGCAGGAAGTTAAGTTGTATGAGGAGCAGCCCTCAGGCTGCTGCTCTCATTCAAAGATAAAGCTGACCATGGACCAGGGACGTTATTTATAATAGACAACATGTACAGCACAACTGAGATCATAAATGTTCCTATTGAGAAGCTATGCACTGAATGCCACAGGACATCCAAGGCAGGCAATGTAACCCATATATACCCAAAATTCAAAAATTCTTCATCTATTGTCAAAACGCAAAGCCTCCATGCAGTTAAGTATGCTAGTTAGTCATTACGATGGATAACAAGAATCAGAGGTAAAACAGCTGCCTAAAAGTAATAATGCTTATGTTCAGGATTTTGCTGGGTGCCACTGTGCTTCTGTAATGTTAAAAGTGCTCAGAAATTCTCAGAAACACCAAAGGCTTTACTTAGGCTCAACATGTACATCATACTTCTTATTTTAAGAGTTACAGTGACCATAAGATGGTCAAAGGAGAAAGTACAGAGTGGGAAAGTAGTGTACGAAGCCTCATAAACAAAGAAAATTCCCCTTCAGTTTATTTCTTCCCCTCTCTCTTAAACTAGTTGTCTTACACCAGAGAGGAGGGCACAGCAACGGGAGGATGGTGGGAGCGGGGAAAAAGAGGAGAGGCCTTAAAACTAGTTTTATCACCTTTGGCAACCTAGCCAGGGGAAGAGGAGCATATGCTGGTGCACACGTTGCTGCTAAGCAGTGCCCCGGCGCAGATGCGCACACTAGGAACCCCTGATTCACTGTGTTATGGCAAAGACGACCGAAACTCGGAGCCGCGCTCCCATTTGCAAAACAAAACCCACTTCCATACATCAGGCTTTAATGGCTCTTTAGGTCTTCCGCCTCTGCCAGGTGCAAATGACTTTTCGTGTAGGCCAGCAGCAGCACTTCCCTCTCTGACTTGTGGTTTTCTAGGGGGTTTGAAATGTGTTTTCCCCTTCTGGAGGGCCCAGTGACTTATTCCTCTTTTCGGCAGCACCACGCTGCTTAGGGGATGTGTTCTGGGGGTTTTCGGTTTGAGCGCAGTCTGTTTCTATGACTGCTGCTGCTGCGGCGTGTCAGGAGCTGCTCCGAGCTTTCTGATTTCAGAGACAAAGCCTGGAGATGAATGAGGCTGTAAGGAAGCTTTGCTAACTGCTTTTGGAGCTCTATCCCCCCTGAGTTTAGCAGGGTAACGTATTCTTCCTTCCAGTGTCAGCCGTCATATTTCAGCCTAACTCCACAGAAGCCAACAGAGAGATACAACAGGCTGAACCAACTGAAGCTGTTGCAGGAGTGCATTAGGTGGGCTGGTATTTGATGAAAAATTTTTAAAGGGGTTGTCCATTTAATAGTCATACATTTTTTGGAGAACATTAAGCCCTCTGTTGTTCTGTTGAGCACTTACTGTTGGTTTAACACGGTGGAGAGATCAAAGTCTTACACCGGAGGGAGGCTCCTATTTCTGTTTAGGATTCACAGCTCTGGAGTTAGATGTGAATTTCTTCCAAAAAAGGAGCAGGATTAAGTCTTTTCAAAACATGGTCGTGGCAGCTCAGTGTGCAGTATTTAGCTAGGCTATAGGAAGACCCGTTTCAGATTTCCATTTGGCTCGCAGGGGTTTGAAGTCCTACAGAGGTATATTTTCTGTCGGCAATGGAGTGTTTGGTGGCGGTATGCAAATCATTTTTGGTCTGGAAACTGGATGAGCAAATTAATATCTTAGTGTGTTCAAACTAAGTGCCTGGCAGAGCTGCTGTTGCAGTTATATGGCTTCCCAGACTGAACTGGCTTGTGCCTGGGGCAGGTGGGATCCATCTCAACCCTTTCAGATAGACACGTGCAAAGTTCCTCTTAAAACCTAAGTCCATGTGCCTAATTGCAGCATTAGGTCTCATAATGCTTTTAAAATCTGGTCCTTTATAGTCCTCACTTTACTTTTTCCGGTGTTTATCTTGAATGATCAGGTGTTAGACACATTGCTGTCAGCTGTGTGCAACTTTCTGGATTTGATTCTGATGCTCTAACAGCCATTGCCAGGCAAGTGCTGCACAAAATTGCTGTGCAATTTTTTGTTATTAAATTCTAAGTGAATTCACGTTTAATGTGTTTGCACTTCATTTTTGTCTGCTTTTCACGTACATCCTAGCAAATAAGTTTCGTTGCAGAAATGTTTGCAGAAGCAGCAAAATTTTAAGTGAGAATGAAAAATATTTGTGGAAAGCAGATTTTGTTTTCATCAGAAACCTTGCTGTAAGAAAGATCCTATCTATTCAGGGAGTTGAAGTATGCTAGGTAGCCTTTAATTAAACTTGCTCTGTTTTGAAGATTCAACTATTTGCAAACAACCTAACAACCGGCATGGATAGCAAAGACTTTAGGGATCACTAGTTATACCACCTTGCTGTCTTACATCACATTACAGTTCATTTTCTCTGCTGGCTTAGTTCCATCTTAAGGTTGAGAAGGGTTTTGGTTCCTCGTGTTCCTGCTGGGAGGCTGCAGCAGCATTTGAGAACAACTAATGGTCACTCTAGGGAGAGACAGACAAAAAACACGGGGAGCAGAACTTCTCAAAAGCCAAATTTCTGCTGCCATCTTTGTTTTGCAACTCTTTACATATGGCATCACTAGTGCATAGCACTTATAATCTAGTCTTTTGTTTTGAGATCTCATTCAGCACGCCCCTGTTGACCAGGCCCCGATGAATTTTTTCTCTAAGACAAAATCAGAGTTTGTTTCCAATGAACGTTTCCAATGAATTTGCTTTCAGCAGCTGTTTCTGCAGTTTAAGTCATTGGGCCCAGATTCTTGGTCCCACTTTTTGCTGCTCAGTCCTGGGCTGCCACTGAGAGCAGTGTAGCAGTTGCTAGCAAACTGTACGGTATAATAAAGTTCAGAGGATGCAAAAGATCAAAGCGGTCTGAAAAATGACCAAATGTTACTTCTACCTTCACCCAAGAGCTGCTGTTTCTCAGAGAGCAGCCGGCTGAATTTACACTGGATTATCCGAAGGACAAGGTTCTACTTAATAACAGTTATAGAAATAAATTTCTATTCATCACACCTGGTATATTCGTATGGTGAGACAGTCATCTGGATCTGAATTTAGTCTGAAACACGTGTTTTCTTCCTTTTTTTTTTTAAACTTCGGATTGTATTTCCGCTAGCTTGTCAAGCCTGATATAGCTTCAAATGTTTAATGTCCAGTGATACAGTACACAATAGCACTTCCCTAATTTCCTGTATTGATCATTCAGATATCATTGTCATTGTGTCCAAAAAAGGAGGCAGAACATTTTACCCATTCCTGAGCAAAATTCTCCCTCTCTCGGCCTGCTCTTTCTTCTGTCTCCACTTACAAGTCTTTTCTTTATCATTGACACAGGTAGATAAATTTGTTGTGGAATTCTGCACATTTTACAAAAATGACAAGTTCAGTATGCAGAAAAAAAAGCAGAACCTTCTCCAGGCTCCGGACCTGAGACCGTCTCCTTTCCAGGGCTGTCAAATCATCCCAAGGTACTGCAGTTTATCAAACAATTTCCTCTTTATTTCTCATCAGTATCAGATGCAGGAAACCTGCCAGTGCTTTTTGTCTTATTGGTTTAAATTAAAAAGTAGAGTTTCTCATGATTGAGTGGAAGATCCATTGAATGGTTCATATTAAAATGATGTTTTGGCAAAGAACCCAAACATACCTATGGATACTTGGTGTGTGCTTTCAGTCAAACATTAAGCTTTTGGCACAACTGCTTCCACGTTATTTTTTTATGCCATGATATGATAACACTACAATAATACTTAAATGCTGACACAACAGAAAACATTGCCAGTTTGGACTCCCAGGCATTGGCAAGCTTTTTGCTATATTTGCAACCTAGCACTCTCTGTGAGCTTCACAAAAATGTTCATCGCTTTCAATAGAGGTGGAAGGAAAAGAAAAAAAGAAACAAATTGCTTTACAAAGTGTTGAGTTGGAGAGGCTAAATATCACAACAAACGGAAGATCTGCGGCACGTCAGAACCTTTTTCTTTCTTCCTTTTCTTGAAAGCGTGAGGTTTTTTACTGGATTTATCTCTATAGGTGCAATCCATTTCCATTCCACCATTATGTCATCTATAATTTAAATTTACGAGACAAAACTTTAGGCTTGCCAGGGGAGCAGCTGGAGCGCTCTATTCCCTTTGCCATAGAAAATGTAGATGTGCTGAACGTATTGTGTCTGACAAGCCCCGTTGAAAGTACTCCTATCTTTTCTGACAAATATCCATCAGCATGTAATATTTATTTTTCTGTTTTAGTTTCCCTGCAAATAATTGACGGTCCCTCAGCAAGGAGTGGGTTTCCTGCTGAGGCAGCACCACCTGTACAGCTTTCCCAAGCTCACATCAGATGCTCCGAAATGGAAGCTTTCATAGGGCTAATGGATCAAATGAATGAAGTAGATGCAGTCACAAACGTAGGGAAACAGATTTTTCTCTTCAAAACTGCATTGTTATAGTTAGCTTTGCTCCACGATGACACCTTTATATGACATTTATTGCAGGTACGAAAAGACTTTTCAGACTTTTTCACTTCTTGCGTTTTATTGGCCAACAAACCCCACTCTTTGCAGTATAGTTGTACACTTTAAGTGTCCTTACGCTTTTAAGTGTCTGATGTAGACAATGTCTCTGATGCTGCCTTCTACTACCGTCTTAAACTAATATTTTCAAGGGTGACTAGTTTTTGTGTGGTTTTGGGTGGACAGCAGGAGATAAGTTATGGGACCCAATCTTCAGAAAACATTACCTATTTCCCCTTTGAAAATCAGATACCTCTTAGGAATATCCCATCTTGGTCACCCCCAAAAGAAGCCCCTCCCATCACTTTTGGCCACTACGGTGACTGAGATGACATCATGAAAGCATAAACACGTAGCACCCCAGGATGGTGCCACATGTGATATCAGAAGTGCTGGTGAAGCTGGTGCATCACCAAAGGCACGGAAATATCCCTGGTCTTCCCAGGGAAAGATCAAAAAATGGCCAGCTGCTTTCTGATCCTGCCACGGTTATTGCAAGTCGTGATGTAAGGCACTGAAAGAGCACAGCTTGATTTTTCAGGTGCCAGAATTGTGTTTGCAGAGCTGGTAGCTTAAGAAATTTTTGTTGCACAGAAGCTAATGTCCTCAGTGATTGTTTCTTTAAATGTAAGTGGCATTTTAATAAACTCTGTAATAAAAGTACTCAACATACTGCCAGTTTGGCAATTACTGATTCTTTTGGGGAAAAACCCTACATTATTGTGCAGCAAATATTGCCAATAACTGTCTTTTATGTGTCTACCTCTGTACTTAACCCACACAGGTGAACGTGTCCCTCGTAGCCATGGTGACAGTCCCTGCTTCCTTAGGTCATCATCTTCCTTTTAGCTCTGAAGGTCCCTCTAGGTGAGGTGTGCAAAAACAATGTCACGAGAATTAATTTTATGATTGTTATTTGTTTTACGCTAGAGATCTCAGCGAAAAACTTAACCTAGATTGCAACCCTCCTGCGCTAGCCCCGTGCAGCAGTCAAAGACAATTCCCGGTCTATACTAAAGAGAAAAGCACAACATCCCAGAAATCATGGAAAATACATTCCCAAGGAAATCAGGTGTGATGAGAAGAGGGGCACAGTAACAAGGCTGTGAATAATGTGATCATCTTTATGTACATTTTAAATCCATGACTGTCTTTTTTAAGGGTTGCTCATTGTTTTATTGTGCTGTTTTGTTTGTTCTAAAATGATTTTGTCCACTTCTAGCCATTTTCAGGAGCTAGTATGCTAATAAATAAGGAGTAATATTTTTTATATTGTTGTTATTATGAGATTAAATGGTTTTGTTATTAAAAGTAAGTCTAGAAACAGGCTTGGCCAGACTTGGCTAAAATCTATAAGGGATGAGGTGAACAAGATTTGCTCCAGTTGCCATCTACAGTGGAATCAAATGTAAGTAGCTGGATCTATAAAATAGTGCTCTGATGTAGAAGATAATATCGCCCAGATATCCCATCCAGGGCTTTTCATATACAGTGACCACTGATTAAGCTGAAAGAAAGGTGCTTCCTTTGTTTCGTGTCCAGAGGAACGACTTTGTGACTCAAGACACATTCAAGTGTGTGAGCTGGATCCTTGTATGGTTCAAAATAAAATAACTGGGACTCAACCGTGGTAGAACAACCAAAGACACAGAGGATGGTCCTGACCATGGAGGACTCTAGTGCTAAGGCGTATTTAAAAGCATGCTGTTTATAAGGACAAGGGGCCTCACAGAAATCTTTTCTACCATGACTGCAAAAAAAAACAGCTAAAGTTTCTGAATAAATGTAGCTCAGAGAAATGCAGTGTTTTCTGAGTTTGGCAGAGAGATGTCAAACGTTCAGGAGGAGATGGCCTGGAAAAAGCAGGGTCCCAAGGCAGAGCGATGAATTAAGACCTAGTTGTAATTTTTCCGTCTCCATTACAGAATGAATTGACTTCACTCTTCACGTTCAGGAAGGAAAGTAGTCTTTTTCTGCACCAGCCCCAAATGTTCACATTCAGAGCAGCTATTTCTTTTGTTACTGGGAAGTGAAAAGGCAAAGCTTTTTCTGAACGTATTCACAGTCGGTTCTGAGGCAGAAATGAGCTCTGTGATTTTTAGTGCTTTGGATATTAGGATAATTATCAGAAGCTAATGAGTTTTTAAAGGTTTCTAATGTGAACCTATGATTTTAGAACCTCTCTCCTGTCAGAATCTAACTAGGTTACAGACAACATGACATGATCTATGGCCCATTTCTACTAATGACTAAAGCACAAAAGTACAGCCTCCTACGAATAACACTCTTGTACGCCCATGACGGGAAGGAAGCTTTGGAAATCTGAAATGCAAGGCACATGCACTATTACAAAATTGTTTCAGAAGTTTGTGGGAAGCTACAATCACAACAAACAAGCAATCTCTATCTGTGTGATAAAACAGAGGCTTGTCAGCATTCAACAATGTTGAAAAGCGTAGTTAGGGTGAGCAAAATTTGAGACAGGGAACTGGACGGTTTAAATTGTCCTTCTTTTGAAAACTGGCTCATGCTGATACTAAGTGAAATCTGTTACCATTTGGTGGCTTAATACACATGAAATGGGCCGGTGGGGTCACTCCACTCCTTAGTGGACAAGTACAGGCATCCCAATGCGGTCTTCCTAAAATGTGGCACCCTGGCTGGTGATCTCAGCAGGAGAGCTAAGATAAAATGTGAATTACTCACTGGTCTTTAGGTGTTTTTCTACTGAACTGGGGCTGAAACATCCTGAGAGCAGCTGGGAGAGGAAAGATGCCCTGCTGGTGTCTCTTTGTAAAAGTGATTATGTGTGCGACCTCGGTCTGGAGTGCTGTCAATTTTGTGCCTATTGAGAGTATGCTTTTTCACTAAAAAAAAAAAGAAAAAGGAAAAAAAAAACCTTAGGTAATGGAACACACAGAGTGGAGTCTCATCCATTATCTCTTGAACATCTCTTGAATTTTGCCACCTTTCATAACACTTGAGGAGTGTTACTAGTTGCAACTCAAAAGATACTTAATGCTGTGCCTTGCTGGTATTCACCTTAATTACTGCACTGACAGTGTTTTTGTTAACCGTGAGTTATGAAATGACAAAATTAGAATCAAACCTCATCCTCTGTCACACTCACTAAACCACCAGAAGAATAAAGTGCAGAATACCTTCCCATGTCAGGTACCAGCATATGATTGCTCAAACTCTGTTCATTGCTGTAGGAATGCATATAATGTATGAAGTGAGAAGAACAGAGCGAATCCAAAACAAAAAACCAGGAAAGAAGTATCTTCTGCTCCATGATAGTTTCAGTTTTGAGGGGGGGAGGTCAAACAAAGTGGTCAGCAAAAGTGATTGCTCACCAGATGTGTCATAAATACGCTCATTCATTTAAAAAAAAAAAAAAAAGCTTTCTGTATAGAAATGTTCAAAACTCATCCAAGCTGAATGTAACCTATACACGTTCGTGTAATCTATCTATATTGGACTGAAGTTCTTCGGTGCTTTGAGACTCCATTATGTTGCATGTGGTTTCCATTCTCTTGTTTTTATAGCTTTTTGGAATTTATTTTAGATCTTTTGAGACCTCTAACCATTCCCTGGCTAGAAAGATGTGGTTTCAGACTGTTCGATTTGTTTCAGAACTTCTCATTTCTTGTAGCAATTCTTTGTGTGTTTAATTCGGTGTTAGACTTAATGTTCTTTGATTCCAAGCATTGCATCATTAACTAGCCTCATTTTTCCTTTTGCCAGCATGCACTAGTCCTCTAGAAATAGTGTCATTTCTTAATAAAAGACAGTTTCAATTTTATTGGTTTTGTTCTTTCTGTCTTTATTGGGGAAAATTTTCCCAAATTTTAATTATTTGATTGCATTTTTTTTTTGATGAATTATGGTATGGTATGTTTTTCTGGCTCCATTTTTTTAAATGTGCATGGAGGGAGGGGAGGTATGGACCAACTCTTACAACCATAGGATTGCTTGGCAGCTTTCATCAATGCTTCCACTAGGAAATTTAATAGGCCATGGAAAATAAACTGTCAGAATGAGACAGACCCTGCCATAGGCAGGACCCAGCTGTGGATGTATATTCATATAAAGTCTCACTGAAGTCACCAAGGCCAAATCAGAAACTGTGTGTAAGGAGATCAAACAAAGGCTTCCTTGCCATGAGTTGTATTCTCTCAGGTTATTTGCTGATCTCTTGAGGAATCTAAGTTTGCATAACACACACACCAAAGAGATGAAAGGAGTTATTCCTGGAAGTAATGCAGAGCCTTCTTTAACTTACTATTTCTTACTATCTCCGAATTGTATAGTTTTGGAATTTTTTTAATCATGTTTCCTTTTGCTGGGTCTCTGGATTGTGAATTCAGACCTACTTTAGCTACGTTAAGCAACTGGAGGAAAGGAAACTGCCTTTCAGTAAGATGGGTGACACAAATAAGGTGGTGGCTAAGTTGCATCATTCACTTAAAACCTTTCTACCCTTATAATTCTACTGTTGCAGTTGGAGGAATGAACTGCTTTTTGTGTATATCAGCAGAAAATAAGAGTAGCCCTCTTCCTTGCACAACAGCTCTGGCAAGTTTGGTGCATCACGAAAAGCCAGGTCTCTGTCATTCCTTCTCCTTTAGGATGATGTGCTCTATTCATGGATGCAGCAGCAGCAGTACCAATCTCCTGCATGTTCAGTCTTCTGACCCTAAGATTTCCAGCTAAGGCTCTGGGAGTTTTTCTCCTGTAAGTTCCTGAAAAGTATTTGCATTAGGAACTCATCCAAAGACTGGAGGACTTGTACTGATGTTACTGGTATTTTCTTTGATATCCACCATTTTAGGTTTAAAGGCACAAACCCAGCTGGCATTTAGCAACTTATCACTGAGCAGCTGAGCTGCAGTAACTATTCATGTTCTGCAACCCATGGCAATTAAAAATGAATCAGTTTTGCTTGCTCACCAAAATGGACCACACTTGAAAATCATTTGAGCTTCCCTAAAGCCATCTACGAATTCAGTAGGACTAAGTACAGGAATGTGAACTGCTTGGTGAAAATAGATATTTGCTAGGGCAGATCTACAAGTTGTTGCTTGTGCTAGAAAACTTCACCATGTAGCACTAAATATGGTGCTGTCTTGACGTACATCCTCTTTCAGTGGAAATAATCTCTTTAAGCAGGGACTATGCATATTTATTTACATCTCATACTTGTGTTGTTTTACAAATCAGTGGAATATATAATCAGATACTTAATTAGGAGGGTGCACTGCTGAACAGGAAGCCTGTAGTTATTTTATGGATACCCTGTATAGTGGAGCACTACATGACATGGATGACTGGGAATCAATGTTTCCATGTGGTGATCGCAGTGCCAAGTACACTAGTTAAACAAAAATTGCATGCTGAGACTGACCATTATATGGCAGTTTTGAAATGAAGCATGAGCTTTCTGCTCATGAGATGAGGCAACAGTTTTCTGTTAGCCAAGCACACATCAGTGGCCATAAACAAACAAAGATGAGTCACTACAAATTAAGTGGAAAATCTGAAACTGAAAGCTTTCTGCATAAGCTGATTTTCTAAGGGTGAGACACCGGCCAGCCCCAGCAAGAGTTCTCTGAGAGGGGCAGGATGCATTCATCCCTCCACATTACACCCTTCCACTGCCCCATGGGGCTGCCCACAGCTGCGGTCCAGCACGCGTGGTGGAGACTGGGAAGGGCGTTATTTCACACCATTGCAACTTCTCCTCCTGTCAGTTTGCGAGGAAGAACTTAATATTCTTGTACTCCCCGTTTAATTTTGTATCTGCAAGCAAAGGACATAGTGTGCAATGTGATGTTGATGACTAGCCAGGATATCCCTTAATTAATAGCTGCCACAGACACTACGATGAGGCTGCTTCTCCAACACTGTCTAAAGATTTGCTTGTTTTCTCTCTGCTGCTGTAATTTCAATGAGTTTCCAGCTCAGAAGCTCCTGGATTTTAGCCATTTGCTCTCTCTGCTCACTTCAGTGCCTCCAGGGAGAGCGTGAACAACCTCTCCATTTGGAAGTGCTCCCCCGGGACCATGGGGCTCTTTCACGGGAGAGCGTTACCATCACTCAAGACTTCAGAGCCAGCACTGTTCCTGAAACAGCATGACTTGCTGCCATATAAATGCCATACACAGAAACTTGCTATTACCTGCCACGTAAGACCACTCTGCACTTCCAAAACTCTCACTTTTTTTTGCTCTCATTTCAGGAAACTGTTTCCAAAAGTCAGTGCTCACCATAATTGTTTTCTTCAGGTTCTCCATTGTACTCTCTTGAAAATTGCTGCCTATTTGTTCTCCTTCCTAACAGAGCAGAACAATTGGCCCAGGCTCTGGTAAAAGAGCAATGATTGAGATTTTCCAGAGGCAGGTTTCAGCCATGGTTTTGTTTGCCTAGTCCCCCCTGTTTACATTCTGACTACAAGATTATCTGCAGACATTGTTCACTGATGTTTTTTTTTTTGGTGGTAGTGGTGGTGAGGGTTTGGGGTTTTTTTACGGTGTTGTTTGCAAAGCAGCTGATAGGACAGCAAGCCCTAGCATGGTGTACTCATCATGCATATATTTAGCACCCTAAACTCTGCAACCAGTGCTTGTTATACTTTTCTTGACGTTTTCTGGTATGCTTTTTGACATCTGCTTGCAAACTCCTGCAGCCTTTTCAGTTCTGATATTCACTTGTTTCATCTGATGTTGTTTTCATAGTCTTTAGATATGCAGATTCATTGCTTTCCTTCAAGTCTTGTCTGCTCAGTCATACTGGGACAGCCAGTCCTGAAGGCTTTTTGTTGTTACTCAGCCCCAAAATCTTTACAGAGCCTTTTGGGAACAATATACTTCACTGGTATTTTAATATTATGGTACTTTTCCTTAAAAAAAAAAAACAACACAAAAACACCCCAACATCAAACTGCAAATTATACACTAACCCTATCCTCTGGGGAGCTGTAAGGACACAAGATGTAAAGTCCTGTTTTCCTACATAAACCTGACAATGTCATGGCATATTGTCAAAGTAGGAGGGATGGTAAAAGATTCCTTTGCAACGTAAGTGGTTGAATCAAGGTGGGTTTGTGTGTCCTGTGGCACTAATTCTTGTCAAAACCGACCCTTTCATACCATGGAAAACTCCAGCAAGTGTCATGATTTTCTGACATCACATGCATCAGATATCCTTTTTCACCTCCTTCCTTTCCCTATTGAAGATATTTGAGCATTTTACAATTCTTCCCACTAGTGTGCAGGTCTATGCACCTTGTGCCCAACAGCAAGACACAGCTTCTCTCTTCAGATGTATGTCTAAACACAGTATTTATGTGTTCAAATGTTAGGATGCTAACAAGAAAAACCTTTGAGATTTTGGATAATTCTTATGTGATTCTCAAATTACACTGAAGTAGTAAACCATTAAACATCTCATTCAGATAAACAATTCGCAACAAATGTTTTGACAAATCTGTTGCCTTTTCTGTTTGAGATGATATATCTACGAAGAGATTTTGCATTTTTCTTTATTTGTTACTGAAAATTGTTCAGCCATGATGTGTAGAAGAAAAGCATCATGCCATGAATTCTTAAGGTACTATTCACTAAAATTGCTAATCCTTACAGTTTTCTCATTCACTGCCTACCCAGTAATTGACCACATGGCATTGCTCCTGCCTGTGTACCTTTTTGCAGAAGAGGAGGATGGGTTGGCTAGGTAATTTTTGTCAACATATGTATGATACAAGCATAAATGTATGTGAGTTTCTGTGTTGCTGCCTGCATGCACGTTTATGCAAATACATATTTGTGAGGTAGCTTCCATCGCTCATGCAAATCCATAAGCATGCAAACCATAATATCCAACTGAATTCCAACCTTTTTATTTAAAAAGGAAAAAAGTCAAATACTTACAGATCTATAACATTGTATACTCTAAACCAGATTCTGTTCTCAGTTAGAAGGTTCTCCGGTCACATTACTGTCAATTTAGAGTAATATAACTCAGGTTAGTGATGGCTTATAATATTTATGGAGTAAATGAAAAACAATCAATAGTACTGTATTTTTAGTTCTTTTGCTACATCAAATGGCCATAAAGCATTTGGGAGCTGAGGTCAAATTATTCGTATGCTCTCATCCTTAAAGAAAAGAAGAAAGCGAGCTGCTGTTAACTATTGTGAGAAAGTTATGTAATATGTTACCTAGAGATCACTGTCTTTTGCGTTACCATATTAATATACAAATGAAATGAACATAGATCTGCAAGTTATAATCTACTTCTGAACACTGGATTTCTATTTTTTTTGCTTTGTTCTAGTATTGTTATTTGATATTGATCACAAAAGTCTTGCTAAAACAATCGGGAAAATTTTTAATTAAATTATATAATACCATATGTTTTAGATATCCTAATATCTAATTATTTGTTGCATATTATAAGTTAATATGTAACTGCAAAATGTAATATTTCAATTATACTTTTAACACCTGTGGTTAGGAAGGAGTGGACCTTGTGTAGTCCGTAAAATTCACAGGCTTTTTCTCTCCCTTGAAAAATCTACGACCACCACCTCTTTTCTTGTTTCATCAGTTTACTTTCAGTAAATTTACAAGAAGCTCATGTTCAGAGCTCATGTTTGATGCCTTTCACCACCCACCCAGGATGACTTCAGGCAAACACTAGAGACTGACCCATGGGTTTTTGTTTTATTAGGAGTCCTCTGAACGCCCATGAATTTTTCACAGCCTCTTCTAAAGGGAACACATCTCCAATAAAGCCTGTGTTATAGTCACACTTTGAAACTCAATGTTCAAATGGGATCAAAATTAGGCAGAATGAGTTCATCTGTCTTTCTTGATTACACTTCATTTTTTTGCACAGACACCAAGACAGAAGATCTGTTTTAATGTAGGTTCAGCAACAATTGTATAGAATATCACGGAACTGAAAACTAATGATTTCTGAGGCATAAGACACAAAAGCATAAGCAATTGGGAGCAAGGGCACTGTGAAATATGTAAGTGATCTTGCAAGGTTTTCCTTTTCTCTGTATGCTTCTGCACATCAGCAGCATTTTTAAATGAAAAAGCAGTACTCCTACAAGTGATCTGAGAACCTGGTCCTATATTCTAGACAGGTAATTTCTGTCAATGCTGGGCATACTGCTTTTTCTCTCCTCTTCAGAGGTGTTTAAAAAAGTCATGGTTTTTTTTTCTTTTTGGTGAAAGAGCTGTTTTCAATAAGAAGGGAGAACTGACAGTTTTTTTCTTATTTCATAATGGCAAATATTTTTACAGTATGAGAAAACGATGATAGTTCAGACCTTAGCGTATTATTTTAAGGTAGAGGTGGGGGAGCCTAAATGGAGAACTGATTTTCTACAGAAATTGATGTCTCCTTAGATCTGTAAACATTGAGCTAAAGTACTTGACTTCCTGAGGTGAAATAAGTTACTTCCAGCAGTTGCTAAGATATCATTAATAATCATACGTGCAATAAATAACAACATGCGAATTAGCTCCTAAGAGATATATGGCTGCAAATTGCAGCAACAAATCACCGCGTGTGTAAGAGAATGATCATTACTCCAGTGTGTACAAAAGCTGTTTTAACAACTGTATTCTTTATGGTGAAGCTCACCCTAATTAGCCTTTCAGATTCCCGAGGGAAACGTCTGCAGAGCATTTGACATTGTGATGTTTGATCTAGCGGGGGGGAAGGGAGGTTTGTTTCTAAACCTAGAAAGCACAGGGCCACGAGCTTAGCTTTCAATTAGGTCACTTCTATTAATGGGGGTGGGAAGTAAATAGTCCTTTCAGGAAAATAGTTTGGAAGTAAATGAATAATTAATCAGTTTGGTATATGTAAATGTTTCACAAGATAGCTATCTGGTGGCAAGACCGTCTTATTATTAACTGCATGCGCGTAAGTACACATGTGTACGCAGTAAAAAATCACTGCTATGTTTCTTTTTCTTCTGTTAGGTCTATACCAGAGAGGTTTTCCTGTCACCTACTCTGCTAACAAGTGTTGGAATTTTTTAGGAAGCTGCTAAAATAATGCAGTAAGTCAGGTTTTGCTAACCCAAATATCAGGGAGGCAGATTGAGGTTGGTGCTGATGCAGAGCCATTCATCCGCCCCAACGATCCTGGGCTGGAATCAGTCAGGCATTGAAGTGCCCGATGGCTGGACACCCCAATGGTTAAATTGTAGGCATCCTAAAGGATGTCTGAAAACCAGTACTGAATTTCTGAGCTTGCATGGGAGGACTGAGGTGCTTTAAAAGAAGACATTCCACATTATTTGGTATATTGGACAGCCTGAGTAAATGGGCATATAAAAAACTGGTGCCTCTCCTGCAGATGGTAGATTCGAATCAGGCTGCTTCCAGGGCTGCCTCTTTTTGCAAAGCACCAACACATTTACCAAACAGAGGGAAGACGGTGATGGTGGCAGGGAAGATGCCCATGTGTTATGTGACAGCTGCGAGTGCATCGCTCAGCAAGCAGGGTGCCTGAGCTCACACCCATACTTCCAGCAATCCTAGGAGAGCAGCCAAACAGCAGGCTCAGGAAGATGGGGTTAGAACATAAAAAAGGAGCAGGATTTAAGCTACTTTCTTTTTTTTTTGAGAGAGAGAAAGACCTTTCCTACTGGCTCATTGAAATTGCAACTTGCCCTTTTATTCTCATATTTTTTATAGAGAACCTAGAAACCTTTATGGAGCTATAGATTCTGCCATGATTGCAAGTTACCTGGTGTCCTTTTGTGAATTTAAGCCTGTATTTGATACTTATGTAGTACCCAGGGAATGGTTTGAGACAGCAGTGTTGTTTGCTCAGGCATTCCAACCATAAAGGCATGTACCTGGTGTTTGCAATTATCTTTGACTAAATAGATTTAAAAATCAAAGAGAAACCATTTGGTAAGGCATGCACACATAAATCAGCACTTTTTTTAAAAGGAAGTATTAGATAGGTTTGCTGCTGTACTGCTAGCCTATTGCTTGTTACAGAATCATATTTCCTACAGTAAAAAAATTACATGTTTTCACTGCATGCCCCGACAGCTCCAGTGCTAATGAGAGCAGTTTTAAAAAATTCTTTCTAATAGGTTGACACCATAAAAAGATGCTAAGAGCTTACAAACTAAGCAAGTGCAGTGCAGTCGGCTTTTGTTGCTTGTTTGAAATAACTCCTTGTTCTGGAGAGAGAGGAATCATGTCATGGAAAACATTTGTTGCAGTTTAAGTTTGGCTAGTATCCTAAGCCATTCTCATGATCAAATTGACCCCATTCCCACCTCCCACCCATCCCCCCAGACTCCATCATGGTTTATATTTATTTATTTTTATAAACAGCTGATGCAAACTTTGAAAAAGGTGTGATGGGGATCGTATTTTCATATTTCAATGGTATACAGTTTCTTTAAAAGGTATGTGTTAAGTGCCACAGCATATACAAATATGGCTCTTGTGCCTTTATTTTCATTGAAGGTGGAAACACTTTTGATATTTAGGGAGGGTCTATATGGTAGAGGAAAATTCTGATGTAACTGAAACATAAACATTGGCACTCTCTGCGTAACAATTATGGACTCATTTAATAGGTTTTCTTTTTTGCCCTCTGTTGCATTGTGAAGAGACACAGCGATGTAGATTAAGTGGATCACAGACTGCTCTGGAGATGTAGTTTTGATCCTATCTTTAGCACAATTTTCTGAAATATGCAACATATTTGCCCAGTGGAAATGTGATAACTTGTAAATTCATAACTGTATTGTAGCGTAAGGCATAAATCCTGTTGGTGGGGAGGGACTCGTAGGTAGGCTTGAGAGAGTAACTGAGCTAGGGATTTGTTCCTGAGAGGGTCGGGTTGTAAGGCGCTGAATCAACAAGCACTTCAGCATGTGCATAAGTCCCTTTGAAGCCAGCCAGACTCAACACATACTTAAGTGTTTTGCTGAATAAAGGTGGGAACTAGTCTGTTTAGCTTTTAGCACATGCACAAGCATTTTTTTCTAAACCAGGGCCCAAGTCGCTTAAAAAAAAAAAAATTACACACACATGCACTGGCACCACATGCTAGACAGTTTATGAAGAGTAAGTTTTTCCACAACAGAATCAGCAGGAACTATTATTAAACGCAGTCATGTCAATAACGCGTAGTGTGGATCTGTGAGCCAAGTGGAAAATAGCTCTTGTGCTCAGCGATCTGCTCTGACGGGAAAATGGGACTCCCCAACACCAAAGCAAAGTAGAGGCTACAGAATGAAACTGATAAGTGGAAAGGGATACCAATAAAAATCCAGATGCTTTCTGGAGCACATGTGAGTATAGACAAAGCTTGAAAGCATGTTGATTATTAAAGAAAAAAAAAGTTTTTTGGTTTTTTTTCCCTTGACTTGGCCCTTTTTAATGATTGCTATTTTTCAAGGTGTGCAAAGCAAATCTGAGGGAGTTTCTGCTACTGTACAGCCCTCTGGATAATGTCCTTGCTTGTCCTTTTCCTTGTTCTTTTATGTGTCAGCAATTATTGACCTCAACCTTCATTTTTGATGAGCTCTATAAAACATTAATAAATGATGAGGAAAAAAAATGTTGTGGCGCATGATAAAATCACCTGTATTACAAATAAAATGTTCACTTCTGCGATTGCCAGCTATTTTTACATTCAGTGCTCGAAGTGTTTAAACACAGTAGTGCTTTAAATGAAATGAACAAGAAAATCCATTAACAAATGGGGTTTTGTTAGAAATGGGTAAGAATGCTGGTTCTGTACTCAGGAGTGGTAAAATGTGAGTGGGGAAAGTGTAAAGCTTTCTTTAGTGAAAACTATAAACATAGCCACTATGTTCTGTTTTTAAATAGAGGATTTGAGACAATAGAGAAAGTCAAAGGGAGAACTGGATTTCATATTTTGGTAAAAGTAGCCCAGGGGACGGGAAGAGAGGATTTTACAGAAAATATTCCCTTTCCAAGAAGGAAATCTTGCTCGTCCTTATTCCCTGTGTCATGTGTCTGTTTTCTAGCAGAGGTAACAGCATCTCCGCGAGGAAGGCACCTTCTCCAGCACAGTGAAATCACAGACCCGCAGCGGCTGAGTTTATCCAAGCCTGTCGCTGTCTTTCTGTAAAACGTGTGTCAAAGAGAAAACCATTAGACTGTCGATAAGACTACGTCTTGCAAAAATCTGCAGTTTTCGTGCTACGGCGAGGCACCCTGCAGGATCCGGATAGAGGCGAATAGTATTTGGTTTAGACTTGGTTTGCTCTTTGGAGATTTGAAAGCTCGATTTATTCATCAGATCTCAGGCTGACCCCTTGCCACAACTCAGCCTAGAAGTTCCTTAAACACAACAGGAAAGGACATGCATGACTATTTTAGGACGTTAGCAATGGCCAAGCCAGGATGCTCTGGCTACCAGACCCCGGAGGAGCCAGCCCCACTGGGACTCAGAGGCAGGGACGGCTGAAAGAGCCGTGATGGTCACTGGACATCCAGGTGGATTCCTTAGGCTGAGCCTATCTGCTTTACCAGAATCGCCGACCTGCTTCACTGCTAGCTTCTTTCACTTCTCTTCTTGCTGCCAGCCTTCCTCCTTAACCCGTGACCTCCCACTCAGAGAGAGACAGGCAGCAGTCGTGAAACAAAAGCAGCTTTTTTTTCCCAACATGAAGGAGCCAGATATATATACTCTGGTCAGGGCTACCTGAGGGAAAGGAGTCTTGGCTCTCTGTCCTTTCTCACTAGGAGGGGGAGATAACGCTTAGATCCACAGATGTTTCTCCCCGCTCTTTGCCCGTCCCTCGCGGCTGGAGACAGAGGGGGAACAGGCAGGAGGAATCCTGCTGGACACTCCTAGCTCCTCTTCACGGCAAAGACGGAAGAGGGTACGTCAGGCAGGTCTACAAAATTATAATATTCTGCTGTTACCAGGCCAGGATATTCCCCAAAGTGGGACAATCTGGGATGTTTGCTCAGTGAGTATTTTGTGGGAAGTTATGCTGTGAAATAATACTGATTTAGGTGTATGATCAGGTTGTACTGGTATAGGATACACTACATAAAAAAAGTTATTAGTCATATACGTCTTCTACATTTCTCTCTCTTTTTTTTTTTGGAGGGGGAGGGAGCCTTTCTTTGAAAGGGTGAGGGATGCGGTGGATCCTGGTTGTGTGCAAATGGATCTCTGCACCTGGGACCGCTTGCAAATTCCCTAGCTCTGTGCTAGGCTGAGACCCAGGTCATCCCCTCCGCCGGCTCAAGCTGCTCTGCAAAAAAGCCTGTGCAGGATGACTAAAGGACTGGGGTCTGCCAAAGGGCCACGTACGGAGCAGGAGTTAAACGCAGACGTACACCCTGAAAATCCATACGCTTTCATTACAGATGTTCGCTGGCTGAATTTGCTGCGTTCTTGCTGGTTAAATTTGAGTGAGTTAGTCTTTTCTTGAGATCACAAACTATCTTGAAGTGTTTTATGTGGGCAAATGAGCAATACTATAGTTAACAAAGTAAAAAAAAAAAAAATTAACACAGTGTGGTTAAGTTTAGGCACCTAAACCCATATATAGGTTCCTAAAAATAAGTCTGGTTCTCAGAAGGTCGTCATTTTTTGAGAATGAAGCTAGTAATTTAGGTAGCTAGATGTGAACTGAGGTGCCTGAGTTTAGTCAGTTGGGCAGTAACATTTTTGACTTAAACCCAAGCCTTTCTGCCTTTGGAGAATACATCCTTGCTGGAAATGCAACAGACATGCTCTGTTCTTAATTTTTCCACAAAGAAACAATGATTAAAAAAAAAAGTCTGTGAGCTTTTTTAAAGTAGAAGATAATTAATGTAAATCAGTCCTTAGAAACAATACAGGCTTATTTTCACATTTGTTTAGGATTAAGCTGTTTCCACAAAGTACTTCCACATGTATGCTAATTAGTTTTATAACAAAACCAACCATCCCACAATGAAGAGTGAAGACAAAAGTCTTATGAACCATGCCTTATTCAATCAACATTTATCTCCACGTTCCAGGCCAGCGGGGTCCCCTTCGGGGTTAGCTCCTGCTGAGCACCGTAGACTCCCATTGCTCAGCACCTGACCAACTTGGAGGACCTCTGGGTGCTTGGGAGCTGGTAATAAGCATCCTCTTGGAGAACAGCAGGTTGTTTGTGTGCAGGAGGTCATACGCATTCCTCCAGAGTACTGCCGAGATACTAACCTTTGTTTCACGGTCCCAGACGTGCAAAAGCCAGAGTTGCAATAGGTTTATTGCTTGCCCCATTGTAGCGTTAGTAGTATGAATTGCTCTGGCTATTGTTTTTTCTTTCCTCAGTATCAAAAGTAAATTCTTTTATTTTAATATCAGTCCAAGCCAACTAAGTGTCAATAGCACATTGATACGGTTATTGCCATGGGGAAATTGTATATTCTCACTTTTTTTTACTTGCTTTTTCAGTCTTTACTCCATTCCTGCTCTTGGGACTTGCTCTGTGCAGGATAATGGCTCTCTGTCTCGGCTGTGACGGAGTTGCTCTTGATGTACGTACTTATAAACCATGGAAAACACATGCAATCCTTCCATTTTTGCTTAATTACTTTGTATATACCATAAATGAAATCTGATGGGATGTCACTCTAATATCTTTATTGTATATCTGAGTCTAAGTATGCAGCCAAGCGAGGATTTGACAGCAAAGGGAGTAGCAGAGCTGCGGTAGCCTGGTGTAGCCCATGCTGCTGGCAGCAGCAGAGAAGACGCAGCACTACCCTTGCTCCCTGCTCCTGCCTGCATGCTTAGCTCTGCCAATGTAACTATTTATGTCTCCACACTGCAAACTGGATCACTAAAATGACTAAGGTTAAAAATAGCCTCCTTTCTGGAGGGGTAATGAAAGGGAACTTTCTGTCCAGCCTTGCCCATGAAGTCAGCACATCATGTAACCCAGCCCTCGGAAAGCTGAGAAGCTCTTACAGTCCAGCCTGGTCTCAAGGCTATGCCCATAAGTCCACTTTTTCTTGTGCGCTTTGGCTCTCTCCAAATTTCTATTTCCTTCATGACCTGAGTCCTGAGCACCCAACGGATGTGTTACCACACTATCAGTGATGCAGATGAGGATTTTCTTTAACGGAAACCAGAGCATCGGGTCAACGGGTGAATGCATAGGTGTCACCCACAGATGGGCTGCACACCTACCAGCAGGAACCAGATCTAGTCTGGATGCTATCATTTGTTTTTTGTTTCCTCAGAGATTTTCTTTTGTTCTTTTGTAGCAACATCATTATTTGAAGGACCAAAGTCATACTTTACCACAGTTTTCTCAGAGCCGGGATAAGCAACCAACTATGGAAAAGAAACAGAGATGGCTGCTTTTCTCATAGAGTTTGGTATGTCACACTCATTGATTGTAAATTTAAGCCCGTATCTGGGTCCTGTAACTGCATCCCACCACGTGAATATGTCTGTGTCCAGCATGCATAGAACATAATCACATTTTAGTATTTTGATGGAGGTCAGTAATTATGAAAGATCACACTCCACAATTGCTGTGTACACAAATCATATTTTGGATGCAGATCAGGATACATGACTTCTTTTCAGAGCGAAGAATGATTCTGCCTTATCAGACATCTGTCGATACTGCTATTTCTGAACTTCAGTGGATGCTGCATCACACAGCCACTTTGTTTTTTGTTGTCAAAGCAATTTCTTCTGCAGCTCTTCAGCTGCCTCTCTGCTTTTGGTGCCTGATACCCTTTGCTGTCAGTGACGGGGTGGACATGTTATTTCCAGCAGTGCAGCCTCTCTGCCAGAAGCATGAGAAGCTTCTACAGAGCTGTTACGCTCTTTGAGCTGCGCATAGATATGCTCTTAGTGTCTCACATAGACCTAGCCCTCGGCGTGGTTACAGCTTACCAAAGACAAATTTGGTACTAAATACCGATATTGCAAAGGTAAATGGAAGGTGTACAATGGTTCACTTTTGCTAGTTCAACATTGAAGGGTGTCCCAGGTGAAAGGTGCCAATAACAACATACTTATCTACTTGACATTAGTTCTGGGATGAATCCAGTATGTGTCCACTTCATGCAATTTGCCAGATCCAGCGTTGAGGCAATTTATATCAAGAATGCGTGGCTGGGAAAATTGCAAGATTGTGAAAACGGTGTGTTAGCGTCCATGCTTTTTTGGGTGATAAGACACTATAGACATGAGGGCTAGGGTCAAATAGAAATTTAAATCAAGGTACTTCTATCTTCAGAAAATCGTACAGAGGGTGTGGGAAGGAAAGCGAAGGAGAAATCTTCTGAGGCTACAATAGACAATGGCAAAGTATCAGTGCTGGGTGCAGGGCCACGTTTAAACAGTGGGATGCACTTGAGACTTCCCTATAAAACAAATAACGTTAGTGTAATTAACATTATGTTCTTATCTGCACATACTTCTGTATGAAGCTTGTTCTCTTTCTGAAACAAGAGCAGCTTTTGCTATTGTAAGTTATTTCCAAAGCAGCATAAATCAGGGCTGATGGAGCCCAAATCCAGAGAAGGGGTAGGGAGAGAGGTACACAGCTGCAACCCCTTTGTGTGTAGCTGTGTGGTTGTGCTTCTCTAGGCTATGGGATTTGAGAAGGGGGGCAAAAACCATCTGCAGCCCCCACTAAACTGGAGTTTGCAATCTGAAACAGGAAGGACCTTTGCACGGGAGCAGGAATGTATGTATCCCAATACAGCATTCTCATAGCGTATACTATAGCGGTACAACTTCCATGTATAAGCACCTCTGAGGCTGGGATGAACATTTCCTCTTGGCTTCCTCCCGGGAAAGTATCCGTCTTCTACTGGAAGATCAAATGAGCTCTTCCACTGGATCAACATAAGAAAAATGGATGAAGGATTTACTTCATTCTGCACAGGCAGAATTTCACCTGAATAAAGAAAATTTTTGGCCCGACAAAAAAACCTGGCCCCTTCACTATTTCCCATTTTTTTGTCAGAAATGGATTCTGCTCTCAGAACATAAGAGCAGTTCCACTGCCCAAGAAATTCATAGACTTAAGATGTAGGTCTTTCTATCATGTCCTGCAGGGATTTTTTTTCTTTTAAGAATTAAATATTAGCACCAGTGCATAGGCTGATGTGATTTCATAGCACAACAGGAATCCTACTGCAGCTTAGAATAGGTTTTAATCTTCTACATGGTATTGGAAACAGCTGGATTAGGGCGGATACAACCTTGGAGGAGATCAGCCAAGCAAGGTCGTAAGGGTACAGTTTCAGAGAGGTGCATAGTCATTTAGCCACGCGACTCCCATTAGTATAAATCACTAAATCACTATGCACCACTTTTAAATATAACCCCTAGAGTCACTTTTTTAAGGAACCTCATGGAGTAGTTTCATACAACAAGTATGAAAACCCTTTACAGCACTAATATTTGCCTTAGCCCACTCCTAAATGGTATTCTTTGCACTACTGCCCTTGATTAACTAGTTGAAAGGTCTTGCGCAGGTGTTTTGCACTCTGCCATTTATATTTGAAGTCATCATCTAGGCTGCAAGTAGGACTTTAACAGAGAGGTGGAGTTACATATTTTTCTGTTTACCTTTATTCAAGATGTACCTTTCACAGCTTTCTGTATGTCTGCGTGCATTATTAACAAGCTGGTGGATACTTGGACATCTTTCTGAAGAGACCTAAGGCAGCAGATAAAGAAATATGACTATTTAAAATGGAACTAATACTTTATTTTTTTCTCTGTGCTTAATAGTTAAAAAGCCTAAACCTAAATCTTCTATTTCAGAGTAAACTGCTCTCCACTTTTAACTAATAATACATTTAACTGCTTGACACATCAGCTGGAATGATTAAATTATGTAGCAGTAGAGATATCTCGGGAAGCAATGACAGGTGGTACAAACCTACCAACAGTAGTTTGAAATGGTGGAGGGGGGGAAGCATTTTCAAATGTCAAGACACCAGCATCAGCCTCACTGTTTTCTTGTGAAATATGGTTTCTGGTTTATACATGCGTTTGCTGTTCAATCATCATTTCTTCTCTTTAGTGCACCCTTTATGGATCTGTTCGCACTGAGAGGTGTGTGTTTGCAGATGTGCACATGCACATACACAGGTGAATACACATAAGGACCAAGTCATGCTTTTGCTTGTCTTTGTGTCATTAAAAGCATGCTGTAGAGAAAATGAGTTTGCAGGACATTGTGCCTAGCTTAGGCAGAAGCATGCTGAAAGAAGAAGGTCTCAGCTGGGATGAATACAAACCCCTGCTGATGAGCACAACTTGGTGTTTTTCCTTTCAGATCAGCCTATGGAGAAGGACAGATGGAAAGACCGTCATATTTGCACTTCTTTCTTTGACAAAACTGCAGTTCAGGATTTTTTAGCTAATCCAGCTTCCCTGGGCATTTGAGAGTTTTTTCTGAAGTTTTAACAGGGCACTGGGTTCTACCCTGTGCTGAGATTTTGAACCCCAGTCTCTGTCCTCCTCCTTTTTCTTCCAATGCTGCTGTTGAGGGATAGCTGAAAGCCAGTCAGTTTTTATATCAGTATTTTATAGTTCAGGAGCCATGCAGGCGTATGATTTGCTTTGAAGTTCAGCAGTTGTTGGAAGAGTTCTTTGTGTCATTTTCCTTCAGAGGAAGGCTGAGAAAACCATTGTTGTTGAGGCATTCGTAAGGAACAGCTATAGAGTCACCCAGAACCCACTTAGAATACACCAAGGCGCAAAGTCACTGCGGGCTAGCCCTGGATACAGATGCTGTACGTATCTGCTGCACTGCTGCATTTTACAACATTGGCTTTTTAACAAGAAAGCCTCAGACAAACAAATTGGGGTCAGCCACACAAAAGACTTATCATTTAGCTCTTGAAGAACCACTTATGTTTGCAGATGTTGTTGGATGTCTTTTGCTGTTGGTTGCATCACATAAAGTAGGCAACATCCAGCAAGGGAAAGCTGATGAAGGTGTCAGTCCTGATGAGGGCTGAGGGAGGATCAGAAGGTGCAAGGTGTAAGCAAAACCCCCTGACTATGTAACTGGAGGTTTAGTGACTGCTCACATGCCTAAGTGCTTAAAGTACATTTCTGCTTCCTTCAGGGTCTGACTAACCTTTCTTGGCTGGCTGTTTGCTGGTTTTGGAGCCACTGAAAGACATACCCAACAGGCAGTTGGGTGTCTAGCTGCTTCAGGCTGAACAGCTTGAAATGTCTCGTACAAAAGTATTGGACTAATTTCTCCAGGAGATGAGGGTGATCCAAGCTGGGTTTTCCATGCTCAGTATTAAACATTATAGTTTCCTTTTCAATGTGGAGCCTATTTTTGCATAACTTGATTTATCCAGCCCTGTGAATGACAGGGTTCTAAGAAGACCCCTGGTTCTTGTGGAATTAAAAAGTAATTATTCCATTCCTCTAATGGGACAGGAAGAGACAAGTCTGGTGATTCATTTCCTATACTCTTGACTGGTTTTCCTCCTCAGAGGCAAGGGCGGAACCACTCCTCCTTCCCCTCTGTGCAAGGCTCCATCGCAGTCTAACAAACATGCAGCAGCAACGACCTCCTGAAGAAGTGGTCCCCAAGAGACTTCCTTCCTTGCAGGAAGCCCCCATGCTCTCATTAAAGCACTAGATATGACATATCCTCTGGATTCCTTTTCCCAATGAATCAAATTCAGTATCCGTGCAGCCTAAAACTGTTAATTCTGTAACCAGACATAATTGCAAACAAACAGGGTAACTTAATTTTTGATTGCTTATAAGGAATCATAGAAAAACAAGAATTATGTCAGAAAGAGCCATGGGATGAGTTATCCATGATTGTCCAAACATTGCACCTCTTTAACTTAATGTATAGGTGTATTTTCCAATAAATATCAGACTGCTTTGATTTCTAGCATTATTTTTAGAAATTGCCAAAGGGAAAAATATTACTTTGCTCAAGACATAAAGAAGAGGGATTGAATAGGCCTTTAAGGAATCTAAAATGATTGGAAAGATTCTTGTCTACATGATGAGAGAAAAATACTACTTCTCTGCAGTGCAAGTTACATATTTAGTGGTTTCTCTACACAGAAAATATAGTCCATTAATCATGTCAGAATACCTCATTTATTTTAGGTCTTTATGTCTAGCAAAACACTTAGTTTAAACTAAGGATCTGTAAGCATCTTTTTATGTTTGAGGGAATGCTGTGTTCCAATTTCAGCAAAATCCATGATTTTTTTTTTTAAAAAAGCTTCATCTTGAGTTAAGGCAAAACCTATAAACATTTTTTTTCCAAATTGAAATTCCACAGTATTCCCTTTAAAAATAGGAAACAGTAGAAAGAGTTCGGTGTTTTTGAAAGGAAATCTGTTTGTTAGGCTTGCTAGGCTCTGTGGCTTCCCACAGGCTGAGCTGGCAAGGCACTGAAGAGCCTAGGATCTGGGAGGCATTGGAAACTTGGTGAATGTCCTCAGGATTCAGGAGCCAGAACTTCAGAGCTCGCTTTCAGGCAGGATGTTAGGAAGTGCATAACAGCCATCGGTCTTCAAGGTCGAGGGTTTGGTGAGCTGAAAGAAGTCCAGAATCTATTAACTCTTAGAATTACACAGTTCAATTATGCACATCAGCAAGGAGTCAGGCCAATGCGTTGGTAGGGAATCTGGGGAGAGGGTGTGATTAGTCTCCACAGATATGAGTGGAGTAAGGCTAGGAGGCAGAGTAGATTTACTGAAGCCAAAAGAAAATTTTGGTACATGTGTAAATAGGTGCAAGTGTATCGTTAATTAATTTTGGTGGCAGATGGTGTCTAACTATTAGAGCATTGAAGATCTGAAAAAGACTTCGAATTACATGCAGTGGGGTCAAAAAACCTCCTCATAAGTTGCAGCACTCTCATTCTAAGCATTTAATGGAATTCTAATATGGCAGCAGGGGATGGACTTGATGAACCGTGATGAACTTGATGAACCTTGACACCCTGTGTTCAACAAACTACTTCAGTTTCTCCAAATCAGCATTTTCCTGCAATGTTCTTGTCAGGTTTCCAAGTTGCTCTACTTACATGCCAACAGTGTAGATGAGACTACAGGGTGCTGACAAATTGGTGGAGGGGGTTCAGTATTCGATACCTTCTTCTCCACTGTAGGAGAAGAACCCCACTGCAGAGTTAGGCAACTTGATCAACCTTTCAGGTATAAAGACCTTTCAGGTCTTTATAAAGGCTTCTACATGCAGTCAGGTGAAAGTTGGTAGGGCTCAAGGTGTGAATTCCATTGCAAGTAAGTGTGCGGAAAAGGCAGTTTTGTTGAAATTCTCCCTCAAAAAGGGCAAACTTTAGCTGTTCCAAAAGTTTTGTTGGGATGACCTCTCTGTGTTCAAAATGTGGGTGCTCTGTGTCATGCAGTCCTGGGGAACTGATGAAGAGCACTGTCATCCCTTTCTGCCCATGTGTTTTAGTTTGCTTCGACTGGAAATAAGTATGTAGGAAGTGGGAAGGAGAGGTGGAGTCATCCTAACTTGGCTGTAGGTACAGCCTGGCTGGACACCCAGATCAAGGATCTGGAAAATACAACACAAAGCCCCACAGCTTACATGTACTCAACAGGAACTTTGCATTCATTTTAGCAGTACGTACATTTCACTCTGGTATTTATAAAGTTGTGATGTACTAAATCTGTTCCCTCCCAGGGGAAATTTAAGGGACAATTGTGGTACCTTGGACCTTTCTCTGAAAATATTGCATCATCAATTGTGTCAGCGATATGCCTTAAAATAGTTTCTAACTCCTGTACCAAAATAAGATCTTTCCTGGTTATTCCTTACTGGCAAGAATATGTTTCCTTTAATCCCTTGAGTTTTCTTTGTCTTTGATAGTGTCAGGCAATGGAATTTATTATATTTATTTGGCCACGATGTCACTCGGAATTTCTTGCTATTAATTTAGGATTTCTAAGGTGTCAAAGTCTCTCCAGTTCTGAACAGAACAAAAAAAATTAATACAACTGTGGGAAAAAATCTCAGTAAAGTAGTCTGAAAATAAAACCTGTGTTTATTTATGATATAAAACCAGCCCTACTCATTCTGTTTAAGCTTTCAAAGGAGGGAAGCTTCCAAAGCTGAGGTGCTCTAGTTTGCCATTTGAGCCCAAAGGGGATATTTCACTTGAAATTATAAACCTCTCAATATTGGAAATGTTGGAAGAGCCTTAACAATAACCTAACTTGCTATTACATTCTCTAAAGTGTATTTCATTCTTTTAGAGCCTCTGTATGAGAGACACTAGTGGAAAGAACTTTTCCGTCATTTTATTTCCCTGTCCTCGATGCTTCATCCTTCTCTGGAGTACTCTGAAAATACTGGTCTTAAATGGAAGGGCACACCAGAGTGCTCCATTAATCTTTCTGTTGTTCAGTTTTTCTGTTATGCCTTTTCCTGTCATCACAGTATTCCCAAATTTGGCAAGGAACATTGTTCAGGACTACCTGATGTTCTGTGGATATGCCTGTGTTTGGAGCTACGCACACAAATTAAAGTTCTTCTGGGAATATGTTCAAGTAATCAATGATGATAAACAGCAATAGTTGCCAGAATGACTCCACTGTAACAAAACCCACCTATGATCACAGTACCACTGATTATTGCATATTATTTGTAAACTAATGAAAAGCATATTTTGCATAAGAAAATAATGATTGTGGTCAGTGTCTGGAAATGTTTATAACAAAGAGATATTTGCTTGTGTTGTGTACAAAATGCCCTACTTTACATGCATGAGCCTTGATTGGAGCCTTAAACCTTTGCCTGAAAAGCAAAAGTGGGAAAACTCCCACTGAAGTCAGTGAAACTGATCTTACGGAGTGAAACGTGTGCTCAAATACTTGTTAGGCACAGACCTTCCATAAGATTTGTACTGGGATTGTTTAAAATTTTTACGTACCTGATAGATGCTTTTTGTGAGTCATGGGGGTTTTGCCCCCCGTGTTAAGTTCTTTAGGCCCTTAATCTGACCATGATCACTGCTCCCTATCATGAAACAGTCATTTCCCTGATGCAGAAAAAGTCTAAGCAGCAATAAAAGGCAGAGAATACCATAAACAGTAGTATGATGATGTTTTATCCCCGCGCCTGTCATGATGGCAGATGAACAGCAATGTGTTCCAACGACGAGCGCACTTAGGAACCTGTCCGTCCCTGTCTGGGGCAAACAAGCAGAACAAGTACAGACTGTGCCCCAGAGGTGATGGGCTGCAGCAGTCCATGACCACCTCGGCTACCTCCCTGAAGACCAGTGAACGCCAGGGGAGGGACGGCAACTCTCAATGACCAAATATTTGTAATCTGCTGCCCGCCTAAGATGAACAAGAAATGAGTCAGCCAATTTATCACCAGGTAGCTTTGGAAGTTTCTTTGTTTCTCCTTTTGTGTGCCCTCTTTTATTCTTGGGAAAGGTTCTGGTTTGGCAATATTCAATAAACGTGAAATTAAGATACTTTTTTTTAAAAAAAAAAATAACCCTGAACCTGATCTGATGACACTTTTGTTTCTCTGAAGACAGCATGGAAGTTTTATGCTCTATCCTAAATTAATTGATGTGTTATTTTTGGCAAGACCACCCATTATTTGCTAAGAATTAACCACATCAGATATTTCAGTATCCTAATAAATGAACTAATAAATGAATAATGGAAGAGTTAAGAAACTGGGTTTGTATCTCTCTTGATGTTAATCATGTTAACAACAAATGTTTGATAATATTTGTTCTAGGCCAATCCTTAGCTGTAGTGTTTGTAGTTGAGATGAATGGGAAGGATAACGGTAGATTTGATGAATCCATTGGTTCTTTGTTTAGCTGAAAATCCAGCCTTTAATGCAGGGTTGAGTCTTTAAATTATACTTTGAAGACGTTAAGAGAGCTATCTGTCAATCTATGGTCACTGAGTCTTCCTGAGCAACATCTAATGATGCCCATGGGTCAGAGTACAACTGGTCATAATTTTTTCCAGTAATTATTTTCTTGATGATTTTCTTGGTGAATGATGTTGGTTTCACTGTGTTGATATATTTTTAAAAGTGTTGATTTCAATGACATTTAGGATGAAAGAACACTGAAAGACAGAATTGTGATAATGAACTGTTCTGGTTTGGCAGTCCCACAACTGATCATTTTGATTTTTCATTTCAAATGGATTTTGTTAAACATTCATTTTAATAAAATATTTAATGTGGGCTGAAACAATGAAAGTCATTAATGAAATACTCACAAAAAAAATTGAAATAAAATAAACTTTATTGACCCCAAGTACTTTTTTAAAATAAGTATTTACAAAAGGTGTCTTAGAAATATTGGTAGCCAATTAGACTAGTGTGATTAAGGGCTAGTTTCTGAAACCAACAGCACACAGGAGAATGCTGTAGACGATGTTTTGCTCTCACTCATAGCCCAATGACCTGATCAATGCTGGTGGTAAACATGGATGAAGCAGGAAGCTACACAGGCCAGTAAACCTCCGTGTAGCCATAAAATGGCTATAAACCTGCAGGTGACATAAAATGTCGAGCTGGTTTCTTCTGCCACTGCCTGAGGAGGAGCCTGTGTGTTGCCACCACTCTTTCTTCTGTGTCACCAGTAAACCCAGAAGCAGCGAGTCAGGTCCTCCCACTGCCATCTCTTCTCTGCCTGTTTGACATCCCCAGGGGAACAGTCCATAGAGGTATTCATAAAATAGCAATTCCAGTGTCCACCCAATTTTGCAGCTCTTTTAATTGCAAGTGTTAGGTTAGCCCTCTATTGTTGGATGGTTCTCACTTCTGATTCAAAACAATGACCCCATGGTTGATTTTCTGCTATTAGAAAAAGCAGATGGAAAAGATACATTGAATAGAGATTTACCCCATCAGTTTCCTGGTGTTTAATATTTTCTCCACCAATTAATTTTTGTTTGTGGTCTTTGGCATATTGATTAAGCCAACTGTCACTATTCATGCAGATAGCCTGCTACATATATGTTAAAAAATACAAAAAGCCCTTCTGTAGAAGAACACTGCACATTATGTACATGTATTTAGTGCATGGAGAAGTTTAAACTGACTTCTGGATGTTCTGGTACCCTGGGTCAAACAGGGCTGTGAGATAAACATCTCATTCAGTACCTCTCCAGTATATATTTTACAATGCAGCATGTATTTACCAGTGCTCCCAGTCCTTTGCTGAGTCTCATGGTTATTTCAATGTCCAAGCTCTTCGCATCTTCACATCTCCAGGAAGTCTCACTCTCCAATTTCCTGCTGCTCTCTCCTTATCAACATGAGAAGCAGAGGACCATCTGGCTGGGAAAAAAAAAAAGAGAGCTCAATAGTCTTTCTATATTTCTTTGGAACTGCACTAAAATGCCATGGAGGTATATGTATAACACGTACCATCAGATGATCTGCCAGTTATGTAAAGACTTATTTTGCAGAATAACAATTGTAAAGGGCTGCTGGCAATCTGGAGTTGAAATAACATTTGTAAAAAATACCATACCTTGTACTTAAGCACCTGGAAAGTTTGAGGAAACTTTCTGTGCTGCAGTTTCCAGTTTGTTAACTACGGACAATGATGACTGCTTATTCTTTATTGTTGCACAGCATTATACTGTGAAGTAGTGTTATGTTTTTTTCTTACCCTGTAAATTGAAGGTAAAGTTTTGGCTTGTTTGCAAACATTTTGATACATAATTTTGGATTCAAGAGACAACAGCCTTTAGATGCAAAACTGCTTAGACATCATGACGAAAAGCACCTTTGATACAAGATTTTTCAGATAATACAGTCTGCAATTTTTTCCAGAGGATGAACTCGTATTTCCTCTTTCACAACACTATGGTTTGGAAACTGGCAGCTAGACAGACAGATTTATGTTGCTACTAGGTATTTTAGTTTTCTGTGGCTTAATGGTATTATTTTTATTTTTTTCTTTAGGGAGGCACTTTATTGTTTTCTCTTGCATTTCCCATAAATGTGTGTACAGGTACTGAATCGAGAAACATAATCAAGGACTTTAGGACATGTTTGGTTTTTGTTTGAATTGACATTGATAGCTCCTCCTTTTTCTTGTGTTTTGTTATTTAAATAACATTTGAAAAAATGGGTAAGGAAGTATTCTTTGCTTAAGAGCAAATACTCCTGCTTTCAAAGTGGTAGAAGGATGGAACGCAGAGAAAAATTCTTTCCCTCACTTGAGCTCTAAACTCAACAGCCATCAGGACAGATTGTAGCCAAAAATAAATACGTATTTCTCTTTTCTTAAAAGCTTAAATATTTTACCGTACTAACTTTAAAAGAAAGCTGCTTAAACATCTCTCTATCACATTAACCATCCTTGTGTTTTAACCAGATTTTATGTAAAGGAGAAAATGATGGGGTTTTTTAACAACACTTTCTATGAATTTTGCAAATTTTGGGATGACCTTATAGGCTATTCATGTGTGTGGACTTGATGCCTGCTGAAAGAGACTATGCAACCAGTGGAAGTCATACCAACAGCTCAGGACCATCAGATTAAACCTGTTGGTGAACTGAGAAAAAATAGTAACAGTAGTAAAAATGATAAACTATATAAGCCATATTATAGAAGTAAATTCAGTGCCTGTATATTCACTGAATACGTCAAATTTTTGGTTTACTCGTGTCATCTAGGAGATCAAATTAGTACATGGGAGGTATTAATGTAATGAGAAAGCAGATCATATTCTGTGGATCGTCACATGTCACTGCAGCCTTTCGAATGTGTCCCTGGATGTTTCTGACTGACATTGGTTTTCCAATTAGTGACACAAATGAGGACACACAAGTGCAACATCTGCAGGAGAGAGGCTACGTTTTTTTGCAGTTCTGGTGGATGAAGAAGAGGGAGGTGGGGATGGCGTTTGGGGCTTTTTTTCTAATCATCAAACCACACCAAAGTAAACAGCCACATTCCTATTCTGACTGGTGCCCCACCACCAGGACCTTTGCCCAGCTCTGGATCTGTCAAGGAGCTCGCCAGTTTGGCTGGACTGCTCAGAAACCTCTCTTCCCTTGTTTTATTTTATATGCCTAGTTTTGCACCGTCTGCAGCAGTATGATTAATATTCCAGGCAGCGTTTCATAAAATCTTTTTTGCTGCTTCTTTGTGCCTCGAGACTGACATCTCTTCACTTCAAGGGTGATTTTCCTATTGGCAAGATGAGGACGTGCCACACCAAATATCACCTTCAGGAACAAGCAATATAAGTACTATAATGAGATGGGTCTTTGCAGAGCCTGTAATTGGTGACAAGGCATGGCAGTTTCGTATCAGACACAGATGTACAACATGGGGCTTATTAATGAGGCTGGAACATCACAGTCGAGAGCCTTCCAGTCACTACTAGACAGAAGAATGTAATATATTCTGCATGTTGTTACTATGCCCAGTGCCTCCAATTTGCATCACAAAACCCTCAGGTAGGCCAATTCAAGCTAATCCAGGATGGGATCCTGCTTCCTCTTAGATGGACTATCAGCGCTGTGGCCTGCAATCCATCATTCTTGATCCCAGCTCTCGTAGACGGCAGCAACAATCATCTCAACTTGCAGATCTGCTCACTTTAATTGGGTTAGTTTAGTAACCCTCCTTGTATTAATGTCAACTTGGAAAGAGATGTAATATTTTCAGTTATGAAGACCTAGAAACTGTCCGTAGTAAGATTCGATTGTAGATCAAGAAATAGGATTTTCATCACGTTAAGAAATCTTCATGGAAATATATGTGGAACAAATAACGAAATAAAATGATTAACAAAGAATTCTGCAAAGACACCCGCAAAGCAATAAGGAATCTGATTGAAAATTGGTTACTTATGTTGTTCTCTTTGGAAGAAGGACTTTGATGATTTATTATTAGTGGGTTTGTGTATTCTGAGTTTGTCTTTTGTGTGCTTTTAGTTGGAAAAACACACTGCTTTCTGAAACAAAAAACATTCAAATGAGTGGAATTTTGGTTAGACAGATAATTTTTTTTTCTACTTTTAAATAATAATAAATGACTGTCAAAATAACGTGTTGTGGGGTTTTTTTTTGCCCCCATAGGACATTTTAAGGAGAAGGACTTCATATAAAAAGTGGTGTCCACCCTAAGTATGTTGACAATGTAAGTTACACTGCTTTTCATTTCTGGAAACAATCCTTTATACATTACCCGGCACAAACAAAGTTCTGTGGAAACTGCATTAGTATCATGAGGATTTGTAAGAAAAAATGGCAAAAAACCAAAAGAAAATCTGATTCCAAAACACCTTTTAGTGTCAGTCATGAAAATCTTTGTTAAAGATCTGTCCCTGCCTCAGCACAAACATTCCCAGAGCACGCTTCGTAAGCTGTGTATCTCCAGAGTGTTCTCAATTATATTTAAAACGTTAAAATGTAAGTTTTGATTGAAAACAGTGGCATTGTTTTGTTTTGTTTTGTTTTCAAGAAGCTATGTTGCTGAAGTGACACCGCTTATGCCACGAGCAGAAGAGGAGCCTGCCAGGCAGCAAGCCATTGGACTGAATTCCTAAAGTGACTAAATAACACTGCAGGCTTAGCCTACAAATTTCTCTTCCTTTGCTGACACTGGCCTTTCAGCCACTAATTCAGAAGAATTACAGCTGATGCCAATGTTATTTGTTTGTGGACAAAGTATTGAATATCTTACTTTATCTAAAACATAGATTCACTCAAAGAAGTAGATGATCTGGCTTTTCGTCCAGTTTAGCTTTCACTTATCACTTTCCTTCGAGTCTAACACATTCAGATTTAATACTTTTTTTGCGTGTTAATGATTAAAATAATGACCAGGGATCTCACAGTCCTTTAAGAGGCCAGATGTGGAAATGCATGTGGTAAATCCACATAATAAAAATCTCTTAGTTCTTCTACTGGAAGCCAACTTTTTTTTTTTTCTGTTAACATTTTAGGGTTTCGCTTTATTCTTCTGGTCATGGCTGCATTCTTGTCGTCTAACTTCTCTTATGCTTTTAGCTAATGCATGATTCTTATGCCCTGTAAGCTGTTTTTAATATCCAACCAATGGCAGAAGTGCAAAGTGTAGTGATCTAATGTTGCTTGGAATTTCTCATAAATTTTTAGAACAAAATCTGATTATTTTAAATTGAAGTTTTCATTAAATAATTTCTCAGTATTTTAATGAATTCCAAGAGAATAGAGTCATTATCCTTTACACGGAAGAAGTAATCTCTTCTCACATATCAAAAGCAGTAGGAATCTATCCATTGACTCTAAAGGACTCGAGTAAAAAAGTGTCATTTTTCAGGGCTGAACCCACATTGAATGATTTTGAAGGAAATGTCAAAGGATTTGTAGTTTATTTGTGAACACTTGTTGCAGGAAAGGGGCTGTATGTAGCCTTTGAAATGTGGTTATCGCTTTTACCTGTTTGAGCAGAGATAGGGCAATACTCAGGTACCAACAAGAAGAGAGGGAACACAACCACGTCATGCTGTAGTGGACCCTATAGCCAATGCCTTCAAAATTTTAAAGGCATTCATTACAGGTTGATTCTTGCTTTTTTTTTGTTATTCTTGGAGGCCTTTGAAGGCGGAGTCCTTTTCCGTCATGTCGTATGGATATGGCGTGAACAAAATGCAGATGCATGCCCACCCCATGAAGAAATGAGCAGAGGACTGTCAAGCTATTTGGTGTGAAGACCTGCACGTCATGTCACAGGTCAGGGAAGAGCCATCAAGCCCCAAAGAGAGAGGCAGAAGGAAGCAGTCCTTTGGGAAAAATGATCCAGCTGTTCCTCAAACTGACCTGATAAACACTGCAGAAAAAAAGCAATGCAGCTATGAGCTGAAATAATTGTGGTTTTGCTGGTGGGCTCTAAATTGGCCCATTCTGATATTTACTATTATGGCAAAAAGGTCCTGTAATGAGAGTTTTGAGTTCTTGGCAGCCCAAAGTGGAACTTGATTATCAACAGAAATCTTAACTTTGTTAAACAAGGACCACATTGACAAACGTGCTTATAACTGGGCAGTTTCCATAATGAAACTGCTGGCCAGGTTTTCAAAGCATATTAGCCCCCATGTATGCCCAACAGGCTTAGCTAGTTTGTGAAAATCTGGCAGCCATTGCTGCTCTTCAATGCTTCTGAAAATCAGTGCTGCGATTAAATGGCTGTCCATCTTTTTCCTTTCACTTCAGTTATAATTTGGAGTGGATTATTCTATTGCCTTGTTTTTATTCTCTTTTTGGCATATCAATAACTGTTAACTGGACACTGGCTTTGTTTTAGAAGAGGATAAAACAGTCAGTGCCTTTTAGCTTTTCTGAGTCTGCTAGCACATGATTGTTCACCTATAAAGGCATACATTTTTCTTTGCTAAATAACTGCTTAATAACAGCTGGTGATTCATAAATAATGGGATAGGTTGTGATCTTGCAGTCTGTTTTGTAGGTATGGTCCTTTGGATTTCATCTGAGTCTCACTGAAGGTCAACATGGCTCTTACAAGTGTTCACTTGTATAACTTCGAGTGCAAAACACACCCATGCATCCATGAGGGATTGGAATTATTGAAAAAATACTAACGTAAGAAGTTCCCTATTATGATACAACTTTTATAGATTATAAGGACACCTACAATGTTATAACCTGAATAGTTTCTGATTTTTTAATTTTTTTTTTTTTGTGCTACTCAGTAAGTTATGGTGGGACAACCAGACACTTTACTAGTTGTAGTTGCTCTTTAGGTGTCACTTACTTTTCTTATCTGAGGAGTCGGGCTTGTAGCACGGGAAACAGCAGAAAATGTTTATGTTACTGACAGAATGAATTAATTATTGGCAATTTTGAAATTGAGAGTTTTTTTACTACCTTACTCATTACAGATTGACACTTGGGGGAGGTTTCAAATGAAATGTAGTACCGATTTTTTGCACTGGACTTGATGTTTGTTTCTTGTTTGTCTCTGTTCATTTTACAGTTCCACTTCTGAACTTATGAACCCATCCAAAGGCCATTCATAGAGTATTTCACTCACCACAATTCTGTCAGCAAAAGGTGTTTGCTTGAGCCTTTTGGACTCTAACCTTCCTTTCTCAGCCATATCATTCATCAACCAACCATTTACACATGTTGGAAAACAGACTATCCTATGACTAAAGAACTCCTTCCCAGCAATGCAGAAATAAACAGAAAACTAACTGATTTAGGACAACTTGTGGTTTGTTTTTTTTTACACCTGCTTCCCCTGCGACAATAGAATATACACCATGGTAGTCTAGAGACAGGACAGGGAGAACAAGAAGCAACAGATTAAAATTTTGCAAAAATCATGTCCTGAACACAGGTTTAAATGCCTAGACAGATGACCTCCAGGATATTTTTCAGTTTTCTTTATTTATGCTTTAGATGAGTAGCAACAAGGTCAATAAAAAGATGCCACTTTTATATCATTGTAGCTCTGCTCATGTCAAATTATGCCTGTGCAATTCTACATAGTGCCTGCAACAGGCTAAAATGTAAAGTATATAACATTGGCAATTAGGAGAGAGTCCTACTTTCACTTTCTCCCATCCAGGCCAGTTTTTAACTGTTTTCTGCCCTGGTAGCAGCGGTGACAGACCAGGTAGGACATGTCCCTCTCCCCTGGCTTTCTCCAGGCACCAGTGGAGATGTGCTTGGCATAACTCCCCTGTGCTGAGAAAGGGTTTTAACCACTGGATGGTTGAATAAAGGGTTTAAATTTCTTGAAAGAAAAGGAAGATGACTCCTGGTAGCTATTCAGTATTAAAATCAGAGACTATTCAACGTGGCAGGTTCCCAAACATTACTAGATCCTTGTGTAAGGTACTGAAACACCAGAAAGATGAGGGTTTTTACACAGAAGGATGTCCCTCCCAGCATTACTTCTTTGTGTGTGCTGTACCTCAATCAGTGGCACCTAAGCCTCCTTGTCTACGTATCTTGGGAACTTCACCTTATAATATTCAGACTGCAGAATCCTCCTTTGAGGCCAGAAGTTGGATATTGCAATAGTTAGCACTGAGACATTTGCATACGGGGGAGGGAACGGGTGATATCTTTTTGGTTGCTTTTGAAAAAAAACACAACCAAAACCAAGTCTTAAATCACATAGCCACTACTTGAAAGCAGATGAACCAAATCTTGTGAAATTCTCAGCTCTTGGCAGTTATACTAGGTTCTGAGATTTGATATAGAGGGTCTTCTGTCAACAAATTTATCACATCCATCACGGAGTGTATCCAGGGGATTAGAACTTTGAAATAAAAGTTTTCCCACCCCCTGGCCGCCTTCTATGCAAAGACACATTCTTGTGCCTTTTTAGGAATACAAATAAGATCAAGATAAGCAGTAGGAGGCAAAGTCAGGATGGAGCTTCGTCTATTTACGTGAGATAAAAATCTGATCTATGTTTCCAATTACTGGGATTTAGGTGGAAGTTTTCCCACCTTTAACTAATAGTTATGGAAAAATGGCTCAGATAGCTATACAGCTGTAAAGCTTTTAGGTAAATTACAAATAGCATAGAAAAAACTCAGGTTTCAAACTCTTATTGGATTGAGCAGGGCCTAATTAATGCTGTTTTCCTGGATACACTCTCCTTCCTTTAAATTCTTCTTTCTTCTTATTCCCACTGCCTTAATCAAAATCTGTTGGCACCCAAAACAAAGATTGCTGTGCAGACCTGGCAGTTCAGATGAACTATCTGTCCACATGCTGAACCTGGGGTACTGGTTTTCTTTGCCCTTGTTAAGTCCTGTAATTTGCTTCTCGGGGTGGGAAAGGAGGTGGGGAGCAGGCACGGCGGCAGGAGCTGCTCAACACTGCTTCCAGAGCGGTTGTGCTGCAAAAGGAAGGAGGGAATAAGAGGCAGCAGAGGAGAAGTATATACAGGAAAAAAAAAAATCTTATTCTTCCTGCCCACATAACAAAATAGATATGAAAACTAATAAACTTCAGAATTCTTCACAAGAATCAGCAATTGAGGGTTAGACTACAGTAATATCCCTCAACTCAGCAAAGCTCCTGAAGCTCAGTTGCCTGTCCTGTGTAATGCCACTTACTGCTCCTCCACTTTTTTAGTGCTCTTGGAAACTTCAGATCTCATAAAAGCCCCTTTGGAAAGCAGCTGGGTTGTTCTCCATGTAATGATATTATTTTACTTACTATTCTTATTTCTTTTAGAGTCATCCTGGCCTTCTTGGATTTTGTGTAACATGGAAAGTCTGGTGCAATGCCTTTGGAGAAACAAGCGGCAGTGAAACCTCTCAGCCCTAAGCACCTTCAAGGTGAAAGTGGAGAGCAATTCCTCCCTCAGAGGACTCCACATTTCCAAGGGAAAATGGCAGAATCCCCAGAAAGGAATGATTTTACTGTCCTTTAAGTCCACAATATTCCTGAATATGGGAGAAAACCTCCCTAGGACTTTCTTAGCTGTGTCTGCTGAACTGTAAATCTCAGGGTTTGCTGGACGAAAACACTGTGTTTATAAAGTCTCCTGCATTAGGGTCTATTATCGAGATAGGTTTCAGCATCATCACATCATGTCCGTTATGATTAGGAAGGGCTGCTCTGGAGTGCAGCACTAAGAGTCTGCGTGTGAACAGGGCTCACCAACTCCTCTTTGGAGGTCCAAACCCTTGGGAGATGGGCAAGCTTGGGAACAGCAAACCAGGAGGAGGACTCCAATTAAATGGTGTTTTCAAAGAATCTGAATTATAGGTCAGCAACCATCCTTGTGCAGAAACGTGAAATGACCTGTTCTCTGATGAAAATCCCATCAACGGCAAGGTTTTACTGTTCACCACGGTCGGTTCAACAGGTGAAGAAGGTCTCTCTTTTTAGTCTCTCTAGTCAGATTTCTTTGTCTGAGCACTGTCTTTTTGTAACCAGAAGCCTGTTTAAAAGTCTGTTTATTTCATTCCCATCTGCTAGCAGGTTTCTGAAGGAAGCTTGTGATGGGAAGAAAGACGAATGTGAAAGAAAAAGAAAAGTTCGGTGGATACGAACTAAAGAATGAAGAAAAATTCAGATGACCATTTCTTTCATATACACAGAAAAGGACTTTTGCTAAGTGTTGAAAAAAGACTGAGGTGTTCTTGCTTGTTCCTAAACAAATGGGGGGCCAAAATTGCTGTTTTAAGCTCAGACTTTCTCAGGACTAGCTGAAGCCGAGCCCGGGCAGCGTTAGTTTACCCTTTTCAGCCCTGACAGGATTACCATTGGAAGTCATCCTGTCCTTTCAATATGATTGGAAACCCACATTTTAGATGACTTAATTTTCTTCTGAAACTGCGCTAAGCATATCCAGCCTTTCCACAAGTCTATTTTCATGATTTTTAAATCAACAGGAACTGCACATCATAGATTGCCACGATTTGGTGAGAAAGTGGTGTTGCTGTCGCTTACAAATTGCTAAAAAATATTCTGAAATAAATTTTCAAAAAAAAAAAGAATCTAGGGGATTCACAAAGCTAAGACACATCCTTAAATATGGTTTAGCCATTGTAAAACAAAAAAACCCTTGCCTGCCTTCACACCTACCCCCATCCTGAAGAAGAAACTTATGGATAAATTGAATTAATAAGTCAAGAACCAAGTAAATGAGCAGAGGTGAGGTCCCACTGAATCCTGTCTCACATAGGCAAAGTATGTTCACTTAGTCAAGCACAGTACTAGAGCAGGACACAGTTTAACCAGGCTTTGCACGGCTCAATTCTTGTTCTTGGATCTATGAAAAAACAGATATTTTTGTAGATTTTACCCCCACTATGAAGCCATTTCTAAACGCAATGTGCTGGAGGGCAGATTTACACTACAAACTCTACCTCCTTACATGTGCCGATCTACGGAGACCCCCCTCTGCCCCAGACTCTTGTGTTCCCGGCTGGGGTCTGTCAGGCAGCTCCCAGCACTGGCAGAAAAGGGCTTTTGTAACTGTTGGCAAGAAGACGCTTCTTGTGAGAATATTCTGTATTTGGTCTGAAAGGCTCTGACGAGTTTGCTTATCGTGGCACAGTTATAGCAACAGAAACTTTGCAGGTTTGTGCTTACCTCAGAAGTTGTGGGGTTTTTGCATTTTTTGAAATGTGCTCTATAAAGTTCACGTTCTGGTTGTGCTAGATAAGTGTGGAGATTTCAGCTAACCTTCATGAAAAGACTGCACCATCTTGAAGGTTGCTCATACCTCTTGTGCCTCTAACTTCCCATGTAGTTTTTCTGCAATTTCTTAAGCTGCCCCTTTCATGCACAGTTTAAGAGTCTTGCTACATGCAATTTTGGAGGAGAATGCAATCTAACTCAACCAGTTCCTGGCACCAAAGAGGTTCACAGTTAATGTTGGAAACCATCTCTGCTGTGATCCTTTTTCCTCTATTAGCTTCTATTTTAATCCCATGTGTAGTTTTCAAGCCATAAGAGTTTCATAAATATTTTACTATTCACACTCTTAAAAAAAAAAAACGTCTCTAGCAAGACCAAATGTCAAATCTACGTTTCGAATGTGGTATAGTACTATTTGAACTAGTACAAAGGTGGAGGTAAAGTTTAGGGTGACATAAAACAGCAGGGGCACAGGCTGGAATAAAACCACCCCTATATGTCTGAGGAGCCATGCGGGAACATGTGGGAGCTTGCGAGTCACACGTTCAGGACAAGGAAGCAGAAGGAGAGCCAGCAGAGCAGTCGTACCAAGACCTTACCCAGAGGTATTTGCCAGCACGGATGAGTGAGCACAGAGCTGGAGGGTGGCAATAAGCGTGGACCATACACTAACCTTCTGGTGCCTGGAAGGGAGCAGCCGGTCTAAGCCGCTGTCTCTGTAGGGTCAGTCTGCTGCGGCAACAAGAAGAGTGGCAAAATTATTAACAACAATAACTAACTACAGCTTATCTAAAATCATTCATATGTTCCTTAACACTTTTTGTCTCCAAATATTGTAAGGGTATTAATTCCCAAACATATTTAACTGCAAAGACAAGAAACATTTTTGAGCTGAGTAAACACATAGAAGAAGCATCAGTCAAGAATTTGAAATCAGGTTAAATTTTAAGAACCTGTAAGTCAGCAAGGATCTAGCATTTTTCCGTCACTGGGGAAATCTTTCCCCTTCTTTTCTGGTGATTTGCAGGCCACTGCGGTTTCCCAAATCAAAGTTTATGGCCCTGAGCTTAGAAACTAAGCTCTCTAAGAAATCTGGTTAACTATGGAGACACTGCTGCCTATACATCATCTATGATAACTTTAGAATTGTCGCTACATGAATATTCTGAATATGAAGACACATATTTTATTATGCTTTGCAAAACAGATAATTACTACCATACTTAGGAATGAAAGGCGAAGGAACAGCTATTAATGGTGTAATGATTTACAGCCCAGCTTTGCTTCCAGACAAAAAGACTCCAAAATCGCATGACTATTCATTAAAACTTGCAAGTTCATTAAAGACATGGTAAGATTTCTGAAAGTCTTATTGAAAGCCAGCGACTCCTAAGGTCCAAATTTCAATGGGAATTAGGTATATAAAATTCTTAGGCACTTCGGGAAATCCCACAAGGGCCCATATAGAAAACAGAGAAATACTTTAGACAACTAAATGCATTTAAACAAACAAAAGCCCATGGCTCATAGCTGCTTAATGTCACTGTGGGCTTCCCTGTTTAAACTGAAAATTCTTTCAACCCCAATATTTCTGTGTCAGCACACCTCTAGATCAGCCCTGGATTTAGAGCCTACCTGGGACCTGCCAGGTTCCAAGGGGCTGAAGAGGCTGCCTAGGCAGATGCTGACTATTTTGCAGCAAAGATCCTCTGGATAAAAAGCAATGAAGAGCATGTGAGAGATGGGAACAGACTAGAAGACAGACCCATCCTTTCAGTGGATGTCTTACTTTTTGCTTTCTGCTATGTAGACAGTCCTCAACAAGAGAACTTCAAGGTCTTCCATATACGGTGCAAGGACTGGGGATCTGAGCCCCATCAAAAGAGGGAAAAGAGGAAAGAGAATGATGATGTTGTGACTTCTTCACATACAGACAAGGTTCTTACAGCCAGAGTCTAGTCTGAGAAGGAGGCAGCATCATCCACTGATGCTGAAAGAACAAATGATGTTCAGCTCTTCCAACCGCAAATATGGATGCTCTTGGCCTTTTAATTGGCTGGGTCTTGGGGCATCCCCTTAGTATGCAGAGATTTCATGCCGGTTTCAAACGGAGTAAGGCGCCTTATCACTGTTCATTATCTCTGTTAGTACAGACATTTCCTTCTGGCATGTTTGAACAAATCTCTAAATATCTTAGGCCATAACTATAAAGGAGAGTGATATAGGACTGTCCAGTTGAAGTCTACAGCAGTCCCTATCCTCTTGTTGTGACAGCATGGTTGTATACCTGGGTTTGGAGTTGACTTAGTATATCTGCAAAATACTTTGCTTTGCCACAGTTGCACACTAGCTTGCTGAGAGCTAGCCCAGGACATTTTGCACTGCATCCCGTTGTGGACCCTGAACACAGGCTCCCCAATACCTTCAGTGCCATTGGATATGTTACCAATTGTCTTAAATATTTTAATTAGATATTGCTTTAGGAGGTCATGGAAGATACTTGTTAAAAAAAATACACTTCCTAAAAGATAGGTATGTGTATGTGTGTGTTTATTATTTTTGTGGGAAGAGATGGGAAGGTGGGTCAGCCTCAAATCAGACTGTGTTTACGGTATCTTAAAGCAACTTCACTGGAGTCTCTAAACTTGATTTCAGAAGAGCTTCTCCGAATCCCCTGACCTGGGGTTTTTGACGCAGCTCGTGTCCCCTAGTTACAGCTCTATCACGGCAGAACTAATCCGTGGTGTACCATATTTTCAAATCCAGTGGCTTGGGAACTTTCCTTGAGGCTTCTGCGGGGCTCTCTCATCTTTGATGTTCTGTCATTTTTCTCCCCTTATTTTACATATGTGCTAGAACAGAACTGGTTAGTCCAACACATTTATGTCATTAGCAGAGGGTTTGTTTTTTTATGATGAGTGATATCATGTAATTTAATTGCTGGATTTCATAAGTAGGGTTAGTGATCTCTCCCTACTCCAGATCAGTAGAGATACCACAAGGATTCCTATCATATGGTGCACTTAATTATGATAAATAAGCAGGGATAAATTAAGCCTATAAAAGGCCCAGATGGATATTATATTTGCATCGTGAATGCATGCTATGATGAAAATATGGCAGTTGGAGGGCCCCTTTGAAGCAGGGCTCTGGATCCACACTTAATCTGTATTGTAAAAAAGATGTGAACAGTAAATTCAGCAGTTCATGACAAGCATATTGGAAGATTTTGGCTTCAGCAAAGAACCTCATTTTAATTTGTGTAGAAGAGAATGGGGGTGGAAAGCTCAGGCTTGAAAGGTCTGATAGGTTTAGCTGGCGTGTAATTTTTTGGTCAGTTGCAATTGAGACTTGGGGCTGAATAAAACCAGACGCACTGGTGTTGTTCCAAAGTTCCAGGAAACCTACCTGATTTACAAGTGTATTTGTATTTGGACCAATTATGGAGTGCAGCCCCTACAATTGCTATGCAAGGTCAGGAAAGATGTGGTTCATGTTAACAATATGACTCCACTGGGAAACCGGTGGTTTTACTCACTTCTGCTCATGAATAAATTACATTTTTAAAAAATTCATAGGAGACAACAAAATCATAGGAAAAATGGCTCTTGCATTTAGAAAGCTAGCTTACTATTGCGAGCTGAACGTTGCTGAACTTCTTCTAAATCAAGTATAAAAATATCTTTTTACATCATTTTTATTTATATAGAAAAGCAAAAACAGGCAGACAGTAAGAAGTCAAATTTAGTATTTACACAGCAACTCTGAGATAACAGAAGTTAATTTCATGTGCATTTAAGCCAATAGTATCCAGTATTATGGAAAAACAATTGGAACAGAATGGAAGAAGTACCTGTGACATATATGGTTTTAAAGAACAAAATTAATTGTGTTGCATTTCTTTCTTCATTTTTCAATTCGCCTTGTAGCACTGTGATATTAGGTATGTACTGATGTATTATCATCATTGTTATGTATTACTGCCTTTACCATGAGGATTCGTATGCCTTTAAGTCATGAAAGAGAATATTTTTTTTGGGGGGGGAGGGTTGTTTAGCTATATTTTAAAATGTTTTCTGAAGCACTGATTCTCTTTGCATTACTTCAGCATCCTTTTCCCACGACAGTTCATCTTGGCTTCACCTTTTCTATCTGTTCCATGGGTTGAGAGGAAGAAGCTTCACTAAATTTTGAACACATAAATATTCCACAACTGAATGGATTTTATGTGAAATCCAGCTCAATAATTTAAGTGATTGATAGTGTGGTGAATTCTGAGACACAGAAGGATTACAGCCAGGTTATACAAATGCAAAGCAACTTTTAAAATGTCATTGCAAGGTTTATTTGGCTTGTACAGCTCCAAGGGTCCTTATAGCACAGTATGTTCTCAGATTAAAAAAAAAAAAAAAAGAAGAAAAAGTAAAGAAAAAAAAAGAACAAAGCTCTTTACATTCTTGTCTAGTAAAATAAAAAGGAATTCAATAACAGCTGAGATGATGGGTAGGCTTGTGTTCTTGGAGTTAACTGAGGCTCAACTGTAAAATGTGCATCAAACTAGACAGAGAGCTCAAAAGGATAGGGGTCTGTATGTCCCTATATGTGGCACTTCAAAGACCTGTATTCAAGTTCTTACCCCTATTTATAGCTATGATTTTTATATCAAATTAGACAGATAGAGGATAGTCTGAGAAAAATTTTTCTCTACATATCCAGAACTTGGAATTCCAAGCTATTTCCTGGAGAAATTTTATATGACCTTTTTTTTATTCATAGAGTGGAGGGAAGACTATACCATAACTCCCTTTTATAATATTTTTCTGAGGAAGAGAGAGTTAACTTGGCGTTAGAGCCCAATGGTGCACATGAATGATGAGCAAAGTTGGGATCCAGAATTAGGCTTCAGACCCTCTGGCAGACAAGGTTACACTCTGGTCCTAGCTCAGCACTTCCCTACAACAAACTAAGATGATTTCCAACTTAGGATGATGGGCTGCTTGTCTCATTTTGAAACGCTTTCTTATGCATCTTATAGGGCATCTGGGATCCCAGCTGGCTCCTGTGAAATCTATGAGGTGGCAAGTTTGCAAGACTTTGAGGTTTCCAACATTTAAGTCCACCTCATTCACAAACCCCACTCTGCATATTTTGCTATGACCAGTTTCTGTGCTTGTAGAAACCACTCTGCAATTTATTTCTATCTACAGAAAATCTCTCTCTACTGAATCTCTCTCTACAGATGGTTTTGTTTTGCTTTGTCCACTTCATGCCTCTCTGAGATCTAAATTTTTCCACAGTCTTTGGAACTTAAAGAAAGGAGATAAGTCATTTACCACTCTCAAATTTTCTCTAAGTGACACTTAACCAGTAATTTTATTTAACATCTCCTGCCGTTTCATCCAGATTTAAGAGATTTAAAGAGTTTATGTGTGCCATGCAGTGGTCAATTTAAGGAATATAGCAGAAGTACATGCCACCTTTACACGTACACACACTCTTTCCTGACTGTTGGCTTATTGGCCTTCAATTACCAACATTATTATTTCATGAGACTCTTCTTACTTAGATGCTTCCATGGGTTCAAACTGACCTAACAGTAAGAATTAATACAGCAAAAGGCAGTGTGTGTTCATCAGCAAGTTTCCTACTTATCTGGAGAGTGCAAAAATTATGATGAATTTTGTTGTGGTAGTGATCTCCTCTGTCTAGACTGGAGTTTAGAGGCAAAAACTGCATGTGGCATTTGCTATATTTGTACCCGTGAACACAACATGAAGGGCTGTTGGTGCAGGGTGAGAAGTCAGACTGTTGGTTTTGGGCAGGCACATGCAAGGACAAATACAAGAAAAGCATGCAGAGATGTTACTTGTTTTTTAAGAGGCCATGAAAGGACGTTTTGATGTTCACTATGGTTAAGCAGCGTAAATTGGTTCGGTTTCATGAATAAACTATTATTTGGCTTGTACCTGAATTTTTCATGAATTGTTAGTGTATTTTATCAAGCTGTTGAGAGAGTATTGCTTCCATGAGTTCTGTGTCTGTTCTGCAAAACAAGGTAATTTTTTTTTTCTCCTTACTCGCAAAAAGGATTGAGCAATGCTAAACGGGAATAAAAAAATAAAAAAACTTTTAAGAACTTGCATCACCAAAGAAAAAAACACAAACTCTTGCCTGCAGCTCATGTCGCTACACTGGGAATATCTCCTAATAGGTACAGTATGTAAAAGGAAAAAAGTGTTAATGATGGTCTTGCTTATATCAGCTCAAATGAAACCAACAAAAGCACTGTCTTGCTCATAAAATCTTGTCTACAGTAGAGATGTTGCCAGAAAAGAAATGCTGCAAAAAAAACCAAACACAAAAATCACACTCTTAACTGACATTCCTATATGAGCAAAAGTTTGCAGCGACTCCTGGCTCTTATTTCTAGTTGCTCCTTAGGAAGCCCAAGGTCTTATGCTGGAAGATAACCCAGAGAACTGTTAATGACTCCAATTAAGAGGTGTGAATATCATTTACACCTATCTGTTCCCTTTTAGCAAGAAAGAATAGAGCCAGAATCACACAGCGCATAATCCTACAGAGAGCATTTCAAACAGAAAAGGTTGAATTTATTTGAATCATACAACTCCTTAGTCTGAAAAGGGAAAAAAGGAAAAAGATATGTAGAGTATTTTAGAGGGACAAAAATAATAGTTCTCCTGCTGTGTGTTCTCACTTTGAAACAAATGGAAAAAACCAAGACAATGATTAAATAAAGCTCCAGAATATTGAAAATATTCTTTAGAAAAATATGTAAATACAAACAATATGTGATTTAGAAATGTGAGCCAAAAATATGCTCAAAAAATAGACTTGCAGATTTTTCACTGATTGCTAGCAGGCACTGGTTACAAATTTTCAAATTATGAAATTCTGCTTTAAATTTTCACCTGCAAATGAAAATATTTCTTGTTTAAAGCCGCTCATTGCCTTCCAGTGTAGAGGGCAAGTAGAAATGAATCCACTTTTCCAAAATACTAACATTTCTTCTAGGACCTCTTGAAAGTGCTTGTATGTAGACATAGGGCTGTATCCAGATTCCAGTTACCCGTAATGTCAGTTGCCTAAACTTGGTATTCCTTTTTTTACTGGAAAGGTATGTATCTCAGAGAGGTTACCCATCCCGTGGACCATGTGATCTAGTCTCCATTGTGCTGACCAGTATCTCACCGCCTGGTCTGTCCTTCTGGCCTTCTCTTTACTCTCCATGAAGCTCTGTGAAGAGGCAGCAGTTCCCCTTCTGTTCTGTGTTGGTACAGCAGTTACCACAGGGACTGCGATCCGTGAGTGAATTCCTAGGCACCAAGGTAACCAGGGTAAGTTATTACACAGCTCCTGTCTTAACAGATATCTTCAAATTATCCCCCAATGCATCCCCTTTGGATATGCTGGTGCACTTTTGTTGGGAGACAACTTCCATACATCAACCAACTCAATGTTGTCATCACTCTAAGCAGACTCGTAAAGCAGGTTTCAGGCTGAATATATTGTCAAAGACAGGGAAAAACAGTGAGCTGGCTAGGACATCAGGAGTAACTGGGAAAAACAGGACATGGCTGTGGTCGTCTATCAACAATGGTCATTTACCAACAGGCTTGTGCTTCTTTCTGGCTTCCCTGCTCTGATTTTTTAGAAAAAGTGATTCTCTCTGTGGCAGCCAGTGTATCATTTGGGTTTCAAGAGTACACCAGCCTCAGAGGTGATTCCTCTCAAAATATGCAGTGGCCACCTGGCTAGAACAGAGTTGGTACAAACACTTTTGGACTGTTTCACTGCAAAACTATATGAACATTTTGTTCAGAAAAAAAAAAACCAAACCAAACAACAACAAAAAAAAAACCCCAAAAAACCCCAAACCCTCTGTTTTGTTTTAAATGTATTTTTTAATTCAGGTTAAAAAAATTACTAACTTGATATGTAAGAAGCAAAATTATTAGGAAGAAGGATATTTTCCTGGGCAATAAAGTCAACTAAACCATGCAGCTGAGCAGAAACAAAGACAAACTGTTTGCCAGTGTGAGTGTGTGGGAGAAAGAAGTGAATGGCAGCTAGAATCGGTTCTATATCCACCTTTGTTTAGGGTGAGAGTCTATTACAAGCAAGCATTGTACAACAGCCTACTGTGCTTGCCTTAAAGTCTATTGTAATTCTGTATCTTGGAGAGTCTGTGCTGCTGATGAAAAAGCTTTACTTCTTAAAAGAGAAGTTCTTATTTTTTAAGCCTGATTCTCATGTACTTTGCTTCTGTGTTTGGGGCAGACACAGATGTAAAAAGCCTTAATACCATTTGTATTACCCTTAATTTGAATTTTCCACCCTCTGCTTTAAATTAAAGCAGCCTAAAGGCTGCTCTAAATAATGTTTTACTTTCCACACCATTTGAGCTCCCAAAGTAGACTAGCGCTAAGCCAGATCTGATCTGCCCACTGGCAAGTCTGAGAAGAGGGTAGATAAAGTGCTCATTCCCCAGCTCTGCAGGAATTTCGCATAACAATATTGTGAGTGAGGGATGAGCATGTTCCTGCCCACAAACCTTGATATCTTGTAAGCGAACCTTAAAAGCATTTTAATGAAACCGAGATTCAGCAACCTTGTTCATTAGAAAATACAATCATACCTCTTGTTTTTGTTATGTATGAGTAAGATTTCCTATTTCCACTCAGGCTACCAAAGGCAATGACTCATAGTGGTATTATTTCTCTTTATAAAGTCAGTATATAGTGCTTATCACTGGCTCATCACTTCAAAATGTCTGAATTGGTAGTATTATCCTCATTTTACAAAAAATATTTGAGGCATGGACATATCAAATGACTTATCCAAGGTCATACAGTATTTCAATGGGAGTACATAGAGATTGATATTTCTTCTGCTTACAAGATATTTAATATTTTAGGCTTGACTGTGTCCTGTACCACATATTTGCAAAAGAGCATAGGACAAAATACTTCTACAGCAACTGCTTCTAGGACAACTTACCAGTGTCTAGCAGATATGCTGTCACCGCCTTTTGTGGATGCAGTGAATTACCTCCCTGTTTTCTGGTACTTGCTCAGTGATGGAGCAGGTGAATACATGGAACTCCCAGGAAAGGAGTACGAGACTCCCAGCCGTAATGCCTCATGTTTTCTTGGGAATCCTGGGAAAACAGTACATGTGTTCCTCTGAAGACGAGGACTGCCAGTCTACCCCTAATACAGCCACCAGAGAGTGTGGGGAGAAACCCCTATGTTTTATGACTGACTTGGATGGCTCTGGCTTGGAGGCTATAACGCTTAGAAAGTTGCTGTTTCAAAACACCTTGTCTATGGTTTTCATTTCCCTCTACCATCACTGTGGAGAGCTGGGTACTTGAGAAGAATGAACTAAAAAGCCCACCCGATGAATAGAAAAGCACCTAAGAAAAAAGCACAGATGAACTCTTCTCTCTTGCATGAATACCCTGGCTGGCAAGGCACACAGTCATATTTCTTCCTTCCTCTACAACCATCACTCTTGCATTCTCAGCTGCACAAGTTCCCCTGCTTAAATAGGAGGGGGCTTAACTGCTGGGGGTTTTTCCATGTAGACTCTTCTAAATATTTGCAGTTAAGGTTATATCATCATCTGACAATGAAGAAGGTGGGGTGGAATTTTCTCAGCCTGAGAAAAGCCTACATTTCAGATGTTTTATTTAGGTCGTGACTGTTCTAAACATGATTCTCTTTTGCAAAAAGCTTGTCGAAACATCTTTCCATGTGCTCCATTTAAGTATGAAAATCATCCTGGATGCTGTTTTTCGGTCTGAATTCATTGCTCTTAGTGTGCAGTATGCATACTCAGAATCCAAAGTCTGGCAATCTGGGGATTTAAACTGAGTTTAAACATCTTTCTGTGTGGGTCCAGTTCAAACGGGAAGTTTTTGAGAGTTTGGTCCTCAAACTGGAGCACTTTGTATAAACATGGGGTGATGAAGCTTCTGCAATATGGGAGCTTTTAGACCAAAAAAGGAGATAATCTTCTGCAATACGTGAATGTTCATTTGAATAGATACAGTTTAGGATAATTTTCTAGGTTATAGCATTTGTGGTGAGTCCCTTTCTGATTTTCTTGTGTTGGAAATAATGCGTTTTGGCACAGTAGATGAAACTAGCAATTAGAAAGCAGTTTCCTTTTAGAAGGATGTCCATTAGAGTGCAAAACAGTAGAAAATAATAATGTTTGAAAATGTACAAATAAATAAAATGAAGACTATTCTCCCTTGGGTGTCATTCACACTGTGCTTTTCACTTAATAAAAAAAGCTCTTAGCATGATTTTTTCCAGCCTAAGCAGTTGGTGTTAAGGTGTTGATGGTCATTAGCAGGATCTAGAGTCAGCCAATTAGATTTATTTTTGCAGCAAATTAAGCTGCAAGACTTTAGAATCTGTGCTTAACAGAGCCTGCTTCTGACAGGATTTTGGACAACCGTGTTTCCTAACGAGTAGCAAAACAGCAGAAAGAGGGGGTGTGGAAAACCTTGGCCTGCCTGAAAGGCAAGTACCTCCTAACCTCATAGAAATAGTCTGAAATGCTCAAGATGGCATGGCAGACGAGTACGTGCCAACACAGTGACCCTCTGAGGCTGATGAGATGAGCTATTATTAATGGGATCTGAGTCAGGAGGTTGATATGGGGAGTTTCTACATCAGAGGCTTGCCAGAAGGAGTGTTGTTTTTCTTTCCTGATGGAGGGAAACAGATGCCTGGGGTGCCTGATCATTGCTTTGGGGTCCTGCTGATCCCTCGGGGTCACAGAACTGTTGAGGTTGGGAGGGACCTCTGGAGGTCACCTCGTCCAATGCCCTGCTCCAGTGGGACCAGATGGAGCTGGTTGCCCAGGACCATGTCCAGCTGAATTTTGATTATCTGCAAAGAGAAGAGACTTCATAACCTCAACCTGTGCCAGTGTTTCACCATTCTCACAGCAATTTTTTTTTTTCTTATGCTTAAATGTAATTTCTTGTGTTTCAGTGTGTGCCCATTGCCTCTCGTCCTGTCACTGGACACCACTGAGAAAAGTCTGTCCATCTTTTTGGTGACCCTGCGCTGGACTCTGTCATGTAAGTCCATGTCTCTCTTGCACTGGCGAGCCCAGCACTGGACCCTGCACCCCAGATGTGCCTCACCAGTGCTGAGCAGAGGGGAAGGATCACCTCCATCAGACCTGCTGGCAATGCTCTGCCTGATGCAGTCTGGGATGTTATTGTCCTACTGTTTTCCAAGTAAGGAAGTATTGTTAATGACAAGAAAATACCTGACAGCATCTCCATGCTGCCTCACTCAGAGCCTCAGTAAGGACTCATACAGAAACAAAGAAAAGCACAGTTCCTAAGTAGCCAAACAGGGGAGAGACATCTGTGTGAGAATGGATATTCTACATTGAAACAGCATTTAACATTGTGTTTAACTGCCAAGGCCACTTTTTTCCAAACAATCATAAAACTCTCCTATGTTTCTGTTAAATTGAAACAAGTGTCAATTCAACCTCTATTGTAGTTCTTATCTCTTAGCACCGCTCACAAAAAATTACCACTGGAGTGCACCTACGCTGCTTTGGGGTTGGACCCTAAGGCACCCCGTATCTGTGCTGGGGTAGGAGTGGGGACTAATGATCCTATAACGCCCTTATGTGAAGCAAAAGGTCAGCAAAGCATTACCCCAGGGAAATGGAGAAGCTGCAAGGTAGGAGCTGTGAATAGGAGATGTGGATCACGGCATTTCTGATGGCTACTTTTGGGATGGGGCAGTTTGTGCCTTGTCCTATGCTCACAGGTGTGCCTGAAGGCTTTTATGAATGAGTGTTATCCCCAGATTCACAGATAGTGGGAGAAGTGATTATAGACTCTATCTAGCAGGTAATAATGGTTTGGTAATCTGTCAGGAACAGGCAAGATGGAAAAATTAAACAATGGATGAACGTTACGAGAAGTACTTTTTTTCAGTTTACTGACAGTGATGTTATCATTTTGATCACTTAGGATAATCTGGCACAGAGAGACCGCAGTAATCTCTTATTAAATTCTGTGAGAGGTTATTACATCCTGCAGTATATGTGAGATTGCTGTAAGAAATACATAATTTTATAATTCACAAATATTTCATAGTATGAAACCTTTAAGAAATATTAGTAATGTTTTGGTAATATGAAATCTTCAGGAGTGTGATTTTTGTCTGCTCAAATACAATTTACTTACCATCTGAAAAGAAGCTTGGATCCATGGCGGTGGTTAGGAAAACTCAGATTCATTTCTTACCAGTGCAAACCAGTGACCTGTTAGATTATTCTGTTAGTGCCCAAGCCATCTGTGGTGTGTGAGAGGATTTTTTTTTTTTCCTGCCAGAAGAAAAATACCCATTTACTACTACTTTCATGAAGCTATTGAACGCATGATGTAGTTCTTCAGGAACGTTGGGTAATGTTTTTGAGAGGGCAAATCATCTTTGAGGACACCTCTGGAGGACATTTGAACTAATCCCAGTTAACAGGTAGAAGAGGCTGTGAAGCTTCTGTCTCTGGATAGGGACCCCAAATGCCTTCAGGGCATTCCTGATGGTTCACCTGATTACTGATGCCCAGAAAATATGTTTGTGTGAAACACAACATACAAGCTAATAGCAAAAATCTTAGCATTTATTTTGTATTTGTCTGGGGGGCCCTCTGACTCCTATCACATTAATTATTGAGCAAAGATTTTTAAAATTTCTTTTGGAAAATTTCTTTTACAATCCCTTGCTGCTCTCGCAATTCTCCACATGTACGTTCCAGGTTTCCTTCAATCAGACTTTAACTGAACATAAGCTGTTTCATATCTTGTAGCTCCTACCATACTTATCTACACTGTGCATCTTGTTTGCAGAGCAAAGCATTTTTGCAGACTGGTTTCTGAACAATTTATCTCTCTTTGTGGGCCTGCCTTTACATATGTGCATGAGGGAGGAAAACTGGGTGACAAAGCCAGGAACAGTGAATTGTGAGATTATAAATCCAGATAAATCCAGATACATGCCAAACATGCGAAAAAAAGACGGGTTTTGAGCCAATTGGGTCAGGCCCATACCTACAGTTTTAGCAACACTTCCAGAGTTGGATCGGATACCAGCAAATGTTGAATAAAGGGGTAAAGATAATAGAGCAGTATGGTCTTTCGGAAAACCGTAAGGCCAGCCCTACCATTTCAGGCATAATTTAAGAGTTAAACCTGTCAGTTTCTAGAGCTGTAAAAATGCTTAGCTGCCCTGTGCTTTCTGTTGACCAAGATATTATCCATTTGGCAGAGGACTCCATCAAGCTTTTCAGAGTAATGACCTGGAAGATTTTGTGATCCAAGAAGATGTGAGACAGAAAGAAATCATTGCCAAATTACAGATTGGGCATCCAGTTATGAGAACATTTTTACATCTTCTGAAAAGTCCTAAAGTGCTTGGATCTACATGCTGCTTCCTGCAGACAAACTCATAAACCTTGGCAAAAAATCTGCAAAGAATCTGATATTCCAGACTGAGTGTTTTGGAGACAAAGTCGTGTTTGGTAACTAGCGCTTTGGGAGTTTGACTCAGGAAATTATATTCCCTTTCTCCATTTTGTTAATCTCTCCTTTCCCTCCAGGTTGTAATGAAAAAAATTCGCCTGGACGTTGACACTGTACATTGTTTCACATCAGATTTTAGATTTCCACCAAACACTCCCTTGGTAGTTTTCCTTGTTCTTGGAATATTTTCAGGTAGTGCTTTATAATTTCAGATTATAAATCACTGCGGGAACTATCCCATCAAGTCAAATCCCTTCTTTAGTCTCTTATGCCTTGATTTGTAAAATCCACATCTAGGTGTTTTGCTGCATGGTTTTGTGCGAGGTCAGTGGAAGGAAGTTTCGTCACACACGTTTTTTCTGTGCTTTCCAGTAGGAAGCCTTATATTCTTCCTCCTTTTCTTGCAAATAATTAGAAGAGGAGCTTTGAGCATGTCATTTTTGAAGAAACTATTTATCATGTTAATTATCACCTTTCTTTGAAACCCTAAAAAATATACTAACAATCCAGAAAGTATACTTTTAGAGAGTACTATCATGGCTGAGAATATATGATAGTAGTGGCAGTCTAAAAGGCAAGAAGACATTTAATCTGTAGCTTGTTTTCTTTGAAACAAGAAATACTGAAGGATCAGGATCTAAAAGTAGATAGATGTCGTACAGAAATAGCATCATACTTCGCTGTCAATGAGTCATGTGGTGAAGCGAATGCATGCCACTCACTAACATGATATATTATTCCTGCTTGCAATAGCAGGAATATTATATACATTATCACTGGGTCAATATCATCAATGTTATCACGCGGTCAATCTGAAATTCAGTTCTCCATAAGTCAGTTTTCATAATTTCAGAGATCTGAACAGCACTATTATTTATTTGAATGATATTGGTGCAAAAATGTATTTTACATATGTGAATCAAGCACAGTATTGTATTACGCTCATTTTTTGCACACGTGGGCACACACATACACTTTCTAATTAGAGAGCCTTGTAGTATTTAATTCTTTCTATAAAATCTCAAGTATTTTAAAGACTAGTGGTCCCATTTTTAAGGTTCACAAGTACTTCTGTTACCATTTTAAGTACACTTGAGCAAATAAGTACCTGATCCTCATTTTGAGGAAGTGTCTTTCTCACCTATTTAAAATAAATATCTACTTAGTTTCATGAAAAGGTCATTTTAGTGCTTTTACACAGTACTGTGGCAGAAAGATAGCTGATTCTAGAATGACAACAGATTACAGCATGCTCCAACACAAAGCAGTTGCTCTTCATACAGCACTGTACATCCTTTGCCTGTTTTTTATACGTTAGGGGGAAAAAATCCAAACCATTTCAGGGGTGGGAATAAGAACATGGAAATAAGAACAAATTCTTTCAGTGCCAATAAACAGATCGGTCAGCCTCCTGCTTTACTTAGAAGAGTTCACCCCATCTAACGCTTATTTTCCTGAAGAAAAAAATCCCAAATTGGATTTTTGCGTGCTCCTCCAAAATGAAATCTGGAAGTACTTCTAATCCTAACAGGTATAAAGCTCTCCAGCACGATGCTGGCTCGAGTGTGCTGTGTGATCCTCAAAGAGCCTGCTCTGCACATCATGGACAGAGGGTTCGGCAGCGGACTCTGGGAATGCAATCTGGTGGAGGTCCAATTTCCATCCCATGTTAGGGTCAAGGGATTGCAGAACCCCTTTCACTAAATCTTGCAGGTCTCCAAAGCTCTGCTCTGGAGCTCAGCACCAGCGATCTGCCGCTGGCTAACAAATTCTGGAGCTGCGTCCAAGCTAGAATTGCCAACTCATTAGTTGTAAAATATTGGACAGACTTTCAGCTGTAAAAGGAGACCCTGAAGAATATCCTTGAGGAATATGGGAGCAGCATTTGGAGGTTTTGTTTTGCCATTGCCAAAGTACTTCGGTCCTGTCCTCTGATGGTAACAACAGTTTGAAAGCTGAAAGTCTGCTCAGCTCTGATGAATGAGGATCACATACAGCAGGCAAGACTACTTTTGTGGGGGAACAGCCAGCTTCAAAAATATGTTGTAATAGTATCATTCCGGTTCTGTTATGAGTCTCTTCGGTTAAAGGATGGTCTGGTAACTAGTCTTGTTACTCTCATATTCTGGTGATCGCCAATAGTCCTCTTTTTTTTGCTTTGCCTGGCAGGCTTCAAGGTAATGTGTAATGAATTATTGCTGGTAATTTTGATCAGATAGTAAAGTTTGACCATTATTCCTGAGTAGAACAGAAAGGAAATTAGGTTCTTAATTTTGGCTGTGAAGGCACACTCAGCCCAATGGCCAAAATAATGTCAGCTGGGGTAACCATTGATAGGTTTTCCAGAAAAACAATATTGAAGTAAGTGTTGCACTTACTTGCAGTAAAAAGCGTGTATTTCCATACCTTATTCTGAGCCACCATAGGGTATAATCCTAGTGCCAATGTTTACCTGGAATAAATTTGGAGAGCGTCTATGAAGAGAACTGACTTAAGGAACAACTCAGTGTTATTAAAAAGAATTTTCCAGTTATCTGATATCCAAAGAGGTCCTAAGGCAGGAAAACACTACTGAGTACTGACTGATTTATCCATCTCTTGCATCACCTTTTTCGGTAAAGGTTTGGTGGATCCCTGCAGCAATATAGGAACCAGCAGATTAGCTCATGCCTTGCTGATGCATAGTGTTTTTTCTGCAGTCATACCTATCACTTTTGGTAAAGTAACTGTCTCTGAATGTTTATGTATCCACTTTAACTGGAAGTAACAATCTTTGTGCAGCTTTGAAGTGTGATATTCTATACTGCAAGGTTGCTTTACAGGGAAATAAAGTAAAGTGGCTGGTTCATTGCAGCTGAAACTACTAAAGCTTTCTGTCCATGTAGAGAAAAATGCATTTGGGGTTGCATGTTTCATTGAGGTTTCTACCAAAGAGCTGCCTTTTTGTCCTTTGCTGTTGTAACTAGGCATAATGTTGTTGGAAACAAAGAACATGGATGCAAAGCACTTCACAGGTATGCTAGCCTGCCTTCAAGCTTTTTGTCCTATACAAGAATGTTAAGAAGTGTCTTTTAATTGACATAGTACCCTTAAACTCTTCCTAATCTTCTAGGTCTTCTACAGCCAGCTACCTGAAATGCAGCAAACTGATGGGTTATTTTGTGTCACCTTACAGTCACTTTGCATACATCAAAGATCAAAATTATTGAAAGTCAGATCCAGAAGGTACTCTTAATTTTATAAAATTCAAAATTATGTGTACATATGTGATCACGCACTCATTTTTCGTAACAGCAACCTTTAATTATTAACACACATTTAAGGTTTGGCCACCTCCCGCTTAATTATGGGATCAGTCACAGCAGCTGAAAGTGATTAAATCTGTATAGGCAGTTACTTTATTCAGGTAGGAATGGGTGCAGTATTAATTGCTGAGGTGAAAAATGAAATAAATATGTTTACTAACAGGGCCTGCCGTCATGTGCAGAAATATTATCACAAGGCTGTCTAAGAATCTTCATTAAACTCAGGAAGGCCAAATATTGCCAGCAGGCGTATATTTACTATCACTATCATTTTACAGCACTTTTTTTGGGTGGGGAGGTGAGGACGCCTAAGCTAGAACAATTTCCATGTGAAACAGGTCATGATGTGTTGGTGATAGGAACAGGGCAGCTATTGTAAACTACCTATTACTTTTCAAGTCAGTACCAAGTTTGTGATTTGCTGGCATGGATGGTTTTTCACATCTCCAAGCAGCCTGCACAGTGTAGCAAAAACATTCAGTTGGTGTGACCCTTTCCTTTCCCCTCATGAGCAATTCTAGGTAGAACACAGGAGCCGAACAGAAGTGAAACAGATTAGTTTAGAATTAGAGCAATGATTTTGTCTAGAGCCATGTCTTTGATGCCTGGGTGCGCTGATGCCCTGAGAGGTGGCATGCCTTTCCTACATCACATTGTGTCATTACAGCATGTGCATAAAATGAATCATCCACAGTTCTTTAAAAGCATTCAGTCTGAACTGTTACTTCTTATCTCAAAGTGCCAGGAATATGTAATTCTTGCACTTGCAAGAAAAGCTTGATTTCCCTTGGTCCATATAATTTTTTGACAAATTCAGGGGAAAAAAAACCAAACGACCTTCCCAAAGTCTTTAAAGGTCTTTATTTTGTTTCCAAGTAAATTAAAAAGGAAGGAGGGGAGTAAATTACTTGGAAGTTTCTTTAAATGAGTTAACTGTAGCTTTGTATCCCACTCTGGATATCAGGAAGGACTATAGGAGAGTCCCACACTGACAAATATTGAGATCATTGGACTTCTGTTAGGAGAAAGGATGGCCACAGAGAGTGCCAACAATGGGGATAATCACAGCTGAAATCAGATCATCAGCTGTGGTGAAGTGCCTCAATTTCTCTAGCTACGCCAATTTACTCATAGAGAAAATCCAGTCTACACTCGCTAGTAAAAACCAGTTGCAGGAGTGGTCTTACTAAAGGGAGATGAGTTTTCTTCAGACTGCACCACCAAGGAAGAGGTGTGGAACGGTTAATGGATACCGCACATAGATCAGAAGTGCGTGTATCAAATTTGTCTCTCAGAAAACTTTGTTTCTTTGCAGTTGTAAAGGAAGAGCCTTATTCAGCATGTGTTCCAACTCTGAAGCTTAACTTATTTTAATGACCAATTCTTTTACAGTCTTGTGTTCTTGGTTGGTTAGATTTAGGGTTTTTGTTTTTGTCTCAGAGGTATCTCTTTTTCACGGACAGAAGCTTTTGTCCCTGGGTTTCAGCATATCTATGTGGAGGTAGTGAAATAGATTTTCAAGCACAATCAAAATAACATTTAGCACCTCTCCTTCATGTAGTTCAGCACTCAAACTGTGCAAGTAGAATGATTCTTAGTGAATCTTACACATTTTAATGAAATATTCCCATAATGTTGTAATGAAATATTTTATCTTAATGGTATATTTGAGCAATTTTTGTCAGAGGATTTTGAAAATGTCAGTATCTTGCAGTGTTTGGGGGTTTTTTGTCACATCAGCATTTAGTTATAGAAAAAAATGTCACCAGCAAATTTTGTTGGCTTTATTAGTCAAAATTGTGAAAGCTGAGTCTTAGCCTATGACAATATACTTGTGTCATTCAGAAGAAATTAACCTGAGTCTGCTTTTTACAAAAAACAGTCATGGAATACTCCATTAATTTAATTATTTTCCCCACTTTTTTGTTAATATCAAGTGCTTAGTCCTTGTGAAAGAACAAGAGGTACTTAGAGCAAAAACTGGAAGGGAGTGAATATGTCTAAGAGCACTGGAAAAGGCAAGAGCTCTTTGAGCAGCCTTCAGAGATAACTCATTAGCCTTTCCTGAGCTGTCATTCATAGCTGAGTAATTAAATTTGAAACATATAAGGAATGTATAGAATGATACATCTTTAATGCGGATGCATTTGTGAAATATACCAGACCAAATTTTTCCAATGTAGTATTTAGAAATTTGCTGTTGATCTGTGCAAATGCAAAGTCAGACCCTATGTGATAAAAAGAAGAAATGGGCTATAAGTTTCTTAAAGCTGCAAAACCATGTTCTTCTTTTCATTTTGTGTATTTTGCCAGCCCAACAGTGGTTTCCCAATTTTGCTGCAGTATACTCAATGCCTTTTTCTGCCCTGGTCTTTGCAGTCAACACCAGCTCCCTGACCCCTGCACAGACCGGCACAGTTTGAGAAGGAAAGGGGCAGGCAGCAGTGGGGCGATAAAAGTGTAGGGGCTTCTTACACCAGTTGCACGCATTCAAATCCATGGGGCCAGCTGGGATTCAGCATTGAAGGAGGTCCTCAATGACTGGAAACAAGGTTAATATTACTTCTGCCTTTGAAAAGGGAGAAGCTGAAGAGGACCTCACCTCAGCCCTGAGAAAGGAATCATGTCCTCTTAAAATCAATTTCCAAGAATGTGATATACAATAAAACTAATCAGGGATAGTCAGCATGCATTTACCAAAGGCAAATTGTGCTAATTCAATCTGATTGACTTCTGCAATTAAGCAAGCATGTGAATAAGAGGGCGATACTGGATGTTCTCTGTCATGACATCGCTTCTCATAGCATTCATTTGTAAAAAGAGAATGGGTGAGAAGACTTAAGTGGGTTAAAAACTTGCTAGACTTCTGGCCATAAAAGGTAGCAATAAATGGGCTGATATCCAGCTGGCAACCAGTGACAAAGAGGGTACTCAAGAGGTCTACTCAAGAGTGATTGATTTGTATGACAACAAAAAGTGCAGCCTCAGCAGATTTTCAGACCACACAGAATTAGGGGGAGTGGTGGACCCGACGGCAGAGCCACCATCCTCAGTTCCTGTGAGGACAGCTGGGTGCGATGCTGAGCTGGGCTTGGTTAGTCTGGGGAAGAGGAGACAAAGAGGCGGTATAATAGCAGCAGAAGACCATCCATGTGAAGCATTATTCCAAAGCAGAGCCAGACTTAACTAGGTAGTGCCAGACTGTCTTGTGGAAAGGACCACAAATTGTGGCTTGAGATGTTAATGTTGGACATCAGGAAGAACTTCTTCACAGAAGGTAGTGCAAGCTAGAAGGGGTGACCCAGAAAGGTTGAGCAATCTTTGTCCTTGGAGATTTTCAAGAGACACCTAGAGAAATCCACAGCTGACCTGATGTACTGCTTATGATAGTAGCACTTCGAGCAGGCGGTTGGAGTACAGACCTCCAAAGCTACTTTCCAATCTATTCTTCAATGATTCTGTGACACAGTGTCACATCCAGTGCAGAAAGGACAGTTCTAAAACTACATTTATTCTAGGTGAATCGTGTATCTAGCTCCTGGTACACATAAACATTGTTGTTTTTCAGTAAAACAAACACAGAAAAACATGTTTATCATCTGCAAAATGTTATCTGTAATGACATTTGTAGTGTATTCTCCTCCTCCTTTCGCATATTGTTTGTTACCTCAGAGTAAAGCTGAAAGCATTTCTTTCTTTAACATATTAGATATTAATTAAGGTAAGCAGGGGACTGGAGCAGATACTTGCTATTATGAAGTGTGATAACAATGATACATTCCTTAAAAGAAAAAAATGCTCTGCAGTTTTTTGCAAAGCACTGAGGGAAGAGAGTGGTGATACAAGAAATCTACTAAGATTGCAGTATTTGCTTTCCTTTATTTACACTACAGCTGCAATAATTTTATGCAAGAATCACTTTGAAATTGCAAATGTCTTGGTATATGTTATTTTCTACTATGACAAATAAAGGCAAAGTAATAGGCTTGAGTATATAATGGTCAGTGCCACTAGTAAGAGTCGTGCCATTTCTGCAAAGGTTTCAGGAAGAAAATATATTCTTAAGAATTTAAGATTGGTCTTAAATTCATTGCTGACAGAGTACTGTTTACAACTACACATGGAACTGATTTTCAAATACTGATTTTCAAGGATGCAGAGTATTTTTCTTAAATTCACTTTTTAGTTGGATTCTTCTTGCATAAAGTTTGCATCATTGTTTGCAGTTGTGTGATTCAAGGTTCATGATCAACTGTGTTACCATCATAATTTCATGGCTGAGTCATGAAAGATCACCACTCTAAACCACATTGAGTCATTTTTTGTGATAACGCATCATGATTCATTGCTGTTAGACAACTTAAGGGCAGGAATTTTGCCTTTATTAATTTGTATTTTGTTTACAGCAGCCCTGCAGCTTTTACGCTGTTTTTTTTTTTTTTTTCCATTTTTGTTATTACTTCAGTTCTCTTTTAGTGAATACACACAGGTAGAATAGATAGATGTGTGGAATCAAATACTTGAACAGGGGTCATACTTCAAAGAGTTGGTACATGCAGATAACTATACCTGGGTGAGCTAGAGGCTACTTACAGATTTAGGTCAAGTAATCACAATTTGAACAGATGCCTGGTTAACCAATTCGCATTGATAAACGTTCATTCAGAAACTGTCCTTCAGAATTTTGCTAGGACTAAAGAGATGAGTGTGCACTTCTGTTTTATGGATGCACCTGTGGGTAGCAATTATGACGCACCCGTGACACTTTTTGAATCAAAAGATTTCCCATTTTGTGGCATTCAGAGAATCACCTTTTCTACTACTCAACATACCTTTTTAGGCTAGTGGAGCTGTCTGCGCTCAGACGTTTTCCTTACTTAACTCATATCAAAAGAGGATGGCTGTCTATCTTCTTGAGAGGCAGACATCAATGAGTGGGATATGTGCGACGCACAAGAGGCTTGTTAGAACATCTATCTTTTGATGCTAATAAGGAAAGAGCATACAGCAGAATTTAGGTCTTGTTTAGTCTAGTAAATAACATAGGAAATGCATCCGCAGACTTCAGTGAAATGATGCACACTTTGTCTGGGTGGAACTTTGTAATAGCACCTGGGATTCTCAGATGCTCTAAATATGCCATACTTGCTAGAAATAGAGAATTATCTTAGGACAGATATCTCTATTCAAGGAAACAAGAAGAAATGTAACATTTCTGCCTACAAAACAGTCTGTTTAACAAACTGCAATAAGGCTAGCCTAACTAACCCTTCCTTTCAAGCAGAGGATGTGAATTGATTTATGTGTTTTTAGCTACTAGTAGTCTGCGATGACTAAGTAAAGTTTTTATAATATAGTTAATGACCCATAGAGCTCCACCCTTTCTCTACTAGGCTAGATGGTAGGAATCCCCTTGCCAATGTGCATGATTTATAAGTCAACCTTGTATTAATGTTATAAGCCATTTTTCCAGACAATTTTTTATATTTCTTATTGACAGATTTACACTATTTTAATGTAAAAGATTTCCTAACATGAGCTAGGATATCATATTAATATCCTCAAAACCTCCCACTACAGTGCAGATTTCTCTGGTGTTTAACAAAAGCCTCATCAAAGCCATTTTGGACACAATTACTGTAACCTTCTTAGGAAGAAGAAATTACTATGTTGTACTTGGCATTTCTGTGCCATTTTCAGTATTTGCAAGAGTCCCATGCAAGATTTAAAATTATTTAAGATTATTTTGCCGTGTAGTTAAATGAAAACATTCACAGTATTTTTTTAACAACGCTTACTCTGCTGTAAGATATGATAAATATTACTTTTGGGTCTGTGTAGACAGAATCCTATTTATCCACATATTTGCTGTAGAGAGGGAATTTTTTTGTGAAAATGAGTTTCGACAACAAAGAAATCTTCAAAACCAGATGTACATATATTAAAGACACTAATATATATATATTTAGTATCCATCACACTGTCACAGTTGAGATAATAGGGGCCCTTTCAGTAGAATTATAATGGAAAAAATGGCATGGTTTAGTTACCATTTTTCTTTTTCCCCATTCCCTTCCCGATGTATCCCGAATTAGTGAAATCTCACCTCTAATACATTTGAGTGTTCAGTCCACAGGATGCCTGCTAATGATTGTCTTCATTAATTTTGTTTCCTTTGGTTCATTAATTTTACATTGTGACTACAAAGATTACACTATAGCAACCACTGTGCTTCGAGCCAGTTGATATGGGATAGTCATTTACAGTTCTTTTCATTAACGCAGGGGACCAAGATCAGTGGACATGTAATAAGTGGTACAAATTGCCCATTAGTCAGATCAGCTCTAGCTTGAGTTGGGAAGCAGGAGGGTGGGATAGCGGAAGAAGAGGCAAATAGAGGTGTTGACTTATATTTGGGGTCTAACCAAAGAGGGGCATCAGAAGGGGAGGTGTACCGACCTGCCCATACTGCCTCTCACGTGAGGCTTTGGTTCTGGTGAGGGGGTGTTAACCTCCAGGAGAAGGGCTACAAGGACAGCTGTAATTAAGAGCTACCTCATCTTTTTCAGCTTAGTCCATTGCAGCATGTGATTCAATGCCCTAAAAGGCAGGCGTCATAAGGAAGCATCTCTTTACCTCCTTGTGTTGGTTGGTTTGTTGGCAGCCTTTCTCTTCAACGTGTAAATCACAGCCATGTATTCCTGTCTCAGCTTTACCCCCACGTATATCATCTTTAAATTTAACCCAAAACCTCCAAGTTATATTAGCGTTAGGATTACGTGTTAGAAGCACACGTAACGCTAACGAACTCTTCATTTGCAAATTTATTTTAATATTTTACCGTAGTTGTTGACAGGCATGCAGCAGTTCTATAAACTTATAACCCAAAAACAAAGACATATTACAAAGCTTTCTGGGAGGAAGGACTTTCTATCTTCCTAATGAAGCCAGGATTCCTGTGAGTAGCTGTTCATTTTGACAACAATTGCATTAAGATCAAAGGGGATATGAAAACCATGACAATATGACTGTATTTCATGCACCATGAGGCAGGGTTAGTGTAGATTAGACATATCATTAGTCAAGGGGATCTTTTTCCACTGAGAACTCTTGGCTGCTCAGTGTCTTTTCCTTCCCCTTTCCTTTCCAAGTCAGTATCTGTTTAAGCAGAAAACAGATTCCTTCCCCCTAAGACTATGACAGAAATAGGCTACGGATTTCAGGCTATGTCCAATCAGTGGCAATATGCATAGTAATATGTGGCACAGCTTGTGTAATGAAGTTCCCAGCATGCAGCCTGGAAAGGTATCCTCAAGTGTGCAGGGTGATTTATTTCCTCTGTCAAGAGGCAGGACAGGCAGGACTTGTCCTTCCCCACAGTCCCTTCAAGAATACTCTGTCACCCCGGGAAGCTGTAATAGCTTCTGGAAGCTCAGCCTTTGTTATACGGCTTGGAACCCTGTTTTAGCAAGGTTACTTCCCAGGTCCTTTTCATCATCTGCACTTGCTTTTAAGGAGTTGAATTGTAAGGAAGAATACCAGCTTTTCACCTTCTATTTACACTTGACTTTACATTACCATGTCAAATGATCGATGAGAAGGTGTGCCCACCGTGCCTGAAACGAAGAACCTGCCTGCAATTGGTGCAATACATTTAATTCCTGCTTTTTAATGTAACTACAGCATGCGGGAAGATCATACAATGTCTGCACTAAGCTGTGGAAAGCGTTCAGCCTAAACAACATTTTCAAAATGGCTTTATTGCTCAGAGGGTTTATGCGATAGCAGAACTCTATTGATGGAGCTACCGGATTCATTTGTGATTTTTTCGCCCCCTGTAACTTTAATTTGCTCCTTCAATATATTAAAAAAAGCTGCACTCAGATTTTAGACTTACCTGCCTCAGAGAGACAGTACTCAGTTTCATCAGATTTGTAAAAGTTCACTAAGTGCTCTTACTTTACAGTAGCTCAGCTGTCTAATATGCATAGTTCTAAATGTTTTCATCAGAATTCAGAAATGATTAATGAGATATATTATCACATGAGAAGATTGAGCAATTTCTAATCCTTTCTCTGTGTATAGATTTAATACCTTCTGTCTATTTGAAACTAATTTCCTGGAGGCTTCACCGATGTGTATGCAGAGCAGTGCGACTACAGTGCCCTGGTTACAACAGCTAACAAAGAACCCTCCTGCTTGGGCATAGGCACGTAAATAGACTCCTACAGATGTTTAACAAAAAGATCTTGTTTTTGGGATCCCTCTGGAGTTCTTGTAGAAAATCCCTCTTTCACTCAGTTGTATAACATTCTAACTTAAGTCGTAGGGATTCATAAATTTGTCACTATAGTCTCTAAACAACTAGCACGGTAATTAAGAATTGTGGAGTGCTGCTATCTCCAAAGATGTTTCTGCCTGTCACCAATGCCTGGGGTTTTTTTAAGATATCTGAGGAAGAGCGCAGTATTTTTGGTTTATGCAGTCTACAGCTGGCTTTTCACATAGCTAGCCCTCCTGCAGGAGTGAAGTGCTTTCTGCAAATACCGTCGTACTCTGCTTTTCACTTCCATAGCATCGGCAGGTTTCTAGGGCTCAGTTTCAGAGGACCTCGTCGTTTTAGATGGATCCAGATCCGGGGAACCTGCTTTTTGGGGGTTGCATGAAAGCGTTTTATATGAGCTCACTCTTTTGGGGCAGGGAGGGGAGAGGTGGGGGTTGTTGTTTGCTTTTTATTTCTTCTGCTGCTTTTCTGCTGCCACTTTGGGTTCCTTCCCACTCCGAAACCTAGCCTTCTTTCTCCATTTCCATCTACCAGACTACACAAAGCACCAGAAATGTGCTGGCCAACTCTCCATGAATGTAATGTGACATCATAGGCCTTTCCAGCTCCCAAAACTGTCACTGGAAAGATCAAGTGTGGGCACACAGCGAATGAAAGGGTAGACCACACAACATCAGTTGTTAGGGTGCTGATTGGTACTTGCCTTTTTTTGTGATACTTTTGTCATTATTTGTAATGTGTATAATCTACTGTCAGCCTTCTTGCACATAGTCCAGTCCTTCTTGGAAACCCATAATGATTCCTACACCCTTTAGAAAGGAAGGAGGATGGTGACTAGAGGGAAGGCATGGAAATGTCTGAATTAGTAGGTAACACATGAAGTTCTGAGGTACTGGTTTATCCAGTTTTTATCAAAAACCCGTAATTAATGGGACATCATAATACAGTTTTGAAAAATCGTTGTCCCTAGACGCCTAATAAAGACTTTGTCTTACATTTCTCTGAACCAGTGATACTAGACTGAGATATTTCTCTCTTACAGGAGTTGTGACATATTTACATCCTTCACAGCAGATAAAAGGAGTCTGTTCATTCTTTTTGTCCCAAAATGGGCAAAGGAATACAGGATACATAAAAAATTATTAGAAAGGATTCTCAAGAAACTCAGTTTGCAAAGTTCCATCATACTGAGAAAGAGCTATTTAACACTTAATCAGTTAGGGATAACTGGATTCACTTTAGTGATGCTGTTACCAGAAAGACCCAAGGATGCCATTTTAAATGAGGATGAAATTTGGCCCTAGAAATGGGTGACATTTGTATCCAGTTCTGAACAGGCAGTTCTCACTGAAACCAATGGACCCTGAAGAAGACAGAGCAGCCTAAATGTTCTCCCTTATATCAGAAATACAGAGGGACCTTGACTCCTATAATTCATAAATCCTTCACGAGTTCCTCTTGGGGAATGTGGTTCCACAGAAGGTAATGAAGGGATATATCTTAAAGTCATAATCTAATTTTCAACTTCCAGTCAGCCCAATTTCCAGACCTAATGAGATGCTGAAAGTCTGAAAATCTGTTGAGGGTTAGGGAGTGAGATGGAATTACTCAATCTGACTGTTCTAACTCTAAACATATCTAATTTGATTTTTGCTTTAAAATTCTTACAAGATTTAAGTAGGTTAAATCACCTTAAAAAATTAAGTTAAAAGACATAACCATAATAAAAGTAGTCCTCTGAAAAGATTTTTACTAGAGTATATATTCTGAACTTCTCAGCTACAAATGCTGTAATATATCGTAAATCAAACTGTAAAATTGTTAGGTAAAAATTGGCTGTTGACTGCAATAGAAATTTTCCCTGGATAACAGCAAAAAGTTGCATGATTCACCCTCCTCTTCTAAACGAGGAAAAAATGGTTTGACTGTATAGTTATCTACCCTGAGGAATGTTTACCTTTCTTCAGCTCTATGCAAAAGTAGGCACATCAGTCCATTTATCTTTGAGCATATCAGAAAAGTGTAATAACATACATAATTACTTTTTTTTGTTTGTTTTATTATTGAATTAAGAATCAAGTAAGGTTTACTCTCAATATATTGACTATAAATTGAATTCCTTCCCCTCTTTTGTTCACTCCAACACAAGGTAGCATCGGCAAGTTAAATTCACGTAATAAAGAAAGCCCTTTGTCCGCTAGGATTTTAGCACTTAGGTACTTCTAATACAGATTCAAAAGATGCTAATAAAGTCAGAAATTTCCCACTGGGGGAGTAATGGAATGCTTTTAAAACTTCTTACTTTCAGTTAATGACTAAGGCATTTTTGCTAACAGCAATTTGGCTTCTTATCCCAGGTAGGGAAAAATGCATTAAATAGTAGATTAAAGTGTCCTTTCAGCTACCTGGTAAGGCCAGCTGCTGCCGGTGAGTGAGATGGTATTTACTTGATGGCCCTGGGTTTTGGGGAGGTTGGTGGGAAGAGAAAAATCCCTTCCAAAATGCTTGGAAAAGGGCCCTTTAAACATGAATATGAATCAATAGAAAATGTAGGAGCCAGGCTGATGTAGTACACTGTACAATCTGTTCACTGCATTTGGGCTGCTAATTAAAAAGTGATATAGACAGTACTGTATGAATGCACCATAACCTGTTGAAGGTCTGTCAGACTTTATCTTCGCTTTCACATATTTGAATATTGTTTAATAAGAGGTCTTTTCTGAAAGCAGAATATGTCCCCATAAAAGTGGAGAACAGATATATCAGCTTAAAACTCTTACTGCATTATGTGTATATATGTGTGTTCATGACTTCCAACTCCCTTGAGCATTTCTAAGACAGCTACTCTAAGTCATAAGCACAATATGTAAATTCTAAGTGTGTCTTTTTCTTCTTGCTTCAGGGAACTGAACTAGGCTGGAAACTTGGAAATACAACACCTAAACATAAATGTGAACCTAGCAATGAATTGCATATCTACAAGGAAAGAACAACCTCTTTTGTTGCCAACAAGTACTATTTTTACGAGGTACACGTTAAGAAAAAGAGGGGAAAAAAAAATTTTTTTTCAACAACGTGCTCTGTGTGTGTCCTTCCATAACGGATGGCATGCTTTTTCTTCATGTTTTCTTTCATCTTACCTGGCAGGTCTTGCTTCTACATCTCAGAAAGTCCACTTCCCCTCTTCTTACTTAATTGCACCCCCACTCCACACCGAGGTAGGATTAATGGAACATTTCTTACATTAACTGGATTACATTACATTAGCTGACACTGTTAAATATGACACCTGTTTTAATAATACTGGTGATCAGCAAACCTCTGAAAGTTTGGAGATTAACACTGGAAGCTTATCTAAATTTCCAAATCCCAAGACTGCAAAAAAGCTAGTTTTCCTTCTGTGGCGGGGAGGTTCGGAAAACTTCTCAGAGTGGGAAAAGGAGGTGCTCGGTGGTAGTGACTCCGCATTGAGGACAGATTATAAGCTTAGGAGAAAGAGGAACAAATCGTTCTTTTTTTTTTTTTTTTTTTTTTAAGTTTTTCTAGTCCTCAGAAAACATTTTCCTTTGAAGAATAACCCAGCCACTCCAGACAGATGATAAATGGCTTGTTTCTGGAAACTGTTGATGGGAGACGTGCTATCCACACTCCTGAGGCAATGACAGAGGTGTGAGAAAGCCGTAAAAATTACGCAGTATCTGTCCAACAATCAGAAGCTGCGACTCTGAAGTAGACATCCCTGTCTTTGCAGAGATCGCTTTGAGAACAAAGAGTTTCATTAAATAGTAGATATTATCAGAGGGATTACAGCAGACAGTGTGGCAGGAGAGAATGTGCTTTTATGCTACATTAAGAAGTTTTTCCTTGGGGAAAGGAGATGTTTCAGGGTGTTCGTGATGTTCCCTCTGCCTGAAGCAAAAATATCTCTTGGTAACTCAGTTGTCCCCTGCCACTGACGAGCACAGTGAGAGATCTTCCAGAGCAAAGCTGGACATAGCAGGAGCTTTTTCAGCCACGAGGGTGTCCATGACTTCTTCCAAAGGCAACCCTTTTGGAAAGAACTGGTGCTTTACAAAAATCCTTGGGTTAGGACCACGAATACTGTTGTTTTGTTCTAAGTTCCCTCATCGACTGAAAGCAAAAACTTTCTGAAGTCAGTCTATGGAGTTTTTTCATCAGATACCTACTTGAAAATGTGGAGTTTTGAGTATCATAGTACCATCTATAATGTCCTAAATGTAAAAAGGCTCACTGGATTGAGTTAAAGTCATTTTCTAGAAACCTCGTCTAAATTAGGAGATATGAGCTTGATGCTTGTTAGTTGAATAATATCTTTCACTTTCTCTTTTGATCTCCGTAAGAGAGATAAAGTGTGGTGTGAAGAGTGCAGAACTGTGAATCACACTCCTCTTTTTTTCAGCCCTTCCTTTGCCACTGAGTTTCTGCGTAGCCATGACCAGTTCACTTGTCTCTGCCTACTGTACTTTACAGAAACATTCTCAGAATTAGTTAGACAATAACTGCAAAGCATTTTGAATATCCAGTAAATTGCATAAATGCTGTGGGTTTAGACTTTTCTCTACACTGACAAGGCAAGTGACAAGAAATACGTCTTTGAAAATAAAAGAAGATGGAAGAAAGAGGAAAAAAAAAGCAACATAGCCAACAATGTAAAGCTGTGCTACAGTATGCAAATACCTATAAAAGTCTATGTAAAATTGTCATAGCCCATAAAATTAGACAAGATATCTTTAAAAATGTTCTTCTTGAAGATGGACTAGATAATTAGAATCCTGCCCTATCTCAAGCTGAGCAGACAGGAATGGACTACATTTCTGCTTTGAAAAGTATGTAAGCAACCTAAAATGGCAGAGAGAGAAAAGCTAGGAGCAGTTTTAGTTATACTAGGGGGTTGGGTTGAAGACTGGATGCTTCCAAAGCGAGATGCTGAAGAACAGAAATCAAGATCACATACACTTGCAGCCACAGAGCAGAAGAAAATTATTATCCCATAAAAAGGAAGTGACGGAAAGGTTAAGGCAAAGCTGTTTGTCTTTAGTTTCTAACTCAGAAGGTCCTTCTGAAGGGAAAAAAAAAATAATATGAATCAAAGTTAGTGACATAATATCACCATAGCATTCTGCAGAAGCAGCTCCGGAGACAATGTTATCATCAATATGAACATCAGTGTTCTAGACCATGACAAAAGTTTGAACTTAGGAAGCTGAACAGAGGGAAGATTTGAAAGACGTGACTATCACATCCCATGCGTACTGCATGTGGGAGATAATCTCTTATCTGACTGCTAAACAACAAACTTCTAGGTACTAGGACTGGAGAAATACTGAGAGAACTGAGATTTGAATCAAGCAATGAAGAGTCCTACAACCAAGAGGGAAAGAAACTGGAGACCAAACTTTTTGGTGTACAGTGGCTGTTTGTTTTCTTGCTTTATAGCCACAAAAAAAGCTAGCAACAATTTTAGTCTGGTAATGCCATGAATTACATGACCTCCAGGACCAACTTTTTCTTGTCTGTTGGGACAATCCTTACTAAGATTGACACATGTTGATAAGGAGGTTTTTTTACTTCTGTTTTGCTTCCTATCTGCTTTATGATTAAACAATCTTACTGTCTAGGACTCTATGTCTAACACTCTTCACAACTGCTATCTTTATTTACATACAAAATGTTGCATAAAAATAGGTTCTCTAAAGCATAAGTTAGATCTCATCTGCTCTATGCTATAGTCTTCTCAGAACTGAGGTTAGGATAACAACAAAATGATATTTCTGCAAAGTCTGTCAATAATCAAAGGCTTATAATTTTGAGAGTGAATAGAAATACAGTAAAATGTTCCCACTTGAAAGTGCAAATGTAGATTATTACCATCTCATGCTGACATAATTATTACCATCGGCTGCAAAAAGTTATCTGCAATAATAAAACTACACAGGAAACAGCACAGCCTGAGCTTCTTTACTTGTTCAGGATGAGATAGGAGAGATGTTGTTAGTGTATTCCTGGCATTAAACTGGTTTTTTCCTAAATGTTGCCCATGGCTACTAACAAGTACCATACACAGGGGTAGGAACTATTATGTCAGACCTTTTCCACACTCAGGCAAAAAGCAATGTATTTGAAACAATCAGTCTCAGCCTGTCTGCAGCTGGCAGATTGTCATGTGTATGTGAGATAACTAATTTTTATAAATATGGTGAACACTGAAGAATAATATTTTGGGGTTTTATTCCATGCATCTAAATATACAGGCACAAAACTAACCAGCAGAACTTAATATTACATGGTGGAAATATCAAGGTTATTTCTCCCTAACACTGTTTCATATGCAGCTCTGTGTCAGCTGCATAGTACTTGGTAATTATATTTAGAAGCTCCAAAAATTCTGTATAACCTGCATTCTGGTTTATGAAACAGAAAGAATTATTTTACCCTATAATTACAGCAGTACCAGTAAAGTTTCATGCAGATTTGTAGATTCTATTTTCACACCAGAATGACCTACCAAAGTGACTGCCTTTTTAACAGGAAATCAAAGATTTTCACCCAATAACACCTGCATGAAGCTCATAAGTGTTCTGTCATTGTGTTGCCAGGGTCCCTACATAATCTCTGCATAATGTAGTATTTCTTTTTTAATTAAAAGGTCAACAGACATCATGGAATTCAGGAGTATTTACTTGATATTCATACTCTAAACCCTCTGTCAAATCTTTATTAAAATAGTGTATAGAGAGGTTGCTAGTGCATTGTTATGTAAACTTCATAATCTAATCTAAATGTCAAACCCCAACATGAATTTCTTGGTTTATTTTTTTCCTTTGCATATTTCATGAAGTAGGCATTAAAAAGCCCCATTCAGATCTACTGGGAGAAGTGTTCTGTAGTGCAATATTTTGTTTTGGTAGGGTTTTGTTGTTGTTCTCCCTGTTTTCTTCTGTAATTAGTACCCTTTAATTGCTTTGTGTATAAAGTGAAGAAAACAAGTCTCAAAGACTGTTTCTGTGGTCATAACAGAATTCCCATTCTTGTCTTTACCATTTTTTCTCAAAAATTCGTCTGTAGCAGAATCATTAATTTTTGAAGTACAGTTGTCAATTTCATCCCTTGTCTAAGATGACCCACCAAAAGAGGTTGGGTCGGAAGCTACTGAATGCATTGCCCAGAAGGACTCACAGCTTGAAAATCACTTGATAAAATACATGAGGAGAGGCTGGGCATTATCTGGTATAATCCATATGAATAATGATGAATGTCCCCATAGCTGACCTGGGGACAAAACTGTTGACAAGCAAACAGCACAGTAAACAGTTGCATTCACAGATACTAGGATCCAAAAGCTGAACTTCAAAGAAGGATCCAAGAATAAATTTGACCTGTGGACCATACCTAGTAGCTTGGGATGCATTTGACCTGCAATCAAAGAAAATTGAATCCTTGCTGTAGCTCTCTGGTATGTTTTCTTCTTGCTTTGTTATTAGTAAAGGAAAAGATGAGTGAACAATATGCCAGAACTGAACCATGACATATAAAGTATGCCATGTGTTCAGGATAATCCTCATCAGTGTTTACATATGTGTTTGCCTTCTTGTTTATTTCATCGTGCAGTTGCTAAAAGGTTTTTGCCTTTTAATATTATTCAACTACTTTAAAAATCTTATCTTCAAGAATGGATGAAATGATACATTTTTTCCACTTTTCTGTCATTTCCCTTTTCTCTGTGACTTCTCAAAACCAACTGTCAGAGTTCAGATGACTAATACCTAATTCCCTTGGCCCTCTGAGATTCATTTAATTCAAATTTGCTAATTTGTAGAAATTACCTTTTTCCATATCTGCCCATATCTTTCTCCTTCCTCTCCTTTTTTTCTTACATTAGTAGTTCTCTACCATAATTGCTAATGTACCTGTGCTGTGAATCTTTCATCAGCTCCACAGCCTATATAATAGCTTATGGTAATTTTTGCAGGACTAGAGAATTTGGTACTGGCCTTATTTCATCTTGATTCTCTGTATCTTTCTCAAGTGAGCAGTTGTGACTATGGTACTGTTTGTTTTGTGTCTTGAACTACTGTTCTCTGCTCCAGAGAACCTATGGCTATTTTGCAATAAATTATTCAAAGCTTATCACACTGCTTTTATGCATTTTGTGCTTGTGGGCTAGTTATCGTTGCATTCCTAAATGTTTACCTAAAGTGTGATTCCAACACAAACTGAAAGAAGAAAAAATATGGGAATTAATAAAAATCCTTGGTGTTAATAAAATAAACATAGAAACCTTCTGACTTAACTACAACTGTTTTGCTGTTGGGAAAGATGCATACAGAGTGACTTGACCTGGTTTTCGGTAGAAACTGTGTACAGTGACAGCCCTGTCTGGCTAAAGAGAGATCACCTGGGCAAGGACAGATAGGAGCCTGATCATCACTAGCAGCCCCCTGTATTTGTGCCTGTCAGGGTGCAGGGTGGATAAGTAGCGAGGAATACACAACCATGCGTGTACGACCTTTCTTTTTAAATATGTTATATGTGAATAAACAGGGCTTGACTGCAGAAGAGCATGGTGATCCTCGCATAGCCTGGTCACTGCCCCTGGAAGGACAAGGTGCGGCTGCTTAATTCAAGTCCCTGCAGCTGTGCGCTGGAGGGTGAATCCTGCAGACATCCAGAGCAGACCCTTTGCTCTTTATCTTGCCCCACCGCTTATCTCATGGAGCAGATAGTCCTAAGCAGCTTGCCAAAGGGTGGTTGCAAGAAACAGCCATTTCTGATATCCCAAACGTCCAATAACACCATTCCACAGATTGCTTTTATCTCTCGTTCAGTGCACCACTTTGTTTGTTACAATCTCAGCAATTTGTGTATTACCCAGTCCCTTTGGAGGAGCATGTGAAATATTTATGAATGTCAAGAAAAATTTAGAAGATGTATTTTGCAAGTACCACAATATGATCTGTACAGTGGAAACTTACTTTTTTCATTAGAATTTTGCAAAATATTGCGCTTTACATGAAACCAGTGGTGAGGAAATTTCCATTTCTGCTGTCAGAATCTACATAGAAAAATGTTATTTATGCCTCAGAGACTGTAATTTTATCAGTGCCACAAAATCTTACTGAAATATATTTTTTTTTAGATATTTCTTTATTTTTTAAAGTGAGGTTGATTGTTCAGCAGGTGAAAAGCACCAGACTGGAAATAAGACTGGAAGTAGAAGAAACTGAATTCCGCTCCATATAAACTTTTTGTGACACCAGCAGGAGCCAAGCAAGCCTATTTAAGCTACCCTGCCAAATTACTCTGTTACTGAAGGGCCGCGTTGTGGGGTCAGGTGAATACTGTAGATTTATTTATGCTTGCAGATTAAAAACATCTGCGACCAGTCTCTAGCACTGAAGCCAGTAAGCAAAGAAAAGTCCATATCCATGTTGTTAAACTCTCTAAGCCTCCAAAACAGGTAGACCTCATAGAAAGTGCCTCTTGGAAATTTTCCTTGCCCATGCTAACTCCACAACTGTACCTAGTTATTGTTTGGGAGAGCAAAGCCATGCCACTACTTTTGCAGTTTAGATGCTTGAGATTCAGTGCCCAGGAGCATTTCCTGACGTTGTCTGGTTTACAGAGATGAGGATGCTCTGCAAGACTAGTGAGTAGAGGCAGCAGCAGCAGGAGCTGGGGTGGTGCTTGCTGTGAAGGATGAGGTGGTTGTAAGTTGTTCTCTCTCTTCCTAGTGCAGGCAATGTTTCAAGTCTGCCCATGAAAAATGCAACAAAAATTTTTTCATGAACTATGATTACAAAGTGAAGTAACGTGTTGCCTTAATAACATTTATCAATTTAAAATGTAGGATATTTTTTGAATAATGCTTATTGTCATCTATTTTTTTTTTAATTTTGAGATTTTTACCTTTGCAAAGTGAAAGGATTGCATTTTGAGGGTTATAATTTTTTAAGGATTTTTAGATGTTAGGGAGAAAAAAAACAGTTATATCTTATAACAGAGTAAGATTTATGCCACACTGCATATTTTTTCATGACAGACATTTATGTAAGCTAGGACAAAACACACACCCAACATATCTTGAAAACTACTCTGAATACAATATCAAGTCAGGATGACTCCCACACAGATCAAAACTACTAGAGGAAAATATGACAGCAGGTACCTTGAAGTGGTTAAGAAGATCCAGGCTTCTTCTGCTGGACTGAAACACCAACTTTTGTTTAACCTATAGCCCAGAACAGAAAATGTTCTTCTGCAACTCCACAAAACTAAAAAATATTTTTACATAACTTTGTTTGCCAATCTAAACTCACCACATGCAGCTAGGACAGGAAATACAATTAAAATAACATTTTTGAAAGAACTTCTATTCCATTACCTCTCTGTTGGAAACACAAATTTCCCCTACAGATTTCTGTTCTGTGTAATGTCTCATTCTGGCAAAGTGCTTGTAAGTTCATACGCACCTGTGTTTTTCTGTACTTTATTATGACTATCTTTCTACTTAAGTATTAACTTGTTTTACATACCCAAGCCAGGAAAAAATAAGAAGTCCAAATATGTACTTAACATCCTCGGAGCACAGGTTGATTTGACCTGACCTCTGAAATGGATGTAGAAAGCTGTTCCCATCAGTACCGAGGGAAGTCTTAACAGATTTAGAAATTGGTATCAGATGTGTGGGTGAGATGCAGCCCCTCTGAAGATAGTGGTTCGTCTCCAGCAAAGAAAAGTAATAACATCAAAAGATTAGCAAATCCATCTTTGATCCCTAATTAAATTGCTTATATCTGCCAATCTGCACTGGTGGGTGTACGGAGATGCCGTAACCACTGATGCTCCGCCTATTCACATTTGCAGTCCGTGGTGCACCATGTACACGGTGTCCTGGGGCAGGAGACCCCCCCGTGCCCCGCTCGGATACCCCATCCACACAGCTACTGCCTCTCTTTTACGCAGACCCTATCTGCAGGGGCCCTGATATTGTTTCATTTAGATTAAATGGTACCTGATAACTTGATTCTAGAAAATACCTGCTGTCTGGTATGAATTTAATTTGTTTTATTGCTAGTATTATATATTCACATTGCATCCAGGTAGTCAAGTGAGCTGAAGCCCTGTCCCCACTCCAGCGAGATTAAGCAGGAAAGGGCTAAATAGCCTCTGGAACAGCAAGCAGGACATTGAAGTTAAAACATACTCAGCTTTGCACTGAATTTAGTCACCGTGCATCCTACCAACAGCCGTTGCCTGGTCCACTTGTATGTGCTAATTGCCTGGCCAGCAACCACTTCACTCCAGGCTGGCCATCTCTTGCCCAACACAGGTGTCATAAGGAAAATGGTGGAACTGATGTTAATGCGCAGTAACAGAGAGAATGATTTTATATGAAACAAAGCTTCACTGGTTTTGTTGCCCACGAACCACTTATTTCAATAATCTTCAACATTGTCCTCCAGAGATATATCTTTTGCTGTAATATTATCCCTATTCCATCTCTTCAAGACATTTTTGTTTAATGTTTACATACAGTAAATAACTATATATTTTTTCAAGCTGAGACAGACCTTGAAACATAATGTATCTTTTTATAGCGTTATTCACCCACTCAGAAGAAAACAATTCACGAACATGGAGTTTAAAATACATCATAAAATTCACGCTTCTTGCTAAACCAATTTAACTCAACACATCCCCTGCATTAATAACTGTAACACATGGAAGTAGATCTGAAAGAATCTAAGATTGCGCAGCCCAAAAATGTGTGCACTTAACCCTGAGGTATCAGAGATCAGACAAAATCTGTAATAGGTCTGGGAAGTAGATTTCATTAGCCAACTGGTGGTAGACAGACTTAGAGCTGCTGTCAAAAAAGGAATATAATAACTACAGGTCCTCGTGTCAGTACCATGGCAAAGCTGTCTACCTCTTGCTAAGAGATGGAGCAGGACACCAGTTTCCTTACTGAAGAGTTGGCATCTGTGCAAGACGCATCGTTTCTGAAGTCACAGAAGTCCGAATTGAAAGTCTCTCCTTGCTTATCTTCAACTCCACGTGGTTACAGATGTCGGTTGTGGTGGACATGGTTGCACTTGTCCCGTACCTGCCCTGAGCAATACCTCCATCAAAATGCTGCTGGGCTGAAGTGGAAACTAGAGTCCTGATCCTAAGGTGTTTCCTGAAGAGCAGACACGAGCAGAGACACACCAGTACAGGTTTGTAAAGGTAATTAGGCTTTTAACTCCTGCTTTTCAGAAGGGCTACACATTTCAGTAGCTGATTGCTTGTAACTACCTTTATCTACCAGACAATTTGAACAAGGTTTTAATCTACTCAAACCCTGAAATTTGTGACAGAGTATCTTAACGTCTGCACCACATGAAAATGCTGAGAATGAATTCCTTCCTCATATAATGAAGAAAATGCACTCAATCAAAAGAGGAAACAACTTCCAATGCTTGTCTAGCCATCTCTGTACAGGTCCCAGTTCTGAAAATATTGGCTTGTAGGAAGGAGCTTTAGTCCCTTAATGAGCTGTTTATTCCCGGTGGAGCCAGCGAGGTGGGAAACATTTTCTGAAGGATCAGTTCTCCATAAGCACATAGCGGTGAAGGGGCAGCAATAAGCTCTGACTGTACCGATGAATTCACGCTTTCTAGGGTTTTTATTGGGGTGTAACGCATAAACCTCATCCTGTGCTCATTTGCAGAACCTCTCTGGAACTGGTATTTTGTGGAGATTGTGAATTATTTGGAAAAAATGCCTTTTTTTTTCTATTTTTTCTTCTTTTTTTCTTCTGATCCAGCAATCTTCTGTATTCTGTTTAAGGCTAAAAGTGGGACACTGAGATCCAGTGCGAGAGATCCTGTGGCTGTAAGCATCGTTTCTGACTCTGCGTCCGATAGTGGAAACAAAAGCAATTGGCACCAATCCTTCCCTTTAAGGCTAAACATAACTAGTAGTTCACTTGGGTTGTCCTTATCTACAAGCAATTTAAGACTGTTTCACCCAATATGTGCTTAAACACAATTACAAATTACAGTATAGATGTGCTCAGATTTATCTATATTTTTATTCATTTTTTCCTTCTTTTTTTACTTATTATGAATGCCACTTGATTTTTGAGAAGAAAACAAGAATCCTGCCAAATCTCCAGGTAATCTCCAACACTCACATCATATGCAGTCACATTAATCATAAATATCACGTTGCTAACAGCTACAGATCAGTTACCTGATACACGTATAACTAGATGAAAAAAATAACCAAACGTTGAACAAGAAGTGCATATGCTTTATCATATGTCTCAGTGGTGAGGTCATTTATTGGAAATTCTTCTCAGGCCAGATTTTAGCATGAATAAAATAACATTCTTTCCTCTTGTATATGAATATATGTATTTTTACTAAGAAAGAGTTCAGTGAACAGATAATTAACCTCTAAGTAGGTATGATTCATGACTATTATTTAAAAAGAGACCATCCTTTCCAGGCACAGATGTAAACACACTTAAAGAAAAAATCCAGAGAGCAGATTGTTTGTCTGCAAAAGAATTATTGTGGCTGATTTTTTAAAGACAGGTTGTATTTCATAGGCAGAGGACTGATCAGGGAGCAAAAGGAACAGGCTCAGTGAGAGCATGGGAAGTTTCTGAATAGCTGGTGAAGAAGAAATGGCAGCAACCAAGTCATCCTTCATACCACCTGCATGTGGACATAGAGAGAAACAGGATATCGTAGTGGGATGATTCCTTGCAAAAGGCTCTACCTCCCTGAGCATCCAGCCAAAGACTGAGTCTTTGTTCTGGGAGACAGAGGGAGAACAAGTTTAAAGTCATAGTCTACAATTAAGAGCATCAGTAATATATTTACAAAGAGGCAAGGTAAATGTCATGTAGGGAAAATTGTCTTGGTAAAACCTGCAAGCACTATAGCTTTAAATGGATTATCATATGCAAAAGCTTAGAGACAAAAGAAACAAAAGTTATATGTCCAAGAAGTATGTATGCTGGAGTAGTCATGAAGAATAGGAAGACATGGGAGTTTTTAATTGGATTTTTTTCAATTAAAAAAAAAAAAGAGAAGGTTTTTTAAGATGAACAGATAAGAGAGAGAATTTATGAAAAACAAGGACTGTGAATTGCTGACAAGTTCAAACATGAGTGTTGGGAATCCAGCACTGGGCTTTGTGGGTTTTGGTGTGATCTTTGACGCATTTGCACTTAACCGACATCTATGGGTCAGATTATTAAAGAGCTATCTAGATAAAGTTCATTAGGTTAGGCATCTAAATACTCAAATGTTTAAATACGTGGAATATTGGCACTGAATGTTTTGAATTGCAAAAATTTCCATCCCTTTCTGACAAGGAATCAAACTTAAAACATTTTATCCAGGTAGGTAATTATATGCAGGGGTTTTATCATATTTATTTTAATGTTGTATTCAGTTTAGAGGCATCTTGGTGGCATATCGTTACTTATAAAATTCATATTAAGCAAAGAGTTGAAATAACCTGAACACAGTAATATATAGTCTTAGTGCACTGAAGTCAAACACAGGTCAGATTTTGTTCTCAGTTAAATTTGACTTTGGATACCATTTATAAAAATGAAATATCTTTTCCTAAATCAGTACTATACAACACATTTTTCAGTTTCATTTTTTCTTTTGTGCTACTGCATAGGTAAAATTTTCTTGGTTTAGATATATACTATGGCTTCAGTTAATTGAAATTGAAATTGAAATTGTTGCCTAAAATTTATCTGTTGAAGGGTTCATCTTCAATTACATTTTCTATCTATTCGATGGAATAAAGGTCAACCACATTTGGGGAAATGCCACATGTGTGTTTAGCCTGTCTGTATCCCAAGGCAGGAGGACAAGTGTATTCTGTAGCTGAGTGGGTTGCATTAAGGTTGAAAGAAAGCTTGAGAAGAAACGTGGCATCTATGTACTGTTCTCCAATTAGCTGCACAAAAATGGACACGTTAGCGATGGGGAGCCTGCTGAGGCACGTGAAATTCCCAGTTCTACTGCTGTCAAAGGCATCAGGCTGAAATGAGGACACCAAATCAGAAAATAAGCATATTTGCTGTTTACAGACCTGGACATTTACTTTTCATATCATTTTGGTGTGTCATGTATTGAAGTAAATCCTGTCCCTACAGTGAGGGTAGAAATGGGGGAAGGAATTGCATGCTCAGGCTTGAATGTTGTGAGAGGGGCTTCCAAAATGGTTTCATGTTACATCACAACTCTGCTTGAAGTGGTCCTCACTTGGATAAAAGGTGCTGCAGCTTACTCATATACCTATGTAACTCAAAGGTATTTGGTACCTCCTATATACCGAAAAAAGATTGTTTTGTTTTATTTTAAAATAAGTAGCATTTCTCAAAAAGCTATATTCTTCCCGCTCCTCTGCTAGGGAAACTAAAAGAATCATTATTATCCTCAATATTGCACAGTATTAAAATGTTTCATTCCCAAAAAAATTGAGGAATTAGTTAATGTACTTGACGCTAATTTTGCTCTATCTTCAGACATCATCCTCTCTATAATACACTCCATTTAAAATGTTAAATTAGCTTCATACCTGTTCTTTTAACTTATCAGTCGTGCTGTTTTTAAAACTCCCGTTACAGCAGCCGATCAGGGCAGATGGGAACCTCTGGAGCCCACCCCGCAAAACACAACTTTTAATTCAGAGATATTCCAGGATGTGCTTTGCGATGAGAATATCACAAATGGTGTAGGTGATGCAGTGAACAACAATACCTGATTTTTATGTACTCCAGCTGGTCCTCCCTTTTTAAACAAAGTATGTCATTTTTTTCTTCCTGTCACTCTTTCTTTTTCATTAGTTAGACCTCTCCACTTTGCTTGGGCAAACCTTTGAAGTTCAAAGTCTGTCACATTCTGCATGTCAGACAGGTGATGGGTGGGAGAAGAGGGGGTTTTAACTTCAAAGACCAGTCCAAGGAAAGACTGGCTGGGGCAGAACAGCAGCCATCCAGAAGAAAACAGCTCTTTCTCCCCAAGGGAGACAGGAAACTTTTCCAAGGGAGCACTCTTTTTCAGCTCTTTCTAATCCATGGGCAGAAAAATTATATCCAAAGAAATACCAGTGAAAACAAAGGTTCAGACAATAGCTTATGGTAAGTGATACTGTTTAAACTGTAATTTTGTACAGCCTTACCAAATGTTTCAGATTCTGTAGCTCTTATGCATATGCAACTCACCAGAAAATAAAAGGAGAGGAAAAATTAGATGAAAAACCATAAGACAAGATGTTGTTATTTGAGAAATGAAATTTTGCATCTTTCATTGGAAATCAGGGCACGCTGTATTAATGTTATTGAAGAACATGAACTTTAAAGTATTATATGAAATGTGATGCTTACAGAGCAACAAATAAATGAAGAGTGTGTGTGAACCCACAAACAGAACTAGATCAGCACTTCTGCTGATATGCTTATTCTTGATTTTTGTTTCTCTTTGTGAGCAAATCGATTCAGCTGTGGTAGACTGCAAAACTATTTGAGATTGCCAAACTCGTTTTATGTATTTTATCCACATGCCAAGAAGTGAGAAGCTAGTGAACATGTTCTTTCTCTAAACTTTCATTCATCTTTACTCAAAACATTGAAACCAATAAGCCTATAATGAGCTTCTAAAGCCTGAACCACGCTGATATTTGCCTGTATCATTCTAACAGGAGAGGTGTGGTTGGTGTGTCAATGCAGAGAAAAGCCTGACAAGGTCGTGAACACTGAATCTCTCTTATCTTTAAGAATTACTATGTCTTCTCAACTCTTTTTATAGACATTTTAACATTTCTTTATATTAAGGTGAATGTCCTATCAGGTACACCAGCCTGCAGGAGTTAATATCTGAACTTCCATCCAAGAACAGCCTGGTGTGGATTCTCCGCTTGCATCCTTTAGCAAAGCCACTGTGCCATGACACCAGTGCTGATTTAGGCTGCTGTGAAATGCTGAAAGTTGTGCTTAAGTTTTCTCATATTTATCTAGTTTCCACCTCGTTCATCCTCTTTTTTTAATCTTAGAAATGAGGCCCAAGTAAACGACTGGTTTGACATCAGTTATTGGGTAGTATGACATTTCTTGCGTAGTTCCTACACCTGATCAGTCTCCATTCACTTGTGCTATTGCCATACTTTGAGTTATGTTTGTTTAGCTCATAAGGACTGTCAGAGCCACAGCCTGTGACTCAGCTAGGTATGGGGCACACATGGTGACCGCAGCATCTGCAAATGTGCAAATATATCAAACCCACTAAAAATATTTCATTGCCTTGAGTAGAGATTTGTTGACTTTCAAAGAATCAGTCCTAAGAATGGGATATCAGTACAGAGGTTGAAATCAAGGTAGTTAAATATATCCTGATTTCTAATTGCAACTGATGATAATAAAGAGAGAGTTTGGTGACATTCACATCAAGCTTTAGATCTAAGTTTGCATTGGGTCCCAAACATTTCTTTGATCTTATCAATATTACCAAATTGTCTCCTTTTTTTTTTTTTTTCCTTCTTTGTATACATCACTGCCACTCTCAGAAAAAGCCTCAAGGCTGACTGTCAATGTGGTTTGCTTCACTTGCACTTATCTTCTGTCCATCTCACAGTCTACTGAGTCTATTAACCCAGCAGGTATGTTTGGGTGTGCAGGGTCCTAAGTGTTTTAGAGGCTTCTCCAGCCATGCTTGAGGCAGTCTATACAGTCTTGCAATCTGCAAGGCTAACACATATCCCCAAAGTGGCCTAAGGACTGCTTTTAGCACAGGTTAATCTGTGTGTCTACTCAGTGCGTCTCCAGCTTGGAAATACCATGTTCCAGAGCAGCTGCTTACATGTCTTCTCTTCCAATACACAGCTCAGCTGCCAATAGTGACTGACCAGTACTTCAGACTCCTCTTAGTATTTTAGTGAAACACTTTCCATGGACTACTGTTTCAAGACTAATTCTGTTGTAATTCTGGGGTCGTGTGTGTGTTTCCTCTATTAATGATCTTAGAAAGTACAACAGATCAATGCTTCTAGATCAAGGATCTCCCCTCCTGTTTGGATAGAAGTGTTTTCAGTGCTGAAGTTCTACTATTTTGATATTTTTTAAGCCGTAGTAACAGAAGTATTGCAACTTCTGAATACTACCACGAAGCTGCTGAGCCAGCTTTCCGTATCAATGGCAAAAAAAAGAGACAGAATCCGTACCAGAAGTTTTCAGTGCTAACATCCACCAGCCTGGTTGTTTTCTTCTAGTACACTGAAATACGTGCACTCAGTATTACAAGACAATAAGGTTCTGAAAAGTGAATCCAGAGTCTTTCATTGTACTAGTAAGGGAAAACCTTTTTTTTTTTTTTTTTAAATTTGTAGAAACATGTAGTGAGTCAACTTTGTTTTGGAGGCATTTATTTCTGCAACTATTCAACAGTTGTGAATTTTCTGTGGGTAGAAGTAACTGGTTCTAAATATAAACCCACAACAAGTATTCTTGTCTTACTGAACTTATTATAGCTGTGTTCTTACTTTTGTTGCCAGCCTTGATTTCTCATTTCTTTTAACAATTGGGAGTAATGAAAATGTGCACACTCAATTAAGGTAAGACTTTCACGAAAATGACAAAAGGATGAAAACTCAGTCCTGTGATACACCTGGATTGTGAGTAAGACTGCGGGTTGTGCTTATTTCATTTTTTCTCTGTCAAAAATGAATTTTGAGAAATCAGCTGTCTTTTTTAGCAGTTTTCATCATGCTGTGATTACAATTTTGTATGTGCATCTGAAATCCTCATCTCTGCTTGTTGTAGTGCAGTAAAGAAGCTATTGAAAATACATGGTCAAACTCAAGACCCTCATAGTATGTTTAAAAGAAATAATCTCAATTAATTATTTTTCGGTTGATCAGTAGTAGTAACAGTAACAGAAAAAGGCGAAATGCAAGCAGAGGTGCTTCTCTGTCAGAGTATTTGGATTTGTCTAAGTAGGTGTGCAGTGTGTATTTCCTTTGAGATTACTTAGGAAATATTAAAAAAAAACCCCACCAAAACTGTACCCCATGCTTGCTAGAAAATTGTGTATTTATTAAAGAGATTTCGTGATTGAGATCAGCAGAATCTAAACCCAGAAAACCATTGCAGTGGATGGCACTCAGATTTACCAGTTAGTAAGTTTGAAGGATTTATTGAAACAGCTGGCAAATCAGCAGGAAAATGCTGATTTTGAAAAACTATTATTTTTCCAGAGAATCAGACCTATTTAGCAGCACTGTTAGAGATGAACACAAAAACTGCATTAAAATATCATTGAGGGTGAGGCAAAAATTGATCATCAACAGTTCTGACTTAAATCTGGCCACATCCAGAGATTTATCTTCTTCTAATCAAACAAACACATGTGGTCCGCTATTGGAGGACAGGACCCTTATGAATCTTTACAAACACCATGTAATGTGTTCATTTGAATTATTCTGGTGCAGTTCATTCAGAAAAATAATCTCCAATCATTCCAGTATATGTAGCTTAGAAAAATATTTATATTTAGTTGACAGATTTAGCTCCCAATAACACGAGATATTTTTAAAATGTTTGTTGCACATCTCTTTTCTAATGTTCATAAGTCATAATGGAGAGCAGGTAAAGTTAGAATTAACTTAAATATTTGTATACTTCTAAGGACAAACACAATCTGAGTTTCACCAAATCTAGCAGTTTTACAGTTCTGTGGAACTTCAAGGCAGGATTGGAGGAATGGGTTATTTTCATGTTATACTCTCATCCTATTTTGTTTTTTCTTATTCTGGCTATCAATAATATGCCGCAGAGATCAGAAATATCAATGGACTCTTTTGTTCTTTTTTTTTGCTTCCTAATCAAACTTAGTGAACAGCTCAAAGACCCAGAGCTGCAACCAAGGAATTCAATATGTTGGAACTGACTACTGTTAAAGTACTTTGTATCTTAATTTTCTGAAAGAGCTTTAATTTCATCTCCACAACCAAAGATGCATTAAGAAACATTATTTGTTTTCTCATCTGAACAGAGAAATTGTTTTAATAATTAATTCATCAGCATGATCTCAAAACTCAACACAGTATCTGAACTTTTGGTCTTTTATGCCAGAGGAGATAGATACTACTATTGTTGCCACCCTATAAAGTTGTCATACTCCAACAGGGTATCTAAAGATACATATTGAAATTAGTCACTGATTGTAAAGTATTTCTCTATACAGTGGGCACAGAGACCCACAGCTAGATCTACAAAAGGATCTGGCAGCTCAACTTGGAATGAGTTTCTAAAGTTACAGGGCAAAATTTTTCATGCCACTGCCAGAACCTATAGATGTTTTAAATCCACAGGTATCTAAGACTTAAGCCAGAATTCTTCTCATGTTTGAATTTATTCTTGTCTTCTGCATGCAGAAGCTTTGGTGTTAGTAGGAAGAGCTGAAGTGCTGATCTGATACCTACTAAACCTGACTGTAGACTCATGGAAATATAAGGCTGGAAGGTACCTCAAGAGGTAACTCAGGATATATGAGTCAGGGTAAGCAAGGCATTTCTTCTGTTTCTTCTGATACGGGCCTCTTCTGTATGTCAGAACATGCTCAGCATACAGCACCAGGCTGGTGTCCACGGAGTCACATATTAGCCTGTCTTACTTTCTTTCTGGGGAGCCATGTTTAACAACAGCTTCTGCTTGAGTAGATTCAAATGCACATTTCTGGGGACTTTCCTAGCCAACAAAATATAGCTTATTCTGGCGAGAGCAGACTCAGTCTGTTCTGCCAAATAGAATATACTGTCCTCGGCAGATGAGCATTAGAGATTCACTGAGACTGAAAGAGGATGATCATGTTGCACTCTAAGCTTCATGGCTGGTCACTCTATAAAGTGAAAAGGACCTGCTAACATTCGGACTGTGCCATCAAAGATGAGTGCCTGGAACCTTCTCTAAGAAACATAAAGAAGTGTTTCTTCTTCAGTTTTTGATGGCAAAACCTTATTTTCCTACAGCAGGAGTGAACACAAAGGATGTTGGGGGAACAAATCAAAGGATAAAGGTGAAAGCATCACTTGAGGTCATTTCTTGTATGTGTGCATGAGTGTGTGCACACAGATGTATGTATAACTGATAAATATCATAACAGCTTGTTTGGTACAAGTACAGTCTTTTCCATTTCAAGAGGGAGCATGCAGATGCTCCATTTTCCTCCTTCTTCTACGCATAGTCTACGTGCAGATTAATTCAGACACAGGTCTTGTGCTCTTCTCAGTACGTGGTCCATGATGATTATTGCTCCTGGCACATGAACGGCAAAGGGAGAAGGACTTATTGCAGCTTTTTCCTCCCCAAAATATTGTATGTGTGCTTGTCACAAGTGGCTGAATGAGGTTACTGCCTTTTGGGTTCTCATAATTACTTCTTGAAATGTTTTAAAATTCATTGTGCTTGTATTGCTTTCTAATGAACTCATGTCACGCATTGGAAAGGAAGCAATAAATAGAACATGAATGGTAATTAATAGCAAATTGTTAGTCAAATTAGTAGATTTTTGAAAAGACTGTACCCATTTTTTTATAATCATGTAGCTAGCCCCCCATAACTTTGATTGTGCATTTGATGGTACACCATAATAGCATTCAAGGGGCCTTTTTCAACACGCATTGAAATCTTGTTGCCATTTAAAACTGAATCCCCATAGAGTTCATTTGAAATTGTTTTACTTTGATAATGGCTTTATTAATGTGGTCTCGGTGGACTTGAAATGAGATTGTTTGACCATTGTAATGTGGTTTTCATAGGCTTGCAGTAAAATAATTTACTCTTGTAATGTGGTTTCCATTAGCTTGCACTAAAATCATTTCCCTCTGGTAATGGGGTTCTCATGGATATTCACTTCAACTGTTTTGCCCTCAAAATGATACAATGGGCAGCCTTGTGGTAAAGGACTCAGAGTATAGTGGCATAATGTGGCTGTTGCTAAATCTGCTGTGTCAGTTGGGGTCTCTGGTACGCAGATAATACTCAGCACCGCATTTTGCCTAGGTTCAGCTTCATTTTTCTTAACTGCCTTGCTATTTCCCCGGTCTTTTTCAGTTCAACTTAATCAGGACAGTTCTGATTTCATAAATCCCCATCTAAATATTTTTCATGTTTCAATTGCTCCTGATTCTCAAGAAAGAGATACAAGGGACTTACTCACAGCTAATTTTCCAGCAGAGGTGATTTCCAGGTCAATTTTTTGACACTCTAAGGCAATATAGGGGAGTTCTGGGCTGTTTGCAAATGGAACAAAATTATCATTGCTCTACAGGGTCATCTTCCACTCATAGATGACAGTGGAGAATAGCTATGTTCTTTGTTATTCATAATGCACCCTGCGTACCAAGATCCATAGGAGGGGAATAGAAATGGGATATACCGTTTCTATACCAGTCAGGCACTCTTTCACTGTGGGAAAATTCACACTGGAAATTTCAGACAGATATGCAGTGATCTTACACCTTTCAGATATACACAGAGAATTTGAGTGCTTATTTTTCCCTTCCTTCGCTCCCAGATACTTTTAATACCTGTCTCACAGTCACTAAAATAAATATCTTTCAGTAGTATTTTGAGAGGATTTATCTTGTGAAAGTTCATTTCCTGCGCTGAGGACTGACTCTATTTCTATCAAAATTAGCAGCCAAGTGAAATTATTCCCACCAATGCCAGAAAACATTCAGGAGATTATGTTACTGTTCCACCCATTCTGTGGATACAGGAGGGTTGAGGACTGTCAATCTGGCACGTTTCATGAGTAACAAATTCACAAGCAATTTAAGAAAAAAAAGTAGTGTAATGTTTCACAGTGATCTAAGCTTTTCAGAATAAGGCCAGAGCAGTGTAACTTTTAATTAAAGGTGGATTCAGCAGGATGTCTAGAATTCTAGTGATATTGGGAATTTTTGCTCCGTTCCTGAATATTGTGGTTTGCAGATCCAAAACAAGCTGGGCAAAAGTTGCAAATTGAATTGGATCATCACATTTTCATGTCTTGTGTTCATAAGTGAGAAATAAAAGTCTGAGTTCTAAAATGAGTATTATAGAACATATTATTGTAAGTAAGATATTGTCGTATGTTTAAAGAAAAGGTCTGCAAATACAACAGGCTTCTTGCAGAGGTTTTCCACAGGACAGCACTTCTATTACAGATTTGATCCAAATAAGCGTTGGGTTCTTGTATAACTAGAAAAAGCTGATTCATTTATTTCTTTTTATATGCACAAATCCTGCACTGAAGAAAGCAGAAAAGGCTGAGTTTAGAAGCTGATGGTCTGAGGAGGGAAATCTTCTTTGCTGTTAAGAAGATTTCTGTAAATCTCCATAAGCAAATGGAATATGGTGTCTAGATATCTGAACCACTGATGGGACTTTTTACGATTGTAATGTAAATGATACTGGGCTTGTTTTTGATTGAAGTCAGAGTATTTCCTTGTTGGTGGAAAGATGAAAAGGAGTAGGCAGGGTCTTCTTGGAATTAAACACACAGACAACTTCAGTTTTGACAAATGTGAAGTTCAATACTGGTTACAGCATTAAGTTAATGAGTTGTTTAAATGGATGTTTCGCTAATGACTCAATCTCCACTCACATCCAGTAGAGCATAATTTTGGCTGGGTGGATGAAAATAAGTTTCCTGCCCCTTTATATTCATATGATGGGAAAACATTTCAGCGATGTTGCAGATCTGTCTAGAAGAAATTTAAGTGAGCTCCTTAAAGCTTCATTACCATTCACAATAAATGAACAAGATAGTGGGAGGAGTCTTTTGCCTATAGGGGGGTGATTTGTGTTGTTAACTATGATAAAGGATCCTCTTTCAAGTTTCTGATAATGCAGAATATCCTGGATTGCTGAGGATGTATAACAGCACAGCAGAGGAAGCTTGATGAACTACCGAGGATAACTAAGGGCAGAGAGCTTAAATGGTAGAGATGATTGTCCAGCTTTTAAGGCCAGAGCACATTAAGTAAGTTAATGTGGCTATCTAAGGACACTGAGCATGCCCAGTGAGTGGCGATAGATTTTTAAGGACTCAGAGCATGCTTTTGTGCACAGCTCCTTATGCCACATAATCCCTAAAGATGCCATTTTATGCCATCTGGCTTTTGTTGTTATTCCCAGTCAGCACTTCTAGATTGGTTTTTTTTTTCCACTGTGAAACATATTTCCCTTTCATTTCAGAGATATTTTTTTATTTTGCTCAAAGCTTATCCTGCATACCAATAAATCAAACCATATTTCAAGCATTTTTTTAATTTTAGCTGTGTCCATAGATCCAGCTAACAATCATCGTTAGTCACCTCTTCCCTTTTTCCTTTCACTTTCTTAAATGGTGACTTCTACATATGTCCAAGGACCACTGACACCCGAAAGAGCTGTGCCCGCAACATGCAGCTGTTATGACAATGCAGTCCATAATTCTTCTCTTGCTATTTTCTTCGAATTTCTCAGTTTTATTTGCTCACCCATTTCCATGTTCTGTGTGTGTTCCTTCCTAACTGCTGGAGCCCAGCAATGATGGTGATCTGGTCTGGAAGAGATGGCCTCAGCCATCTCTTTTGGGGCTGATGGCGGGGGGTATAGGATAACAAAAAAGAGTGGATTTCTATTTTGGAGCCTAAACAGGATCTGAGTGATGTTCCTGGAGCCACATAATTGCCAATGACTAGAACAAGATGAGACGATCATTTGCTCCTGATATTTCCTATTTTGATGCAATTAGATTCGGAGAGAAGCTTTTGCTGTATACTAGCAAAACCTGCAGTCCAAACCTGGGGCCTCTAGATGCTGGAAGAAGACGCAAATTAAAATGTGTCATGAGTGCTTGGCTACTCCTCAGTGCCCCGTATGTATCTTATTTATTATTTTGGGGCTTGTCTGCTTAGACAAGTGGTAGGGGGCACAAGAGGAGTCTTCTGGATGCTGTACCTTTGCGTGCTGCTCATCATGCAATGCAATTGCTCAGAAAAAGCATGACTGACCTGTAAAACATTATTAAGCATTATTAATTTACCTCATTTTCATGCTCGGTAATTTTTCCCAGCCACGTACAAAAAACCCATATAAAATGTGAGAATACAGGTGGATGTGAATGCAGTCTGTGCTACAAAGGGGATGAGTGTCAGAAGAGAGTTGATTTTTCCCTGCACTGGCACATATCGGGGGGGGTGAACAGGGCACTTGATGTGAATATGGTGATGAGCTTCTCTGAACTGTTGTTTTTTTTTTTTTATTTAATTGGAATCTGCTAAATGAGGCAAGGGATTGCTGTTGCCGGCTAAACTCACAAAAGATATTTTATTTAAGCGTATATATGTAACAATGGAGAAAGCCTCATTCGCACTTTTACGCCCTGCTCCCTCTGGAGAGTGACACCGCATCCCCTTGTCCCCAGGTGAGAGGAGCGTGGGAGCGGAGGACGTTCGCTGCCATCGTCCCTCAGAGTCTCGGGGGCAGGAGCAATAACCAGACCACCGGCACAACCTCCGCCGGCCAGCAATTACTGAGGAGGAGAGCAGACAGCTTCTGCTGGAAGAGGAAGGCTTTGGCTGACGGTTGTCAGAAGTTCAAGCTCAACTTTGGATTTACAAATGGTTGAGATGCTATGAAGTATTAGCAACCGGTTCCACTTTCTTTTCATTTCCACGTATTCCTGTTATGTGCCATTTTTTGACCATCTAAATATTAAAGCGCATGTCGAATCAGGATATTTTCCCCCCTTGACAGACAACCCCACTGAGGATAATAGATATAGTAATATCCTATTTTGTTTTATTGTGTTTCTTCTGATGGGAAAGGTTATTGTTGCTGGGGTTTTTGGCAGTCTTCTGGAGTCAGAAATCAGGGATGGCTGAAGGATTTCCAGAATGTTGGAAAGCATTGGCCTGAGCTGTTTCTCAGCATCTGCTGCCCCAACACACATCTGTCCATGGGACAGTCTGTGGATAAACTCCTTTACAGCAACAATTTCAGATGCATTCATTAGTCAATGCACAGAGCCGTGCCAGTCAAGACTGAGTAACCCAGATTTTGTATATTACTGACAGGTAAAGAATGCAAAAGCAAATGATCTGCTGATCAGAAATTAATTCACAGAGAACAATTTTAATTATCTGATAAACTTCAGAAATATGCGAGTTTCTTGACAACATTTTTGCAAACAGAAACAGAAATTAGGCCTAGATTTTCAACTCTAGTGGGACTTTAAAACCAAGGTCCTATATCCATATTTAGGTATCTGCCTTAAAAAATTTCACTTTTCAAAGTGCTGTGCACCCAGTATCTCACTTTGATTTGCATTCCAGAAAATCAAGGTCAAAGCTAAGCCTGACTTTCTTTCATCTTCTGCAGAGTATTTATTACAACAGATGCACCATTGCCTCTTGAGGTGTTAGTCCTCTGTAGGACAAAGTTTCATCATTTAAGATCTGTTTTTAGTCCTCTTAACATGTATTTTTTTATATAGGTGTTTAGCTAATAGGCGATTGTGTGTCACTTACTTTTGAGGTTGACTATGCTATATGGGATAACGAGACGAGGAATCATGCCGTTAGAAGGTTTTGGAAGTGCTGCAAGGAGAGTTGAAGAAAGCAATTCGGATTTCTAAGCGCCGTTGACCTTTGGTGTGTAGGTGAGACCTTATGTACAGCGGCTGTATGTGTCCTGTCTGGGCTGACTGTGAGGTGTGTGTTGCAGAGGAAGAAGTTCAGATGCATTCATTTCCAGTTTCTGCCTGGGAGGAGGGGAAAAGAAGGAGAAGTTGTATGTAACGCTTCAAGGCTTAAGTTAATGTAAAATAAATCAAACCTGAGGTGGTGTTTTAAAAGAGAAATCTGGCAGTCACCGAGAGGAGAAGGTGCTGGGCCTGGAAACATATTTGTCTTTTTTAAATGCTCACTTTCAAGCATGTCTGGTTTCTAGCCCAGTTTGTATCAGAAGGGATCAATTTTTTTTCCCCGTTTCCCTGTTCTACTTTTGTGCTGGTATTGTCTGAATCCCAGAGTGAACAGCAATACATCATCCTGCTTCAACATCTGCTAGAGCCCCCTCTCTTTCTAATCTGCCCAGATCCCCAAAGCCTTTCCCACCTGCTATAGCACCAAATGCTCATTATAGCACACAGCTACGCCCTTCACTGTCCTTTCTCCCCGACTCTCAAGGTTAACATGGAACAATGACTATTATTAAACGGGGGTTTTAACAATGTAAAGGCAGCCCAAGCTGGGGAAGGCGGCGGGGGTGGGGGGGGAGAAGAAAGGGAGCTGGGAGGAATTGGGTAACATGCCAGCTTTGCTGGCAACAAAGATCTGCGAGAAAGCTGCGGCCAATTTTCCAGTCGAAACATGACTCACTGAACAGAGATGCACCCGAAATAAATAGCTTCCCTGTTCTGCGCCCAGCAGAAGCAGGAACCGCACCCTCCTGTGGTTTTGTGTCAGGGTACTGCGGGTACCTCTCCGAGCTGCTTGGTGGAGCAGCGCGGATAAAAATGGCAATTTTGAAGGAGCTGGCGGCTCTGGGGGTTTTGTTTATTGCTTGGCACACTGAAAATCGTAAGCAATGGGAAGACCTTTCTTTTTCCTCTTTTTTTTTTTATTTTTTCCCCCCCCACCCCACAACTTCAAACTACCAACCCGCTCCTTCTGCTTGCATCATCAGATCCATTGCCAGTGGAGAGCCTGGCACAGGCACGCGTGGGCTGTGGAAGGAGGAGAGAGCGGGCAACGAGGGAGGACAGGCTCACACGTGTTGCCGTGAACAGGGACTGGTCATGGCATGCAAGGCGACTGCTGTGTTGGAGAATGGAGACTCAGCCTGAACACTGAATTCCCTTGCTTTGCTCGTATTCCCTCTTCAGATACTGGGGTGGTTTTTTCTTGACCTGTTGGGAGTTTGGGGTGGTTTTGGTCTTTTGTTGACATGACCTTAAATAAATGATGAAAAACCTTCTTTGACGGTGTCTTTCAGCCCTTGCAGTCCAATACATGGATCCGACTGCATTATATCAGAAGGACTTCACATATGATTTGTGAAGTCTGAGGAGACTGCATATTTCTACGTACATCTCTAAGGCACGATCCTGGCCCCATTGCTGTCATGTCGCACATTATGTGTTTCCATCTCCGAATAGATATATATAGCAGCCTCCCCTTATTTGCCTAAACTGCATAGCACAGTATGCCATGTTGAGCAGAGCAAGATTTTTGGAAGCAACACGCCCCGCTCTGAGGACCTGGGTTGTGTCTGGGCATGTGCAGTGGCAGACAGAGGGACTTGGAAAGGATGGAGAGAAGAGGATGGCTTGTGTTAGTGTTAGCTGTTGCTGTCATATGTTAGGCATCCCTGTCGGATGGCAGCTTTCCTGGTCTCTGGATGGATGGAAACATGCTGTGTTTCTTCTTTACAACTATGTTTTTGAGGCCATGTTTTTTTTAACAAGCTACTTAAGGTGCGTACCTGTTGGATTTAAGCACTTCATTCATTCACTTATTTGCTCATTCCACTGAACGGGAACAGTTTCTTAGAGAAAGACTTAAAAATCCATTTTTAGCTGGACCATATGTAAATAAAGCTGCACTGAATGCAAATGCACAAAACATCATACAAGAAAGGGGCAAAACTTTTTAAAAAACATGCAAATTTTTCAAAGAAATGTCAACAACTCATGCTTTCTGTTAACCACACTCAAATTCATCAAAGGTGGGGTTATAGTTATCTGAAAACTGCATTTGAGCAGTGCTCTTCAGACAAAAATTAAAGCAGGGTAGCTATACACTTAGCTGAAAACATTTCATCCAGCTATAGCAGTTCACCTCCTGAGCCCCATACCCAGCCATCCAAGGGTCAACTTTTAAATAAAAACTGCAAAAAGAAACAAGAACCAATGAGGATTTGGCCCCAGACTGTAAAAGTGAAATCTCACTTGAACTTGGTTGTATTTCTGCTGATGTCAGCTGAGGTTAGGCTATCAGTTTCAAGGGAGCAAGATCATGACTTCTGTATGAGCCAAACCATGACTGTGACTCAGTTCCTCTTAAATGTTTGACCATGACGGGAGTCCCACTTGTGGGATATCTTTGGGGACTTTTTAATTCAGTTTTTGGGTGAATAAAATTATTTTGTGCAACACATTCTTCATCTTATTTTAGAACATGGACAGGATAAAGTCCTTTATCCCAACAGATAAAAACGTACATGTTTTCCTCTCTCTTTATGTATATATATACACACACGTACATGAAGGTTAGAGCTTATGCCTGCCAATCAAAAAAGGAGGGAAAAAAACCCAAAGTACTATTAAAAAAAACCGCACAGATTGGTCTGATGACAGTTGTGGGTGGCTATGCTTCAAAGATCCCATAAACCTCCTTCAGCTGCATGAGGTTTTACTGCAGTTTGGTGTGGGTGATGGGATGTTTCCATATGCACTTCCTTTCGGTTATTGTCTTCTGGTGAGACTTCCTTTATTCTGCTGAGAAGACCACCATTTCCACTTTCCACCCACAGACCTGCTTCCTGGCCTGAGTAAGACCAGCGGGTCACAGCCTGCAGCAACTCGTCCCACTCCCCACCACCTGCTAAAGACAGGACCCCTGCAGCAGGCATGATCGCTCAGGCAAAGGATGCTGAGCATTGCATCCACGAAAGAAAAAGCTACCAGTACCTAATAAACAAAAGCTGCAAAACTTGTTTTCCGTAACAAGCATTGTGGGATGCTCAAATTGTAGGTGCACGTGCTATAGCTTATGTCAAGGTTTACAGTAATGCTGTACATTTTATCATGCATTAAAAATACAAAACAGAGAATACACAGAAAGAGCAAGCCCTGAAAAACAACTAGCTGTCTTTTACGTGTTTGTCTTGTTTCACTCAGCTGATTCAAAAAAGAAAGAAAAAAAGAAAACCCCTACCCACTACTCATGCTCCTGTGAGAGAAAAAAGAAAAGAGGGAGTATAACACCAAAGCAAAGCCTTGGTTAGAAGTCTGTCTTCTTGCTGGCCCTACCTCCTCGGAGGCTGTCTCAGAGCTGCAGGTCTGGAGTCCTCTGAATACTGCAGGAATTTTGATATATTTCTTAAATTTGCAATTTCGTCTCTTTTCTAAAACAAACAGGCAAAAAAAATGAGTGTACTTTAAATAACACCAGCATTGTGACACAAACTGAAATAGCTCAAGAAATGCAAAATTATGGTAATTATGGATGACCTTGACACTCTCTGCCCTTTAATCACACCATCTGGCCTCCTCCTTCTACCAAAGCCAGGAGTTAAGATTAGAGTCACCCTTCACTTTGAAAGTCTCGGATTTAAACTTCCTTCTGTTTGCACCATGCTTTCACATCTCTGAAACGTCCTGGGGCAAATGTCCCAGGGCTCGTCCCAAAAGCTGAGGGTCCTGGGTGTGCAGACCCCACTCTCACTGACTCAGACGCCCCAGTACAACGGAGCGTGTGTGTATACCAGTAAGAGTGTGCACTCCCTTTTATTTCTGCAGGCACAGCATCAGCCCTGAGGTTTGCACTGGATCCAGTGAGCCATTGGATCAGCTCTCAGAGATCCTTCTGTATCCCTGGGGGATCTTACTTTACGCTTAATTACACATTCATACACATGCATTCATGCAAGCTTCACAAAAAGCATGATATTCACAACATTGAATGATCATAAGCGAGGCACTGGAAGAGTTTAGGCACCTTATGTACTCTGAATTCAATCCCCTTTGACATATATAGGGGATGACTTAATGGCATGATCCCTTTTCTTTTTTTCATATGACTTCCACCTCACTTAGTAGATTGGAGGAAGGATGCTTATTTAATGATGAGCCGCTTGCCATTTTGATTTTTCCTTGTTCTGCGTGTGTCCTTATGCCTCCCTCACTTCCCACAATTCTGCAGTTCATACTTTCTAGCCCTGCTACCAGTGAAACAGAGCTCCTACACGTAGCAGCTTCCTGAAGTTTGCCGTGGTGGTGCAGACTTCCCTGCCTCTACCCCAAACTTACTCCTCCAGCTCTCAGCTATCGCAGTCCGGTGCCTTCCCACTCTCCTTTTCCAAATGCTTTTATTTCATCACCCAGTCAGTCACAATTTCCACCGCGGAAGCCCAACCACTCTTCTTCTCACCACCATCTGGTCATGCACTAAAGCAAAAACTTCTAAAATTCCACTTGCACTAGCTCCATAAACCTTGTTAGACTCTTATTACTTACTGGAAATGTGAGCAGAAATCCTCATTATCCATCCCTACAGAGCTTTATAACGTGTTAATCCCATCAAGCCTGCTTTTAGGCACAGACCTAGAACCCTGAAGGAAACAAGACCTTGCAGCCATGGCCATTGCTCCTGGGGGACGGCCTCACAGCATTTTTCAGAGCTCGATAGATGGGCTATGTTCTGCAAGTGTTCAGGTAGAGTGCCTGTTGTATTCACACCAGTGCCGGTGGTAGCTGAACAAAGGTAAGCGTTACTTTGCCCAAGCAAGGTTGCAGAAACCTGCCCTTACATTTATGCAATGCAGTACAATTTGTGTCTGAGAAAAATCGTGTAATATTTATCCTGTTTAGTTCTGTGGGATTTTTGTCAGACTCACAAGCAGGCCTTTTGGCATTCTGTGTTATTGGAAATTTCCCAAACACATGTAACAAAAACTCAGTCAGTTTAATACAATTATCAGCTTTTTCTCAGTCTGTGTTGAGTCTGTGTTTGTCTAATGTCCGGGTAGATATTTTCTACTTATTAAAATCAATAAATCTGCTACTTTGAAGATAAAGGCACATTTCTTGTGAAGCCTACTGTATGTTGCTCTCTAATGCTGCAGTCTGTCCACTGTGCACAACAGCAGAGTAGCAAATGAAACCGATAGTTAGCATGCCTTCGTCAAACCGTTTCCAAAGTCGTCTTCTAAAGAAACGTCCAGAGGAGCTATGTGTCCTTCTATTTTCTGCCAGGATAAAGCATGCATCTAGGAACTTTATTGTATTCTCTTCTTAGGTATAAATAGACTCCTCATAAGTAGCATGTGCAGTACTCACATATTCCTGGCTTTGCAGCAGATGAATTTAGACTTCTTAGATAGAATGTTTGCTCTTGTAATTTTATGTTAGTCGCTTAAAATTGTCAGTTCTCTGTTTATCTTTAGATCTGACAACATCTCCGCCTTTATTACTTGTTTCACCTGTAAATATTTGAGTTGTCATTGTCTTGTATAATATTTTATTTTTCCCACTATGACAAATTACTATTTTACTCTGAGCACATTGCCACTGATCCAACAAACCCCGGGTTTCTAGGAACATAACTCTTCACACTTTTGAGTGTCTGTGACCCCAGTAGGATTTATTCTTCCTGTGTCCATCTGCAAGCCAGAGCCAAGCCGTGCCAAGATTTGCTTGTGGAAACAAAAGACACAGTATTAGTAATGTCATGAAAGTGACACACGGCTGCTTTGCTTTCAAGTGTACTGAGATAAGCAGATTATAACATGTTCTGTGCATTCTAACCCAGTTCCCATTTTTAACTACAGAAATGCTTGGATATGTTGAAAACACGAGGAGATCAAATTTTTAACTTTTGAGAGAATTATCCTGCCTCCTATTCAGCAGGCTCTCTGTTAACTGTACTTCTTTCTTCCCTCTGACTTTATTTTTGCCCTCTCTCCCCCTCTGGCTTTCAGCTTGTCCTTTTCCTTCCTTTTGATTTTGTCCTCAGACCTTTTCCTTTTTCTTCCCTGTGAACGCAGACCTGGCCTTTCCCCCCTTCTTAGCTTAGGGCTTAGTCTTTTTCTTCCCTTTGGCACTAGGCATAACCTTCTGTTTCTCTCTTTCTTTATGTTGTTTGACTTTCACTCCCTGACTTCCCACATCTTCTAATTCAGGTTTTTCCCTGGGGGGGGGGGTGGTTCAAATGACCGCCTTTCCTGAAGAGATGGGCCATCATCTCCTGCATCACCACGTCTGTCAGATGCTCTGGAGACAGACCTTGCCAGCCAGGCTTTCTCACTGACCTGTCTTGCAACTACATGTGCAACAGCAGAGCCTTGACTGCAGCTATGACAGCTCCTGGGGAAGCGAGGAAGGAGCGCGGTTCTCTGCCCAGATGCTGATCCTCACGCATCCACGTTATCCTGTACATGGTGGCCAGGCTTTGGCAATGAGCCTCCAATTTCTCAGTGACCTGTAAAGGTCCTTCTGACCAGTTAAGTCATCTCTATCTCATAGCCTGTAGCATATCTCAGGGTATTTACTCTTCCTCCTGCTGACAAAGGTGGTGGCTGCACACAGAAAACATAACTATTTGTTGTATATCAGCAAAGTTAGAGCCTTTCAGTGCGATTATTGAAAATATTAAAGCCATTGTCCTTGAAAAATAGCATCTGTTCCCTTGCAATTTGGTTTTTCGAATATTTTCCTCTGTGCCTCAATGACTTTAAGGCAGTTTTCTCCCTTTCCCCCTGCTGTTGTGGAGGTGGCTTTCCCTCTGGCATGGGGGTGACACCTTCGTCTCCTTGATGCATCTCTGCAGCTCTGACCTCAAGCCCTGACAGCCTGATGTTTCCACCCAGCACCGGCTTCTCTTTGGAAGGTCCCTTTGCCCTAACTCTCCATCCCATGCCCATCCTTCAGGCGAGGAGCGCCCTGTCAGCTCTGTCCAGAGACTTGGGCCTCTCTTTAATCTCTTTCCCTTTAATTTTTGGCAGGGTAGCATAGCCAGCTAAGGGCCTTCTCCTGAGTTTTGCATGAGGGGAAGTAACTCGCTGCTCGGCTGTGCAGAAAGTTTCACTTGTTCTTTTCTCATTTCTTCCCCTTTCCTTCTGTCTCCCCTGGAGCAGATCCACGCAGCTCTCTAGCTGCATCTTGTTAAAAGGACATCAAGCTGAGGGGGACATTTATTAAGGGTAATGCAATCACAGTGGACCATACGTGGTAAAGGAAGTAGAAATAACAGAGAAAAGTCCAGATTTTGTCGAGGGAGTGCTGACTCAGTAGAAATGATGAAAACTGATGTTCATTAGAGAGCAATGGTCAGACATGGAGCCATGGCTGTGTTGAAAGGAAGTTGCAGCTGAAAAAAAAAAAGAAAAAGTGTCTGGCTGGAATTACAATGTACAAAGGAATGGAAAAACACTTACTAGTCTGTGAGAACTAATGCTATGCAAATTAATTCAATTCAGCATTAACTTCATGCAGATCCATCTGCATAGCATGTTGCAGGCTTTTTAGAGGTGCTGTAGCTGTTCCAGATTGCTGAACGAGACCCCACGACTTCAGAAACGTTGACCAACGCCAGGATTTCAAAAGGCTGGTGTCGCTGGCTTCACCGACGTCCTCATGCCGCTCCTGTTCCTCCAGCTGCGGAGTCACAGTGTCCTGCAAGGGTTCTGGTCAGCCTCTGTCTTCACAAAGCTTTTTCTGCTTCTCTCCTGTGGATATTTAACGCAATTTCTTGAGTTTGGTGTGTCTATAAAATTTTCCTTTACAGATACAAACTTCTTCCATGTGATTTTGCGTGGTCTGTGCCAAAATAGATTGTCAATGCAAACCTCAGCCTATTTCTCCCCTGAGTATATAATTTTTCACATGCAAATAGAGCTGCTTGTGTTCATTTCAAAATATACTTTATAATTATTTTTACTTTATTTCCCCCCCCAAAATAGAAAGCAATCAAAGAGAAAGAAGCCAGTCAGGAAAATGTTTAATTGAGTGTAATAGCATTCTTACCAGCATCAGAACGCAGTCTGCACAAAAAACTTCGAAGCACCAGCACTTCTACCGGATAGATTGACAATTGTCTCAATCTTCATTCACCTTATGTGCATGGCTGTCAGTATCTGAGAAGTACCAGTTTAGTGCAGTGGGAAGTGAGCAAGGAATCAATGCCAGAATTTTCAAGTTTAGGGAAAATATGAGAAATAATATCACTTCGCATAAATGTCATTCACTCTGCTGTGCTGCCTAAATTCAGTATCTAAATAAGAAAGAAAAAAAAAAGCCCCAACCGTTCGTGAGACACAGTTGAGCTATCTTGCACAAAGGAGTCAGGCAGGGAAGGTCAGTGTTAGAATTACGGCCTCCACCGTGATGCTGCCCTCAGTTACGTTCACCGAAACAGTCCTTCTGCTGACCTAGGAAGGTTAAATGAATAAACAAAGGCAGCCAGAATGGTTCTTTACCACCGTCTGCCTCCAAGTGCAAAGCTCTAAAGCCAATTCAATAAAGTTGCTGCAGCTTTGCACTGGTGGAATAAAAAAGGTGGACCACCAGCTCCTGCTCCACCCAGCCTGCTCCCCGGTAGGAGGTGGCTCAACTTCAGCGGCCTCCCATGGCCAGAGACACCCCAAAGCCTTTATAGAAAGGCTGACAACCCTCTCAGTTGTGCCTAGAAAACACATACCTCACAGACTGCAGCAGACCAGAGGCACTGCCACCCCAGTAGAAGACACTTTGTCTTCGTGCCTCGGGGTCATGCCAAGGCACGCCAAGGTCCACAGCCCGAACTCGCTCTCCCTTATGCAACTGTAAATCAAAAGGTACTCCTCCGCTATGAACCTTTCTTACAAAATTACAACAAGAGTCAGGTCCCAGCTTAATGTGGTCCAGGTATCTGGTATGGGTTTTACGTGAGGAGAACACTGCATCTGATGCATCTAAACTGAAAAAGGCTGGCAGTAAACCTACAGATCTCACCAAGGAAAAATGGCAAAAAAATTAGCTGTGCATTTTATAGTGGAGAAAGTTATATAGTTTATAGTGGAGAAGAGTTTTTTACTGAGAGCAAAATGGTCTACCGAGGCAAGGCAAGCTGTGTGAACCCACACTGTGCTCCACCTGATGGGAAACCCTGCAAAGCTGTGCTTCGCATTGTCCCTTCCAAGGCCTCTAAAGTAATTTGGAAAATGTCTTTGTTATTCAAAACCAAGACAAAGCAAAAAAATTAATGCATTTTGAGTATTCCATCAAAGCTAGATAAAATTATCATGCAAAATATACCATGAATGCAGGTTTGTAAAGACTCTTTAACCTTTTTTTTTTTAATGATGACAAATCACTACTGCTGTGGTAGGATTATGATAACAGCTGCTCTAGCTAATATTACCAAAATGCAAGGTGCTTTTAGGAACCTTCTCTTGTGAATTATGGCTCTTTTACCATCACATGGCTGTGGGAGAGAAAAAAAGAGAAAAAAAGACAAATACTTTGAAAATTGGGTTCAAAGTTTCCTCCTGTTAGCTGCATGCAAAACATGACAGAACAGCCCCAGAAAACTACCTGAATTTAATCTCAGTCATCCTGCACATCATTGCTTGGATTTTGTGTGTTTTGTGTGTTTCGTTTGTGGGGGTTTTTTAATTGTTACGGATGATACAGGCCCTGATATTGTGGCTTGTTGCACTTGATAACATGAAAGCAGTGAGGGAAAAAAAGAGTTCTGCTGAGTTTGAATGAGGCTTGTGAAATTTGAGCTGTTATGAAATGGAGAATTACCCTTAATTTACATTTGGGGGGCTCAGGGCACCTTTATTGATGAGTTATAGCAAAGTCTGACAGAGAGATCTGGTCTTTACATAATTTAATATAACTGACTCCTAGTTGGATGCACGATAAACCATGTGCTGGTGGGACAAGTGTGTAACTGTTGAAGAAATAGAAACTTTTCTCCTCTGCTTAAGAGAAGCGCTTTCCAAAACATCTGTCCTCTGTGCACTTTATCTCTTCTGGCCAGCTGCATTTCACATAGACCATCTTCTAACTACCGGTAACCCAGAGGAGCTCCCAGCTTAAACTCATTGAAAGAGTAGAATGAGAGTGAAATAATTCATACTCCACGTACCATAAAATTAACAGGGAGAGATAGGGAGAAAACGCTCCATTCATCGCAGCTGGCATCCTTTTTATCAGGTACGCTACACAAGCAAATAACGGTGTTGAGCTGTCAAGTCTGAGGTCATGGCTGCTCCAGAATCGGAGCGGTTTAGTATATTTTAGTACGCATTCATTACAAGGTACAGCGTACAGTTAAGAAACGGGCTTGTGGCGCCAGCGTGTGATTATGGCAAGACGGGCTGACCACTGGGAAATTGCTGAGCTAACAGGGAGAGGAGCCGGGCAGAGCGGTGCCGGAGCCAAGTTTGCAGACAGTCACCGCACCAGCACACCTTGTAATGAGGGATCTGCAGCGCTCTGTGCTCGGGATGCTCCTCGGAGAGACGGCGTGTTTTCCTAAGGAAAAGGGAGCGCGCGTTTTCAAGGGGCTGTTTATGAATCCTCTCTGCTATCCTATTTTTGAATTCTCCGGTGTGCCTGTGTGGGTTGTCTGTGTGCGTAAATTGTCTTTCTAACTTTCTATCGCTCCGCATCTCTTTGGATCATTTCTTTTTTTTCTCTCTCTCTCTGTCTTTTTCTCTCTCTTTCTCTGTCTTTTTTTCTCCCTCTCTTTGTCTTTTTTTTAACCCCCCAGAAAAAGTTTGAAAGCCTAACCACAATGTAAAACAAATAAAAATAATACAAAAAATCAGCTTCATACTTAGTGGTCAACTGGCTGCCAAAATCCTTTTCAGAGTGACCATTATGTGAGGCAGGTATAAGTCAGACACCTTAAAAATAGTGACATTCTGGTCACGGCACGCAGTCTATTAGTCTGTGGGGGTTTTTTTGTGGGTCAAAAACGTCTTTCAGCCCCTTGTGAACGTTTTTCTCTGCACACAAATGTTCACTTCCCCCCCCCCCCCTTCCAGTTTCAAGCAGCCTGTTTATTCAGGGTAAAAAAAAAGAGAGTACAAGAGTTGTTAAATAGAAAAAGAATTTGGAGAGGGTGTCAAATGATAACCATGACAACTTAGGAAGCAATAATGAAGAAAAGAAACCCAAACCCTGAGAATCTAATGTGTATCTCTCAAACCTGAAAAAAATCCAACAACTGAAATGGACGCTGCTCTGCCGTGGGCACCTGGCCTGAGTGAGACATGAGACCTATTCCTACGGCAAAGTTTTGCAATAGCAAAGAGTGCTATAGGTTGACTATAGGAAGCTTTGGTAGAGATAGGGCAGCGGTACAGAGATGTCCCTGAAACCTTGGTCAAAAATCTTCACCGAATTTGCTGCTCACGTGGTAACCGAAGGGAGTATTTTATACACAGTGCAAAACCACAAAAAAAAAACAGAAATAAAGCTTTGCATCTTTATTTAGATATTATTTCTTCAAAAGATAAGAGGCTTTGAGGTTGGGGGGGTTTCTTCATGATTCAAAATGTTCTGCTAAAAAAGGTGGGCTGCAGTCAGAGCCGCATTTAAGCTGACCACAAGCTCCTTGTCCCCCATCCTTTTAGGGTGGTGCTTTCCTCAGTCCACTTATGCCTTTAAAACACCTTTCTAAAAACTTCCTTTGTGTTGTTAAACCAGTGGTCCCTGCCTTGCTAAGGTGACACTCCTGAGCATACCATCACCTCATTTTGAATTGATGTGTTCCCTTAGCATGGCTAAAGCAGCTGGCGATACAGGAGTATTTATGAAAGAAAAAAAATACTATGGATGAAGCCCTTTTAAAAACCTAATTCTCCATACCTGTAAGAAATCTAACAGAATAGACTGGCTGGCAAAGAATAGTGCAATAACAGGGATCTCCTGCTTACTAATTCACCCCAGGATGTGTCACCTCTAATAAGACCATTATCTTATTTTGGGCTTATTTCTGCATACGTAAATGAGAATACACTTTGCTTAACATACATTGTTGAGAGGACGACCTTGTTGGTATGGCATTTTGTAACTGAGGCACTAGAAGGACAGCATCCCAACTGTGCCATTTCCCTCTGGGTGATCTGGGGGAAGTCAAAATCAAAAATATACCACTTTACGTCCCCGTTTGTAATCTGCCAAGGGAAGCCAGCCTCACGGAGCACCATTTATAAAGCTTTGAGATCTCTGCATGAAAGATGCTCAACAAGAGGCTGTTAACAAAAGTGAGCTTTGGGAAACTTAGATTATTGAACTAGGGCTGTGCAAAATTCACACTGAATTTGATACATGCAAATTTATTGTTCATTTTCAGCGCACAAAGGGTTGAACAAACCTCAAATGCAACTGAAACATCCGCATGTCACCGACTGTCACCCACGTCTTCAGGCTTCTTAGACTCCTCTTCAGAAGTTTCCTCTGTCAAGATCAGGTCTTCTGTACCCCCTCCAACCTCCCTTGTTTCATCGTCTTCTTCCCTTGTGCTCCCCATCTGTTAAAGAGTTTCTTCTGATACTCAGTTAAACGCATTACAATTAGAAGATTTTCAGCATCCCAAAAGGTTGTTGAGGCACAGCTCTTGAAAAGGATTTAGTTGTTTTGCTTCTACTGGAATTCAGCTATTTTAAAGGGTACTTTAATAGGCACTTTGGTACTTTAGGGATCCAGGCCTTGGTGCATAACTCCTACAGGCTTCAACAGCAGCTAGACACTTAATTTCTAATTTCATGTTGCACATGTACATAGAGATAATTCTAATGGACTAAATAGAGTCCTCCAATTCATATCAATTCCCCGCTTATTCTGAAATTTCTAAGTCAGATTTTTTTATGCCGCTCCCATGCTGACTATTCTGAGCTTTATTTTAAATAACAAGGATTTTATTTTTAATAATGGAAATCTTAGTTATTTAAATTGGAAGTCACAATCTCTTTATTTTTCACAACAGATGCTCTGTGAATTGTATGAACTTGTGAATTTCGAAGCTTCTCTGAAGAATTCAGAAGCATAGCTAAAACTTGTAAAGTTTAACGGGATAAAAGTGAAAATATCCCTGAGTCCTGACATTTATTTGCTCTAAACCTTACTTATGCAAAAAATGCCAGGCATCTTTTTTTCCATGTGTTTTAAAAGCTATAAGGTTTCATTGGTAGTGCAAACATAAGCCATCGATGTTATATAAAGAATGTAACCTCAAGATGGTATCTTAAGAGCCCTGTCCAAAATATAAAATAAAATAAAAATTCCACTATCTGCAGGGGACATGGCCATCGATTAACGTGGAGTGCTGTAGGAACAACAGTTTATAACTCAGTTGAACCTCAAGGTTTGACTAGTAGCTGCTGCTGGGAACAGCTGAGAAAGGTCTGGTATTTTTTTGTGCATAGCCACTTCCCCTCCTAACACGTTCTGTGCGCTGAAACTCATCCCTCGCCTGAACACAGCTCAGTTGTTTTGAAGCATTTTCCTAATAAAACAGCTGCCATGTAGTTTTGTGTGCACTTTGCATCATTTGTGTAGTAGCTTTTCTTGAGGCGAAATGGTGTTGCTCATGTGGCTGCTTCCGCTCCTAACACTGTACTTCTCTGGGGAAGAGATGTCAGGTCTTTGCATCCGCCTTCAACCCCGGCAGGGATTGCAAATGCCGGTTCTCCTTGCGGGATCTCAGAACGAGCAGGAAAGTGGGTAGAGGAACAGCCATGGTGAAGCAGAGGTGGAAGGTACTGGTCGGTGTGGGACTGCCATTTTCCTAAAACCTTGCTGAAGCAAGAAATGGGGCTGCCTCAACCCTTGTTTTCAAACCTGGTGCTGTTGCCTTTAACACCCAAGTTGCTATGTGGACCCCTGCCGAATCCTTTTATTTCTTCCTTTATTTATATAATTATTTTTGCAGTGGGCTTTGCTGCCTGCTCTTTGCTGGCTGCCGCAAAGGCTGTCTGAATTCCCGTCTCTGCGGGCTCACTTTCTACTTGCTGCAGTAAGTAGCGGAGCAAGTAACCACATAGCTATTGCCACTGCCATGCACACAGCTGCCACGGTGACAAATACCAGCAGGACCAGGTCTCCTGTTACGCCAAGCCTTAGAAGGGATGCACTGGAACAAATGTTGGGTTTGACTGTCAGATTCTCAGATGTGTCACATATTTCTTTGGAGCTTGGGGCTGTTGCAACAGCTGTTTGTAAACACTGCAAATCCAGCATTAGAGTGGGGAAGGAGAATATTTTTTTGACTTCTAGCTTCCTGAACCATCCTTAAAAATGTTGCAAATACACTGGCATTTCTGCTGTTGATGGAAATAGCAACCAGTATTGGTTTTCAGCTGCGCGGGCCAGTGGGCAGGCTCCGTCCCCGCGTCCTCCTGTGTCGGGTGACTCATCAGCAAGTCTGAGAATGTGCATCAGGCTGTGGCTCCGGCAGGAAAACACAGCGAACAGCTAGAGGAGCATTTGGGAGCTGGAGGGGAGTTGATCATATTCAGTCTGATGCTAAAAACAAAGTAAAAAAATATATATTGCTAAAACTGGTGAGTTGAATTCCAGTGGGGAATGCTAGGCGGTGAAAGACAGGCTGCCTCTGATTCGCAGAGGTTCATTTGGTAAAGCGTAAGCATGTAAACAGGGCTCAAGTGATGTAATTTTAAAATTACATTGGCAATAACGTTGTAGGGGCATATATAAACTCGCAGCCCTGTGCTAGCTGTTCTGCAGTCTTCTCCTCTGCTCTCCAGGCAGTAAAAACTGTACAAAATTGGATCCCCAAAGTGTCATGGGCTTGCTTGGAAAACGCTCTTTTCCCACTATGTAAATGAGGGAGCGCAGGCAGGAATCAGAAATACCACCTTTGGCTCTTTCCAGACGTGTTTTGACTCATGTAAAATCCTGTTTTTAACTCATACCATAGAGGTAAAATGGGCTTGAAAGGTGGTCCTCTGGTTTTGTGCTTGAAACGAAACTTACCAACTCTAACCCTTTAATGTTTTAATGTTTAGAAGGATTTTCCTCAGCGGTATCTCAATGATAAGGTTGCAATTACTGTCCAGTCTGACAGGGGAAAAGTTTGAAACTACAAGCAGGAAGGACAGCTGCTATGATAACCTTACTTTGCCCCAATTGAGGTAAGAAGGTCTCAACTGCATATTGTAAATTGAAAAATTCCTTCAGTGTTATTTTCCTGGGCCTGCACCTGCCTTACCAGCATGTAATATAGGAAAACTACTTCACCATTTCCAGTTGCAAGGCAATACTTTCAGTGCGGCAAATCTGAAACCAGACATTAAAATATGTTATTACATAGGCATCTAAATAAACAGTTCAGTTTTTAGAGAAAAAGTAGAGACGTAGGAGCTCAACATCTCAGAAAATTAAGATAATAACAGAGATCATAGTTTCATCAAAGCTTTTAAAATGCTCCTAAGTGGCCTGCGTAAGTCCATATAGCATTAGATCAATGACACAAGTGAGGACAGGATCTGAGAGCCTTAGCTCACAGGATTTAGACTTTTTAACCTGTTCCGTTTACAAAGGAATGCTGTTAATAGCTGCCTGTAGTGAATAACTAATAATTTAAAGAAAAATCTGACTGGTTAGCAACGACAGTTCGCTGTTTAACTTACTATGACCTGGGAGGGACTTGAGCATCTTTTGGGATGAGTGAGCCTTTGGGAATTTTATGCTCTCTGGCAAGGACTCCTTGGATGATGCGTTTGCTCTTTGGGAAACCTAAGGTGTTATGTCTCTTTATTTAAAAGCTTGTGGAAAACTAGTCACACAGATTTCATCAGAATAACCGCAAGAAGGAAAAAACGTCAGTACTTAAAAACAAGGTATTAGGCTGAAATCTCTTAAGGCTCTCCAGCCACATATACCTCGCTGAAAACAGCAGGTCAGATCTACCTATTGTCAAAGGAGTGGCCACTCTCTCGCATTAAGGTGGGTTTTCTCCTTTTCAGGACTTTATGAAGCCACAGGGTAATTTTCATGCTTGTCAACAACATCACTTCTCTCCAGTACATTGCACTTTTATTTTAAGGGCGTCCACTGAGAAAGGAAGCACCAAGTAAAACTATTACCTGCATGGCATCCCCCTGCCCCTTTATCACCCACGTGTAAGGCAGATGCCTGCTGCAGGGCAGGTCAGTCTAAGCCTCCCTGCTTTCTTCTGTGTTAATTCTCTTGTCAGGCCCCTAAAAATCAACCAGTTATTCCCATGCTTGCCATAAAACCAAACAGCTTCTATCTTGTTCTTAGCGGCATCAGCAGGAGTTTTGTTGTTAATAGCAGGAGCACTCCATCAGCAAGAGGAGAATGATCGGTGAAAGTGCATGTTGTATGAGGCATGGACTCAGTGAAATCATCATTTTTGTGTGAGTGTGTATTTTCTCACATAAAATTACTAGCAAATTAGGTTTATACACAGCACTGGTCCCAAAACAACAATACTAAAATCAGAAATAGACATGCTGTGACCCCACACATTCCACTTAAACTCAGCAGAACCCACCTACAGTAAATATTTTGGCTCCACTGATGTTGTCAGCAATGAAACTAATATGCATCAAGGCTGCCAAGATTACAACAAATAAGATCATTATTAAGCATATAACTGATGTTTTGCTGTGTCTTAAAAACACCGTAAGTCCTATTGTTGATTCTTTGTGAACAAAGTCAACACCATCATATCGCTCTTACTGACCTAAAAAAAAAGGAAATAAAAATGTTGGGAAATATTGTTGGTCTTACTTGACATTAGACTGGTATATTCTTAATCACAATTGGACTCTTCTGGGAACAGTGGGGGTTCCTAGCAGAGAAAAAAAAATAACCTTACCATGATCAGTGAGAGAATATATTTCCTGATTTGTAGGGAACTAGCTTGAACGCATTAACAATTTCCAGGCATCCTTTCCTTCTAACGTACTTACTTTTTCCCAGTCAGGATACACCATGCAACACATGTCAACTGATTAGAAACAGGTATAGATGCAAAATTACACAAATGAATTTTGAATTCGAACCACAGCACTGTAATATCCAACATGTGCTTTGCAATATTGTTTTCTCTTGTCCTAACGCTTTATGGATCAGCTCCAGGTGTTGCATCAGAGATCAGAGGTTACTCCACTTTTATGCTGGTCTAGTTGGGATGGTGATGGAGGCCAATGGACAGGACACTTCACATTTAACACTATTGTTCTATGAAACATATTCTTCCCTCAGAAATGCTATTGGGTCCCACCACGCTGCTTCAGGGACAGATTTAAGCCAGAATATAAAACTCTCCTGCTTCTCAGGCATCAGTTACTAGTCCCAGAAGTCAAATCAGTAACCACGGTTAGCGGGCCATGATGCTGCCTGATTACCTGTGCTTGCTCCTAACTGAGGGAGTCCTGTAAATTTCAGTTGTAGATATAGTCTGTAAAATGGTGATAATTTGAGATCTACAAATCCGAAAACAATTTGGGCCACCCTTTCAAGCTGCATTAGCTCCCAGAGCTCATGGAGACACCCACGCCAGCTTTCCTGTATTAAATTCTCCAAAGAGTCGAGGCGGCCATTCCATCTGCCAAGAAGACAGGGTCCAAATAAACAAAGGGCATGTGGAGCATTTAGAAAATGCAGACACTGCTCCTCAGCTTTAGCCAAATGCAGACATCCTGACGAAACTGGAGGAATGAATTGAAGACCACGTGTATATGGTTTGGTGGGTGCTTAAAAACTCATGACTGATTCTGAGGAATTAGTTTCAAAACTGGTGGCTTAATTTATATAACAAATAAAATTCTGTGTGCATATATATATACACATATACACACACACACATATATATAAAATCTATATAGGGGTTGTTATTTCTATTTTATGCATTATGGTTCCTGGTTCATTAGGATTTCCCAGCAGGTTGAATATCTATATTGGTTGAAGAATATTTATGTAAATTATGTGTAAAAAGAACCAAAATCAATCAAATTATTTATGATCAACAGAGGTCTTTTAAAAGAGCAGAGTTGATCTTTTGTGTGTAGTAAATCTTAGACTTTTCTAAATTGTTTAGGTCATCGTGCAAAACTTCCTCTGATGGTGAAACTAGCTGTAAATTTAAAAACCTGAGCCCAAGCATACCCCAAAATGACATTCATGCTTTGCATAATTAATTGTATCAAAATGCTAACTCTCTCCTCTTCTTCTCACTGTTTTTTCCTTCCTTGATCTTTGAGTTGTGAATCTGAACTTTTCTGTTTTTCTTCATTTTTAACTCCTTTTGAGCTACAATAAGTTCCTTCACTGAAGAATAACTTTTTCCTTTTCACTATGTTATGAAAGGATTGAAAGGACTTAAAGTGGTTCTAAACATAAACTCATGATAATTTGATCATTTTTTCTTGCTTTAAAGTTGAAAGTAGTTTAGCTTTGATAGTGCCAGGTGGTAATCCAATGTGACTTAGATTTCCTATAGCAATAACGTTTGGCAGATTCATTCCTTGATGAGAGGAAACCATTTTTATTTTTAGCCACATTTTTTGATAGAACCATAAATATAGAAAGCCTTTCTGCTAAAATTCTTAAAAAAGTATTACACAGTATAATGAACCCCATTTTCTATGTTTACTAAAGTTTGTTGTTGTGAAAAGGAACAGAAAGAGAGGAATGAAAAAACACCAAGAACAGGTATACCCTGCATATAACATTTATTTGAAGTTTGAAGAGAACACGGCATTCTGCTGAATACCGAACTCTGAAATTATTCGGAACATACTTAGTCCTCCCTTTAACTTGTATTAGAAAACATGAATGTATCTTGGTGTCTGAAATTTGCTTATTGCTGTCATAGATGCCAAACTGATCCTTAGTGGAATTTCACTGACATTAGCCGAGTTCCCCTGGACCTGAATATAGCTCTCTATCCCTGTCCAGACTCCCTGGTGGTAACAGCCTTCATACAGGTAGATAAATGGACCTATCAATAAGCAGATCCATTCACACAGAATAAGTAGTCAGGTATGCAGAGCTAAATGTCGCCCAAACAAACAACCTAATTATGTTACAAGACGAAAGGCCATGAAAAGCCAGAGGAGCACTGAGATACGTGCAGACACCAGATACACAGGAGAGCGTAGGTCCTTCTTCCTACTACTTCCCATACTGATGCTAGAAAAAGAGGCCTCCAGGAGCTGGTGCCACGCATGGATCTGCTCTGGCTCCTCCAGAGTCAATGGATGTGGCTGCTATTGCATAGAGACCAGCGGTACTGCTGGCACCTCCAGCTGATGCACGGTCCCTCCATGTGCTGTAACCAGAGCAGCCTTAGGTGCTCCCATAGTACACCAGAAGTAAATGTAGACCATGTTCAGCAACGTTATTGCTGCTGGATGCAAAAAGACAGAAAAATTAGTTCTTGTGCACAATACAGGGGGAGGGGAAAATAGTGACCTAAAGTAAGAATGAGTTAAATGTTAACTCTTATGAAAGATATCACTGGATTATTTCATTTTGTTGGATTTTTTCTGTGTTTCCTGCAAAGGGTCAACTCCTCTTTCCTTTTGCCTGCTGAAGGGAACCTGAGGGTTGCAGTGAAGGCCCAATCAAAGGTGAACTGACAGAGCCCTCATTATGAATAGGACTAGTTTCATACTGAGTTACATAACGGGAGTGTGGTCTGCAGACTGACTGCAGAATACTGTGTCTGGTTTTGTGTCCCAAGTTCAAGAGGACTGTGGAGAAGCTGGAGAGCTACAGTGGAGGGACACCAAAAGAGTCATAGGCCTAGAGGACATCACACATGAGGAGAAGATGAAGGATCTGAGCTTGGCTGGTCTGGGGAAGAGGAGGCAAAGGGATGGTCTAAAAGCAGTAGACAACTGTGTGAAAAGGGCAGCATAGCCTAATTCCTCTAGGTAGTGCCAGGCTCTCTAAGAGGGCAATGGCCACAGATTGTGAGTCAGAGACTTCGTACTGGACATTAGAAAAATTTCTTCACCAGGATGTAAGTGCAGGTTAGAATAAATGACCCAGAAAGGCTGAGGAATCTTTGTCCTTGGAGATTTTCAAGACTCAGCTAGACAAATCCATCGCTGACCTGATCTAGTGTTGGCAATAGTCCCATTTCAAGCGGGAGGCTGGATGACCTTCAGAAGTCCCATGCAACCAACACTTCTATGATTCTCTGTGTCTAAGTAAGTAAAAAAAACCCCATAGCATAGGTCAGATTAATTTAATTTACTACCTCAGAGCATTGAAGAGTGCCTTTGACTTATTCCTAACAGCTAAGTAAGATCTGAGCAAATCAATACTATCTGAAGCTGTCGTATGTGAATCTCCATCCACCAGAAGAAAGGAAGTTCTGGGGTTAGTACACCTTCAACTGAAAATGTTCTATTATCAACTGTTTTACTGGTTTTCAGATGCCTGGTAAAAAACATAGGGAAGAAAGGGTTGCTTATCTGTCATGAGACTTGGCATGTGGAAGACTGCATAGCGTGCAATATTTTGCTTCAGCTAGCACCGCTCAGTAATAACCATACAAATACAGTCACCAAAAAGTAAAGTAGGATTTCCTCTCTCCCAACATGTCTTTCCTAAACAGGAGAATGGCTAGGTAACTTTTTTTTTCACTTCTAAGTCTTTCTTTAATAGCCATTTCATACCCATTCAAAATGGACTGCGTAAAAAGCCTTTTAATGCAGGGAGAGGTTGGGAAATCTTTAAATCCTTAAATTTGCTATAGAAGCAGATAGAAAAGTCACAGACTAGTGTCACAAACATCCCTATAAAGTGCTGTCCTTCTAACTGTCTCTGTAAGAGAGAGAATAGCTATTAGCTCTTTCAGTCATACAGCAAGTCTGTCCTGCCTCCATAAAGTGCAGAGACCAGTTGCTGGAACAGCCCCAGAGATGCTTGTGGAGGGTAAAATACTCGTTTATGTGTTCGTTACTGTAAAACTTGGATCAGAGTCCAGGAATTGCACGATATGGAAGCAGTTCAGGAAGCGTCAGCCCGCAGAGAGCACTGCAGGGAGAGACAGGTCATCCCCTACCCTAGAGAAGAAAAATACATGTCAGCTCCAGAGCTATTTTTGTAACAATTTGCTCTATAAATAGCCTCATAAGGAATTGTCTAAAAAGATTGCTGCTTCTGGCACCTCTGGAAGCTCGCTGTTGGTGACCGGGTTGGGGAGCGTAGAGGGATAACAACAACTGGGTCAAGGTGCTCAGAGAGCTTACTCTGTCATATTGGTGTGATGTGGCATGACATAGATGAAAAGTATGAAGTATGATGGGCAACAAAAGATCAAATATAAGCGCAACTATTCCCCTTCCCCTGGCAACAGAGTGAGTGTTCTTGTCCATAACTTCACCATAACCTTTTCACAGCTGAGATCATAACTGGAATGAATACCCATGTAAGCTAGAAAGATATGACCTTTCTTGTTTACATCAAAAAAAAAGAAGCCTGGTAAACGGCTCTTTTTCTTCTCGTTTTCAAAGTCTTCATCTGTCATCATCGAGAGTGACTTGTCAGTTTCACTGTCCTAACCTGAATTTCTAGCGTTGATGAGAAACGCTCCAAGGCTAGCCATTTATTCTAAGTTTAAGGGTTGACTTGAATTTTTTACGTGCTTTTTGTGATAAATGAGGGGAAGAAGAGAGCAAACAAATGAGAAAGCTTAAAAGAGTCAGAATAATATTAATCTAATGAAATGACTATATTTGCTCAAGAAACAAGTCATTGTGTAAAAACGTGAATCTCAGCTCTTTTGTTAACAACTCAAGTGATTCGGGGTTTGAATTTGGTCTTTTGTTAGTGCTGTTTGAAAACCACGTCAATATTATCCACATGCGTGCACTTATCCATGCAGGCAAGGATAATCTGCAGCATGTTCTTCCATATATTTATTTTTTTTAATCTCCCAGTGTCTCCCAGGTAGCTCCTGTTTTATTGTAATAACCCCCAAGTTGTTTAATACACGTGTACCTGATCATCAGCCTTTGTCCAAAACAGTAGCAACTGCAAATTCAAAGATTTTCCCGTCTTTTAAAATTTGAAGCTTTTTTTCTGAAAATAACAGGCATTTTGAAAAGTAACAACACTGACATCACTGAAACCAGTGAGTTACCAGCTACTATATCCTAATGCTTCTCACTGCACTGGAATTTTTCTTAAGGCTTTTTTTTTCCAGTTGTGCCAAAAAGCTTTAGGGGAAGTGTCATTTTCCAGTTGAAACATATTTTCCTGTGTCATTTTCCAGCTGAAATTTCAAACCTCCTGCCCATGTAGCCCTGTCTGTGCCTTTTTTTAAGAGCTTTCTTTGCAATGAAAACTGTAAGACAAGATTCACAGGAAGGTTGTTCTGGAACAATCAGAGTAACCACAGCTTCAACCCATGCAGGGAAAGACAGTAATGATGCTCTGGGGCTTGGATTGTGCTTGGAAGACTTGGGTTCATTTCACACCTCCATCATAGCCAGCCTGCATAACCTTGGGCAAGCAACAGGCCTGCAAAATTAAGTTGGTTTAGCTGCCAGGTGGAAACTGCTGCAGTGGATCAGGTGCTTTTGATAGAACGGGTACCTAGGCATGGGATCTACCAAATGAGCATGCCAAGTAGAGATATTTTGGCACAATAGACATGTTCTTTCGGGACTATGAGGAGGTAGTGGTGTTCTACTAAGATTTTGGTTCTGATCCTTCTACTGAAAATACATGGTAGAGCCAGCCCTTTTTTGTAAAACATATCCAGAGAAGAAACAATTTTATTCTTTTTTCTTTATTTTTTCTCCCCAGTTCATGTAGGCAAGTATTATTACCACTAATGTACTTGAGAAAATGAGATTGATGCTCTACCTTTTAATTGGACAGGACACAGAGCAGACCGTAGAAGATAATCAGGCAAAATCCAGATAGATCTCTTGTTGAGGCATGAGATAGCTCTTTAGTTGCTCTGTATGATTAGGATTTGGGCAGTTCTGAATATGCCCAGACTTTTACTGGCAGAAAAAATTATGTTCCCTGTGGGTTGGTTGTGGATGAGTGGGAGGTTTGAGAATCTAAGTTGTGATGTTAAGTAAGAATGGGATGGTTAGATAATTTTTACTGCCTTTTGTGCATTCATTTCTTTTAGCCACTCAGGGGTCTTCCCTGTCTGCAAAACCAGAGCACAAGGACTTCCCCATGCCACAGTGAGTCATAAGCAAGAAGGTGTTTGGGTGCTATAGTCATGAGATACCTGCAGTTTCAGAGCGTCCTATAACTAGGAGCTTTGGAAACACAGTACAGAGGTATATCACATCAGACGATTGTAGAGTTAGGAACTGTAGCACATTCACAACCATTGCTGTCACATAACCACATCCTTAAAACTGTAGTTGACCTTATGATACAACCAGCCTGTCTTCTACTTTTCCTCCCTTCTTCCCTGAGTGCTGCTCAGTGCATTGACCCTCCCAAAAATTTCTTCCTAAATCTAGCCCTCTGTATGCATATTCCTCATTTCTTCAGTCCCTGTGCACAGCGCTGCTGAACGCAACCAGTTGCCCATCAGTAGTAAACACCCAGAATACACTGGACAAGGATGTGTCACTAAAGTAAGAGCCACATAATTAAAAAAAAAAAAACAGTACAAAATAGCAGATTGCCTACATATTTTTTCTTTGGGTTTCTTTGCCGTCGATACAGCATTGAAAGTTGAAATCAAACAACAGCTGCAATAAATTCTGGGTCTCATTTTTACAAGGCAGGCCAGATCATTTTTCTTGGTAAATCGAAGACCGCTTACAACTCAGGAGGGAAAGGTGACAATATGAGCCAATGCCACACAAGTCCTGCTGATCCTTGCTCACAAACCTTTCCCTGCAACTCCCTTGATGACCCAGAATGAACTCGACTTCAGGCTGATGGAGGTGGGAGGAAACCAGCACTCCTGCCAGCTGCCTTTTTTTTTACCGTGACTTGCTTATCACAGGAACAAAAATCATCTGGAAGAGGGCTAAGGAGTTATATAGAAGCAGAGGGAAAAAAAAAAAACTTCTAAAAATAGAAGAGATAAATAAAATAATCAATAACTTAACATAACCCCAATACATCACACTGCAAAATAAGTAAACGAAAGCTCTTTCGAATTCTACCACTTGCTGCCTACCAGTGGGTGTCATTTCCCACCATACCTCTATCTTCACAAATGAGTTTAGCACCAAGAAATGATGCAGCTATGTAGGAGTGACGAATATCAAGCAGTCAATGTGCCTGGATAGCCTGGGCTCAGATGGGTCTTCTTCTCTGGGGGCACGTTTACGTTGTAGGAAAGTGCACACAAGGAGGTTTATGCAGCTATGACACAGGCTTGCATTGCATATATGTCTGTGCAGAGTGTGAGGAAATACAGAGTGCTAAACAGGGCTGACTCATCTGATTGCCACTTTTGTCACAATTTGGGTCCTCGGTACGTGATCCTGCCAGGGAACCAAATCCACCAGCAGTGTTGTTCAATGCAACCAAGTGCTGGGCATCCAGCTACCTCTGCACTCCCTTTCAATCTAAGGAAACCTAAAGTGGCTCCCTGCCTAAGTAATGACACTGCACAACTAGTAGCATTTGTAACATCATTTGATTAAACATTTTAGGGAGGAAGGAAAACAGCAATTTGTTGAAATAAATCTGTTTTCAGACAAGCAACATGTTACCTGCTTAAAACGCTATTGGGACACCACTAAAAATGTCTCAAAAATAATTCAGAGATTAATTTTTTAATATTTTTTAAACAAGTGTTACTTCCTTAGAGATTAGAGCAATTTTTTTAGAAATGAAAGTTATTATAGAATGAAAATGTACAAAATAACCTCAAGATGAGCTATTTCATTGTGCACAATCCACTTTTCCCCTCCTTACACTGTTTCTCTATTTGCCAGAATTTTCTACTCTTTAATATGATTTGAGATGCAAAGAGTTTTCCAATTGTCAGTGACTCTTGTAAAACTGGAAAACGTTTACATTCAGCCAAGAAAGCCACTATGTTTGTGCTTTGAAAGTAGGTGGCATGGGAAAATGAGACAACCTGCTTTTGCTGGGGTGACTGCAAAAAGCTACTAAAACACAGTGCAGCTTAAGTGAAGGGGTGTATTAGAAAGCTGACATGAAATTTCATCACAGGAAGGTGGGTGTCCAGCCCCTCGGATTAAAGCTGGCAGATATTCAAAGTGCTTGAAGAAAAACATTAAGTTTTTTGGAGAGGTGTTCCACATCCTTCTTGAACTTGATCACACAGCAAAGTGCCATTAAATCTGCAGAAAAGGTAAATGCCCAGTGTATTAACAATGAAGCCTTCTTAATTGCAATGCTATAAAAGCTCTACTTCATAGGAACGACACACAATGACTTCTCCTGATTACAATTATGTGATGAATACGTCTGAGGAAAAAGTCAATCAGAGTAGAAGATGCTTCTCAGCCTGCTGAAAAACCACAGTTTCACCAGGAAAGAAACTGTAGTGTGACTGAATCTGAGAGCCTGCGCCTCAGAAGCTCTGCTGCTGATGCTGTATTGCACTGGTTGTGAGAGTGCCGGGTAGCTGAATCTGTTCTGAGGTCTTGCATTCGAGGTGGATTTATAGATATTTTTTTACATTATTGTAAACATAATTTGGAAAAAATGGTCTTGAATGTTTTACATATGCTTCTTCACCATGCTGGTTGTAACATGATATAAATAAATATTCAGTATACAGAAACTCGATTGCATGATAGTTTAATATTAAAAGTCAAATATTTTTTATTTAAGTGACTTATTGAGCTGTTGCTTGTCCAATAAATACAGGAATTTCAAAAGCATTCATGGGAATCTTGACAAAAATATAGAAAAGAGAAAATATACAAAATCTGTAAGAGTGTGAAAATGGTATAAATAAGACAATTATTTTTCCCCTGGCACATTAGTTTCATTGCATTATTTGGATAATATTAAAACCTATTTTATTCCGGTAAAATCAATATGAAGGCAAGGTTGTCTGGATAAGGATGACAAGAATGGACCTGAGGTCTGCAATGTGACTGGTATGGTTATAAGAAAGGTTAAATTAGCTGAATCTTCCCCATATGAAATTTCAGAATATGTTTTCTATGTTTGCCCAGTGAAGGCAATTCTCTTACATGAACTTTTAAAGGAGCAAAACGACAAATCATTAACTAAAATGGTGATCCCAGCTCTCACCACTGAATTCAGACATTAGTTTGGAAATCAGAATTAGTCGACTATATGTTCACATGGCTCAGCAGTGGAACAGCAGTGGAAGCCCCATCTAACATCCAGTAGAAAGAGAGCTCGTTGGGGTGGTTCAGGATACAGTTGTCAGGAAACTTCAAATTACAGGCTACAGTACAGTATGGTCATTTTATAGAAATCATGATTTGAGAAACATCTGGAGGAAAACTCTTTTCCCCAGCTGCGTCTATCCATAAAGAATCATCTCATGAAATGCGAAAGCCTTGTCTTAACTTTAGTTTTGCACTCAGTGATGATGTTAACAACCATGACACAACTGTGACAATTATCAATCACAGTTTCTATGCTCATGTCAATGAACCAGCTGAGATGGTTGTATAAGCAAAGCAGTTCAGAGTGCCCCTATCCAAAGACCTGAGACACAAAACCTCATGAATTTAGGCATTTGAATCACACTGAAGTCATAGCATTAACCATAGGATTAGACACCAAGGTTTAATTAGTGGAACTGTATAGTCTAGGCAGACAAGGCAGATATATTGGCATGGTGCAACACATATGAACAATATTATGGCCGAATATGTCATTTAATTCATTGATGTAGGAATAGTAGGATTATTTAAGTTAGAGATGGGAGTAGGAATTGGAAAGAAAAATTCTTGGAGTCAAAATACTAAAAGGGCAAAACAAACAGAGGCAGGGAATAGGAAGGTAGTTATAGGGAGAATTTGAAACAAGGAAACCTTGGGATAAAAATACTGGAGTGATAAAATATATTTTCCAGTGCGTTATTTGAATTAGATAATTATGTGAGTTAAAAATTAGTGGAATTATTTTGCTTCACAGTTGACTCTAGGTAATATTATATAGCACCGTGCAGTGGGACTAGGAAGTAGTGGGGTGGTATTGCAGCAGTGTCCTGACTTCAGCTGGGATAGAGCTAATTTTCTTCCTATAGTATAGTATAGTGCTGTGTTTTGGATTTACTATGAGCATAATGTTGATATAACACACTGATGTTTTAGTTGTTGCTGAGCAGTGCTTACACTAAGTCAAGGACTTTTCAGCTTCTCATACTTTCCTGCCAGCAAGGAGGCTGAAGGTGCGCAAGAAGCTGGGAGGGGACAGCTGGCCCAAACTGGCCAAAGGGATATTCCATACCATATGACGTCATGCTGAACAAAAAACCTGGGGGCAGTTGGTCAGAGGGGCACAGCTGCTGCTCAGGAACTGGCTGGGCATTGGTCAGCAGGTGGTGAGCAATTGCATTGTGCATCACTTGTTTTGTATATTCTTTTATCATTATTATTATTTTTCCCTTCCTTTTCAGTCCTATTAATGTGTCTTTATCTCCACCCACAAGTTTTACCTTTTTTCTGATTCTCTCCCCCATCTCACTGTGGGCAGAGTGAGCGAACGGCTGCGTGGTGTTTAGCTGCCTGCCGGGTTAAACCACGACAAGCAGATGCAATTGTTTGTTTAATTCAAGGAATGAAAAAGAGAAAGAACAGGATTTGGAAATGCCTGCATATTTTCAAAATGAAATATATCAGGTTTTTTGCTTTGAACTTACATAAAAAGTAGCTAAATTACATTTTAAGTGAGTTTAACTTTAAAAATAGATGACGTCTCCTGTTGGTCAAATAATGTGTTTTCTTCAACCCAAACAAAATATTTTCTCCTTTTTTTTTAATTTGATGCAGAAAACTGAACTAAAAAATATCATGCCAAGATGAAAACATTCCCAGCAAAAAAAAAAAGAATTTTCTTTTCCTCTTCCTAAACCTCGAAAGCCAAATATTTGCACAGTCCTCCTCTGAATGTCCAAAATTCCCTTCTTGGCTGCTTCTGCGGCTGCTGCTACTGAATGAAGTCACATTACATTGTGCTGATGAGTGTTTCATTCACAAACAGGAAGGAGATCTAGCCTTGTAAGGGCAAAACAAACAAGTTTAGTTCACTGGGTAAAATGAACCAACAGACCACGGATTCAATTTTTTTCTCCTTTTTTTTCTTGAAGCAGCAGGAAAGGGGCTGCTGACGAGATATTTTGGAACAACTTGCTATTAGGAAGGAAGTATGAGTGGGTGTAGATGAGAAGTAACTCACACTCATATGACACACACGTTGCGAGTATGTTGAAGTCTTGGTCTAAAACAAAGGGTGGGACTGTCAGTTTAGCGATGCAGAACAGAGGGAGCTGTTTGCTTGTTTGTCTTGCCTATAGTCAAAAGTTTCAGGCGTTTGCCAGCTGGGCTGACAGAGCATGATCCCGCTGGAGAAACCATGGTCTTTGTTAAAGAACCAGTAGTTCGTTTGAGAGTCATCACTCTTCTGACGAGCCATGTGCCTCTCTTTGAATTTTTGTTAGTTTTATAAAAAAGAAAATTAAGAACATCACAGATGCTTTCAGATATGGGAGATTTTGACTGAAGAGGCTGTCTCAGGATAATCCAGCCAGCTCTCGTTGTCGATCATACCTTAGATCCCTAATGGTAGATCAAGAAACTGTCAAGAAACTTAGGAGCTCATCAGGAAATCAGATGGAATCTCAGCTTAATACCATAGAATTTTCATGTTCGTGTTTTAACCAAACTTCAAAGTCAAGACATTTTAATTCAAAATGAGAATTTTATGATATCTTAGTATACTTGTAGGGGAATCTCTAGAGTGTCTTTTCAAAATCCAAACCTCAGTAAAAATCCAGAGGCATGATCAAAAGGGGAAATAATGTTTTAAATTGTAGTTGTTAAGAATGAAAGATTATCATGGTTGCTATGTTAGTGAATGAGATCTATGGATGTGGCAATTCACACTATTTAACTAATGAACAGAAAAATGAGAATCAGTTCCAAATTAAGATGCACCTTAATGAAAGAATCAAGAGAACAAGAAGTAACTAGTGAATTCACCAAATTAGGTACATTAGAAATAGCCAGAATCGTCATTGCTTTGCTTGAATATGGCTGGGTTATCATATTCTTGCTTACACTGTGGGGAATCTGAGGCCTAAGAAAGTCAGTTATAGATAAAGTAGATTGGCTATGTTTCAGTCAATAGGTAAAATGTTGAGTTATTCAACATTTTTCTTTGTTTTTTAATGAAAAATATGCTCTAAAATTACTAAGGCACCTTCCTGGCTTTAATCAACCAGTACATTTATACAATTAAAAACAACTCCTCTCTTCTTTACCTTACACATACCCACACATTTTCTCTCAGAGGAATTTTCAAGTTGAGAGTCCCTGGAGTCAAATACTGCACAGAACCAGGAACAAGCCAGTCCAAAGCTTGCAGGTGTGTTGTAAAGTTTAAAATTTTTATAAATGTTTGATAAAATGGGTTATATTTAAAAAAAAAAAAAAAGTGAAAGAAATTCAGAAATTTTTCTTCCTTTTCACAGAGGAAGCAATTTTACCAAATTTGGAAATTATGCATTTAAAGTTTCAGAGATAGAAAATACTCAGAGAAGTCTGTCCATTATTGCTCACAGAAAGGCTTTTAAACAAATAGAAGAGGGGTTGACTGCTGTTGTAAAACATATATTATGTGAACTAATGAACTATACCTACAGGGAAAGGTAGTCTTTCCTTACATTTAAATTAATCTAGATTAAAAAAAAAAAAAAAAAGGGTAAAAAACAGCCTGGAGAGGTGATCTTCCTCCTCCTCCTCCTTTTTCCCCCCTTTAATTAGTCGCCAGTTAGTGGTAATGTGAAAGGGGTGGATATTTTTTTCTTTTTAGACCATAGGCAGCACTAATTTCTTATATGCTCCCACTGTGTCTGAACTCAGAGGCTTGTTTATAACCTTTCAATTCAATTGTTTAAGTGGCTGAAACTCAAGGTAAAACCTGTTATTTATCACCCGCTGGCCATTTTGTCCTGGAGTTAAAACATTTTTGTCATTACGGAACTTGTGCTATAATCCACAGGAAAAATCAAAATAACTCTAGCATATTAAGTAAAATACAGAGTGCGTTGTGACTAGTGCACATGTTACCTAAGAGCCATCTTCCAGAATCTCTAAATGCTTTGCTGCAGGGAGCTTTGGTTGTTTCAAATAGCTGCAACATGACTGGAGGTCCCAAGGTGGTGTCCTTATGACAGCTTCGTGTCTGTGGCCATGAAGTCAAAAATGCAAACTGTCTCTCCACAGACACTTCATATTGCTGTCAAACCTGCCTCAAAAAAAAAAAAAGTACAATTACAGTACACTACCATGTAGCTAGATCTTTCTACTCATTCCTCAAAAAAATATTTATCTGTTTTAGACACAGAGAGAATGCTCCTGACCCTCTGGCAGCAGGCACCCTTGTTATCCACCAGGATAACATCAGGAGCCTCCAGATACATCTTGGTTCAGTCTTTCAAGTATTGGTTCTTTTTAATTTCAAGGACTTCCAAACTCACTTATGTGTGCTTAAACATGAACAGCGTTAGCAACTTAAACATTCATTGACAGATGAATGAGTTTCCATCTTACTTGCCTACAGGACTCAGGAGGTCACTGGAAAGGTCAGATGCCATCAGGTCCCATACATCCTGAGGCTCCCATATATCCCCTGGTTACCACTCAGGTGTGATAGCCAGACACCCTTCCCACTCATTGAGCAACACCAGGCTCAGAGGTTGACATGTTGGCTGTAACTGTTTTCTCCACCAACAGGAGCTCTGCAAACTGTCCATGCTTTGAAAGTGATTAGTTTATTTCTAGAACTGGCGCATCTTTTGTCACTTTCATTTACCTGTGGACTTTCAGGTCTTTAAAGGCCTTGCTGGAGTCAGCTCCAGTTACAGGTAACTAACCTATTTTTCTCCTTTGAAGGAAACATACACGCATGGGCCAATTTCAAATGTACTGTTAAACATAGGAAAATTTCGGTCTGTAACTCTCCCAATGACAGAGTCTCTTCTAGAGGTTTCAGCAAGAACACAGTACCTAATAAAAGCCTGCATGGAGCTGCCATTGTCATCTCTGCAAATATCAAACTAGAAATGTCCATGGAGCTACCTTTTATACCTCCATCCACATAAGTCCTTCTGAGTAGGTGCAATACTTCCCATCTTTCAGGTATATCTGGCTGCCCATATCAAGCCTGTACTACGAGCAAAATGCCTCCTTCTAAGGGCTAAAACATACTAGGACTTTCTAAACATGGAAGGAAACAACAGCAAATGTAAGGGTGTTGCCACTTTCTTTCAAAATGTGGTCAGAGGAGAAAGTTCAGCAGGAAGATTCCCTTGACCTGGGAGACCAGAGTCAGCTCATGAAGGAACTGATCTGCTGTGTCCTCAAGGACAACCTTTGTCATCATGTCACACACTATGGTGAGTTTTGCACTTTTTGGAAAGGTACATTGCACTTCTTGTCATGATGATGTGCCATTGAGCCACAGTGGCCTGCTGTAGTTGGTAGTCTACTAACTAGGGTACTCACATAGGAGGTCTCAGCCCAGAGTTGCACACTTTGCTCCCATAGCTGTTTATTGCAGGAGGTATCGGGCTTCTTTTTTCCTCATTTTCAAAAGAAAGCAGAAGCATTCCCCAAATGTCTCATCTCTGCACTAACCATCTGTGGAGGAGAGACAACAGCAATGGCATACCCTTACGCAGGAGTGGAGGCAGGTTAATGGCACGCTGTGGTTTGTAGTAGGAGTAAATAACAGATGAATAAATACAATCCTGGAGTTCATGCTTTAGAAACCGCAAGGACGCACATCTCTTTTTGCAACAAACTCAATATCATGCATCTACAGAGCTCTGTTTTTACAAAAACTGTTTTCCTTGCCTTTTTTGGCCATATGCTGTGCACCATCATTATTAAATTATGAAAAATAATAACTCTGTCCTAGATTCAGATTATGAGTGTTTATTTTGGCTATAATACACAATAAACCAATAATGGTACAATAAAAATATTTTGTTGGGTTCCTATGTTACCTTTTACCTATGGGCCTCAAACAATTTTACTGATAATTTACTACTCAGAGATGTAGGATGAGTATTAATTTTTCCTTTTTAAATATGAAACACGTGGAATTGCAAAGGCAAAATTTATTGATGTTTCCATAAGCACTGAATGCCTGCAGTCCTAGGTGGGCTAACTAAGCTACTATCTGTTTTTCAGGGAGTTATAACACTCTATATTTCTTAATAAGTTTAGTGAAATTTGTATTTCAGCTGAGTTTTGCTGAATTATCTGCTGTCTGTCCTTTCTGGAAAAAAACAGCTGTGAAGTGGTGAGAGTACTGCATCCAAAAAATAAAGGAGCTACATCATATGCCACATACGAAGATTTCGGTTGAGGAGCCAGTTTGACTGAGATAGATAGGCTGGATTCCTGTCTTACAACTCAATGAAACGCCATGCAAATGAAACTCAGCAAAATAACAGAATATGTACTCCATTTCCAGGTGTCATCTAAATTGTTAGTTATTCAAAAAGTGGACAGAAATAAAGCCCCAGAAGCACTATTTGCCTTTTTCCCCATTACCTGTAGCTTCTCCTCAAAGAAGTCTAGGACCTGGATTCACACAACGGCCATATCGCCAACCTGTCTTGACTGCTACTTAGGACGCTTGAAGAATGTCCTGTTCAGATATGCTTTGCACAGTATATAGCTAGGAAATAGGATAAAGATGGTGTATGTCTCACCCGTGAACAGCCCAAAGCCCAGCAGTTAGACCTCTTGATGTAAGGAGGCCATCAGGCATTGTACACCTGCTCAGAGGTTCACAACTTCAGCCGCGGTTCAGCAATGGCATAATCTTTCATTCCCTGGAGGCAACGCAGGGATATCACTTGCCTCAGCAGGTCATTACTGACCACCTTTTCAAAGGGCTTGCAGATCTGCCAATGGAAAGCAGTACATGAGAGTTGCTGTATATTTCCATACACAGAAAAACAATGAACAGAAAGTCCAGGGACAAAGTCCTGACCCCCGACCTTCATCCCAGGGTGACTGCCTTAAACTATACATGACATCCTTCTGTCTTTTATTAAGTGCCTATTGTTTCATTGCATAGACTGCATCCAGCTACAAGGATGGATGTCTTGGAGTTACCTATGTGCAGTATCTAAGGATTCTATTCTAAATGAGCTTCCTTTTTCTCATTTATATAGAAAACCATATTTTTAAATACTCTCTTCAGGTATCATTTTGGAGATGACAGAAATACAACCAACTACCCATCTTCTCAAAAGCTTATGCATTATGTGAGCTGTGTAAAAAATATATATAGAGAGGGGTACTTACAAAATCCTACCTTGATTCTGAACACCTTGCATATGTATATGTGCAAATATGGTTCCTGAATGTTGCAATTAGGATTTCGGTTGTGCAACTATGTGTTTTACCTGTGAAAAGGGAAAGGATTGATGCCAATGGAGAGGGGTCCCTATAAGTTGTATTTATTACACACTTTTCCCTTCTGCATTCTCTATCCAGTTGAGATATGATGCAAGATTTCCTCTCAAATAGTGGAAGTTTTACCTCCAGTCCACCAGGTATCAATATCAAGCCTATGAGGCAAAGTCCACCGAGTATCTGCTTTCCCTCTCCACCCCATTACAACTGACGGCAGAGTGATGGAGAGAGCATGCACTAACTGTGTTATGCCCTGACAGTCAGAGCAGTGGCTGTCTTTCCTGCTGAACAGTTTCCATAAATAGCTGAAGTGAAATAATGACTAAGTGAAGAAACCTGAGGAAATCAGGATCCTGCCTGGTGTGATACCTGACAGCCAGAAGGAAACGTTGTCCCAGTCTTGTCACACTACATTGCACGGCCTGAAATTGAGACAGTGGGAGGTCTGGGTGCCTTCAAACACAGGAATAAGAAAATTAAACATTTTGAATAATTTAAATATTGTTTAGATATCAAAATATACGCAATTCAGGCTTCCTGCACGTAACCTGTCATTCCCAGTTTGGGTCAACATGTTGCACTTGAGCAACAAATTTGTCATAGCCATGAAAGACCTCAGGCTGAACACCTCCTGGTATTTGAAACGGGACTTCAGCAGAGCTATTGAGTACCTTTAGTTTAGAGGGGGTTTTCTTCTTCTTTTTTCCACTGTGATAATTTTCACAGTGACATTTTTAGCCACTGGACTGAGAATCATTACTCACTCTGAATTCTTAGCTGAATACGATGCTATTCTTCTGGGACAGCTGTGTCTGAAGCTTGAAGATTTAGAAACTTCTTGCCATAGAAGAAAAGGTCTTGTTTCCTTCCTCTAAGGACAGAGAGGGAAGGCCACGATCTTTGCCTGCAGGTTGTTTGGTTGAACTATGACAGCAGAGCATCGACAACGTCTTTCGTATCGACTGTCGGGCTAAAGGTACGTCCTGTGCACGCTTGGCTGAACTAGCTGGTCTGGATGACATCATGGTTTGCCTGTGGGAGAAACGAGATCAGGTTATTCTGACAGAAGGTTATTCTGTTAAGTTAAGTGCACCAAATCAGTAAACAAGAGGGTTTTATTGCCATGGTTTGAAAACCTTTGGTTTCTCTGGGTAACCTGGGGGATCAGGCAAACAGTTAGAACTCAAGTCACTCATTTTTATTTTGTCAGAACAGATGGTATTCTGGCTTCTTTACGTTATCCTTACCTGTTTCCTGTTCTGTATTGCAGAATATGCCTGGGCAGCTAACTGCCATTTACTAAAGCTGGGAGCTGCAGAAAATCAGGTCTGAATATTGGGACCTGTTACCAAATCACAACCTGTTACCGAATACCACGGGGAACGTTGCAGTCTCATAACAGCTACTTTTGAATCCATCTTTTCAACATCAAGAGCATTGTATTACAGGGTTTCCAATAAACACCTTGTTATATGGCTAAATTTCTAATAAGGTACATTGTATAAATCTGAAGATATGATTGAACAGGATGCTGTTTAATCAAGGATCAGGTACCAGAGAAAACAGGTTTTTGTTCAACAGATGTCAGTCTGCCCTCCAAGTAAGTAATTAATTAGTTCTCCTGAATAGGATTGTGGTGGTTTCTTTATATGAGATATAAAAGTGTAGACCTGAGTATGCCTGGGCAGAAAAGATCCTATGACACATAATGAAGGTTATCTAACCTGCTCAAATTCCCGGTTGATTAATATCATAACATGCCCATTTAATCCAGCTTATGATTTCAGTTGTATAACACATTTTCACTTTCTGTCCCCATTTATACTGCTAAACAGTACATTTGATTTTCCTTAGAGGGAGCTAAAGTCAGTGGTGGGTGCAGTGAACTCCTAGGGTAGATCAGAAGTTGTGCCTAAACTAGAACACTGCTATTATTTATTTGCACTTAGAGTAACAGCGGAGACAAGGAAAAGGAGATCCAGATTTTCCAACCATGGATCTGGGCAGCAATATCTGGCAGAGAGAATGTTGCCATAGTTTAATTTAAAGCAACAAGTGGCACCAAGGAGGTGAAAATAGGAAAAAGCATTTGACACAGGGTGAACAAACATGACTATGAATTACCAGAACAGTCTCCTGTCTCAAATATAATTTCCTTATTCCTGAAGATAGGAAAATGAACAAGGACTGAATTTGCGTTAGTGAAATAGTCTTTTATGATCTACTTACATGTCTCTGTATTCCACAATGTACATCGATATTTCCCATTGAAGAAACAGGTAACAATCCTTGCAGTAATGCTCTCCTTTCTGATAATATTGTGCAACACGATACACTGCAGGTTTAATTGGAACCAGAGACTTTTGGACATTTCTACCAACTACCGATTCACATGGTGAAAGTAAATCAAGCCCTATATAAACAAAACAGATGGAAGTGACGCTAATAGTACAATGTCAGCAGTATCCACAGATTGACAGAGCTAGTTATGTTGCCAGATGCACAGAATGTTGCACTACTTGTTCCTTATAAACTAGACTTGATGGAGTATGTCAATGTCAAACTCCTTGCTGATTTACACACGAACATACAAAGACATGCACACTCACAGATACTCACGTTCCTGTGATCTATATCAACCATACCATCTGCTTTCTGCTTTGCATGTGGTAGCTAACTAACTATCCTACTGTGCACGGGTATCACTGAGTACACGCTGTGGAGGCAAACAACAGTTTTTTTCCTTCCTCTACCCTATTTAGTGTTATAAAATAGGCTCGTTAACATTTGCCATCTAGGCACGTATATTCCACATGTATTTTTGAATCTTGTTTCTCATTTGTATTTATTCCTTTGGCCAGTGTTTCTTTCCACACACCCAGAAATTTAAAAGCTCCACTCTCCACTCTTAAAGCTTACAGCTTTAAGCATATAGCATAGCCTTCGTTTACCCCTTGGAAGAAGCACAAAACAGCGAGCTCCAGACAGGTAGCAGCACATAAAGATAACATTTCATTAGTTTTTGTAACAGATACACTCAGCTGAGAGTCTATTGAAATGTCTTCATCAGGCAGCAGCACTAACCGAGAGTGCAAAATGTCAGGAGAAGGATGTGATGCTTGGAGGGACAGAAAGCTGACCTAGCTACAGCCAGCGCCTAAAGTCTCTTTCTGACCCATTTCATTGTCTGGCACCTGTCATTATAAAAATCTTTCCAAAAGATCTACGGAAATTACACTTACCCTCTGGTAACTAGGTAACATAATCTCCCGGAGGCTAGCTAATTGCAGCCCATGATAACCTCACATACAGCAACTGTTAAATTTTTCATTTCTTTCAAATTATTATGGATCAGTGGAGAGGGTATTGATTTGATTCATTAACTGATTCCCAGTCTGTTCCAAGGTTAATGATTACATGTATCTCAATTACATCCTTAACAGGTTATGCTGTATGATTTGTTTCAACTGCAATGTACATTGCGTATCTTCCACAGCTGAAAGCCTTCTTAGGACTTGATGATTTAATAAGGCCTTTTTTTCCATTTCACTGAACATGCCTACAAGGCACAAGTACATCTGGGACAACGGCAAAAAGAAAGCTTTCCTCAAATTCTTTCAAGAGCATGTGCAAGACATACTCTGAAAAACAGTCTCAAAAGACCGCAGAGATAACCCGAGATTCTTTTGAGTTTAAGTTATTTGAAGACAATTCAGAAGATATTGGAAGTGATGATTGATTCTCTCTGGTTTTATTACTTCATCACCACTCGAAGTTCATATTACCTGTCAATTAACTTTTAAGCTGCTTTGGGTTACTTGGCTGAAAATGACTTTACAAATTTTGGATGAATGTTCTCCATTCTCAGTTCTCTGTTGCAATGGATTATATATTTTACCAGTGACACTGTGATTTCACTCTTCACAGCAGTGCTGCAGAATCCTTTTGGCTTACAAGAGCTCCCCGAATTTTTACACTGAGATGACCGCTAATGCAGTCACAGAAAATAAGATTTTTCATCACACGTTACCCCTAGTACGACATTATTCTTGATATTGCTATCGCATTTCTGCCTCGTTCGGAGCTGAGCTGCATGGTGCCAGGCTCTGTACAAATTGCAAACGACAGTCCCCTAGGAAATCGTCATAGGAAAAAACAGGTGTGGGAAAAGTTACACAATGGGGCAGTGAGAGACCTGTCAGAGCAATTTAGGTCTCCTGTACCTACAGTTAAGTGGTTAGAGAACAGTAATCCGATGCTTTCTCTACCAATTATTTTACTTTTGCATTCTGTTTCTTTAACTGCGTGATACTGTTGGCTTAGCTGGACAAACACTGGGTGATGAGAGAACTTTTCCTGCGTGATATAGAATTTTAATGGAACAATACGTTACTTGTCTATGACTCTACTTTACACAAGGCTCTCAAAGTGCAAATACTCACACTCACTACATGTCTTTGGATCGGGTAGATAATGTTACACCCATTTGCAGACCGGTAAATTGAGAGCTGGAGGGGCTGAGTTTAATAACCAAGGGCACAGAGCAAGTCAATGACAGAAATGGAAACGCAGTGCAGAAATTCTTGACTCTCGGTCGCTGTTCTGACTCCTGATCCACATTACTTCCAGCAGTTTGCATTCTGCACATATAAAGACCCTTTTATCCTTTCATCTCACTCCCTCTTAATTCTTTACTTTGGAACCCCGAGATACTGTAGTTTAGTTTGGAAACTAGGAAGCCAAATGAGTATAGTCATGAGGAAAGACTTCAGTTATACAATCCATTAAATAAAACAATAGAGCTTGCAGCTGAGCTATTAAAAAGCGTAGAGCAATTTTTATTTCAATGGCTACATTTTATTTCCTCTTCTGAGTGACTGTTAACAAAGGGCTGCTGAAAGGACTGGATAAAAAGTAGACGTCAGATGCAAGATCCATGAGTTAAACAACATTATTAGATACAATTTCATAAAATCTAGTTGCTTTTCTGCTACTAGAAATCATGTCCTTTTGTCAACTTGTGGTCACATCAGCACTTCTGTTGATATAATTTGCTCCAGCTGCAGAGCGTAGCTGGCCTGCAAATCAAGAACTAGAATAGGGACAGTCAGGAATAACTCAATGGCTTGGATAATGTGCAAATCACTACGCATCTTGCTATTAGTATAGTTTATTTTCTCTCAGAATATTTGGAACATGAAAAATTTATCTTTAGCAAAACAGCCGATCTGACACTTTACTGAGAGCAGAACTGGCTGGCTAGCTTATTGTAACACCCCTCCTCCCCTCACAGCTCACACACACATACACCCCCCACTCTATAATCATTTAAGTGGGATTATCATATCAAAACCCTTCATTATCTTTCATTGAATTCAGACCAAACACCTAATTTCATATATTGTTCGAGGTCTCCCTATAATATTGCTCACAATCCTCTACATTCACTTTTTAAATGTTTAAAAGAGGTTGTGGGGTTTTTTTTATTTCCACTTCGTTTCCCACTTTCACTCTTTTCTACCTTTTACTCAAAATGGCCAGAATAAGAAGTAGTCCATCCTCACAGTAATGAGATCCTTCAAACTCCAGCCTTCTGGACAGATGGGAACCTGGTTGGAAATGAAACATAGCACATCTGGTGGAGCATGGAATGAATGAACATTGTGCAAAAACGGAAAAAGACTTACTAAAGCAACCATTCTCTTTTGTCTCTACATGAATAGGAAGCATACAGAACCAAGATGGTATTAACACAGCTCTTATTTCAATCTACTTTTAAAATATACTTTTCATTTAATACCAAGCAGACAGTTGGTACCAAGAATATGAAAAAGTCCAAACTTTTAAATTTCACATTGATATCAGAGATTTCTGCTTCTGATAAACAATTAAGAAAAGCAAAACAATAGGAAATACAGCTGGAAGTGCCACTGTTAACAACAGTGATTGATCATCTGTGAAAACACTGCAGAAAGTTTGTAATTTTCCAGTGCAAATAAATGGCATACCATCTTCGTGCAGAAAGGAAGCACCTCAGCGCAGGTGTTAGGGGCACTGCAGACCCATCACAGGGCTCCCTTCACAGCCCTGACAAAACTTACACACCTCAATTAAAATTCCATTTAAATCTAGTTGGGCACTGTTTGACACTGGATTTTGCTCATCCATCCTTTCTGTCAGATTAGGATTATAATTTAGCCAATAACATGCTGAGTGAAAAATATGAAAACCCCTGCTTTTATCAAGGTTTTACTTCTTGGCAATGAAGACAAGGTTTAAGTTTCTCCTGGCGTTATAGAAGTGCTCCATCAAACTAAGATGGTGTTTGTCTTCACAATAACTCTGTACTCAGAGTTTCATTGTATACCCACTACTTCAGCCCTTAAATTCACTATTGCCACATAAATGGTGCACTAAAGGCCAGACTGAAAACAATATTGGGTAACTGTGATCAATAGTTCTCCAGATTACATGTGGGAAACTTCTTTCTTCAAGGTGTAAAGTGATGGTTAAAAAGAGCAGCAGAGTTTTCACTCCTGACCTCCTCTGAACTGCATGTTGTTAGATCCGGGGATTGTGGAAGGCTTTTCTTTCCTTCAGCCGTTGCCAGAGATAGGCAATGACTGATCCATAGTCTGGCTTTTAAGGCAAATCCTGTTTTGAAAATCCTTTGTCTCATAGCAGAGTATTAGATCTCTTGTTCCGATCACACAATCTAATAGGGAATAAATCCTACCTCTTCACCTGACATCAGCATTTTTTGGTGATCAGTATCCTGATCAAAAAAAAAAAATGTTAAAGGCATCTTTTGTTATTCACGTAAAGTGGACAATAACGTCATTTCCCAGTCGTCTTTTCTCCTTTGCACTTAGGTCTGTGTGCCTGCTTTATCTCATCAGCACAATAGACAACCTCAGCTCATTAGTATCTTACAGAATACATTTAAAAAAGACTAGAGCAGCTTTGTGGCCAAAGCTGAATCTGATGAACAGCAAGGAACTTTCACAAGTATGCTGTGCTAAAATGAAGTCAGACAATTGCCACAGATGCTGCAAAATCAAGACTCAAAATAATTTTAAAATGTGAACTACTTAATCAGCTGTCTTCTCCAAATTTGATTCATTGTTTCTATCAATGAGGTATTCTTTTATTTTGCTAATAACAGCAAGCAAATACAAAAAACTTTTGCAGTTTGAATTTGGTGATCTTGGTCTAAACAATAACACAGATTAGTTAAGCTAAAGAGAAAGGGGCTCTGGAAGCGATTAGGCAGATCTAAAACGCCACATCTTTCATCCTTTTGCTGAAGAAAATCTAAGACTTCCACTACCCATCATCGCTTTCAAATAAGAAACCGGCAATTTAAAACTCACTGATGAAATGACATTGATCATTGAAATGCCATTGATATTTTGCCATTGTATCCAAGCATCAGGTCCACAGGCAAACCAACCCCAAAAGTGCCTGCCTGAAGCCAGAGTTCGGGACTGTTTTAGACATAGTTAGGCTGTGACGTTAGCTGATGGAATAGCTTCTTTGTGGCTACGGAATAGAGGCACGCTGCTATTCCAGAGCTGTCAGCCTCCCGGTGTGACTGGTTGTGCTGGTGTGCTCCTGCATTTCCCATCATGATGGGAGGATGCTGTCGCTCTGCCTTAGCCTTCAGTCACTCCAGTCAGATGTCTTGTTCTTTCAGTCAAAGAATTTGCTTCCAGAAGAAGTCATTTGCTGACTTCTTGGATTGTCTCTTGTTTTCAGAATACAGAGGGAACATTTCTCTTTTCAGTTGAAAAAGGCTAGTAAGTGAGTCACACTACAGGCGTGTGAATACCAATACGATAGCCTTCTACAATGAGATGACTGGCTTGGAGAATGCGGGGAGAGCAGAGGATGTTGTTGATCTTCAGTAAGGCTTTTGACAGTGTCTCCTGCAGCATCTTCATTGAAAAACTGGTGAAGTACAGACGAAGTAAGTGGACAGTGAGGTGGATTGGGAACTGACTAATTGCTGGGCTCAAAGAGTTGGCATCAGCAGCACGAAGTCCAGCCGGAGGACAGCTGTCAGTGATGTGCCACAGACGTTGATGTTGGGTCCAAAACTCTTGAACTTTAATATCTTTATTGATGGGACACGGTGCACCCTCAGTAAGTTAACAAACTATACAAAACTGGGAGGAGTGACTGATATCCCAGATGGGTGTGTTGCCCTTCAGAGGGAGCTGGACAGGCTGAGGGATCACAAAAAGTTCAACAAGAGGAAATTCAAAGTCCTTCACCTTGAGGGAAACAACTCCATGCACACTGGGTAATAGGCTGGAAAGCAGCCCTGCAGAGAAGGCTCTGGACATCCTAGTGGACATCATGAGCCAGCAATGTGCCTTTGCAGCAGAGAAGGCCAACAGCCTCCTGGGCTGCATTAGGCAGAGCATTGCCAGCAGGTCAACAGAGGTGATCCTTCCCCCCTACTCAGATCTTCTGAGACATATATGGAGTGCTGGGTCCAGTCTTGGGCTCCCCAGTACAAGAAAAACATGGACTTCTTGAATAGAGTCCAGCATAGGTCCACAGAGAGGATGAAGGGACTGGAGCACCTGACATACAAGGAGAGGGGGACTGTTCAGCCTGGAGAAGAGGAGGCTCATGGAGATCTTGTTAATATATATGAATACCTGATGGAGGAGTAAAGAAGATGGAGGCAGACTCTTAGCAATAACCAGTAACAGGATAAGAGGTAATGGGCACAAATCAAAATACAAGAAATCCTATTTCAACATAAGAAAAAAAATACTGTAAGGGTTGTCAAACACTGGCAGAGGCTGCCCAGAGAGGTTTTCGAGTCTCCATCCTTGGGGATATTCAAAAGCCATCTGGACACGGTTCTGGACAGGGGGATGGGACTAGACCATCTCCAGAGGTCCCTTCCAACCTCAACAATTCTGTGAATAAAGTCATTGGTTCAAGCTCAAATGAGGCAAGATGAAAGTGACCTTCAGTGAGCTGGCCAGGAAATAAGCCTTATCATTTGCTGATGGCATCTGCTTAGCAAACAGTAAGTCAACAAAACATTTTCAAAAATGGTTGTCTGGATCTAACATTAAAAATTCTGAAAGCCTTAATTAAGCAATCATGATAAGACTAAGTCTAATCATCTCTAAAGTTTATTGTAAGGCCCACCTCTTAATCAAGACTTTCCCACAAAAACTGAAGAGCACTTGTCTGACTTGGACATATGAAAGAGTAGGAGAAAACGGTGGGTGAGAGAAGATGAAGGAAGAAATGTAAAAGATGCAAAATGAGACAGATACCTTGTAGTCATAGAAATGCAATTAGAAGGGAACTTCTGTAATAGCAAGTTTTTTGTTTTACACCCAGATACCACGTTTACTAGCTCTATAATTGTCTTCAGAAGCAGATCAATATACCTAATTACACTGAGAAAAAAACAGTTGTGGTTAGGTCATGTTCGTGGAGACAGCTCCACTTCCTCAGCCACAGGGACTCTGGGACACAAGGAAACAATAACGGTTCTGCCCAGCAGCTGTCCCCTCTGGTGGATGCTTCCCAAGAAATCCTCTTCTTCCCCCCGCCACACCACTCGAAGAAAGTCAGAATCAGAAATTAGGAGAAGGAAGGGTGCATCTACTGGATCTATCGCAAAAAGGCTTCGTTCACTGTTCTCTGCAGGAGTCAGATGAGATAAAAAGCTGCTATAATGCCTAGGGATCTATTTAGGGCTGGAATGCCTTTCCCTGTTACTTGGCTGCTCAGTTTATGAAGGGATACGTGTGGAGAGAACGAAATGTCTCAACACAAACAATTTAAGCATTTCCATCCAAATTTCAAATCCTCCTCCTGCTTAGCAGTTTTCAACCCTAGAGGCACCTAAAGTCTTTGTATGCCTGTGTTTTTGTCAATAAAGTCCCCTCAGAGCAGTTGAGCTCTACTTCTCTGCATATCTGGAGATGTGGTAGGGATGAAAGGGGCAAGGAGCTCACTGCTCATGTTTGCCCCATTTCTCTTCCCAAACAAGTCTCATATTTACTTATCTCAAATTTCATCTACCAGCCTGCACTCCACACTATTCACATCGGAAGAGGAGATGGTGCCCCTAACTTCTTAGCCAGTTTCCCAGTGGTTAGAAAACCATGTTGGTGGTGAGGGAGAGTTTTCTGTGGGTGGACGAGAAGATGTGGTTTAGACAGTGCAGGAAGCTGAAATGAGGTCTTCCACATCCTGAGTCCACTGGCCAACAAAGGCGGTGGACTTGCCTCTTGCCTCTGCTTTCACTGCCTTTATCAAAAAAAAAGATTGACTTTCCACCCTGGGCTTTTAATTTAGATATTACAAATTCCACGAGGTGGCTAGACCCCTGCGGGAAGGTGCTACAAGCGTTCAGCACTGTGCTACCTAACTCCCCTTTGCAGATCTGGTCCTTGGCCTTGTGAGGTTTTGTAATAACAGCCCCCACCTTTTTTTTTTCAGATTCATGCAATCAGGTCAAGGGGTAGGTCATCAAACTGCCTTTCCCAGAGTCGGACAGCGTGTAATTTGTGAAGTGCCTCCTGAATGGGGATCAATTACTTTCATTCTGCTTTTATGGCCCTATACTTGTTCACGTATGGATTGAGCCCGTGCTTTATCATCCTTAAACAAAGAATTGGTTGTAGCAGTCAGCAAAATGTACAAGGCTTGTCCTAAGTGATAGTGCAAACACACATGCTTCTCAGGCCACCAAATTGCTAAGTCTATGTCAACTCTTAAATGATTATCCATTATCTTCAATTTGGTCAACGTCTAGACAGAGAGTGGTAACAAAAGTATGGGTTTTTTCCACAGTTTCCTCTGTGTTTCTAAAAGGAAAGCATTTTTCCTATACAGCTGGAAAAGGTTGCGGGGAGGAGGGGGGAGGGAAGACACTGTTTTTCAAAACGTCATTTTTCCTTCAGCATGTCATGTTTTTGGATAGCCCCTCCAGCGCTGGTGAAGGCACAGTGATCTGTAAGGTCATTTAAAAGCAGAGGATTCGGCAGCACACCCTATAAAGGCTGGTTTTACACGGTGAATGAATGACCTGCTGCTGGGGTTCAATTTCATGGAGTGTCAAACCTCTGGTGTAAAGGTGCTTTTCCATCACTGCAGATTCAAAAGAATCTTAATATGAAAGATGAGAATGAGAGAGCTGCCAGGTTGTGCGGCAGCTGTGCAAGTGAGGGAAATGCTTTTGCTGGCAATAACATTTTCTTGTTAAAAAAAAAAAAAAAAAAAGAAAAAAGAAAAAGAAAAAAGAAAAAGAAAGAAAAAAAGCAGAAAAAGCACCCCAAAGAGGATCTATTTTGTGTATTTTTTAATTCAGATGGATTTCCTTTCTGTAAGCTCCGTGGATCACAGGAACCTGTTGGGGGAGAGAGGAGCCTTGGTGACATTTTTGAGGTGCAGAGAAAGTGAACTAGAACTGCTGCGAAGCTGCCTGGGCTAAGCGTGATCCCAGATGTGAAACAAGAAGGGTCTAGTACGAATGGATCTTGGAATGCTTTCTGTTGTTCACTCCATGTTTTGGCTGGCTTAAATGGTTTATAGGATTGTTCTCATTTTGTTTTGCCTAAAGATCCATTTAGCTAGTGTGTTGTGAGCAAAGCAGAGACGCTCGGAGAGCATGAGAAGGGAAGAATTAAAATGCTACAACTAACAACAAAATGAAAAGGCTAATTTTAAGAAGTGCACTTGAGATTTATACAGCTGACAGACATACAAGGAGTTAAGACCTAACTTACTTCTGTTTCATTTTCTGGATGTTTTTCCTGGAGTTTGATCCAATTACCAGAGTACGTACATGGATCTCAAGACTACAGAGCTATATTCCTGCTGTGCCACTGATTCATTGTCTGACTAGAGAGCAGTCTAATCAACTTCTTCTGTCTAGGTTGCCTGCTTGGGAAAAAGGATGATATAATTATTTCACGGAGGCTTAAATTCTAGAAGATGGTCTGATATGCTCTGATTTAACACTGTATATTAGTTCAGAGAATATTATTATCTTCTTCCTATCTTGCAGGATAAACACAAGTCCCAGTTTTCACTGAATAATTCTTAGCCATTTTCCTCTTGTTGCCCCAAACTAACACGTGAATAAAGAATCCCAAATTTGCATGACAGTATTGTGTGTCACATCCTAACACAGAATCATCTACAGATATTTGCATAGGTGTGATAAATCTAATTTGGTTTGATACGAACTTAGAAATCAGGTTGCTTTTTTTTCTTTTTTTTCTCCCCCCCCCCCCCCCATTTATTATACGTGCATCTTAGCTGCTGTTTCTTCTCACTTCATTGCAGCATGGCATTAACTCTGTCAGCATCTGAGACCAAAGGCAGGTTTGCAATCATAAACCACTTTCTCCTGCTGCGGGGAAACCTTGTCTCCCTGATCCCCACTGTGGCCCCTGTAACTCCCGTGCACTGCAGCAGGACTATGGTTGGATATTTCATCTACTCCTACATGGAAAGGGCTTCAGATCAAGAAATGCTTTGGCAAATAAGCTCTTTGTATCTGTTCTTCCGACAGAGTCAAAGTAAGAGGCTTACTGAAAATCATAGTATCGGAATAACTGGGGGGAAGTGAACAAACACAATACACCTATCTGAAAAAGAGACATTTCTGAGTATTTAAACAACAGTACAGGAGGAAATAGCCTTTCATCAAACAGCAATATCAGAGCGTATGGTAATATGTTGGGTAAAAAGACCGGTTTGAAACATTTTGAAAGAAAGACCATTAATATTCTGAGAATAGTGAATTTTGCTGTATTTCTCCTCTGGCAAACTTGCCTGGCACATTGGTGCTGCCAATTAGGTTGTCTGATCTCTGACAGACAACGAAGTTGTAGCCAGAGCGACCAGGAATAGCCAAGAGTTTGAAAAAAATCTGTCTGTTTCTCCTTTTTCATAATAGGATAGGACTTGGATCATGGTGAATCAGGTTGCAGGATAGAAGACGGTTAATGTGGAATGTCAGGGATAAGTTTATTACCAGAATGGAAGTAATGGTGAATATATTTGACCTGGACCAGGCCAATATAAATGTCCTTTAGGAACCAAACTCCAAACAAATCGCATAGTCCTGTCCTCAGTGGAAACCTATTCCTGAAAGATATCCAAAGGGTCCATGTGTTTTTACACATTGGAAACACTTGTAAAGTTTGTCATGCCAAGTATAATTGAACCGAACCCAACTGAAATTGTAACAGCAAAACCAGCAGCAGGAGAGGTAATTTGTAATTTCTTTAAAACATTTGTAATTTGTAATTTATTAAACAACCTCTAAATACATACTACCAAGAGATTCCATGTCTGCTTCATGCACTAGTGTTTCTGCGGGCTGTTGTTTGTTGCCATCATCCTACACCCTGGGCAAGAAGAGTTTCAATGTACTTACTGTGAAGCGCAAGCAGACAATCCCAACATAAGGACCTGGTCATAAATATGTTTCATAACACTCATAGGTCTGTAAATCGCTTCCACTGCTATTGCCTTTATGCCCATCACCTTCAACTCCCCTATTGCCCAGATGCAGGAAGAACAAGGAAACTCTTGAACTTCCCTTCAAAAGTGCATCTTCAGTGACAGCTCTTCCCAGAAAGAAAGAAACCATGATGTTTGAGGATTGTCTGTGTGTGCTGAGAAACACTGCCGGCCTGGCAGAGGGTTTTTTTGCGCTGTGCACTCCAGGCAGCTGCACATGAGGTCTGATCAGGTCTGCTCAGGCTTCACGTGGGCCAAGAGCTGGGCTACCGTATTCACATGGTGCTTACATACGACAAAACAGCCTGTGTCTAAGCAAGCCGTCCTATCTCAGGGCCATACTGACACATTCATACCTCTTTTTAGTCATGATATAGTAAGATTATAGCATGTAACTCTAGTACAACCAGACATGGTTCATTACGTGGGCTTATGCAAACAGTCGCTACGGCCTTACATCTTTTTTTATGAACCGTGCTATTATTTTCATGGAGTTTATAAAAAATCGTCTTTTTTTCCTATCCAATCTGTGTATTTATTTTTGTGTTTAATTATAGTCCGCCAGTATTCTCTTTTCAAGGGCTAAGGAGCTGAATCACTATTTTCTTGAGAGATCCTTGCACGAAATAAAGTGAAATAGCTTTCCAGTCTCAATAATGTTTTTCTGAAAGTGCTAGCAAGTATAACGGTTCGAGATTCCCCTTGCATTTGCCTGATTGGTGTCAACATTTTCCAAGGATATTTGCAAAGGGTAACTTTAGCCTGGAGGAGGCCCATTTCTCTCCAGGCAGTGAAGAGACAGAAGGTCTCCTCCCAAGGGCAATTGTCTTGTGTGCTCAAGGGCCCAGAAAAGAACCACTGACAGTAGAGGGAAACCTGGAGAATCTTTCTGGGCTGAAGTCAACTTTTGTGCATATGTGTAGCTGGCCTGAAGCTTAAAGACACAATTTTGATGTTTAGGCCCAGCAAAGAAGGGACCAGAGGTAGGTACCACCAGCCTGGGGGGAGTTACAACTGTGTGGAGAACCATTAAGGTGTGATGGTGGTATAGATGAATCCATCCCTCCTACTTCTGCAGCGCACCACGAATGCGATCTGGTAAGCACATCTGTAGGAAAGAAGTCATGCCTTAAATATGACATGCTCGTACGATTCAAGCAGAGGGCAACATTTAGGCGGTCACTCAGCTTCTATAAACCAGGGAAATTCTGAGGTTGCTCCACTCTGGAGGGCAGTCTCACCCACAGTCTTGGCTGTAACCAGATTTCTGAAGGGAGTGAAGAGCTTCTCACGTTTCCTCTCGATGCTCTGTGACTGGCTGAGGAACACCTAGGGATCTGACCTTTCTGTTTATCAGGAATTTCTTTGTACTGAGGCAGCATTTCTGTCTCTCACCGCAAAAAAAAAAAAGTCTTTTGGGATTAGGTGAATCTCATTCACATTGATGACCATGATAACTCTTCTCCGTTCAGAAGAAACGTAAGAGACAATTAAATGTCTTTCAGAAACAAGACAAGTGAAACAGTAAGAGCCATCACTGTGTACAATCTGTGATGACCTGCACTAGGCTTATGCATCCCCAGGTAAATGTGTATGTATATTTGTGTATTAACACATGCATACTGCTATACACAGAGTTCACATGAAATTATGAAAAAAAAAAATTAAAGCTAAATATCCATTTTCATGGTTGTTCAACAGGGGCTAAAAGGTGAAGTTTATCAATTGAGTTTAAAATATATTTCAGGAACTACTATATTTTATGCACTGATGAATATCAAATCCTTTTCTTTAAATATAGACCTAACTTCCATCTCTAGGATATAGCTTGATTGGAAAATTGTTTTAAATAGATTGCACCGATCCGTTCCAGAAACATTATGCTCATATGAATGGAAAATTGTAAGCACGATAACATACAGAAGAAACAAAACTATAAGGCTGTTTGCTATATGTACACTACAAAAAACAAACTCTTGGATTTGACTTTTTAAGGTTCTTCTCTTCCCATCTTTTCACCACGACTTCTATTTTTTCCAAGCTTGTCCCATACTCTGCCCTCCTTCAGGCGTAACTGAGGAGATGTTCCTTGGGCTGCATTTCTTCACACTCACTCCTCTATATTGTTACAACAACCCATTCCCATTTTTTTTAATCCTGCCAACTTTTGTTTGGACATATCTGAATCGGCTGGTCTAGTTCCCAACTTGTAAACAGGTGCATGGAAACACCAGTGTTGCTTTCCAGCCTCATGTTATACGTACTGAACCACAAACGTTACGTCTCCCACCGTTAAACCACAGCAGCAGTGTCTGTCTTGTCATCCCTGTGAAATTCTGCAAATCCAGCCATTTCATCCCTCACGGACAGTGAAGGGGCCTTAACTGGAGTCAGGCCAGAGCAGGAGAGCGCATGTGTTTATATTGACCCTTGAGTACTTTAAAAAATTAATAAATAAATAGAAAACACTGCTGAATTCAGTCATGAGCTAGCAATGGTGTAAGTTACACGTCGTGTATCTGTCGGTCAGGAAACAGGTGTACGTGGGTGTAAGTGCCAGAGCTGTTCGACTTGCAGCAACTTGGCATTTAGTGGGAGTGCAATATGAGTGTGACTTATACTCCCAGATACGGAAGAAGGAACAGGGGGATGCAGGGAAGCAGTGGGATAACGGAAGGGTTAAGCAAGTTCGTAGCATCCACTGAAAGACAAATTTCTCCAGGATACTTGCACATTTCCCCGTTTTTCTTTTCTTCCTATGTCGACAGGGTCAGATCTTCTGCTGATTTCAAGGGGGCTGCATAAGGCGCCTACTCTTATGCTTAGCTTTTCCCCTGCTGAATTGACAGACAGAACATCTACAAGATACCTTGCGAGCAGAGGCAAGTTTGCTCTTCCTCTGCTCTGAGCCAGCCAGATGCAAACTGGCCTCAAACCAGGAGCCGTGTAGCTGCAGTTCGCAGGCACGCAGCCCAAGCTAATAAGCCTTGCTGAGAAGGCAGGATGTATTTGCTCAGGCTCAGCACTGCGCCACTGCAGCTACACAGCCTCCGCTTAGCTCCGGGTGCAGGCAGCGCATGCTCCCGGCTGCCTGGGCTGCGGGCAAAATGAGGTCTCCTCCGCTGCTGAAGACCAGGGTTGACACCACTTGCACCAGAGAGAAGCCTGATCCTTTGTTTCATATATGTAGTCTGAAGCACATAATCCATGCTTTAAAATAATTTTTAAATTATATCCATAACTGGTGATGTCACTATGGGAAAAAGATGAATTGTCTGAAAGGTCTAGAATTCACCAGAATAAATTGGCTCTTTTGTCTAAGAATCCTGTAGGTGCCTGACACATTGCTTTTTGAGACAGACATCTTTTCAAAAACTTTTTTTTTTTTTAATGTAGCAAGAAGAGGGCACAGAGCTTGGTCCAGGTTTCAGGAACCCCTCATATCAGGGGGCCAGGAAAAAAATCTAGAAATGCTCCATTACCATTTTGTATATATGGAGTAATCTTTTGTGCCTCCTGAATCATTGCAACAGCCTTTTGAATGTTCTATGCACTCTGGCATAAATAATCACTTGTAATCAGGGATGCTGTAGGTGTAGGAAGAGCAGCAAAAAAAATTCCACCTGAAAATCCCCATACTGCCTCTGAGAAGGAGGAGGGAAATTGAGGGAGATCTCCAAAGGTTTGAAAATGCATGTAATAAGCACTTACATTTTTCAGTAGATTTGCCCGTCACTAGTCAAAGGTCTTATTCATGTATCACGTGTATTTTCCCTGAGTAAAATTGTCTTTTCTTCTGGAAGACGCATCTCATTTTAAATTGCTGCCAACTCTAATCAAAACCACCTACACAACAATACCAAGCTTTTTTTTTTCCACCTCAGCCTTAGTTTTTCTTTTAGCATTGCTGAAAATTGCACACAAGCAATTCAATTGATAGGGATAAAAGAATTTAAACTAACAAGACCCATATCCCATGCATTTGTGTTTCTGTGCTCCAGCTCCATTTCTGACAGAGACCTCAACGTTTATCCAATGGCTAAGGTGTTCTTCTGCTGTCACGTGGAAATTTCACAGCTGCATTAGAAACCTTCTTTCCACTGCTATATCAGGTTTAATCAATTTTTCTGCATGGAGTAATGTGATCAGCAGCAAATTATTTCTAAAACTCCCACAAGAAGCTGTTGAGGTCTTGGTAAAGTATATCATACTGGTACTGTACACCATGTAATAAAGCTCTTCAAGTATTTTAAAGAAGAGCAGGTGGGATAAAAGTTTAGAGAAGGCTGGCTGTCCTGCCCGGTCTAAGTGATGGGATAGGGTATACATCCTGGCTTTCCATAAGGTGCAGCAGGGAATGCCTGTACTGGTAAGGGTGATTTCCAGAACATGTGTCCACTTGGTTCATATAAGGCACCAATTTTACACACAACCTGAGCGTTCAGACCTCTTTGCTTGTGCTATTCCTTTTGTATTTTTTCCTGCAGTCTCCACTTGCCCGAGGTCCCACCACTCTCAAACCTTCCTCCAGGCTAATGGCCGAAGAAATTTTTTGAAGACCTGCATCTCATTTACCCTTTTCAAATTAAGCTCAAAGTAGCATTTTCTGTCCTATACTGAACAGATGACCAGGGTTCTTCGTGTCGTTTCCACCAGGAGGGATGGGAGCATTCATGTCTAGCCAACGTATGCCCCAGCAGTCACCCAGCATGGGTTTGAGGTGGGTGAAATTTGGCAGTGGTTGAGGATTTCCAAGACTGCAGTCCTACCTGAGTGCTGAAGTCTCCCATTGAATTTGGCCACGGAGGATTACTTTGCTGAAAAAACAGCCTCTGAAAACCTGTGACCAACTTTGTCATGACCGATGCTGGGGATAGTCCCATTTACTGCAGTGTAAGTAAAGCTGCACAACATGTCGTATAGCAAAGCTGATTAACGGTCTCCTGATTCGAAAACAATGAATCTTACTTTTATTCTCATGTACATTGGTTTTACGTCAGTGTTACTCCTGATTTATACAAAGAAGACAGAACATCAGGGCTCCCTTATGCCAGCTGTTTTGAAAACGCTCCAGAATAAGTTATCTAAACTAATTTCCTCCCCACCAGTTTCTTTCCTCTAGCTTAAAAAGAATGATTACAGAAACTGTATTTTTTGTTGGATTGTTCTTTCAGTGGTGTCTGCAATTAAGAACCATCTCACTAAACAAACTGTAATTACTGCAAATTGTAGTAAGCAGTGGTAATTGATATGCTTCGGTAAAGCTGGCTAGTTTTAAGATGGCCTTTAAGGACATTAAATAGTGAATTTACGACTTTAAACCATGTCGCTTCAGGTTTGAGAGTACTCAAAACATGGAACACAGCTATTTCTTGTACTGTAGAGAGTGGGCACCGGTAATGAAGTGATTTATGGGAATGTACAAGTACGTTACCGTGCAGCTTGTGTGCAGTCAACCCCTATGGAAAGCTGCCATATCCATAATGTGCACTTGAAGGGGGTCTGTGTTTAGCTGCCTGTTCCTGAAGCTTACTAAGAAGCAAAGGAGCTTGAAGTAGCACCATTATTTGTAGCGAAAGGCTGAGTTAGGCCATTTGTAGATGTTTTTGACATTTATTACTCATACTTCTCCTTTTTTGAACTTAAGGCCTATAAAGCTGTACTCTGAGGAAAGTGTATTAATTTTACGGAGAGAAGTTAGGAAATATGCTCCCAGCAACATTATTTAAACACTCTAAAACATATCCAAAATATTTCTCTGGGAAGCACATCGTTCAATGTGAGGCAGCCAGCAGGTATATGAACTGGGTTCACCTAACCGCCGTGCATCGCCTGTGGGTTGACGGAGGATCCCTCAGCTGAGCATCAAACTATCGCCAGTGTTCTCATGGCAATAGTCTCTGTCCATGCCTATATGGACCACAAAAGTTATGATACTGCACATCCCTTCAGTGAGCAGACCCTATACACCTATGTTTGTGTAGCACATAAACACGGCATTAAAACATCTGTGGAGCTGTGCAGAAAGGCCAGCAAGTCAGAGTTAGGAAGTGCCAGAAGGCAGGTTGTTGCATGACGTTCAGCCCATTCCCATGTGTGTTACACAATCATTTAATATGCATGTGCTTAAAAATACTGGGTTTTTTTCACTCTTACATTTTTGTTACACTCTCTTAAGCAATTCTTCACAGTATAACAATGGCCAAAACTACAAAAGATAGCCAGCGCAAGTCACTTCTCCTGGGCATTTACAGTCCTTAATCTCATGTTAACTCACCCTTTTGCAGCTGGCCTATGGTGATTTCTAAAGAATCTTCGTTAGGTTCATTAGAGCAGCCCTAAAAAGGCCATTAAGTCTGTGATTTCTGAATAAATTTCTAAATAAATAATTTCCCGCAATGAATATTCATTGAATAGGCAGAAAAAAGGGGAAGCATTTTAATCTTTCTTGAGTAATGAAATCAGAAAATCATTCCAGATGAGGAAATGACTGTCTAAAACATGATGTGTGTTGTCTGGGACCCTGCTCAGTACTGACAGATGTTTTCAGGAGCCCGAGAACATCCCAGCATAATGCAGGGGAAAACAGCAATCTTTGGTTTCTTAACTCCACCTCTGTTCTGATCTCAGCTTCAGTATTTCAGTGTAATTATTTGTTCTGTGACAGAGACTAAACACAGGGCAATTCTTCCATTTTACCATTTGCTTTACTGTGGCAATCTTGGAGTCATATTCCTATTGTTGTAATCATTGACTTTTTTTTTAATTTTTTCTTGGTATAAGAACATTTGAGCATATCAGAGATGTTGTATAGCTTCTCTTCCTATCTAAACTTCTCTTTCAAAAAGCTTTTCCCTTGCATTGGTTATCTCCTGCCTCTTCCAGCATAGCTCCTTGGAAAATGCACCTCCATAGTGCAATACACGTTCAGGAGGCATTTTTAACATAGCCTCCTGGGAGTATGTGCTCAATCAGTGAAGCTCCCATAGTTATTCAAGCTACAATGCTTGAAAGGTCTTCACACTTTTGAGAGTTCTGTAAAAAAAGTCTGAGTGCGCTTTGCTTTGACAAAACTAAAACCTTCTTCTGCTGGACTTTTGGCCAGTATGAATTTTTTCCTTAAATGTGATTGAATTTGAGCTTCTCTGTGTGGTACCTGGCAAAATGCTGCAGGAGTGAGCAGTTTAACTCTATTGCCCATATATATGCAGAATATGTAAAGTATAAGATATAATGAACGTCAGAAAAAAAGGAGCAAATTTAGAAGAAAGTTGTGAAGCATTGTTTCTAACACACTGCGCAATGCGTAGCTATAAAAAGTTTTCATCCTGCTCATCGCTTTAAATATACTTGAGTTACACTTGAAATGAAGAGATAATGTCAAAGGTATGAAGGATTTAGGATGAAATGCACCACTCCGATATATATTTGTAATCCTCATATTTCTTTTAGTTATTGATTAGAAATGCTTATTGAGTTGTGCAAGTTCCAAGAGTGCTTCATTACACAACAAGCACTGGCTAGAAAATGTCAGTGCTGATCTGCCTCGAATCTTTTCATGTCATTCTAATCCTCCTCCGAATGCTTTCATGAGCCTCATCTCACTCTGTGTTATTTAACTGAAGATCTTTTTTTATAAAGCAGTTTATCATGCTCAGCGATTGTTTGAGTGAGGGATCTTGGCCAGAATAAAGCATAGCATATACTCTGCAAGCACCTGAAATGCCGTATTTGCATGTTATTAGTAAAATGTTCAATGTAGTCGTGACATTACTCAGCTTGCCAAATGGATTTATGAGAAACTGAGGGGAGACCCTAACTTCTGAGCCCTGAAGAAACCAAAATTACATCTGTCTCCAGTAGCACCAGGTATCATTTAGGAGGGAAGAAGATGAAAGTGAACGTGTTTGCTTAACACTGGATGGGAGATTCCTCCCTTGGAAAGCTCTCCTTGTCATTAGCAGCCATGAGAAGAGCAAGGTTGACTGATATGGCTTCCCCTTCACAAATTACAACAGTTCTGGCCACGTACATTTGACATCCTGTTATTTTTGTTTGCCCTATTCTCACAGCACTGGAGCCATTTTTTGATGCTGCATGTGTCTTGAATGCTTGCTTGAGTAGATCAGAATGAAATTTTTCTCATTTGGATTGAAAATCTACAGAGAGTAAACTTTAGGGGTTAAGTCAGGATTTGTTTGGGGTTTGTTTGTTTTTTTTTTTTTCTTTTTCCTTTGTCAGAGCATTAAATAGGCAAAATCAGGTTAAAAATAGCAACAAAACAGTTACTGCGTAGTTGATTGCATTTTGTGGCCCGTATCACATGCAGGAAAAAAGCTCTTTAGAAATAAACAAAATCTGGACTTTTGTTGGTAGATCTTACAGCTATGTGAAAAGGAAAAAAAATTTATGAGTACCCACAACCTTCACCATGGAGAACGTGAATCTCTAGGCTTGCCTGAAGAAAAGAGCACAACTGGCAATGTCTGCTTCTAGGTATATGGAAATTGTCTGATACAACAACTGTGTGAAGTTGTGGGTAGTCACGTCCAGCCCAGCCTTTTGTCTGTCTTCAGATGCCTAAAGGTGTAGATCAAAGAGGAACCCCTGCATTTCAGGATGATGGGAACAGAACCATCATGCCATTCTTGGTTTTAAATCATATATCCTTTTTGATCTTGGGAAGTCATCATGCAGTCTCCATTTACAAAGCAGGATTGACGGAGTTAGTTATTTTCTGAACAACATTTTATTAGAAAATGCCAGTTCATCAAACCCATACTAGCTGATTAAAAATATTGAAATAAAATTTACCTTAACCCATGTAGCATTTTCATTACTCCATCACCAGCTTTATAGGTCCTCATTCCTGAGATGTGTTTGGTGGACTTTTCCTAAACCAAGAATTCAGTGCTCTCAGAAAGTCCCCACAGATAACACAAAAAGCATTTGATCATCAGCTTGTCCCTGGTCCTCCTAGTCAATCTGCTGGTATCCCCAGATCCTGTGAGGTGGGTGTCTACTTCTAGCCCTAGTGAAAAAGACAAGAATATCGAACTTTACTGAGCAGCTGCAGGGTCTGGGGAGGTATTTTATTTCAGTCACTTTGTTTCATTGCTCAAATTAATAAAAATGGTTTTTTTGACTAAATGTTATTTCAAAAAGAAACAGCTTTTCTTGCAAATTGGAAATCCAGATTTCTAGGCAGGTCTGCCTAGCACCAGGTGGTCTCTGCATACTACTGTGATAGTAACATGTTCAAGTTGCCCCAAGTTCACGTTGCCTCAGTATTTGTAGTATTACCCAGAAGAATATTAAAGAAATATTTGCACTCATTAGAATGTGTGAAGACAGAAGTAGCATTGTTTAATTATCTAGAGCAATTGACAAGTTTACTAAGACCATTGCATTTATTATGGCTTTCTCATAATTGTTAATATTATGCACAGAAATACATGGTAGCTCATCCAAAACCTGAGATCTAAATTTTTTTCAGTATCATCATCATGTTACACTTTATAATGCTTTGTACTGTGGTTGTGCAGTGTATACTGACGGATATCCACAAATTAACAAGTCGATCTAGACTGTAAGTATGCAGATAAAGGAAACTTGGGATTGTTTTGTCGTGATGAAATGATTCAGCTTGTTTAGACGGATGAATGAAACTGTCTTGGCAAAGGGCATTCTTGCTTCCACTTACTTGAATAAACTTCTGCATACTATCTACAATGTTTGATTACAGTCTGACTGTGATTAAATTTGTCACCAAAGTATTTGATCTACAGTTTATTGTACATTTGAGGTGATATAATCGATGACAGACTGCAATGATGGTGGCTCAGGTGCTTCATTAGGAAGACTCTACACATGAAAGGACACACATTTGAGCACTGGGAGCAAAGGGTTGAAACTCATAAGTCCATCTTTTCTCAAGGCCAGTTCTTACTGACATCTAAAGAATGAGCCACAAAGAAAAGTAAACCACTTAAATTGTTTAGGTGCCTTCAAATTTAGGTGGCATTGGAATAGACTTTTTTACTGAATCTAGTATATAAGCCCTCTGTATAGCCTGCCATCTATAAAACAAGGAGAATATCATTCTTCCGTCTCACCAACCCATGAAAACAAATATATCAAACAGTGAGAAATGTTTAGCTACTGTGGTAAAGTATGTATAGAATGGAGGAACACAATATTTAATCACCACTGAATAGATGATCCTGCCTCAGATAGCTATGCTACTGTTGGTGTTTCTCCAGAAACCACACTGCAACTGGGGAAAAATGACCCATTGCCTAACTGTTTAGTTACACTCAGCTTGTTTATGTTATACTGTTTCAAATTTAGAACAGAACTCTGCATACATTCACCCATTATCAATCCTCCTAATGTAGGCAGCTCCAGTGAGCTAAGCATACAAGTGCTTGCAGCGTTCATCCATAGAGAGTTCCCAAATGGATGCCTTATTTGTAAATAAATAAATAAATATAATCCATCACATATTTCAATAAAATTAATATGTTTATTACTGTTATACAAGTCTGAGCCTTGGGAATACCATTTTGGAGTTCCTATCTCTTCACATATTGTGCCATAGGCTCAGCATTTTAACAAAAGCTGTCATCATCAAAACATGTATTTATTATGAAAAATAAGGATGAGGAGAAAATGATTGTAAGAAGTTGAACAATCCCATAATAAGATTCATAAGAAGGTGATCTGCAGATGTAACCTCTCCTGAACTAGTTTCTCTGACTCCCCCTTGAATTCTCCATTACAGTAAAGGAGCAAGATTTTACCTTATGTTCAACAGGTTGTGGGTCCCTCCCACAGACTTTGACACACAGAAATATAAGTTAAGCTGAAGAAAAAGTTTGATTTAAGAAATTCCATTCATCTCTGAGAAGACAGATTAGGCAAAATGGCTCTGCAGCAGTCAGCTTCACTGTTCATCAAACTACTGGAGTCCTCTTCAAGGACTGCCCAAGTTTCAGTATTTTTAGGCATCTGGACTGTCAGTGCATTACAAGATTGTAGAGGAAATAGAATTAAATATGTTTAAAAAAACCTAAACCATGCTGTTGAAACTAACTTCACACTAGGCAGGTTGAATTTTGACTGCCCAAGCTCAAAATGGTCCTAAGGTGTAGCAACCCAAGCTCAAAAACGTGCAGACTTCCCAATAGCTCTGAGTGTTGCCAGCTTTCACTTGCTCCGTGAAGAGACACTCACCAAGGAAAATTCCTCTGACCCTCTCTTCACCTCCTTGCCTCAGGGCCTCACTTTCCTTAGGGAGTAATGTCAAGCTGAAATGCAACACTCAAGTTGTTTGTTTGTTTGTTTGTTTCTGTGGAGCGAGATGAAGACTAAGCAGTGCATGCCTTATCAACGCTGAAAATACAGCACCTAAACAGGTGCATTTATAAAAATGGGACTGATGGCAAAACTGCAAAACCACCAGCAAAATTTCCTCAGACGAGCACTGAGAGGCACCTTGTTTAGTTGTCTATGCATTAGATAAGTGGAGATTTTGGCTGCCCTTTTAAAAAGACCTCCCTTTTCAACTCTCCACTGGTCCCATCCAACAGTAGTGTTTTCAGTAAGGAAAGTCTAGTGACTGTTGTCTGTTTGATGGGGCATTTTCAGTGGAGCACCCTCAGCTATGGAATTAATTTCTTTGTTGGTCCAACAGAGCTCAAGTGTCCTGACTTTGAGGGCACATCACCAGCTGAAGCTTTCCTAAGAGAAGAGAATAAATATGACAGGTTAAGCTCTTATTCTAGGAGGAACTGGCAGTGGCTCACATAATAAAAGTTGCCTAATACTTTCCATTATAAATTGCCTCATACTTTCCATTATAAGCACCCATTTTGAGAAGCTTTCCATTTACTACTTAGCCCATGATTATTACACTTTTGATTATATTTATATATATTTTTTCTTTTCTCTCCCACCCTCTTTCAATGGCAAAATGCCAATTGATTTTGAATGGTCAAGGTTCCTGTTGTTATATTTTTCAGTTAGTGTTACTAATAATTTTGTGCATTTTAAGGCCTTTATTGCTGAAGGCGATATATCTCAAGAACAGGAAGCAGGCAAATGTAGTACCTCTTGAGATGTGCACCAGCCACTTTTGTAACCAAGGTGCCAAGAGAAGTAACCAAGCCAGTCAGGATGTGATCCATGAGTATGGTCCTGATGGTACAAGATGCATATTAGTTAAAAACAAAGCCTGTGGACACGTATACTGTATGGAAACTAGGCAACCTCTTGTCTGGAAAAGAAACTGAGTGGCATGGCCATATTCTTTGTTTCCCTCTATTTTCAACATGTATACTATTTTCCTGCCTGCTTGTATGTCCACTCTGTATAGGCAGATCCTACTCTTCAGTCCACCACACTGGACTGAAAGATCTTCAACTTGTGAAAAATGGACCCACGTTCCAGCGAGGTTTAGGCTCCAGAAACAAGCACTGTCGGAAATCTTTCCAGTGTTTAGAAAGGAGGACTACAGCAAGATGGGAATAAGCATTCAAAGCCACTTCATCTTTATTTCCAGTCTGTCCTCTTCCTTTTACTGGAGGAACTCCCCTGGTCCCAGAAAAAAAACAGCTGTATATTCTGCAAGGTATAGTCCATGTGTCCCTACGTCTTACAAGAAATGACAGTGTCCCTCTTTCACAATTCTTCCGCTAGCATTAGTCCAATAATTCCCATGATCAGAGGGAGGCAATCACAGCAGCCCATTAGTGGCCTCCTGACATGCATGAACATTCATAAGAGAATACTTTCATTCATGGTCCATTTTAGGGCTGAAGTTGAGCAGACACCATCAGTACCTCTATTTCTATAGCTTTATGAAATAATGCAGAAACTTTGCAAAAAAAAAAATTCATTGAGTAATTTTTTTAAAAATTAATGTCTGAGCTAGCATATTTATAGCATTCCATAAATAAAAAGACCATGAAATAAAAATAAACACAACACTTGAAAGTAAATCAAGCCAGTGGTTTGCTGGCAACTTTAGAAGTGGGTGGTGGGCATATTGTATGCATTGATGTTTATTTATGTTTGACACCCTCAGTCCGGAGGTAGGCTATAAAATATATCATTTCTTCAGAGGTCGGTTTCATCAAATATTCAGACATGAGGTTTACTGAGGTAACTGTCCCAAAGTCAGTCACGGTAAACATTGGGATTAGAATCTACATAATTTTAAATGTTTCCGTTATGAATTCATTCCAGTATTCAAAGATGCCATAAAGTGGACATAGATGATTGCCACAAAAAATAAAAGATTTTCATGTGCGCGCACACACACACACACACACAGAAACACATTTAGTTTTTGTACTGGGTATTTTCAGCCAAATGAAAAACTCATGTTCGCATCCCAGACACTATTCTGATTGTCTGCGACCTCTGACTGAAGCAGAAGCAGAACAGTCTTTTTTTTTGCTGCAGGTTACTTTTGCCTAGCTGGAGGGCTAGATTTTTTTGAAATTTCCTGCTATTTTGAGATTATATTCTATATTTGTTCTTAAAAGCGTAAAATTTCAGCCCATGTATTTCACAAAAATTTTCACCAAAAAGAAAAGACATTTAATTCCTGTTCCTGCTGTTCTCCACAGCAATATGTCCAGATTCATAAAAATCGGAATTAACCCAACTCACTGAAGATTCACTCCATTAGAGAAGAGTTGTATCAGTGCAGACTATGCAAGGGAAAATTGCATGTAGGTTAAAATAAAACACTGAGTTTAATCACATGCATGCTACTGCAACCCTGGGTTTATTTCTGTCACAGCCATACAGTTTTTCCAAAAGCCGAGTTCAGAGGGTTTGGGTCTAGAGAAGATAGGGGGATAGGGAGATATTGGAGAAGACCTGGCATTTGCGACATTCATGGAAAACAAAACAAAACGAGGTCATCTAATAGCTCTGTTGAAAAGAGCATAGTAAATTAATGTGGCTGAAAGACTGGTGAGTTCTGTCTCTTTTTCTAAAGAAAACGTTGCAAGCAATACCGAAGGGCCAGGGCAGCGCGTTCTGCAATTGCCCTCCTTGGGATCTTGCAGGATGTTGGATCAGACCCTAATTATTTGCTGCCAGAGATGGGCAGCCTGGATGCTTTCAGGCTGCACTTCCCCAGCAGAGATGCTCGTGCTTCTGCCTCCTCAAAAGGCCTCTTTTGCAGGCAGACAGGGCCATCTTTGATCTCAGCTGGGGGTCCACTGTTAACTGCTGCTGGGAAGCGGTTTCAAATCAGCAGGTCAACCAGATCTTTTGAAGATAGAGCCATTTATTCAGCAGCTAGAACAGCAACCACAGGCAGCCAGAGGAGCATAAATTTTATGTCTGGTGTTGGCCATTAAAACAGGGCTTTACTGTTTGTGGTCTCGAGCTGACTCAGTAGCACCATTGGCGCAGTGCGGTGATGAATGTGTATTCATGGCCGTTGTATAATTTGGTTATTGAAGGACGCGTTCAGCGTGGCTGTTTGGGGGCGAACGCGTGATTGCAGGTCCAACCTGGCGCCATTGTGTCACTGGGCACAAGAGGGGTGGGAAGGCGAGGGGGCCGTGGTGACAGCTGTGATGGATCTGCCGGAGCTGGAGGAACTGACGTTTCCACTGCTATTTACGGTTCTTACAGATGGGCAGCTCCGGGGTTAACATGTGCTTGCCTCTGCTGCAAAAATTTAGGAAAGAAGGTAAACGTATCTATATCCTGGACTGAAACGCTACTAATTAATCTACCGATGCTTCAGTGAAGGCTTTCAATAGTGCTGAATATTCTTATAATGTAGGTGATGGCATATCTGTGCCAGAAACATAAGGTCAGAAGATCAGTTGGTTTGTCTCCAAATTAAGTTGAATACAGCTACATTGTGAGCATTTATCCCTTACTGCCCAAAATCAGGATATAACCATAATTTATAGAAAGAAGTGGCATTTTAAATAGTTAGTGTGAAATTTGTGTTTTGAGTTTTGGCGTAAATGGCTTAAATGTGTAGCTCTTGAAGACTGTCTTACATATTTGTAAAGTTCTAAGATGAGGTGGCTTCTAAGTGTGCAATATTTAGTAACAAAATAAGGCAGCTAGTCTTCTGGGATTTTTTTTTCTTCTTGTTTATTTTTTTTTCCATGAGTACAAGCCAGATGTGAGAGCCTGAGGAAGGCTGTATTATCTTTTCAACCCTTGCCATAGGCCAAAATCATTCAGTCTTTAAGCAGATTACATCCTGTGGAAAGATACTTTTGCATGCTAGACTTAGTGTTAATCCACAAGAAGATTATAAAAACTGGTAAATGAGCAGCGAAAAAAAAAAAACCTTCCCATTCGGATTGTATATTTTTACTACAATCAGGAAAGTAAAGCAGAGCTAGGAGGAAATTAGGATTCTCTGCAGGTACTGTTAGTTTTGGAAGGTAGCAAGCGCATGGTCATGTCATTACAGACAATGTTTTTGCACTCCTCGAATCCTTTAGCAAAATTACGTTTGGCAAGTGGAAGCACGATGTCCCCTAAACACACTGCTTTCGGCGGCTTTTCGAAGGTGACGTTTCAGAGTGCTCTCTCGCTGTCTGGCGGTCCTGTTCCACCGGCGAGCTTTATGGAAGTTCAATAAAAAGCATATTCTGATGGTCTGTAACACGAATGTAAGAAAACCTGCTGTTGTTGTGGTAAACGCAATGTCCACAGATTTATTAGGAACGCTCTCATTCCTGGAAGCACCAGCTATTCCTGTAACTCACCGCCGCCAAGGTTTTTAACCATATTCTCTTTTCATGCACACATTACAGAACGGAAAGCCATGTCTGCACTCCGGCCGCTGGGATCAGTTCTTCGTTTGTTATTGGGTCATATCATTTTACAGTTTGTCTTGTGTAAATGGCAATGCAGAAAGCTGCTGAGAGTTTAGCTTCCCATGCCTGTTGTTAACGGCTAAGCTTTGTAACTGTAAAGGGCTTGCTTTAAAGTTTGCATTGAAGTCATATTTTAACATGTAATAAAATCTACAATAAATCATTGTAGGCAAGAGAAAACAGGGAAAAAGGATGAGAAGGAAAGGAAATTTTCTTTGCTCCATCTCCCTGTGGACTACTGGTATTTTTAGAAAGGATGGGAGCAGAACTGTATCAAGAGCGGGTACAGCAGGCACCTGTTGCTGGAACATGGTGCTCCAGCCCAGTTCCATGTACTCCATGTGCCTCATGGAGGAACTGCGTGTCAGCTGTGCAGACAGAAGAATAAGGCAAATGTTGTGTTCGTCACCTTTTAAATCTTTATGTGACAGCCTAAGTTGACTACAATATTCAGTGGTCATCCAAAAACTGGCTCTGGCTGTGACTCGAGAAAACTTTTGAGAAAACTTTGAGATTGAGTACAACGTGCGATTGCTGTGTGTAATGTTAGAGTTTTATAGTGGTAGCTCTCAAATTCCCTTCTTTTTCCTTCCTTATTTACATTTTTTCTCTTTCAGCATTTAGCTTAGTGAAGAGTGAAACCTCCAAGGGGAAAACGTGGTGTGTTCATGCCTCCATATTTAAGCACTGATCGATGGGTAGAAGTGTGAAATCAATGATGTCCACAGCAAACCACTCCAAGTACCACTTTCTTTTCTCTGTTATGCATTTTTGCATATAATCAAGGCTAAGAGTACTGTTTTCAAGATACCACCAAACTTTTTCTTATGAAGGTGTCTGGTATATTGAGATGTTTTTTATCCGCAGTTGCCATGCTGACATTTCCTAGGTTGTAGAGTAACAGTATCAGCTGCAAAAGAAATTTATCCAGGAAAATACTTGGACGTGCCTTTAGTTTATCTGCTCAACAAAACAATAGTGTTTTATTGAAAAAAGTCGATTTACGTTTATGAAAATCTTGATGTGTTTCATACTGCTGCTGTATCCCATACTTTCCACATTTTCTTGTGGTGCTTCATTCTGGTATTTGTTAGGCTATCATAAATTGTCCCTTGAATTATTCCAGCTTAAGAGCTTTTAACCACTGTTAAAACTGCTTTTAACCACTGCAGGAAATATTACCCCATTCATAAATCATATTTCATATTGGGACTAATTAATTTGTTACCTCTGAATCTGTAAAGAATTCTGGAAGTTTAGCCTCTACTCTTTACAATGCTTTGTTGTAAATCTGTCTTTCAGACAGGACACAAAGATTCAAGAATACTTAGAAAAGTAGCAGTCTTGTGATTTTTTATCTTTGTTCCCTGATTTAAGATTTATTTGCAGAGACCAGCCAAAAAATGGAAATATTGGACATAACTGCAGCTCACAATTCTCAGAAATATTCAGAGGTATGTTTCATATTCAGATTTCATGACCAAGATTATATAAGGCACAAAAAAACACTGCATATAAGCATATCACATATTTAGGAAGCTGAGATGACAAATATGCTTTTGTCCAAAAGCCTGATCAATAATTATTAATAGTTATTAATATTATTTGTATTAAACCATCACATGGAAGGTCACGTAAAAATGAATCCCATTTTTTCGGACTCATACAATATGGAATTTATATTGTCTGGATCAACACTGAAATACAAAAACCATGCAAAGGATAAGCAAAGAAATAGATAATAACTTGCCCAAGTAGCTCAGCAGGTTGGTGGAGAGGCTGGGAACAGAATTCAGGTCTCCCAGTTTCCAGTGTAATGGCTTTTTCCTAAGATCAGACTGGCCTCCAAATTCCCTTCAGGTTTACTGGAGATTTTCTAAATCAAGTGTCTTGAAATACTTGTGGTCCGTAAAGGAGAGAGGAATGTTGGCCACTACATGGAGGACCAAGACTGCTGCCCCAAAGAAATTAGAATTAAAAATACTAGTTAAATCATTAAGTCTCCCTGCAACAAACATGCTAAGAAAAACAGAAGGCTGTGCTTAAAATGTATGAATTTCATGAAGAGTGCATTTAGGCAGAAAAGCAGACTTAAGGCCTAGAATCTGATGGTCTTCCTCAGCTTTCTAAGTGCCTTGGATCTTTCATTTGGAAACCTGCAAAATACATGTAATATTACATATTCAGGAAAAGTGTTTGGACTTTTTTGGTTCAAGTGTATCGTTACTTTCATTATAAATGCAATTCTTCAGTTACAGCTCAGCCATGAAAATATTCTCAAGGCTATAACCTGGCAAATAAAATCTTCGTTTGGAAGTCAAGATAAAAAATAAAATTAAAAAATACTTCAGTGTTTTTTTCCAGTGAACTGAATAACAATTAAAACCAATAAAAATACTAAGAAAGGACAATACTTGTTTAGATCTGTATATTTATAACCAGTCTAGACAATTACAACCTCTTGAATCTACCCACGCTGCATAGTTTGGAGTTTTGCAGGCGCTCCAAGCTCAGCTATCGATGTCAAAAGAAAATAGACAGAAACTTGCTGAAGAGTTCCTCCAGTATTTTTCAGAAGATGTGGCTCAGTCATTAACCTGAGCGTTTACATGTTTGAACGCAAAGCAAGCAGATGTCAATAGTTCCCATTTTGTTTTCAGACAGAATATCATGAAGTTTTGTGGTAAAACAAGCACTTAATGCTGGTGGACAACAAAACTTTCTGTAAAACACCCTAAATCATGTTTCAAATATTAGAAATATCTTTTAAACAAAATCAGGAAAGCTGTTTGTTTTTCACGTAGCTTCCTGCTTTGTTGGTGACCAATATATATTAGTTTAAGATTTCGGTGATATCTACACCTCTGCATTTCAGCACCCCCACACATCCTCTTCCAGAAACGGCACCTTATTTGCCGTAGCGCAATCACAGCGTACAGACTTTCCCCTGGGTCTCTCAGCTCTCACACAGAAAACTGGCATCTTAGTCTTTCCCTAAACATCCAAAATTCTGTTGGCAAGTGAAAAGAGTAGGACCCTCGCGGCTAACAGCGTTCCTGTCCGTACGTGAATATCTGCCTCGTTCTTAGCTGCACCAAGCAGCACAGGTATTCAGATTCCTATGTGAAATACCCGTTTCCAAGGTTTCTGCAGCGTTTGCACAGTGCAGCTCGCTCACTGCAAGCCAGGCTGTGTCCGCTATGAGCAAACAGGCTATTGCCCCCCTGATGCTGCCAGGGGATCAAAATCGCTGTCAAAAGCAGCTGCCTGACCCCTATACCCTGCAGTGGAAAGAAAGCACTTTGGTCCAACTCTTTTGACTAATTTTTAAGCACCTGTAGCAGAATTCTTCACTCTGAGTAAGGCGATAGCTGCACAGTCAGCACATGAAAAAGGTAGAAAAGACCGAAAAATGAGAGGGGAGATGCTTAGCCAAGAGAGGGGGAATAGAGGGGTACCCTGGGATATAGGAGCCTTTATCAGAGCTACCAGTTCAATGTTCCCTCCGTTAGAGTCCAAAAACTTTTCCTAAAGGGAAATAATGATGCCTTTTCTTTTAAAAACAAAAAACAACAAATAAAACAAGCAAAAAAAACACAACAGAAGAGTGGTTCACTAATTGCTTGAGAAGTACAAATGGAAGAGGAGATGGTAGGCTCTCCATTAAACAATAGCTCAGTGATTAGAGCCCTCACTCAACATATGGGAGACCCAGATTCAATTAATTTCTCAGCCTCCGAGGTTTCCAACCCGTATCTCTCATGAGGGTAGCCGAACTGTCAAATTATAGGCAATTTGCAGTAGGAGGGAACAATGTACTCATCAAGCTGTGCTGAAGCTGTTCCACCGGCCATTGAACGGTGACTCAGTGGGCCAGGGAGAAACAGCAAAAAGGGTCAGGATTATCCAGCGTACCGCTGGGGTTTCCATTCAAAAGCACATGCTGGTCTTGCCCTGTTCTGGGATTATTTACATGACTTTTCCAATGCATGTTTGGTTTCCTATTGCACATCTGCCCAACGAGGGGTGACGATGTGGCTTTCAACTCATCCAGTTTCTGTGAGTTAATAATCACGTATTTAGTCAAAACTCATTTTCTTGTGCCGGCAGTATCTGAAGGTTCAGGGAGGTCTTGATCAGGCCCCGTCTAGCTCATATTCGTGGGCATGCAGGCAGCTACAGCAGGGCTCTACAGGAGGTTATCCAAAAGCTGCTCCTTACCTAGCTGTAGGTAAGCATTGGAGCAAGCAGCAGCATTGGAAGAGGTGTGATATTTGTGATAAATTGTTTAGATCCTATGTATACTCTACATTTTTCATTGATTTAAGGTCAAGGACTTTAGTGCATATACACTGCCATGCAAAGAATTAACAGACATATGTAGGTATTGTATAGATGTTGCTAAACTATACAGCAGAATATGGAGTGAGTGGCAGATTAGACCATATGAAATTATAATGTCACAACAATTTTAATACTGGATTCCTAAGAATCTGTTTCCACAGTGCATTTCACTTTGGGAAAGTTTATTCAGACTTGTAGAAATTAAATTCAAAGTATGACTATTCTCATTCTGTCACATTTTTTGTTCACTTGGCAGTCAGTTTATCCAGGTAACTGAGTGTATAAGGCATAACGTAATAATTTTCCTTCTTTTTTGTTTATTCACTGAGCTTTGTCTCCTGAAGCAGGATTGATCAAATTGTAGGAAGACCAATTGTGGGGCTTTATGAGCTGCTCTAGAAAACTATTGGGGGAAAAAAGAAGAAAAAATGTTATTTATACATTAATGCACTGGTTAACAATCAAAGAGGAGGGACATAATAAATATTAAGTAACTTTAGTTCTTAAATTAACAACACTATAGAGAATAATCTAGGGATTTTTTTTTAAATATTAGTCATTGAATTAGAATTAAAAATATATAAGCAATATTTAAGTAAAACTTGAAAGACTAGGTGTGATGTATTTGTCAGCCCTTCACCATCTAATTTCTAAAGTGCGTCAGGTAACAACTGTATTAGGAGGAAAGTAAGTGCATGGAAAAAATGGCACAGGCTGTAAACTCAATATGGAGAGTGGGAGGGGAAGAAAATTAATTTTCCCAGTTAGTGTTTCATTAATCATAATATTATTGTTGGCTAATTCTGCCTCCCCTTCCTTCTTATATCTAAAGATCTTCCTCTGCTGTATCATGGCTATACTATATTTTTTTATAGTCTTGAAAAATTACTTCCTTTTCTTTTTAAAGTCATGAATTATGTAAGTGTTGCATTTAATTTCCCTATTTTTAAAGGTCATTTACTTATTAGTATTCTATTAAAAACAGTAGAAGTCAATTAAACATGGTAACTATCCTTAATTCTGTTGTTTTATTTTCTTCAACAAATAATATTTTCAATTATTAAAATAATCTTTGTGTTGGGGGAAGGCCTGGATACACAGTATTGCTTGACTGTCTTTGTGCAGCACCAAAAGAAGCAGATAAACCTCCTGTTCTGCCGCGGGAATAGTACACATAGTCCTGTGGAGTCTCCTCAATGCTATCTCCCAAACATTGCTGTTATTCAGTAGTGGAAGAATACAGCAAGGATTAATTTGCTCTGAACTGCTTACTTTAACTTAGTGGCTGAATAATGCATTTAGACTGAGTCCTTGGTGCAAAGCATGAACTTGGTTAACTCATTTTAAGCAACACAGTCATCTCAGTGACATTTGGCTCTCTACCTGTTATTTGACCTGCCTTTTCCTTAGTTGCACATTTCCTCTTTAAAGTTCTGGCTCTAAGGTCTTCCAGCTACCTGGTCCCTAAATAGTAAGCAAGGAAATCACTCTCACAAGTAAATCAGATAACATTTCTTTGCCAGCTCATCTAATAATATGAACCTGTGATCTTGGTATGCCTCTTAAAGAAGGAATGACTTTGTGTGAGAGCATTCGCTTCTTAATTTGGATGGTAAAGGTTTGCCAAAAATCACTGCAGAACAAATAGCAAAGTCAAAGACCTACAAGTCCACCTGGTCAGCTTGTAGCTAGTCCAGTAAGCTATCTGTAAGGTAATACTCCCAGATTTGCTGCTATAGTAGAAGGAAGAGCAACACTTCACCATGATAGCGGAATCCATCAAAAAGCCTTTTGGGAAGGTGGAGGGAGATAGTTTTAGAAGCACTGGCTTTGAAAGCGCTTTCAAAGGATTTTAAAAATCTTGCTCTGAAAGCTGTATTTTGACACCTCTGTTGTACAAAACATTGTGAAATACCTGGTTTAGTTCCTTGTGAAGTGGTTGGGAGTATAGATAGCTACCTTGCTGCTTTTATTTCAAGAACTACTGTTCCTTGCCTTGGTTCCTTATAAAAAACTGGGCCTGTTTCTAAAGTCACGTCCATTTTGTATGGCTGTGATTATTTTGCTTTGATGGAGTCACTTCAGATTTTCAGAGTGTAAAGGAAAACAGAATTCAACCTAGAGCAAAAAAAGGCTATTAAATCTGAAACAACAAAATTGGCTCTACCTCCTCCTTTTTTGTGTATATTCCAGAAGACTGAATGGCACAAGACTCTCTCTACTGAAGAACTCTTGCCCCACCACTCTTATACTACATCCATCTGAACGCTCCCTAAGAAAGTCTTTTATGCAAACTAAACTATGCCCCTGGCCATGACTAAAGTCACTTCAGTACAGTCCTCATTCTTATTGCTCTTAGGGGCGACCCAAACCTATCATCTCTGTCCTCAACCAGAAACAGTTTGAAACAAGCAGTCCATATCCAGTTAGCTCCAACGGTCTTGAGAAATTAACCTCTGCAGATGTCTCCAGTGGGCATTCCCAATAAAGTGAAGTTAGTCTTGGCTGCTGGAACAGTGTTGTGGGATTGGAAAATGCTTAGTGGAATTAACCATAAATTGACATTGTGCATCTCGAGGTTTGGGTTCAAGTACAATTAGTTTGAGGGTTTTGGCTTCCTCCTTGCTAAATATTTTGTCTGCTGCAAGGAGCGGAAATACAGAGTTCCACTGGAGCAGAAGAGTTTGTGGTTTCAATGGAGATGCAGCTAGAGGGTGGCTGGGGTCTTCGAGAAGGTTGGAAAAGGAGATGTCAGGCATGTCAGTCACTTTCCCCACTTTCCTTGTGGTAAGTCACAAGCGGAGCTGAATGAATAATTTGCATCGTGTACTTTGAACATTTAATATGTCCATAGGAATTCACACATTTTCACCACTGTATTTGCTGTTTGATACTATATTTTTTCCCCACACACTCATTTTACTTTGTAGAACCAATATTAATGGGATGATGTGTGTCACAAAGTGAATGAGATTTTATTTTATCTAAACGGTACATGGCTCTGACCTCTTCTTGAGTTTCGTTTTCCACATTTGAAGATTCATACCCTCCATGCATGGTTGATCACTGAACTTCCCTTTCACTACCACCATTCTGGAATCTCAGAAAAAGATCACTTCCTGATCTGCGCACGACTTGACGGTTGGTACGTCTGCATGTATGGTTACAGAAAGAGACACATGCTCCTCCATGCAGGAACCAGATCTAGCATGGAAGTTTAGTCATCAGCATGACCCACCACCTCCAGCAGAGCACACCACTAACCCAGCTGCACGTCTAGGTCATGTCCAGCTACCTCAAGCAAGCACACAATGAGATGTTCTCCGTATGCAACTCAGATACCAAGTTATCTCATCCTCCAGGTAGCAGTCCCTGATATTTTTGCTGATAGATAGTAATTGCACTTAGCTTCATGGTCTCACCTGCACAGATACCTTTGCTGTGAGACAGGGAGGAGGTCCTTTCAGAAGTATCAAAACTGACTGGTAGACTTTTTAAACGTGGATCTCATAAGGCCTGAGCAGATGATTTGTTTCTGATACCAGAACCTTATTCTTATATGGCTATTCTAATATATTTACTATGAAATAAAGTATAATGATTAGTGATCCATCATTACAGCAACACATGAAAATAGATAGTGGTGATTTCTGCTAACAGCTTATGTGGTCTGGCAAGTGATCTAGACACTATGATTTAGCATACCTAAATTCTGTTTGTGATTTTACTAGTCATCTTAACAGTGTGTAATTGTTGTGCCTCTCTTTCTTCATCTCTGAAGATGGAAAACCGGTAATGGGCTCTTGACGTCTCTGTAAGAGTTACTGTGTCTGTCTAAACAGAATTTTCTATATAATCTATCCATCTATGTATCTCTTAATATTTAGACATATATTAGCACAGTTTGTTTCCAGCACCGGATTTTCATCTTAAAAAATGAAATGCTGTAGCACAACCATAAGTAGACACATACATTTTAATAAGAACAGTATTTGGTTGGAAGCATTAGGAGCAAGAACAAATTCCCATTTACTAGATCTGTGTTAAAGCAGCTGAGGCTTTCATCCAAAACATGCCTCTTAAACGTATGAATTAAACTTTATGGGTTTGAACATATTATTCCTCTCACATTATTATGCTTCTTTCTTTGTCAAACACCAGGGAAGACAAATCTACCAAAGCCAAGCAGAGAAAGCAGACTGGCTTTCTGGCCTCTCCAACTGTAACATTTTTTGCGCTCATATCCTGTTTCTTTGACCTTTATTAAACAATTTGTGAGCACGACCCAGTCTCACTGTCGTCAGCGTTAAAACGTCTACTTACTGCAGCACAGCCAGGATTTTCACCCTGATGTTTTGCTCTGCGTTAGGACGGAAAATGCTCTCTGCTGGCATGAAGTCCGAAAGTCCTCTGGGTACCCCACTGCCGTTTGCTGCTCACATGTGAAGCTCTGCACATGGGTCTGCAACGGGGTTTTTCTTCTCATCTTGGTGGATTACACAACTTTATTAAAGTCAGTAAGTGTCAAGTTTTGAGCTATGGGCTAGACGACATTGCCCAATAACCACAATTGTAGTTTCCAAAATCTGTTGTTCCTCATTTGTAAATCACAGTGATTCCTGTTAAACGATACCATGCATGCCTGCACAAGCCAGTGGAGAACCACCTCTGGGCAGTATGTCCAGGACACATTCTGTGGCCTTTGGAGAACATTGATTCTATTTCACTGGGAGAATGAACCATTTGACACATGCTTTTATAACAGGTTTTGGGGTTGGGTTCATGCATTCCCCCATTTCCCCTGGTGCTCCTGCCCAACGAGGGCACTTCAGCTTCAAAACCTGAAGGCAGGAGAGTGGAAGGGCAGAGTCCATGCACACAGTTCTTGCAAGCCAATGCCAGATGTGTGCCTCACGGGACTCCTTAGGTGAGGTTGGTGATTTTTCTCATGACATGCACAGATGTGAGTGTGCAGCTCGCTAACTGGGGGAGGTGGGTGTCAATGTGACCCACAGGAAGGCTGGACGGTGACTGACATAAATAGAGTTGTCCTGGGGAGGAATCCTAAGGCTCCCACCCACCCCATCCACCCAGACCACATTTGTCTCCTGGCACAATCCTGTGCTCCCTCCCCTCCGGCAGCAGCTGCAGTCTCCACGGTCCTCCGAGGTTGGTAAACTGAGCAGCCTGCATGAAGACATCCACGTTGCTCTACAGCTGGCTGCTAGGAGACACCCTCCCACCGGAGGTGGAGAGCATCCCATCCCTAATGTCTTAGCATCTTGCTGCAAGCCGGAGAGGCTCCGGCAGTGTGGGAATTGTGCATTTCCAAAAATAAAACAGAAAGATCTAAGAAACTGTGTATTAAAGCAGCATTCCAGGCCCAGATACTTGTGTGTCCGGCTCCAAAGCATCGTACGGAGAGAAGGGAGTTGCTTTGACCACCTGTCCCTGGCGAAGATCAAGACATATGATGATGGCTTATGCCAGCTGTTGTTTTCCCTCTCTGTTGCTGGTTGAATATCCTCGTGTCTGGACTTTGCTAACCTCAGACTGCTGCTGTTGTGCTACTGCCCTCGTTATTTCTCACCCTTCACAAGCTCACCAAAAAAATGGTGCTCTTATTAGGCGCTGAATTCCTCCAAGTATTACATCTCTGACATAAATATTTCTCCTTCACTCCCCTGTTCCTGTTACTTTGAGTCTTTGCAGACATAAAAGGCTGGCAATAGAAAGGCAGAGAGGTGGAGGTGGGGGAGTGAAGGAGAATAAAAAGAGGATCACATAGTCTTTCTGTTTCTTATCCCTCACTTTATACTTTCTGAAATGTGTCACATCTGAAAAGCGTTTTGCTTAACTCCTCTGACTGCTAGAGCATTGTATTGCTGCCATACTCGCCGCGCTACGGGGGTTTGTTTTTGTATACCACAACAAAATTCTTACAAATATTGAGGAAAGAAAAGCTGGAAATGAACTTGTAGTTAGAATTTGTTTAAAACATAGCAGCTGCTGTCACTGCTGGTGTGCTCGAGCCCAAGCTTTCGATAAGCTCTTTGATACTGCGCTGAGGTAATCCAACCACTTTGGTGCAGCATTATGGTGATCAGGCTCTTAGATACCATTATTAAAATGACCTAAGCTTTTTTTAACGCTTCACAGAGCAGTGGCCAGAGCCCCCAAGTTCAGCAGCAGGTTACTCCAGGTGCTTAGATACTATAGTGAAGCAATTCAAGGTTTCAATACAGTTCAAACTCTCTAATGAAGCACTGAAATAACCCACTTTCTTCCCCCTTTAAGGGCTTTGACAGGGTATTGTTCTGGTGCAAATTATTTAACCCCACTACAACATGGTGATGCAAACCTCCTGCTACCAAATTCTCTGATACCCAGTTGCAAAGGTCTAGGATTTTTTGTAATTGGCTGTGGACAGTCAAATACTTGAAAGTGTTTGTTATTTTGCATGCTTGACAAATATATTCTCATAATACACGACAGATGCCAATACTCTGCAGTACTATTTTTAAAGGCCTGATTAAAAATTGCTTTCATTTAAAAACATGTTGAACATGAAAACTGTCCATCTAAAATAAGACTCAGCAGTCATCATCCTACTGATTGTGCCTAAGTTTACAAATCACATCAGCCAGATAACTGAAGCAGGAGAAAAGCCTGAGGCTTGCTACATAGCTCTGCTGTAGCACAGGAGCCAAAGTGGGCTCCAGATCCCTTTTTTTTTCTAGAACAGATTGAAAACTGCTTCCATCTCTATATTGTTTTATGCTTTTTTCTTCATTCCAAAATGTGATTACAGCCTAAGCAATGATCTCCCAATGTGCCATGCCTGGATGCTGGGCTGATTTACGTGACAGACGTAACCAGTTTACAAGGAAAGCACTTGGATCCGCTCCTTGGCTAGCACGAATAGGTGATGTGGTGCTTCCCCGACTAGCACAACTTCCTAACCGAATGCCCAAGGTCTAAAAAGTACAAATACGACCTAATCGATTTACAAATGTACTGAAATCATTCTGCATCGTCCCGGTGTATAAAAGTTAAGGTGGTTGAATTTCAGCCACACTTTATATGCACAAGTGTGTGCCTCATTCACATGCACGGTTCTGGCAATTACAGAGATCTGCTGATTGATGTCTGTTCACAGGATTGAACTGGCTCCTGCAATTCAAGTCAAAAACTAAATCACCATTGGCTTAATTGGACTCAGTATCCTCAAAGTAAATGCATTGTGAAGTACACTTTGTGTATAAAATACTCTTTGGAAGATGAGGCTGGATTTCACATAGCTCGTTCCAGTTTTTTAAAACACACCTTATATTGTGGTTGTTTATAGCTTAGTCACAGAAGTAAATCTTGTTCTTGATTCTGTCCATCTTCTAGAAATACAGCTGTTTACCCTCTTTTTTTTTCATTTTCATATGATCCTTTCATATTTAGAAACTCATTTAAAGGTTTTGAAGTTATGAGCTGTGGAGTTGCATTGTTCTAGACACCGTTACCCTGCAAAGTAGAGAGGCTGTTCTTACTCCACAACGACTCTTATTATGGAAAAAAGGGGAAAGACCAGCAAACATCCTCCGACTCATTTCCTGACAAGCCTAAATGACAATCAGAATTATCTAGTTTTCTGCAGGAAAGGAAGGAAGAGACCCCTTGGCACCCTCCTTTGTGGAAGCAATATCTTGGTTTTCTTCTTTCCAAAGAGCACACGCCTGCCTTGACGGAGACCCAGCTCTTTCTACATTCCCTGTCTTATCGGTGTTAACACTTTTGGTCTATCCTAATATCAAAACCATTTTTCTGCCTGCAGTTTCAGCATTAGTTTCCCCTATACTACCTTGGTCTCTACTGTTCAGCTGCTGCACGTGCTAAGGCTGTCTCTCTCAGCATTTATTATTAGTTCACCTCAGACTTGGCAAAAATATTTTAAAAATTAAAAGTTGTGATAAACTTTAAGTTTATAACTGCTCAGCACCAACTGTGATGTTAACCAGAGTTAAAGAAACACTGGCAAATACAGCAGCACTCATGAATAGAAAGAACCTGAATAGTTCCAGAACTTATTTCTGGAAGAAAAATTAGTATTTTAACCAATCAGTTTTAAAATTGCGTTTCTTTAGTTTGGATTTTCCTTTATAATCTCTTTACACCCATACAGAGTACTCAGAAACAAAAATTGCTTTTAGCAGGACTGGTGTCAGAAAGGAAAATTGTTGGGATGTGCTGAGATATTAACTGGGCTATGTAATTTCTGAGAAACCCTATGTGGATTCTGTGGCAATTAAATGTTCAACTGCATATTTGCATGTGCAAACTCAGGTTTTGTGGAATAACATGTATTTTTGCAAGAGCACCCATTTTGGAGATGATCTGGGTAACAGGATAGTGGTTGTCAGCTTTTCTGTTTGATTTTGAACTTGTTCTAACTTCTGTGATAATCGACATGATCAGTTAGCTAGAAGCACCTAGGAATTTATTTAAATGAGCAGAAATGCTCTACCCCTTTTGCTTTTGCCAAAGAAATTGCAAAGCAGTGGAATTGTAGGTGGCTCTACTATCTTTATACATTTCTAGAGTACAGAAACACACACCGATATATACCCTGACAAGTCACACATTTCTTCCATCCATCTATAATCCCCTTATTCTATCAATCAACCATTTCTGCTTTTTTTTCCCCCTGTCCCTTCATTTATGAAAGTGATTATGTTGTAGCTGGAAAAACAAGGAACTTTGAAAGTTTGTAAGAAACTAGAATAAACTGCATCTGAAAATCTGGGAAAGTCAGGAGAACGTGCAACATATTTTCCCTTGATAAAATTGTGAAAAGCACAAAAGTACTCTTGAGACATATGTGTTTCCTTCTGCTGAGTGACAGCCTTAAGGACAGTACATGTGAGAGAGAAGTTTTAGAGGTAAAAATATTTTTTCTTTTAACTGAGTAGCAGAGAATCAGGGGTGTTTGAAGCGCATGTAAATTGGTAGCACAGTCTTTGTCTTTCTATACTATTTTTCTCCTTTCTATCTCCTGTGCACTGGTGGATTTTGCCCTTTCTCTGATTGTCTGTTCAGAGCCCTGAACCACCCGCAAAGCAGAATTAGAGCTATAAGGCACAGGATTTTGAGGAATGATAATAAAGACTAAAACCTGTGTGAAAGAATCTTCTAGAGATCCAAGGATATTTCATATCTGTTAATTGTCCCCTCTACAGGTGCCCTTAAAACACACATTTAGCATCAATCACTTCCACCAGCAGCGTTGCATAGATGAGAATTGCATACTTACAAAGCTGTTTTTTTATCGCAGTGATGCATTTTTCAAAGCTGATTAATAATTCCACTGAATAAGACACTGAAGTATACAACAGTTTGCTTGCATGTGATTTAAAGGGAAAGGAAGAATAAGGCTTATTAAAAGAATTCAGTGGAGATGTCGGAGGTGATCTCCTCACTCACATCACAGATCTCGGTGCATGGTGCCCACGTTGTGGAAGGACGGGAGCAGTGGCACAACGGTGATGCAGACAGGCAACGAGGTGGAGAAAAAGGTCTACCAAAGGTGGTTTTGACTGAGTGAGGAGAAGGAGTTGTGAGACCTAAAGGAGAGTAACAGGTGTCGAAAGCTGCTGGTGGTTTGAAGGAGAGCAGAGCTTCAGCTGGTGGGGTTGTCAGAAACCTTCATGAGAGCCGTTGCAGAGGATAAATGTTAGATTTTGTAGGAATCCTGGAAGGAAGTTGAGTTGAAAATTAATGTTCATATTTATTTAAATATTCGTGTACTTGGCCCAGTTAGATGAAAGGAGGAAAGGGACGTTAAGTGTGGAATTAGTGGCTTGAGTTCTTGAAAAAGATCAGAGCAAAAGCATTTTCATTGGAAAGACAATAATTCAGGTTAAAGCTATAGAAAAGGAAGAAATAATAAGAAAAGAATGGATGGGGTGCTGAAGACTGAGCTGCCTGTTTTATGAGTGCAAACAGGAGATTTCGGAAAGGGTAACAGCGCTGAACTAAGAATAATGAGGGCAGGAGGAAGAAGACGGTGGATTCAAGAAAGACTTTTGAATAAGCAGGCAGGGAGTTGTGGCACACACATAAAAGCCTTCAACCAAAGTTGGACATATAGGATTAAGGGATCTATTGTTATGCAATTTTGTTGGCAATGATTCTTTGATATTTGTTTATTGGAAGAACTTTGTTGAACTGAAAATTGGCTTTCTGGATCCACTGTGATATAGTAGCAGAGCAGATGACATGAACAGAACTACTTTTTTGAGTGCAAATAACCATTTGCTAATAAACATTTCCAAATTTGAGTGCAGCACTGTGGAATTCAAAAACTGTGAATGGAGTAATTTGTGCAGAAATTATCTTAAAATTATTCAAATGTCCTTTGAAAATTAACCTCATAATTCTGCCCTGCTTTCAGTGTGTCTGGAACTGTAAAGCACTCTCCTTTGTTAGTTGTTCAACAGAGTTCTGCTTAAAGAGAAATGTGAACACTTTGTACCATCCAGAGACAACAAATTAAATTCTTATACAAATTTAAATAAAATTACAGAATCATAAATTTTGTTAGCAATTCCAGAAATTACATTTACAATTTCCAAAACCTTTTCAGGAATCTTAGCTGGCTGTTTTCCACCCTTTAACCTCAAAGCAAAAAAGATTAAAGCAAATGGTTCAGAAACAAATAGAAAAAGGTTTTGAGGTAGTAACCAAAACCAGGCTACAAAAGGTCTCAGAGCAGCTTTATCTGCTGCTGGGTACTTGCTCAGTTCAGTAGTCACATGATTCACACATTGGTTCATGTTTTTTTCCAGAAATAGAATCAATAGAGAACAGACAAACCCACAGTTGCCAGTTTGTACAGTCTTGTGGTTTTTCTTGAGGGCTCCAGGCTTGCACAGGTCTACCAGATAATGAAGACAAACTATTTCAGTTCCTGCGTGTCCATATGCTGCTCCACTGGGTTCTAGTTATCAAATAAAAGCACAGAAAAATAAGTGGTGGTTGAAACTGTCTAGCTAAAGTTTACATCAAGGAAAAAAATATTATTTAAAAGCCACCTTTACATTTTCGGCAATAGTCTATTTGCCAAGTATTTCATTAATCACTTGTAATTTATGTTAAAAGCCTTTCAACAGAAAATCAATATGTTTAAGTCTTGATGAAAGCATATCGTAGCATTAGATGTATATTAGTAAATACTATGTACCAAGTCCCTTGCATTATGCAGAGGAATCTGTACCTTTCCTGGCTACGGGCTCTACTAAAAGAATGCTTGAGCCTTTCAGCAGTTTTCTCAAACTTATGTGACAAACAATTTTGATCTCCTAAATATGTGTAGTACTTCCTTTAAATAAAATATCGTATCTATGTAAGCAGCAAGCAGAAAAGTTAATATATGGGTGTTTAGACATGAGAGAAATTTTTTTCTTTAGAAAGTAAAATCAACATCAGAGTTAAAAAAAATTCCCAAAAGCAAAGAGACCTGATGAGATTGCAGATACAGAGAAAGTAATCATTTTGTGCTTCTAAATCCTGACTCCTGCAACTGTGTTAGGAACCTGGACGTGCATTGTTGTAATGCTTTTTGAAAGATGCAGGAAGAAATATAATCAGTGTTATTCAAAGGCAGGAAAATCTTTCCTCATATTTTGTTAGACAAAAATGTTAACTAACTTTTCTCTGAGTTTAATGCACTTTCAGTACTCAGCAATGTGAGGAAGGACAAAGCATAGAGCACATGGGAAAGAACTGGAAATCATGTTGCTTCTAGAGCAAAGCCTGTATGACTTGTTGCGTGATTCTGCTTGGGGCTTTGCATCAGACTGAAATGTACTTTTGCCTTCCTATATTTCCAGCATTCCAGCTGCAGGATCACATTCATTTGTGAGCAGGTACTGAAGGAGCAGCATGCAAAACACTGCGTGTTTATAGCCACACTATGCTGTCTTCTAGCTCTTGTAAATGGCCTCATACCACTAACTTCTGATTCTCTGCAAATCTTATATATATTTAACAAGCGGACTGGTCCAGCACAGTATAAAAACCAGGAAAAAGGATGCTATTATGATTAAGTATGAATTGTAAAGAGCCTGCGTGAAATATTTCCTGTGATCTGGCATTACAGAAACAGCCATCCGGTGAGCTATATGTTCCTTCCTTTTCAGAGCCCAATTCTGCAAGTTGCTGAGCATTAAAGTACCCATTCATTTCGATAAAAACTGAAAGAGTCCTCATTAGCTCCCAGCATTAGGCTTAAGGACTGAGTTCAGCACTGATACAGGATCCCTGCTAAAAATGTTATTCAAGGGTAAGGAGGTTTCAGATCCTGGAGTACACTTAATCGGTATCTCCTGTTTAATTGATTTGAATAAGAGGTAGACTCTGGGCCTCAGTGCATTAATTGCTGCAACCTTAAGTTCTATTGTGTGGTAGGACGCTCTGAGAGCCGATGTCTGAAGAAGAAGACTCATAAAATAAGAACAGTTCAGATCTACTTTTTTTGAGATAGTGGTGTGCCTCTTCTCCGTGTCCTTGCAGCCTGGGCTGGTGCAGCTCAAGGCATTCAGGTCAGCTTAATACATTCTCTGCTCAGTATTTCCAAATCAGATGGAAAAGGGAGATAACAGAGATCTTTCTAAAGGACTGAAAGTCTCTATTCACTCCCACTCCAGAGGTCTGGATGGGCAAGCAGCGAGGCTTTTGAGTGGTTACCCAAAGGGACAGTCAGACCTTCTCCCTGCTGCCGCGTGGATTTCAGGGAAAATTCAGCTCTGCCTCTGCAGCCCCTGAGTGGAAAATGTCTGAAAGCGACCTGATGCTCCCACCAAGCGCTGCAGCCCGCAGAGGAGAGCAGGGAGGGGGAGACGGCGTGCCGGCTGCCTGTGCCCTCACCGGGAGCTGGTGGCGGCTGATCCTGCCCAGTGCACGCTCGGTACCTGCAGCACGCATGGGTCCCTGAGAATCTTCCTCCTCTGAGCTTTCGGCAGCCCCTTTTCTTCCCCCACTGCCGCAATGAGGGCTCTATTGCACCCCATTGGTCTCCGTTGGGGACATCGCCACCTCCCTGCCCCAGGGAACTGCCAAGCCCATAGTGTGCCAGTGCCAGAACTTTTTATGTAAACACTTATAAAGGTTTTGGGGTTTGTTTTACCTTTTTGGGGTGTTTTTTTCTTCTTTTCTTTTCTTTTTGCTTTTTAGTCTTGGGCAAAACCATGCCTCTTCCCCTAACTGAGAAATGGTCTTCAGTAGTCATTGGCATGAATTCAGTCCCACTGGTTAGAAGGAAATTTCAACTTTATATTACATAAAGTACCTTTACAAAGATGTGTAGGTGACAACATCAAGGAGTTTGGGCAATGCTGAAGTAACATTTTCAGTTTTCTGACAGAACAGTTGTGATTTCCTGTTCTATGCAAATGCCAAACTCCGGATTTTCATTTCAATTCAGAATTTTAAAGTCAACATTTCCAAAATGTTTCACACAGCAGAAATGTACTTTAATAAATACAGCTGCAAAATACCATTCTACTACCAGTTTCTGAAGAAAAGTATATCCCGAAAGCATACTAGCCCATCACATTAGTTAAAATGCAGTGATATATTTTAATGCACAGTTATTGAGATAACTCTCTTGATCAGCAGCCTCTATTTGCACCTTTCTTTTATTTCTCTTCGTATACAATTGATTTGTGATCACTGAAAGCAAGATCAGAGCTTGCTAATACATACTGTAGCTCACAGGTTCACTGGGAAGTATTTATTTCTTAATCATGTATCTCTTAGATTAATTGTTTGGGATGATCAAAGGCTCAGCAGGTGGTGGGGATGATTTAGAAACCACAAAATTGGTGTTATCTTTCTGATTGACATCCTATTAGTGCAGCATATATTTCCTGTTTGTCAGGAATATAAAGTCTGAACATTCGGTAATAATATCTAGTAATATTTTGGAAAGGGAAACCATTGGCTGGCTGCATTTTAACAAGATGAAAAATCTTTTTATTTCCTTCTGTCAGGTTTGAAACAGAAGCTGAGCACATGCAGCCCAACCTTTCCTGAGAAAAAGAAAAACTAACAACAAGGCACCTGCTGCTGCTTTTTCCTGCTCGCCCTGAGCCACAGTCCCTCTCTTAGCATCGCCCCTTAAAAACGACCAAGCCTGCAAGGTTTTAGAAAGATGTAAAATAATCATCAAAATAAAATAAAATGAGGGAACAGCTGTTTTAAGACAGGTTTGAGGCATGAATAAATAAAGCCTGTCCTGAGAGCTTTTTCCTCTCACCTACCTCAAGCTGCACTTCTCCATTTTGGGTCAGGTTTTTCACGATCACACCCCTTCTTCTCACAAGAGTAATTCCAGCCTCAGGAGAAAACTCAGGACACAGCCGCTCAAGATCCTCTTTGAAGCACTAGAAATTCTGGCATTTTTCTTCCTTTGTTTCCCAAAAACTCAGCTAGCTCAGGACATGCTTTACATTTTTTTTCAAGTCATTTTCCTTTTTTTTTTTTTTTTCAGAATGAAACCTTAGCTCATCACTGCTTATGTTTCATCCCATGCTCAGTCTGAGAAAATGTTCTTTTTTTTTCCTTTTTGCGATAGGGAAGCGTAAGATACATTTGTGGGATAAAAATGGGAATGAAAAGAGAAACAAAGAGAAGAAAATAAAGTAGCTGAATAGTCTGAGTGAAGGTACAGAGAAAGCAAAACTAGAAACTCAATGAACCCAGCGTTTCTCAGCCTCTTGTTTTCGATCAGCTCCCTCTCTGGGGAGAGGCCTTACTGTAATAACAGCTTTGACCTCTTTCTTTTAGTAAACCATTTGTCTTAAACTTAGAAATATACATTCTCACTGTCAAAAGCAGAATAAGCCACCCCAGGGCGTGTACAGGTCCATAGCTAGGAACACCTGAAGAGGAAAAAAAGCCAAATTTCCAGGGGAGATGCTGAGCCTTCTCCCACGGCATGGGAGGATGAACAAAAGGAGCCCACTCCAAGCCGTGGGGGAACAGATCACAGGGCAGCACCCGGTTCTCCATCTTCTGCAGCAGGGTCCTGCAAACAGTCTTCCTCACCTCTTCTTCATCCTGCCACGCCGCAGGAATGTGCCTCGTCTGCCACCAGCTCTGTTCCCTGGGTAAAAGAAGGAAGCTCTCCAAGCGTGGTCCCCTAAGGGGGCTTGCACCGTGCTAACTGGATTCGGTGCTGAAGAAATCTTAGGGACATGTGGAAGGAGTCGAGGTATGCAGGAAGGCTCCACGCTTTGCAGAAGTGGGTCCCCCACGGACTAGCTCTTCCTAAGCACAGCTGTTGAAAAGTGACACTAATATTGAAAAATCGCAGTGGTGTCTTTTGGACAAAAAGCTGCAGTTGTGTTATAGTACCTGCCCTCTAAATGACACCTTTTGCTTAATATTTCAAAACCATAGCAGAAATAATAATGCTATCTCCCTTACAGATTATTACAGCTGCTAACCAGCATCCCAAATTAACTTAGAGTAGATGCTGTTTTGCTTTTATCCGGGTTTAACAAAAAGGTGCTAGGAAATAACACCATCCAAATCTTCTGTGCTGATTATTTTAGGTGCACTTTAATTAGAATTTTGTTTTTTAAGACTTGTAAGATTCCTCCCTACTCTTTCCTAATAAAATGTGCGTGGCGATACTTGTATTTACAACACCAGCTGCAAAAAGCTTAGCAGTATTTGCTCGACACTATTTCAGCCTCCACTTAAAAAAAAAAACAATAACAAACAAATAACAACCCCCTCCAACAAGATCTGCTGTATGCTAATGTTAGGGTTAGAAACCGTCTATTTGTGGGTTTGAGTGTTATTTTGTTCAGCAGACTATGAATTAATTTGTTGCTTACAGAATATTGGGTAAGAAATGCACAAAAGCCAGGCCACTTATCACATTCACTCATCTCCACGTGTTGCATGTATGCATGTTCAGGTTTGCAGGATGTTGTGCCCCAAAAATGGCTCCTGATGGCTTTTGCAGGCGCACAGGGCTGTATAAGGTAATACTACTTCCAATCAGCTCAGGCTGGTACTCACCAAAGGTGTTTACAGCCACCCCCAGGCCATTCCCTACCATTTCTGTTGGCTCTTAGGAAACCTTTTATTGAGGAAAAACAGAGGGAAGGAAGAAGATATTTAAATCAACACCTGATGTCGTATTTTTATGCTTATGTAACAGGCCAACAAACAAAAAAAACCCAACCCTGTCTAGTCATCCGGACATCCCGAAAGACAGTCATATTTGCTGATTTATTGTAACGTTTGTGAGGTGAATAGTTAGTGGAAAGGTAAGCTTCAAACTAAGAAGTCATTCCTGTTTCTGGGAGCTTTCCAAAGACATTTGGATCTAGTAGAAACAACTCAACTCATCAGAAAGGTTTTGAAGCCCATCAAGAAACTTAATCACGCTATAGCTTCAGTGCCTTCCTTTGCGCAAATATTACATTTAAGCTCCAGCATGAATTATTAAACCTCCTTATAATGGTTGTGATTAATCTTCTACCAGCTAATCACTTTCAAGCCATACCTCCTTACTGCACGTATAATTTTAAGAATGGCTCCTCTTTGCATCCTATCCCATCACTAAAATCTATGTGCCCAAAAACCTCACAACTTCGGGAGCTTTGTGTAAATGTTAGGCTGTTTTTCTAACAAAACCAGCTTTTTTTCTCTGCAACGTAAGCCGTGGTTCAGCAATATCGGCTTATGGCTCTTGGTGCAAAAAGGGGTACTGAAACCAGCCATGTAAAGGACATGCTGGTTGGTGGCAGCGGCTGGGAGGGCAGTGCGGTAACTGTGTCAAGCTCTTCAAATGGAGGATGCTAAAGCGTTTGATGAACTTTTACCCTCAAAGTCTGAGGTTGACTGAACTTCTCTTTTGCTCCCTACTGCATTTAATCCCCATTTGGCTTTGCCCAGTGCTAGGCAGAAAGAGTGAGTTATCTTACTGCTCCCTCATTGTACTATTTGGCTGCACAGATGTCTCGTGACTCTTCTCTAACGCCTAGCAAAGTTCCTTCTCATTATGATCCCAGTCTAATTTCACAGAGGAGACAGCTCACTCATCAAAAGTCTGGAAAATTAAAGATTTCTGCGCCCTGTGGGAATGCTCAGAGCCTTGCATCAGTGGCTATGAGACCCTATAGCTGCTGTGCAGTCCTCTTAGCCCCAAGAACTGGTGAGCGTTGAACGTGCTACACCTGATAGGATCTTTCCACAGCAGACACAGAGCCATGACCCAGGAGGGTACCAGCCAGTGTTTTGCTCTGTGAAAATATTTCCAGTTACTTCAGTGAGACTTAGATTCAGTCCTTGACTCCCAGCTTCTGTACATTTATCTCTTTGATGGGTTTAGGACTTAAATGTGGCTGACATATGGATTTTGTTCTTTTTGTTTTAAGCGGGTGGTTTCTATTAAAATATTTTTGTTGTTTTTTTCTATAATGTTTTTATTGTACAGCAACCCACCATGTCTCAATGGGGAAGCATTTTATATGTTCAGGCTTATTAGCAATACTTATTATTATTTCAAAAGGTTGGATTAGCTCATTTGTAAGCTAAAGACACAAAGGTATTATGTGCTCTGTTTTCCCTAAACTTTAGATTACAAGAACAGAAGACGAATAGTGAACCGGATCCTGAAAAGTCAGCCTTAGTATTATTATGCATAAACAGCAGTATTTATGCAAAAAATAGTGTAATTATGTATAAATAAATAAAATCTGCCCTGAAATGAATGCCATCAATAGCATAATAATAGAGAGAACGTTTGAAACCTGGGCCCTGTTATGCTAGGCAAAGGGAGGACGTAGCCCTTGTTCCGAAAAGGGTTTCAGGAGTTTGAAGAGACAAATGGGGAGACACCAATTCCAGGTCTTGCAGGTCACTTTGACACAGGACCTGGCACAGCCCTGCATCACGAATTTGGGTTGCGTTTCGTACTCGTTTGTGGCAAGGGATGTTGAGTGCTGGAGAGGAGGAAAGGAGAACTTCTCCTGGTTTGGTATGTTGGGAGTCCTCACAAATGTAGTCTCCGCATTCAAAAGAGGAAAGAAATTTTCTTCATCTCAGGTGTGATCATTTCCAGAAGAAGATCTAGGAACTCAAAGGGACTCTTGATATTACACAATTTTAAGCCTTTCATCAGCTATCATTTAGATGGTTTGAACAACCTTTTGTGTCCCTCATTTTTTTTGTCCTTTTAGGACAAGTAGCCAGTCATGGAAAGACAGAGTTTCCTCTAAGCAGGATGCTAATGCTGTTTGCCTACAACTCCTGAAGGAGTGCTTTTGTTATCAATCATAATGACAAGAGCACTTAACTTGGCTACTCTTAAGAGAAGTCCCTGGCTTTTTCAGCCTTCCGTTTTGTGCTGCAGATGGACAAGATCAGAAATAATGTTACAGATGAGAAATTATCAAATAGGGTGGATAATTGGGAAGCTGAGTGTGATTGTCAAACCTGATCTATATATCTTTCAAAATTGTTTCATGTAACAGACTTGTAAATCTTTTTATCTACATTTTTAACATTATTCTATTTTTATACCATTTTTATAGTTTTAGTATGGCATAAAAAGGAACTTCTTTTTTTTTTTTGCTTTGCTTTGCTTTGTGAAAAGCCAAGCCAAGACCTAAACATGGAAACCCAATCCTGAGTGAACTCAATAGAAGAAAATGCCAGATATTCACATTTTTTTCGGTTCATTTTCATTATGAACCAAATCCTCAAGTGTCTCTGCAGGCAGAAATGATTAGTGTTCTATTCTTAGGATGAATGGAGTCTAACTGACAAAGAATTAGGCTTTCACAAAGTTTGACAGCAGCTTTTTTGTTGACCTATACATAATGTACCTTCTTAAAAGAAAAAATTAGTTTCTAAGTTCCGCTTAAAACAAATGATTATGCAAAATTATATTATACCCATTCAATTCATAAAAAATTTATGTTGTGGGGGATTTCTAGAGACACTTTTACTGGCATGCTGACAGTCAAGCTTAACTGTAAAATAGCTGCCATACTTGTCCCATTGCACCATGACATGGCTGCTATTTTATGCTAGAAGAGGTAAACAGATATCAGTAAAAATATTGCACTGTAATCTAAACCATCAACATGGTGAATGAGTGTCCCTGTAAATTTTGATTTTGTTAATTTATCAGCATGATGTAAAGAAGGGTATGTGGCTGAAATGCGTGTATTTTGTTTTACTTAAATTTGCCATCTTTCAGTTCTGGAATGTAAATTCTGGTGTATAAACTCTACTTAGATATTCTATTCAAATCCAAGAAAGCAGTAACTTCCCTGAGCAATCTCAGGGTTGCTTTTCCAAAGATAGGCTGAAAATTTCATGTGAATAACTTTTTGGCAATATTATCAATGTTGTGAGATCATTCTCTGCCATCTTACTACAATGCTTTGGAGTCCTTCTGAGACACAGAAATGAAGGCATGGGGAAAAAAAAGGTGAACAAAACATCTTGAACTTGCAAGTTTCATCCTGAGTTTCTCTAAAGGTTTAAAGGTTCTTAATTTATCTTTTGCTGATCCATGCTGTATACATTAAGAATATCCATGCATTGAAGCTACTATATCATGTGTCTGTATTGCGTTGAATCAAAAAAAAGTAGCGGCTGCACAGACTGCCACTCAGTTGTAAGAAAAATGGTCTAGGCAGAAGATTTAACAGCAAATAGTAAGAAAGGGATAAAATAGGCCATCCGAAATAAATGAGACTAGCAGCATGCACTGATGGCAGTCACTGAGACATTCCAGTGGATCTCCTCCAGGACGAATTTTTACAACTGAGGAGTCTCAAGCAAGAAAGATCTGCCTTGGGGCTAAGTCTGAACAAACCCAAGGACTGCGAGCACATTGGCCCCAGCTGACCAGAACTGCTGCCTGCAGTTCAAAAGTGTTATAAAATGAAAACTCTCAGAGCCCTTGGCTAGAAAGATCTTCCAGATTAATATTTGGCCTTGGCATTCAAAAACTTTTGGGCCTTTCTTTTCTGCTTCCAAGGGATGCCTCTTGCTGCACTTGAAGAGCTTGCTCCCACTGAAATCAATGGCAGAAATCTTACTGGCTTTAATCGGAGCAGGGTCGATATGGCAACTCTTCTGTCTCTGACACGCAATTCAGATCCTGTTCCTCTTCTGTAAAATAATATCTGCACTTGTTAATAACCCTACTTAAGGAAGGTATCTGCAGAGGAAAGCATCTAATTTCTGAAGGTGGCAGAATCGGTTCCAAATCAACCTTTTAATTTCAAATGTTTTGGGGTTTTTTCCCCTTCTTTAAGGATTTGATGGCATGAATCCATATTCTGGGTGGCGGGAGAAGACAAGCCCTCATTTCTGTCCATTTGCCCTTTTGCTCTTGCGTTTCTCTTTTCTTGAAACCCTTTCAGATTCCTATCTACTCAGTTAAGTCTAGCTGTATGGGTCACAGCATCATTATTATTCCTCATTCTTCTTTTAAAGGCTAACAATTTTTACAAAGGCTTTGCTGGGTTTTCCTGCTATGTTATCCTGCTGAGTACCTTTGAAGTCACTTAGTCCCAGAGCCAGATATTTAGGAGTCTAACTCCACTGTTACTCTAAATCCTGTTGAAATCAAATGCAAGTTAGCTTCTTGCATGATTTTTCAGATCACGTCCTTATCTCAAATGAAAAAGTTAGGCTGTTTCCCAACATACTTGCTGACATGCTTCACATCAGCTTTTCAAAAAATGCATGTGTCTGATGGGATATGAGTGTAAGGGATGGCTTAGGATATTGTCAGCATAGTACCAGGCAAAGTAGAGTTACCATCCTGCAGAGAGGAACCAGACAGAAAGAAGAAACCAATGTATAGTCAGGTTTCTTTTCTGCTCACCAAATAAATCTTCTTTCAGCTAGAAAAAATATCTCTGGTCCTGAAGGACATTCAAGAGCGGGGAAAAAAATCATTCTCAGTGCTATCACTTTTTTACGCCGGGTATCATGCCCGTGGAGAGATGGAATGGCCAGGCAGGAGCCAAGCGAAAGCGAAGCCAACCCTCCGCTCCCCAACACGCTCCCCAGCTCTGGACGAGCCGAAGGAAAGTGTACGTGCTGTACCAGAGCACAGCCATCCTCCTCTTCCTCCCCAAGGCTCAGGTGGCCCTGAGCCTCAATACAGGTTTACTTTTTGGCTTATCACCAGCTTGGGCTTTGTTTCTTTTGAGTCCCAATTTGCCAGCTCTGTGCGATGCAGTATTCTCAGGGAATTAAGCCTGAACTTATTACAGTCAGGGTGTTTTTTAAATTTGGTAATATTTAGAAAAATTTAGTTTAAAGAAATTTCGTAAATATGTTTAGTAAAAAAATTTTTTCAGAAAAACTTTGTAGTTTTTGAGTGAGAGTCACAGAAAGGTATGACTTATAGTCCTAGCTATAAGGAATCAATCTGTAAAAGAAAATCCAGACACCCTTGGTGAACGAAGGACCGCTCTGCTCCATCTGGGAGCACTGTTAGCCTCCACTTTCAAAAGCCTTGCCTTTGTGCACGGTGATTTTCATAAAACATGTATTTCTCCTCTTACTTTTCAGCATAATCACGTTGCTGTGTTGTTTCTACACAGCTACAGCTGCTTCTTGAGTAAGGTGCAATTGAACATGAGCCAGGCTGGCAGAACTGGGCCCTCAGTGAAGAAAGAGAAAGCGAAGGTTGCAGGTTCCGTGCCGTTAATCTGTCTGGACAGGGAAGCGAAGAGGCAGAGTTCGGCCCTTCTATATTTAGGTCCAGGGCAGCCATGCTGTCTGCATGCCATTGCTAGGCGGTGGGATTGCATCCATCCAGCCTGCTTGTGTGGCTTCTTACATTGTCCACATTTGTGAGAACATCCAGAGTAGATAAGTAGGAAAACTGGCAACAAACACTCACCCCCAGCGACACACTGACGTGGGTTGCAGCGTTGCTCATCCGAGGGGCATATCTCCTGTTCACAAACGTGATGACAGATCCTGGCTTGTTTTCTGCCCAGCTCACTTTTGGAGGCTAAAGAGCACATGGCAGGGAGATGCTAAGTAAAGCAGGTTGAGATGCACCAGCTGGGAGCAGCTCTTGCTTCAGGAGCATCTCAGGAGTCTCTGAACTCCCACAAAGTCCAAGGGCTGCAGCCCTGGGCAGATCTTTGTGTGGGATTTGCAAAGAGAAAGAAGGTTTCTAGCTTCTACCTCTGTCCTGGCCACCACAAGGCTGGAACCCAGTCAAGCGGATCTTCCCGAGGAGCAAGGGGGCTGCTCCTGCCACTTCAGTCCTAAGTGGCAATACCCACGTGAATGAATTAAAAAGTAATAAGTTCAACGAGTTTGACACGATCTATGGATTCAGAAGTAATTAACAAGGATAATTAACTTTAAAAGGGAAACCAGATGATTTGTAAGGAAAAAGTGGAGGAGAGATTCAGCGTTATTTATCCAGCTGATTCCCTTAAATAGATTAGTTTAAACTTTTGTTACCAAGATACTGCACCAGTGTCAAGCACATCTGCTTTTGTCCTGTCCCTGCCCCTGGTTTTAGATCATGCTTGTGTCTACACGATTTTAGGAAAGTACCTGAGCATTTCCCAAAAATCAATCATTCATTGAACAACTATTAACTGGACCTGTAGCTGAAGTAACTGATGTATAGGCTCATTAAAGAAATCATTTAACAATCTGATTGTTGATCCAGTCATTACGTTAACTTTATACTCTTATCATGGCTGGCAAGATGCTGGTGTCTGAAATCCATGTTCAGGCAGAGGATTTGTCTTCTTTTCATGCTTTTATTTGTATGATGGCTGTATGGATGGATCCTTGTTATGGACCAACATTCATCTGGGTTTGCTTTTATATCCCACCTCCAAGTTTCTGGAAAGGTAAAATTCTCTTTCGTGGCTTTTTTCCCATACAAGAAATCCTCTGAAGTTCCTCATAGTGGTCTTACCTGTTTCCTAATTGAATGCTAAGAATATGTAGAAGCACAAAAAAAAAAGATCCACAATCTCTTTTTTTAACAACCTCCTGTCTGTTTCTACAGCCAGCATTTTCTGATTGAGGTACAGTCCTCTAATCATGTCTGAGATGATAAAATGTTGTGCAGCCTATTTGCAGCCTCGCCAGAACCCTTATTTCCTTGATTTCTATTCCCCTCAAAATGTGTTTCAGATTCGGCATGTCTCTGCCCCTCCTTCACTCCATTTTGCTGCTATCTGTGGCTGCTGTGGGACCTTTGAAAGCTAACACTAAAACGTTACATAAAAACACTGTTTCCTCCCATTTTCATCTCTACTCCATTTCATTATTTTAAGTATTATTATTTTGGTGAAAAGTGGCTTTTTTAAAAATTCTGCCTCAGTGCTTTTTTTTTTTCTCCATAGCTCCTTTTATTTAATCCAGTGTGTAGATGCTACCTAGGCTGATTATGGCCTCAGAAATATTCATAAGAAATTTTCCTGAAATTAATGGGAATTGCGGAGGAGGCAAAATTTGATGATTTCCTTTTCTTAGGCTATGCTCCTTAGGGCAGTTCACATTTTTTATAGTGTGCAGCCAACGCGGGTGACAATATCAGATGGAAAATGAAGCAATTGCCAGATATTTTCCATCTCAGTTAATAAGCCCCCTGCTCTGTGTCAGACTGAAGCTTATACCGAGGGCAGGCAAGGATTTTATTTTATGCTGGAAATGTATTTCTAGTGTTCTTTTAAAAAAGGAATTTTATGAGCCATTCAGTCTTCATATTTTTAATCCTTAAGTTCTTGCAAAGGCTACCAGCCATTCAGGGCCAAATGTTGAGCGATTGCATAACACAAAAACAAGTCCAGCTCGGAAAAAGTACAGCAGAGCAAAACCATTTGGCTTTGGACCCTCTGTCACTACTTGGTGTAGGGACCCTGAGTGCGATTTAAGGTACTGAAAGACGGCCAGTGCAATAATTCAAGATTTGAATTCAAGATTTGATGTTACTAGTTAGGTGAAACTGTGGGTATTTCATGGTGTTTTACAAGACTGTTTTACATACAAAATAATGATATATATGCAAAACCTAAATCCCATGACAAAGTTTCTGACTCACTGAGTTTTACACTGCTTCCTGTTAAGAAATGCTTCCTTTGTGCATGTCAACAGTGCTTTCAGTTATTATGTTCAGTTTGCTTTTACAGGCTTCAAAAATAGCTCCTCATTTTTTTGCCTTTCGCTTTCTCCATACTTTTTCGTAATTTATTGATATGGTAGTTATCTGCTTTGGAAACAATATGTAATAATATAAATTATATTTTTAATTTGTCAAAGGTATCGGACATATGCTTTTGGTGATTTGTCCAATATGACACCCATCATATGGTATGTTAATAAAAATCATATTTCACAGACTGGTGTAAGGGCCCTTTATTCTTGCTTGCTACAGACATTAGAGGGGAAAGTACTGCAAGGCTCAGATAAAAATTTCAACAAGCCTTTGGTTCTCTACTGGCTTCTCTTCTTTTCATTATTGCTGACTCTTTTGGTTTTGGGGTTTTTTTCTTTCTTTCTTTCTGTATTTTTTGTGCATTTACTACTTGTGGAAAGTGCTGGATTAAGAGGTCTGGTGTATCTATCTACTACTGTTTTCAGTGTCTCCGCAGGAAAATACAGGAATCTGACTTCAGATATGCTAAAGCCAGATGTAAGCCCTTTTTTTCATCACTTTTTTTCCCAAAAACAACAGTGAGTAGGTCCCTGTCTAGTTCTTGACAAGACTATAGATGCCTATGGGTAGTTTTTAGCAGACAATGGACAAACCATTTTTTTTATGTAGACTGGCCCAGATTTGCTCAAGACAGTTGGATTATTTACATTTTCAGTTTGGCTGAGAGAGACAATTTTGAGAGAAAGAGTATATTTCATTACAGCCCAGTTGCTGTAACGAATCACACATGACATTACAAATACTGCTGGACACTTCCAAATATACAGTGCATTTCTAGAGAGAGTAGAGACGTTTTCAGTGAAAAACACCTCTGACCCATTAAGGCAAACAAGGTCTTTTGATTTTCCAAGATTCTTGGGTCTGGATCTCTAATACGTAGACTTTTGGTGTTTGTGGTGTTTTTTTTTACTTTACACCAATATCAAGTGCAAGAATGACAATACTTGAATATCCTCAGTTACAGCAGGAAATGTTAGAGCTTTTCGCTAATACAAGTCCCCAGATATGTATGCTTCCTTTCTGTGTATGTTTTTAAAGGCTTTGATGTCTGAGATTTGTCTAATCAGAATTTTGTGCATGGGGCACAAAGGCCAGCTACTAAAAACCTGTCCAAGATGCAGGCGGGTTAACATTCAGTTTAAGTTAATTTATAGTACATATCAGAAAAGAAAAACTTAGGAAGCATCATTGTGCAGATTAATGTTTTACTTACTGTGCAAAGTACTTATTGTAATAAAGATGGGATCTACGAATGCTTGAAAAGTTAATATTATTACAGCAGTAACAGAATGCAAGTTAACAAATACAGGTTGTCATCCTCACATCCAAGCACACAAATTTTCCAGTATCCAAACAGCTTTGAGATTGCAGCTAAGACTATACAAGGTATTTTCTCTGCCTGTTTGCCAAAGTTCACATTACTCAGTAGTCTGGCTTAGCCCGCGGCATTGTAATAGCTGATGATGGTATGGATGAATGAATTTGTTAAATTCTCCATTGCCTTTCTGAATAAGTTTGCCTACAAGGCTTTAACATGGATTCATCAAATACATATTACAAAAGCAGCGTGGGACTTGAATGCTCAATTGTAGCTGATCTGATACAGATGAATCTTATACACAAGGAAACCTTAGTGCTCTTTCATTTTTCATACATTAACTTTAAAGTAAGCAGTAGGAAAATGTCAAAGAAAATAAAGAAGGCAAAATAAGGTACTTAAGGCTTAAGAAGTTAGCTTTTTTCCAAAGTGGTACATGGGTGGTACGGTATGAATTCCTGTTTGTGAATAAGATTTGTGTATGCCTCCCATGTATCATTTTGAAAAGATACTCTCAGTCTGAGAACATTTGTATTTGTCTTTCATTAAGAAAATGTAACTCAGTGAGTCACCTATTGAAAAGAGGGCTACAGAACCACTACTGTCAAAGCCCAGTATTGATGAAAAGAGGGACCGTGTGTGCGAAGTATCACAATTGCAAACTGCGGAATAATGTTTCTTGCTTTCTCTCTCAATTTAAAATATAGATATCTGTGCTTAAACTGTTATCTCATTATTGATATTATTATTATCAGTCTTATTATTATCATTTATTTATTTGTACAGCTCTGCAGCTTGCTAGGTACTTTACATGTGGATGAAATGCACATTATCTGCCCTAGATAACATGCTATTTTTCTTCTCTGTTATTATTTTTCAGATTATTCCACGAGTCACAGTCTGTAGTTACTGTATGCCATTAGCTAAAATTTCAAACATCGTAAACATGGAATTAAGGTTTCAGTCAGGAAGAAAAAGATGAGGTACGGCTGAGTCAGAAACTGTTTGTCTCTTTGCAGATAAACACCTTAATAATTAACATTTAGAGGAAAGAACAAAGAGCTCAGAACTAGACTCTAATGTTTAATCACTTGTTATACACAAAATGCATTGTTTAAACTGAATTTTAAAAAGTGTTGGTGAAGGGTGAGGTGGATACTTGCTCAACTCAGCTGCACAAAAAGCAAGCTTAGCTTCGGGCACTGGCCCCAAAGGCAAAAAAATGAATCAGCAAAGGGAGGTGAGAAGAGAGTGAAGCATTGATTCTGCTGCCCAAAGCACCGCTAAGAAACCTGGTTCGTTGCAGGATGACATGTAGTTTGTGGGCTGCTGCAATTCTCTTCCCATTAGTCCCAAATGGCACCTGCCATCTGAATTATGTCTCGCTAGTTGTAAACTAGCTCCTATGTCCTTCAGCAACAGGACCAAGTAGAGCCCCTTATCGGGGACCCATAGCACAGTTCAGCCCAAGGGACAGGGACAACCCACCAAATTATTTTTACCTTCTTGAGAAAGTACAGAAACACAGGTGCATGCCCACTCAGCAGACTTACTGTTAGGACTTATTTGTTAGGATCTATAGGATCTAACCTATCGATTCTAATGATTTTTTTCTCTATTAGGGATTTGGGAATTTTGTTCTATTTTGTTTTGGTTTTCTGTGCATCATCCACATGTTTTGTGACACTTAAGTCATAATCAGTTATTCTTGTGCAACATATTTAAAAGATACCATAGTCACAGCACAATATTATTATTACTTTTCTTTTCTAACTGCCTCCAGAATGGGACTGCCTCACACATAAAAAATGCCAAACCCTTGTCTTCTGAATCTCAAATATGGTTTTTTGGCTAACAGTTTAAATTACCACCATTTTACTTCTTATCTACATATACCTCTTAGTTATATACACTTGATATTTGAATATATACGCAAAGAATGTTACTATTGTAAAAATGTTGCTATTAACTATTATGCTAAGTTGGAATTTAAATTGCACTAGAAAAAATATATAGCAAGCCTAAACCAATATCATCTTAGGAAACAAAAAAAATCAACTGTTTTATGGCAGGTGATGTCTGGGAAGACAAAAGCGGTACCAAAGTGAGACCACAGTAACTTGTTTTCTAATCTAAGACTTTTATGAGAGTTTTCAGAGTTACAGCCCAGCTACATCACTTAGAGGGGATGATCAGAGCATTACATGTTAATATCTTTGGTATAATGAGCTCATCTCACCACAGCTCCCATGAAGACCTGCCCCATGACTGGGTAGTGAGGAGATGCCTGTGTAATCCTTGCACCTGCAGAGCCTCCTTAACCCTATTTTCTTGAGCCAGGCTTCAAACTGAACCAGCACAAGTCCCATCCTAAAAGCTAAAGAGATGCACAGCTCTGTAATCCCTGCTAGAGACAACTCCCATCTCCCTGCTTTGCAGTAGCCGCATGGGGCTAGCGGGGGACAGAAGATCATCCATAACAAAGGTACACAAACCATACCTCACTGCTTAGGATTCTCTACGCAAGCATGGGGACTCTACAGGCTAACACAGGCATATATTTTCAGTCTTCTCCCTAATGAAGAGTTGCACAAAAAACAGTGGGAAATAATGGCAGGTGTTTGGCCATAGTAATCCCTTGGAATGTCTCATTACTCTATGGCAGAACAGATGCAAATCTCTTATATTTATAAGGTATGGAGCTTTTCTGTATCCTAGAATACTTCTTTGTGGTGGCTGGAAATAAAATATTTGCCTGTTGTACAGGAAGGTTCTCATCATATACTTGAGAAGTCAATGGAGAGACCCCTTGGGGCCTAACTGAGTTCCAGTGCATAGATGTCCACCATCTCATTACTATGTGAGTCAGTCCTTTCAGCAGTACAAGATAATACTCACACACAGAAAGAGTATTTAAAAATAAGTAAATATAGTTCATAACAAAGCCCAAATTATGATATAAAATTAAGCTGAGGCAATAAAATATTAGTTTGTCCCTATATACTCACCAAAAGAACATTACTGTATTCTATTTAAAAGCATGATATATGAAATAAATAGTCAAATATTTATGTCAAATGTTTAAAGAAGGAAAACCTCTTCTAATACTTTTTAATTTATATGTTTTCTTTTCACTAGTCCTTTAAAAATAGTAACCACAGATTTTGTAGTCTGTCTGGACACAGAAGATTTATTAATACTTATAAATGTGAAGAGGTTTCTATTACTGTATTCACTATTGCGTTTAGTTTTGTTAAGTCGACTATTCTGTAGGTCAGATTTCAGGAAAGGCAAATATCTTTGCCCACAGTTTCTCTGTTTTCAATAGTTATTGCAGTTTTTGTAGGGTGGGGGAATAGCAACTTCACAAGACCTTCCCCACGGCTCAGTAGGTAGTTTCCCATCCACAGTCTCATAGTTCAGAGCAGCTTTTTCAGTCTGCCTGTGAAGTCTGCTTCAAGATGTTGGTCTTGAAGGATAGTGGAAGACATGCTAAAGAGACAAATTTCTTATAGGAAATACACTAGTTCACCATAGAGTGATATAACATAGCTTAGCCAAACTGTCTTCGTTATAAACTTTACTTGTAAGTGACATCTTTTCACTCAATAAATACATACAGATATTATACTACCTAGTCTTCAATTATGTATAGTAGTATTTCCAAATAGTAGAGGCATGTTCTGTCCATAGACATCTCTACCATGAGGAGAGAAACCATAAATTCTTTTACTGACTTTTACAGGGGTTGGATTCAAATTGGTGGTGTAGTTGCAGCTAAATTGCTTTCATAGGATAGAAATATTCTGCTGGAGGACTTTGAAATTGCTGTGTTCATACAGATGTCAAAGCCATAGTAAGGCAGGTCCCATTGACCAGATGTCAGAACACCTTTTTACCAGGCGGCTGTGTCATCTATTCTCCAAAAGTGTAATTTGTTTTAGAGAAAAGTTATTTCTAAAAGTTTTATTGGCATAATAAAAGCAGTGTATCACATAATTCTGTAATTCATCTTATGCACAGTACTGTTTGATGAATATATATTTTCTTGCCAAATACTTGTATACTTGCCAAAGTTTTACAGTTAATTAGATATTTGGCTTTATTCATTGGCTTCAATAAAGTTACCCCAAAGATGAAATTGGCCCAATGTTTATGAAATGCTAAATAAGAGCTAAGTAAAATGTTTCCTAATTAGGTGGGGAGGGAGGTGTCTTGTGGGCTAAGTTCTACTATTAATTAGACAGAAAATATCAAACTCACTTTTATATTATGAACCTGACTCAGATAAGAACCAGGGCTTGAGAAGCATTCCTTGATTTTCTGTGAGCTGCGTCCATTTTATTTTCATTTTCCAAACCAGAACACATCACTTTTTAATTATATTTATTTTTTCTTCTAATTCCTCATTTTTTTAATCTAATGTAAAACTCCATTTTAAAAAAGTGAAATGTTTGGGAAATCTTAGAGGCAAAGAATTGAAATGGAATGACTTGAACTCGCTGCTTTGAAAAAAAAGCTGAATTAGAAAAGCAGATTCTGTTTCTGGCATGGAGTGGGCATAATGTTATTTGAGCAGAGCTTTGGAAGAAGGAAATAAAATGGCAAAGGGCAGGAGAAGAAAAATTGAAAGTTTTTGTATAACAACCATTGTTTACTTTAAATGCAAAGGATATTCTTTTGAACTGAATATTGTGTTAAGTGTTAAGCCAAAACCAAAATTATATGAATGGAAAGAAAGCAAAGACTTTGACTCCCTGATGAATTTTTTAAATTCCTGTGGAAAGTTTGATGGCCTGTCTTTCTCGTTATAAATAAACTATAGTGGTTTTAAGACATGTGTTGAGTCTTGGTTTATTTCATTCAGAATAGCCAGAAAAAAGGGACCCAGCTAGCTGTTTATGCTAGAGAGATAGAGATGTTTACATATTTCTACAAAGGAAACTTGTGTGTATATGGCATTTTTTTAGCAACTCAGGTGGAGATACGCCGTATCTTGCTTGGAGCTCTTACATCCCAATGATGGTTCGCAGCGAAGAAAGATGTTCATAGCAGATCAAGTCCTCTGCTTTGTGTGGATGTTGTTTGTTGGGTTTTTTCCCTTGTCCCTTGGTGCCTTTTCTCTTTAAATCATAAGGCCACTGAAGTAAAAGGCAAAAATTTTCTTCATTTCAACATGGTCAAACTGCCATGCTGGTGTCATCAGCTTTGGGGTCTGTGCAGAGTGAGCTGTGTGCTTTGTAACATAGAGACAGCTCAGAAATACAGGTTCTCTGTTTTTTTTTACTGTTCTTTTAGCAGTTATATGATATTTACCTACCTAATATTCTACTACCCATTATTTTTATTCTTCATTTGCTCAATGGGTGTCCTTGCTTTTTAGCTTTCCTATGTCTTTCCTGGACGGTTGAAAGTATTGTCTGATGCCTTTAGTGGACTGGAGCTTGGGGATTTTGGAGAGTGTGTCAGAAAATGAACCCTAAAAGGAAGGACTGTACATACCTCCCGTGGATGGACAGGTGGGAGTGAGGACTCTGGGGTCAAGAAGGAGAGCTTTGACTCCATCTCCCGTAGTTGCCAGTGAAACATCTTCTAGCGATGCCGCTCAACCCAGCTCAGGTTGTCCTACCCCCAGCCTCCGAGGCTCCACATGTGCCACCTGGCCCCTGCGGCTCCACTGCCGTACGGCTCTGTGCAGCCACGCAGTCATGCAGCTGAACCAGTTCCTCAATACGGCTCTCCACACAGCTGCACAAACAGCTGCATGGCCACGGGGGAGGCAGCGACGCGGGTCAGCGTGGGACGGTGGCCAGGACCACCAGCAGAAACGTACATCCTTGTTTGGGACGCAAGGTGGTTGATGCAACGTGCAACCTGTGGTGAAGCAAGCAGAGCAAAACAGTGTGAAACGAGGGATCAACACGATCTAACGTCCCTATCGTAGACACAGTTTGTCAGCAAAAGCCAGTTCTGAAGAATTTTACACATAACTCTTTGCTGAGGCTGTACGTTTAATCCTAATTGAGATCTTGGGCCTTACCGGCTTCCTCCTAATAAATCTTGGCACCTTTGGTATTGCTCCTTAAACATGGTAACCACTGACCAAAATATTTTCTCCATTATGCACTTTCTTGGAGAAGAGGAGAGAATAATGTTGGAAATGCAGTGCAGAAACGAAAGGTTTTTTCTGTCAGTTGGTAACAAGACGTTGGGACATGAGGGTTGGTCTCATAGCAGAAGACAAACAGTGACAGAGAGATCCTAGCCATTCATTTTTGGCTGTGTTATTCACCCATGTCTATAATGTCTATAATGTCTAAATGTCTATAAACTTTGCCTTCATTGAACTAGTTCTTTGGAGGGACAGCTCTGCTTTGATTATCCAGTGTGTACTGACTCTCCTCCCTTCACCTTTCCATTGGATTTGTTGCGCACCTCATCACGGGATGATGTTAGCTGCTTGTCCCACCAGCTGTGGTGCTTTGAATGTCTATTTTACAGTTTTGCCAAGGACGAAGCACTTTTTCAGTGAGGCAGTAGCCTTATGGAGTCTTGGATTTTGCGAAGTATATGTCCCCACTCGTGTGCCAAGACAGGGATCCTCCCTCGTTCATCATGTACCACTGAACACCACCCAAGACTGCTTCATGCAGAGGGCTCTTTTCCCAACAGCTTGCCAGGGAAAAATATAATTAAGATTCATAGGATTGGGTTTGGCTTCCTACAGAGGGACAATATGACCCATACCACATGGATGGCCCATAGGAGCACCTGCAGCTCCAGGGCCACAGCAGTGGCTTAAGAGTGCCTCTGGAAGAAGGTTATTCTTCCTCCCCTTTCCCTGCAGAGCAGATAGAGGAGCAAACAGCCTGTGCTGGTGGATTTGCCCCTAGAAGCATCTAGCTCCTCTGTGATTGACAGTGATAGCACACGTACTTTGAAAGCTCTAATGTTGATGATTAAGCCTTAATAAAAGCAAATAAGGTGGTGTCTGTGTGTACCCCAGTCAGCCAAGCAGATATCTACCTGGCATCTTGTAAATTAATCTGGGTGTTTATGCTGTAGATCATGATGAACGTGTTGCTATAGCAACCTACATTTCTTTCATTTTTTTGCTGCTAATTATCCTAACATCACCACCAGCTACTAAATCTTTGAATTCCTAATGAACGCATGTGGAAGGCTGTTTCTTGATATATCTTTCTTACTGTATCAGCAGGATGAGATAATTAAAGATTAATGGATATTGATTATTTAGGGTTTATTGGAGCCTGTCATTCTAATACACATGTGCCTGGGCACCCAGAGGATCTGCCTGATTGTGCTTGGCTCGTTCTGCCAATCTGCTCCAATTGTTGGCGGAATCGTGCTAGGAGGGTGCACTTTCTGTCAGATGCTCAACGCACTGCTCCCACAGACTTCAAGCCTTTGCCAGCCTGGGATTCGGGTCCCTGAGTTCAGCTCTCCTCACTGGCAGAGCTGTCACAACACCTATGAGTACAACTCGTTTTTCTGATGGGTTTTTTTTTGGTTTGGGGTTTTTTGGGAGGGAAGGGTGGTGGGTGTTGTTGATTTTTTTGTTTTGTGTTTTGTTTTGTTTTTTTCCTTAACTGATGTGATAGAAAAGAGAAATGTTGTTACCCTTCTGGAACGGTGAATGTTCTTAGCCATTGCTGAGATACTGGATGTTGTTGAGGTTTGAATGTTGGAGAAGACACTGGGCAATAGAACTCCCTCAGAGGCTATTGCTTCAGGCTGTTAGCAGACTCAAACACATCTTAATGTTACCAACAGAGCTTCAAGCTTTCTTTGTAAGGCGTTACGACTAGGTATTCTTCGTTTATAGACAGTTATAATTTTATTTCAGTGTTTTAATTTCAGGACGGAAGCTCCTCAGGATGAGTCTTTAGTATGTGATTCTTCATTTGACCTTGATGAAATCCCCTGTCCCTTGGAAATCCAGTGTTGCTCCAAGAGTTGCCATCTGTGCCTAACATTGCCCAGATATTTTAGAGTTGTTAAAATCATTTAGGGAAGAAACGAAACATTAATTGAAACTGGAAAATGTACATAGACACATGAACTTTGATCTTGTCCCAAGAACACAGTAAAGGAAGAAAATGTTCTCTTTTTTTGCTTTTGTATCTGACTTTTGAATAGTGGTTATTCTGTAATTTTTACTTCTTTTTATACTTAAAAGCAGGCTGAGATACAGCTATGAAAAGTGCTCCTTAAATTTTTTTGTATATAAGGATCTAACTGATTGGAGGAATGAGAAGAGCTAGAGAAAGTGATGGCAAGCAGGAAGCCATAAATGCATCAGTCTCTGGTTTTAGTGCTTTTTCCTGTGTTTACACCATAATTAAAGCTATACTACATGTTGTAGTAGTTAACCTCTCTGTTTGGCTTCTATGCATACACATGATGGTCTGTATTTTGATTCTCACTGAATTTTGCATCAGTGCAAAATGAGAATAATTCCACTGAGAGCACTGAGATTTAGATCAGAATCCAGAGTAGTAATTCTATATATCAAAAAGATTTACAATTTCTATAAAGTAGTGGTAAAAGAAAAATATTGATGAAAAAAAGTATTGAAGAGAATTGCTTCCTAGCCAAGACCTTGAATACCAGTTTCAGCGAAGAACAAAGTTTGAATGTTGCATTATATGCTTCTGTAAATGGAACTTTAATATACAAATGCTAGCATTCCCTGAATTAGTGTTTGTAGCAGTGCAAGTTGGAATACACTGATGTTTAGGATATATATTATGTTCACCTGATATAATTGCTTTCTCTTATATTCAGTGCAGTAAGCAATAAAACAATTCGGCAGTTTTCAAATTTGTCAAGGTAGCAGTAGCAGACAAACCTTTTGTTTCATTTTTACTGTGTGGATCCTGTCTGGCAGCACAACGGTGATTCACGCCACAATCATGGCTTAAAAATCCTTTTTTGCACAATGAGCTGATGAAATTTGGTGTTCCTTCTGGATTTTCTGCATATGGAGATGTGGAGCAGAGGTCAGAACAAAGGAAAAAGCCCAGTTCCTCAAAGTGAACAAAACAAGTTAGAGCCAATACGTTTACAATAGACGTGGTTTTTTCTCCATGTACAAGAAAATTCTCTCACATATCTATTGTTTTATTTAACAGCCATATTAGAGAAACATTGCGAAGCCATGCAAGTGAATTTTACCCTTATATGGATTTTACCAGGTCATCAATTGGGTGCCCTCAGCTTAAAAAAAAATCAGGAAAATCAAATTTGATTCACTCAAAAGCTATATTGGACCTGAGTGCTAAGTTTTGATCTAAGCTAAATTTATTTCAAACCTGGAACAAGTTAGTTTTGAGTGGAAATGATGTCTGTCTCTGTTTTTGCATACCTTCCACCATAAACCAAGAAAAGAGTGTTCCAGCTGAGTTTTGCTTTGAGTTTCTTAGTTCATATGAAACTCAAAATGAAACTCATGATTGTGTGAACCGAAACTGGAAAAAAATGCACACAGCTTTAGACAGCATGTTGCTTGCAGAACGACTGTGTCATCACAAACATTAAGGGCAATGCTTCGGTTTTTCTTGCATGCATACAGCAAAGAAGGGGGCAAAAAATTCTTATCCCCTTATGATTTTGGTGAGCTCCTGTGCAAAAATTAGGCAGAATTCTATTCACCTCCTAGGTGTAAGCTCGGGACACCTCGTAAATACATCCGTGGGATTTATGCATAAGGGAAGCAACTCTGCCATGCTGTGAAACTAGCAGTTTCACAAGCTTGGAAGTGATATGCTACTTAAAAGTGCAAGCCTGTTTTCGATACACACACTTCCAAGTACGTTTAGAAGCAATTTGTCTGATATATTTTTAGTGGACATGTGAAAATGACGAGCGAGGATGAGTGTTTGTAATAATAATTCCTCTCACCACACCTTCCACCGCCATATACCTCCCCAGTTTCTCTCACTGGTTAAGCCACTAGCTATTCTTACTCCTCTCACTGGTTTCCTCTTTTATTACCATTTGTATTATAATAGCACTAATAAGCCCATAAGGGTTTGTGTTCGGCTAAATATACATCAATTGAAAACCTGTCTGCCTTTAATATTGGTGAAGCATAAGGTGAGGGGTGGGCTAAACAGAGGGGAAAAGCACTGCCCAAGGCTGTCAAAGCCAGAGGATAAGAGAGTTCCTCATGTTAAGGCCTGTGGTAGCATATATGTCCTATATAAACCTATATGAGTGACCCTTCCAAGACACTCCCCAACCTTTTGCAGAGCCAAGATGTCTCCAGTAAGTCAACTCTGTGCAGCATCTCTCTCTGTTGTCCCAAACGCTCATCTTCTCTCGAGCCTGGTGCTGGACATCAGATAATTGCATTTGCCAGAAAACATGCCGAATAAAGCAGACCCACTGCTGGAAAAAAAGAAGGGGGGGAAAAAAAAAAGGAAAACAAAGGCCCATCCTAATCATGTTATTTATAGGTTCAAGACTTTGTGCTGATTTTAATTGAAGAAACATTTTAAACATTTATCCAGGCTTTCAAAAGCACGTATTAGTCATTGACTTATATATTCTTCTACATGTGCTCAATATTTAGGCAATTTACTATTTTTATCTTAATTAAGATAGATCTTCTCAGCCAGCAACAAGCTAAGTCATCTGTACTGTCATAGCAGTCAAGCCGCCGAGGCGCTGAATTTTGAGATGTGTCTGCCTCAGTGGGAGGGTTCCTAGAAGAAACATTCATTTCTGCGCCGCTGTCATTTAGAAACGAACGTACTTAAACCTGCCTCGCAATGAAAGGCTGAAGAAGCTCAGTCTACCCAGCTTAACAAACAGAAGGTTAAGGAGCAAAGTCCATAAAAAAAGTGTCAGGAAGGGATTTTCAATCTGGCAAAGACATGACAAGGCCCCTGTCACTAAAAGTTGTTCAGGGTAGAGGATGGGTTTTTTTTTCCAGTTACTCAACTGTAGGTGCAACAAATGAAATGTTCACTGTCATATGATGTTTCCGGATATATTTTGAAAGATATTCACCAGGTCTTTTGTATGCTTTGGGATTTGTGGTGAAAATCCATTACCTCTAGGCAGACTAGATGGTCACAGAGATCCTCTCTAGCTGAAATCTCTATACAGTCGTGTCTATAAGCGTCAAGAGTTGTGTCTATTTAATATACAAATACTCTGATACCTAATGAAGTGGTCCATCTGAAATATTTTCATATTTTAGATATAATCTGGATAGTATAATATGGAGAAACAAATTTGATAGCTCATCTTTCAAGAACATTTTTGGGTCTCTAATGATGAAACAGGCAAGTTAAATTATTTATATCTATATATTACCTGTTCATCATAACATAAAATCCGCAGCCTAACAAAAGTTATACATTTTATCTGATTTTTTTTCCAAGTTTATCAGAAACTTGTACTTTACAAAAATAAGTTTATGGTAACATCTCCATGAACTTTTGTAGCAGAGCATAAACTAGTGTTAAATCTAAAACTGTTTACCTGGCTCTGGCAAACAAATTTCACAAGTTCTAGAAATTCCATTTCCTCACATAAATGCTTTGGGATCAATCAGAACTGGTGGAGTTTGACAGGAATTCCCATGTAATTGTTAACATTTCTGAACTTGTGCAGATCACACTACTATAAAAAAATCGATTTGGGATACTTTGCTAGTTGTCATCCTATTTCTTAGGGAAACAAATAAATATGGAAAGAAAAGAGTAGAAAGAAATGAAGAAAGAATGCTTTTCCTGAGTATCAAAAGAAACATTGTGGGGAAAATTGTTTATGGGGAAATACTAAAGAAACAATTTTTTATTTCATTCGGAGTTGTTATTATTCTATTCTCTTATTCATTAATGGTACAGAGTCTGCTCTGAAAAATTCACTGGGATAAACCGTATAAATGCATATTTCCTCTTTAGTTCTCCTTCTTCCATCTTGTAAGACAGAGAAGGCCGTGATGTCCTGTGGCTAACAGCATCTTAGAAAGTATGGGAGGCATTTCCAGGATTGGGCCTTTTGCTTTTCTCGTCCGCTCTTCGTGCTTCCATCTGCAGTCCTGAAGCATGTGGCAAACACGAAGCCCCCACAGAATCCTGCACAATCGCCATCTCCCCCATTTAAAACTCCTGTCATCCTGTTATATCTGTGGCTTCCTTCAACCTTGATTTGCACCCTATGTTTAGTCACAATCCTTACCATCCAAAAGGAAGATGATGCACACAGCTAGATGCAATTATATAATTATGTGCGCATATATATACACATACAATATGTGTATATATAATACACACACGTATATACACATTTTTATATATATCATTTATCTCCAGTGATAACATGTATAGCAGTTTTTATTTTTTCCTACTGTTGCTCACAAAGAAGACTACAGGGAAAAACAGCCCTGAAATTGCCAGAACATAAGTTAAACAACACTATGTTTTGTTATAAAAATACAAATTGTTTACAGCAGTTTATAATATGCAGTTATGTTTTAAATGGGCAAATTCTAACATTGCCTACTTGAATTCTAGTAGCTAAGTATAATTCAGCACTACTTTAATTTTCTATTATATTCATGCTAAGTGATTTTCATGCACATCAGATTCAGTATGCAGCCTGAAGTAGCAGTGGATAGAGAAAACTAAATTCCTTCTAGCTGGTACTGAGAGATAAAGAAACTGAGTTGTTTTTAATATTAGAAGTAGATTTATAGTAAAATTAGATGACGGGCTAATCCCTAGACACTATCCACACTCCCTTCATAAAAAGAGCTCTTTTCTCTACAGTCTTTGCATATGTTCATTTAAAATGTTGTCTCCTCAACTCATCAGCCTCTGTCTAAGCAAATTTTGATGAAATATCGGAAATATCATGAACTAACTATCGACAGGGAATACCCAAACATCTGTATTGCACAGATTTTACTATATCCAGGTCTAATTTTGTGGTGTCATATCGAATGTTACTACCGGAGTATGTAAAGCAATTCTTGAGCTCTCCATGCAAACTAATGAAGCCCCACTGTTCTGGACATTGCATCATAAAAGGGGTTGGATGAAGTTATAATTGGGAAAAGCACAAATATAAGGGCTCTGCTATTCTGCTGTTGGGATAAAGGATCCTTGGTGGTAAAAGTCTCATGTCTCTGAAATTAGAGAATGGAACCATTTACCCCGTAAGGACATTTCAGCAGGAGAAAAAAGAGACAACCTCTGCCTATCAATGTGTTTATTTTGTTTGTATAAATAGTTTCACTATCACTGTTACTAAAAGTAGTAGTATTACTTCTGGGGAGACTCTAGGCTTTCAGTATCAGTAGCTGGATACTAAAAAAACACATCACAAAGAGTTTTGTCCCCAAAATTAGATGAGGCTGCCCTGTGAGGAACATTCAATCGGACACCGATAGCTTCCAAAAGCATTTTTACTTGTGTCCTTCTTAGGGACCCAGCCTAAGAGACGGTGGACAGGTTCATTTTCAGTGTGGTCCATGGGAATGCCAACGTCAACGCACGATGCCACAGAGCACAGAGAGATCACCAGGGCAATAGCACCAATAACGGGTGCCACTGTGATGATAAAGGTATTGAAGTTTTCTGTTGACCCCAGCAGGAGCGCAGAAAAGGTATATTGCCACGCTGTTCTGATCAAGAGAGTCTTGAACTTCTCGGCTATGATAAAATCAAAGCTGCTGCATGCACAGAAATGACATCTTTTTATGTATGAATCTAACTGAAAAAACATTTTTCCAGAGACGCTACACTACCATTTTCTGAACTTTTATTACAGGAGTTCTGTACCTATAGTTTTCATATGCTTCCTTAACCAGCAAATGATGTGGTAAAATTGTGGGTAGTGGCAGCATGAAGAACAGAACCATTTTAATTTGTCCCATCTGGCATATTAACATTAATAAAAGATGTTTAAAAAGAAATGCCTTGAAAGGCTTTCACCTACTGATTTAACAAGATAATAAGGAAAGCTTGCAATCTGCCACTAAATATAACTGATAAGAATAAGAGTGAGTTTAAAATGATGATAACAGAGATTAACCTCCGAAACACTGATATAAAAAGGAAAAAAAAACCCTGCTGATTGCAACATATGAACATTAAAACTGGCAACCAAACTGTCTATTATTTTTGGCTAATAGGGTATATCCAAGTACAGACTATCGCCAATTTAACAAACATTGCGAACCATCGAGGGACTTTACACCAATCAGGTCAACGCAGAGACAGAGCATTCCTAACCCTATAATTGCCCACCGAGGGTACCCCATGCTGGGGAATTAACTGCTCTTTGATTGTTCCATTAAAATTTAACCAATGAATCGTCCTATTTTCAGGCTGCTCTAAGGGGGAAAGCAACATTTTTAATTTGTCTAAAATAATTATACCATTACTTATTTTGGCTATTTGTATTGCAGTATTTAAATGCCCTGAGTGGTTTGTCAGAGGTGGAGAGGGTTGACCGTGGAGACCGGTGCCAATAATTCCCCCCACTGCCCTGCTTATACCCAGATTTCTGTTATTTGTGCCCAAATTTAAATTCAGTGAAATAAATGGAATACTCAGGATTTCCACAAGTGTAGTAGCGAATTTTGTGACACCTCCCCTTCCCCAGCAACCTATTCTGATGCCGAAAATGGGTTCACTCTTCCCTCTCTCCATTGCCTGCCTCGGACCCACATTTTTGTGCCTGCCTTGGTCCGTTTCTCAGAGCAAAGCGATATTTTTTCCTTTCATTGTTCACAAAGAGATTTGTATTTAAGTCTGTGAGAAGTTGCACGCTCAATTTTCATTCCCAGGAAAACAACAGTTGGTATATGGTATGTCTGATACTGCAAGAGCGAGATTCACCTTCTGTGTTCCCAGATGGGATGAAAGAAGCTGGTGGCATCCAAGTATGACTTTTGGGGTCATAGAGGTGTGCAATAAACCAGGATTAAGCATTATTGGCCAAGCTTATATACCACCCTCACCTCTTAGGCATTACTTAAAAGCATTCATAATGCAGGCAAATAACTATTTTAATTTATGTGAAAGTGAGAGGCAAGTTTCTGAGCCAGACCCAAATGAGTGTCGCAGCAGAGCTCAGCCAGCAAAGCGACAGCCTGCCCTCCATGCTGCCCTTGTTGCTCCAGACCTCGTCCTCTCTTCAGCAGATGCTGCCCGTCTCGCCAAGCAGCTCTGTGCGGTTTTGACGTGCAGAAATGGGCATACGGATATGAATGTTCTGCATGTCTTGCCAAGCCCCACAGCACCCTACCAGGAAACTATGGATCAAGATGCAGGAGAAAATCATGTGAAAAATACCTGAAACTGATGTAAATGTCAAAATATTTTAAAATATAATAATTTCCATTAGCTATATAAATAGAACAGCAAGAAAAAAATTACAATGGCTGTAACATAGCTGTGACAAAGAGACAGTGAGAAGTAATAGCATGTATCACTGTTTACAGAAATAATGGGTTTTATTTAGCATATCTATTTTCAACTGGTTAGACAGTGTATGTATTCCAATGTGTTCATGTCTCCAAATCGGGGATCAGATTACAGAATATGACAGATGATGAATTAGGGAGATGGGACAATAACAAGACGGAAGTTTATTAAAAGGTTAAGAGCTCTTAAAACCAGACTCAGTCTAGACAAATTATGCCGATGAATGCATGAGGAAGCTGCAGGAAAATTGCAGAAAATATCAGAAAGTTTATGAGATGTTTTTAATGCTTACTCAGTGTAGGAAAAGACTATCTGGGCTATAAAATGGCTGACATTGCTGGTTATTTAAGGAGAGCCTGAAACACAAGAATTTTGTGAACTTTTTCCTTCTGTTTTATCTCTGATGGTAAATATCAAGCCTTGATGTAGATGGGTAGAAAATATGACAAGTGGTTCATGTCAAAAGAGAATTCCTAAAATTAAGCAACATTCTCAACTGCTGTGGTGGCTCAGGTGCTTTTAAAGACACCTTACAGGTGGAGAAACAATGTTATAACTGTGTTTCTTTGGGAAGTATTTCAGGACATCATTCCTTTCATCAGTTTCTGGGATACTTCCTATTTTGGGGGGGGGGGCTTCCTTTGCTTCTGCATTCAGATATTTAAATGTGGGCCTCGGATGCCTTTTCTCTCACCACGCCAAATGTCTTGGTTCATTGCTACCAGTGGTAACATCATCACGTGTTTTGCTTTACAGCAGATGTTACTATCTTCCTGTATTTTTAGCACTCGGATGTCTAAACTTGTCTAAGCCTGGTTAAACTATGTGATGGCAGAACTTAAGCAGCCACCAGCATTTTGATTGTACTAATGTTCCCACCACCGCTACCACCAGAGTAGATTTACTGAAGTTAATTTGTTTGACAAGTCCAATGAATTAGAGAAGCGATTTGTCATATAGTGTCATATTCCTTCTCTGCGTATTCGTACCTTGCATAACAAAACGGGAACGTGGTCCAGTTCTAGGGCTCCATCACCCACCCCCTCCTCCTCCTCAGCGTCGCCAGCACTACCCAACACCGTCATTCAAAAAGGTAAACACATTTTATTTCATAACATATTCCAATATGTTCAAAATGTATTTTGACATGTTCTTCTTCCCTAGCTATGCCTATTTTCTAAACACCCTGGCACATTGTCAACACTGCTGATTCACTGTGGTCTTTCTTTGATTGCTGTGATATCAATTAAAATTGGAAAGATGTCACAAAGAACTGTTGCGGAGGGGAGGGAACTGCATCTATGTCCTACAACACAAATGTATGTGCACATCTGATTATTCACAGGATTACAAATTCATAACGTAAATTTAACCAAGGCTTACATACTGACAGTTGTGTAACTGACAACAGAACCCTTAAAAATGCTGCAAAGATTTGACTCAGTTACATAAATGAGCATAGGTGAATAATCAAATACTGACATACTAATCTGCCAATCATTTCTTTTTTTCTTTCATACAAGCCTTTTTGTTAAGGAAATGGGAACTGTATGACTAGAACACACGTTGCAATTGTCACCAATAAAATAAAATAAATGCTCATTTAAAGCACATGTTAGAGACTATACTCTTTAAATGGAGATGGACTTCACATGGAAATTAGGGTGGACAAAGAATTTGCGTATCTCCCCTCTCTAACAGAATATGGAGTTTTTTCAAGGCATCATCTAGGTTTTCTGTTCATGCAAGCTTCCCTAGATCCAATGAAGTCAAAGGAGTCAGACTTATTAGAAGCAACTTATGCTGTAGCCTTCAGTGTTTCTGTCTCTCACAGAAACATTTTGCCACGTTAGTCTTATTACAGCAGCGGAGCACAGTTTTCCATCACACATCAGGATCACTGATAAAGTGGGCATTAACTGCAAGGATTTAGGTGTGATACATGTTGCATCACCTAGGAATCTGCATGTAGATGAAAAACGGGACTTTCAAGGTCAAGGTTTGTAAACCTACTGCCAATATACATAGCCTTTCCTTTTTTTCCTCAGAAACTTTATTCATTGTTTAGTAAATCGTACGTGATCCTACTGAAGTGCAGCTAGAACAAGCTATATCGACAACATTGTGGTGGGTTTGAGGTTGCTGGCTTGGAGTAGACTAACCTGCATTGAAGGCAACTAACATTTACATGGAAGACGCAGAGTGAACATAAACTGGGCTTGGGGGAGAGAAGAGTGTTTATTCAGACCTTGGAGGCTATTGGTTTTTTGCCTGTGCTTAGCAATATTGATACTATCACACAGTATTTGATCAGTGCATGTTCACAGCTTGCAAGAAAAAAAACTGGAACATATGTTTAGAGGAAGCGTTTGTAATGCAGTTATTCTCAGAGCACACTGCGACCTGAGCATGCCTAAATAGCTTGAGGAACTGGACCTGATGCCTAGCACATAATCTTTTATAGTGGTCCAAGCTCACAGCACTTAAAATTAATATCTGTCGCTTATGGGCTGACATAAGGTCCATGCAGCCGGTTGTTTGGCTATTAACGTTCAACACCATATCCTCAGTCTTATGGGAAGGTAAAAGATATAAAAATAATTTATATATATCACGATCCTTGTAGGCTTCTTTGAATACCATACAAAAATAGCTAAATCTTCCGTATTCTAAAGTAATATAGTGAAAACATAAAAAGTTGCAAATGGCATGAAAATGCTTGTTTGAAGGTGGGAGAAGTTAGTTCCATTGTAATCTTCAGCTGACTTTGTGAAATAAACTTGAAAATGGAGGATGGAAAAGAGCTCCACAGAGAACAAATCTGATTTCACCAGGATTTTGCAGCATTTTATTTTAGTTTAAGATGCTACAAAATAGTCTTGATCAACTGTTTTTTTCCCCCCTCCCATAAGGTTCTACTTTAAGACCTCCATATGCTCAATTTTAATAATTTGCTTCCAAAACCCAGGAATGATTCCAAATGTGAGTTATGGTAATATTATGCTTTTTATTAAAAAAGAGAAATCCAAAGCCCAGGTACCAAATATTTGAAATACACGGCATGGAAAAAAATATTTTTAATCGCATTCGCAGATTCTCTCCCTTTTCCTCTGGAAACAGAAACCGCTCTAATAACATTGCTGTAAATGCTATAGGGAAGTTTCCTCTTGTTGCAGTGTGGTTTTGTGAGCTACCTCAGTAACTCAGCATTGGTAGCTATCACTTGCCATGCAGGTTCCTGCTAGCGAGGCGTCTCTGCAAAGATGAACTGGACAATTCAGACATTTTGCACTGAGAAAAGAGGTAACTGCTTTTGCAAAAGTCATCGCTATGTTAGAGAACCAGGAAGGCACTTATGGAGAAGGATGAAATTTCTTGCTTTGTTTTTGTATTAGGACAAAGTACTATATCATTAGAAAGGGCTGTGGAGGAAGACTCCCTGGGATCACCTGTTTAAACAGAAAAAAAAAAGAGTTCATTAACTTTGAGTACACTGCTTAGCGAAATGTTCCACCTACTAATTTGTCAGAGCTTACCGACATACAGTTCCAGAGTCTAGACACAAAGTACGGACAAAATCTTCTTCTTTGTGTGGGCAAAAGAAGACTACCCACTAAGAACAACTTAGTCCTGTACAGCCCAGCAAGGTTGCTGAGATCTTGCAGAAGCTCTTGATGCTGACCCCATAACCGAGGTTTCTAGGACAGGGAGTGGGTGTTTCTTAACAGTCCTCCTCCAGCTGCAGAAACTCTTTCCTCTACATGGTGTACGACACCTGTATTTTAGCCATCTCCAGTCACTATTAGCAGATTTGAGTGAGTGAGGGACTTTTGAGCTATTACTTTGCAGGACCAGACCCTGTCCTGTCCCAGGCTCCTACTGCATATTGAGGCATGGAGGGAGCCAGAAATTAGGGGACCACTGCTGCAGAGTGTGCTGTGTTACAGTACACAGCCACTGGCATCTCAGCCAAAGTATGTCATTCATCTATACCAGTGGAGAGTCTTCTCCTCTTTGCATCACTCAATGCATACAGGAAAGGAGCTAAGCCAAAATTACATGCGGATTTCCAAACACGTGAACCCACTGCCAGTATTTGATATCATGAGCAAGAAGGTTTGTAAGTTGAAAAGTGCTCTAGAAATCCATTTTTGGAGTCTGGACAAGCTGGAATAGCCATCTCCTGAAGATGTCAATGGGAGGAATATCAAGCTACTGCTGGTCATTATAGCAATGATGACAGAAACGACTGGAAGCTGGAAGGCACCATCCAGAGCTTGTTGAAATCAGTGAAAACATTCCTAAAGACTTTAATAGGCTTTGGCTCAGTCCTGGAGAAAGCGAACGGGGAAAAGGGAGTTGTTTCCGAGTGGAGTCAGAATAAGGGAGTGTAGCTGGAGTGAACACATATGTTCCTACCATATGGGTGGAGAGCTCTGGGATTTCTGCCATATTGGTCCTGAAGTCAAATACAATTTGTTTTTCTAGTTTGGATAAACTAGATCCTCAAGTGAAGAATATTTAACTTCAGATGAATGCTGAGTCTGGTGTCTTCAGAGACCGATTTCTAAGCCCACGAGCCCGACTAGACCGTGAGAAAGAGAGCCCATCCTAGGTTGACTGGGCTTGATCCATAGTTATAACAGAAAAGCTGAAGAAATGTCTACCCAAAATGCTGTATTCTCTTTGCCCGTATTTATTATTTTTAAGGAGATCTGATTTTCTTAGGTTTGCTTTTCATAAATGCAGAGGTCACTTTTCAGTTGTTCTATAGTAATTGTATTGTATACGAGACACTTTCAATGAAAGGGAGGGCTTAACAGGAAGCTTCATGGGGCATGGATCACCTATACAGAAAAATTTGCAGCTCTAGTTCAGGGAAGCACTACATTTATTTACTTACTTTAATGTTGGGACTGATGTCCAGGTAACGGGTAACTTGGTCACATGTGTTTCTTAGTATATCATCAAGTTGATGCCCTTATAATAGTTATTTTTAATTATTTCAGGGCTAAGCCCTGCATTCAACAGTTTTTTTCGGCATTAGTAAAGACTAGCTTGCACTTTGGCCAGTGGCTCATTCACAGTTCATTTTGGGCCCATATAGTTAGTAATTGGTGAACCATTAATAGCCAGAAGATGAATTTTGGAAATCCAAAATTTCTATGCTGCAATATTATCAGAGCTCACAAAACAATAAATCTCATTATTCTAAAAGTTCTCCAATACCCATTTCTGTAATCACCAACATAAGCTTTTTCTTGTAATTTTAAAAACTTCCTCTGTCTTTTCAGATGAGGGGTACTATAAGAATCACCCCATGTAATGCTAGTTTTGTATTTTTTTATCATCAGGTATGTACAAAGATCCATGAAATTTTAAAAAACAATTTTGGTAAAGAAGTTATTCACACTTTTTCAAAGCCAAAAACTTTGATTTAGTTAGTGAAAAATCTCAAATGATTCTTTAGTTGTCTAAGACAGTTTATCTGTCTATGTATAGATGAACACAGTCTACTACTACTCTAGGTTAAAAGAAGATGTACAGATTTGCTTAGATTAATTTAGACATAATTCAGATGGACCAGGGTGGTGTTTGAGAAAGTGATTAGCACGAACATTACTAGCCGCAAATGCATTTGATTGACATGTGTTTCAGACTGCAATTAATTAACAATATGTTTCTCTTATGTCACCAAGAATTTTTACACATGACAGTGAACATAGAACTTGAATTCAAACAGCACCTCTGAGGTGGGATGACCCGAATAGTTTCCACCCGGAGGACTATTGCATTTCTCTTCTGATCCCTGCCAGCTGGTCGCGGAGCAGCAGCCACTTATTCCTCACTTGAGGAAGGGTGATAGGTAACAGCTCCGGTATCAAGTGAGTGGGGGGGAGAGCAAAAATAAATGCATGGGCCATGCAGATAACTCTGGTGACAGTAATAAGGAGGGCTGATAACATGACACAGAGAATAAACTAATTTCAGGGAACCTCGGCAACTTTTTTTTTCTCTAATAGTGATGAACCAATACATTTTCTCTTAGTGGGATTACACATTTTTATGTTAAAGATAGGGTGATACAGCAAAGTTGAAGAAAAGCCTAGATCAGCACAAGACCTTGTTAGAGAGGATTTTGTGGTGCTTTCTGGACACAGCACAGCACCGGTTTGTAAATCATGAAGTAGTTGATGGCTGTGTGGAGAAAGCTGGATTGGAAACTCTCATTTTGAGTTGCTACAATGTGCCGAAAACCCATCAAAACTGCACAAATATTCCTGAGTTAGCGCAAACAACTCCATAGCTGCCATGGCAATCCCAGCAGACCGCCGTAGGAGTGGTCTGCAAGGGAGCTGCTCCAGGGATGCAATCCTGTCTCAAAAACCGGCTTCTTACCAAAAAAATATTTGAGGCATTTACAAAGCAACTCAAAGAATTGCATCACCTACAAAATAAATAAAATGTAGTGTTACCCTATATTTTTATTTCAGTTTCTCCAAGCTGCATGAACATGGGTAATTCATTTGCATTCCACAGGAATTTTTGAGACTTTCCACAGGAGTCTTTTGTTTGGAGACTGAGGAGTGCTCTGTCAGCCTAGATATGGCCTGGATGTTCTAGCTGGGGTGGGAAAACAAGAGCAAACAGATCCAGAGCTGCTCAGACCATGCTCTGGACAGATGAGTATCTTTTAGCGGATGCTGTGCTGGAATACCAGGTTGGAGTAAGCAGGGCTTGTGTGCTCTGTACAGACACATCCCAGAAGCTGGTCTGGATTCAGCGCTCACCCCTCTGTGCTGCTGCTTTGTGAAGGCGAAAGGAGGAAAACACCCACAGACAGGCTCCCTGTGGTGAGAAACCGGAAGAAGGAGAAAGAGAAGTGTCACGTTCATCATCAACGTATGCATGTGCATTATAATATAGGCTTTGGTTGCACTATAATGCTATATTTTTCCACCAGACAGCTTCTGTGTTCAGTGTGTTTGAAACAGAATTAATGTTGCAGGGGGTCCCATCAATCTGCTGTTGTTGAGTGTCCACAGATCTAGAGAGACGTCTCACTGTCCTCCTGCAAAGGGCTCGGAAGTCCTTAACTGCCACTTGGTTGGCCATCAGAGCCAAGCAGGAGATACCTTAGTTCAAGATCTTAGCCAAGGCACAGCTCTTCTAATAGCGCAGCTCTCCTAGTATTACACTGCAATATTAGTGTTGGATCTGAGCCCAAATCCTGATGTGGGATTTAACTCACTATTCTGGCCCACAGGCAAACAAGTTATCCTGGCAATACACTGTAAATGGGCTAAACAGACATAAATCCTGGAATTATTAACATACATAGTATCCAAAACTGTCCTAAAAATACAAAGACTATACCCTTCTCATATTAGCACTAGAAAATATTCATGAAAGAGGCAGCCAGCCCATGAAAGCTGATATTTTATCCATATATATAATCTGGTTTTTTATGCTTCTGCTGTTCCATTTTGTAAACAGCTGGTAACCAACTGTAATTCAGATTTGAACCTGGTAACTTTACTTCTCCTGCTCATTAGATAAAAATAGCAAAATTGTTGGGCCGTACTTTCTTAAATCAAAGAAAATATTGAAATTCACATATTTCTCCTCTTAACATAACCCTCTGGAAATGCCTTACATAACCATGTAATGAAGATTACAACTGCATTGTCAAAAGGAGCCCAGTGCTAAAATTGTTACAGAGACATTAGGGTAAGTGTTCCCAATTGTGAGCAGGTGGTACAAACACGAACCCTACTGAGATATAATGAGATGTGTATACATGGGAAGTTTAGAAACCTCCTGTGCATCTTTTTGAAAATGACATAAAACAACTTGCAATTAAACTCTATTTGATGCCAGATGAGAAACAAATGTTTGGGGGAAAGTAGTTTTTAATACAATAATAATTCACTTTACATGTGCATGCCAGCAGCTTTGCATGCTACTTCCCCAACCAGCAAGAAGCCTTACAATCATTCAGCGGGGGATGAGATCTTCCATTTCACATATCTTTACAGGGATATTTCCTCTGAATTGTTGCATTTGCACAATGGCAACAACTCAATGTGCCAGGTCTGCTTTTACGCTCCTGTAAGACCCCAACCAGAGGAGCGCTTCAGCACACGTTTAACCTTAAGAACACTAATATTGCTCGTTAAAGTAACAAAAGCAGCTCCGTTGAAGCCAGAGGCTGAATGTGCTTTGACGGACTGGTCACTAGTGTTTCCTATAGAGTTGGTTTTCTTCTCTTCCAAAAGCATTCAAAGCCCACAATACATACCTACAAGTGGTATCTATGATATGCAGAAAAATCTCCATTTTTCAAAGCACACATTTTTTTCTGTCTATGAGTGAAATTCCCTGCTCCAGTGAAAGGCACAGTTTCTCTGACCCAATATGAATACACCCAGTGGGGTGCCGCACTCCTGCCTACCACTTGCTCATCCCATAAATGCTGAGTAGGAGATGATACTGTTCTCTTTAAGTTCATAGGGCATATTTTAGTCTAGCGCATATTCTTTCCACTGCTTTCCCAAGGTGGGAAAATGAATCTAAATAACATATTGAATCTGTTTCTGCAAGTTTCTCTGGAACTAAACAAGATAACTGACATAAAACATGTATATAGGGCCAGTCCCCTGCATTAAGGAATTGCATGACCGCAGTGAACAGCATAGTTAATGGTACCGTATTGCAGCCACCACTTGTTTCTGCTAGAATTCTTAGAAATATTAGTTTCTGTACCATGGTTTGTAACTAATTGGAAAAAGTGAAACAGAAGACTAGGCAGTCTGGTAGGTATGTTGACAAAGGATTAAAGATTAATACGTTGCTGAAAAGCACGCTTCAGTAAGCCTCATTTTTCCCTTAATTCCCTGTAGATCTTTGTAATATTTTCAGGCTTATAGACATTCCTAAATACCTGAAACTTTCCTCAGCAGCATGAAACACTGAAGGAAAAGAGATGAGAAGCTGGAAGAAGCTTCTGCAATGCATCATTTGACAGGAAGTCAAGTTATCAGAACGAAGCCATATAGGTATCAATCTTACACCCATATATGGTGTACGTCCTAGTTACCATACAGATATGAAAGGGCCATTAGGGCCTCTTATCAGCTGTATATTGGTGTAATTAAAGGGTTTGATAGCATTAACCTGAACTGTGAAAGTCTCCAGACAATGCACTTTATCAGTCATCTGACCCTTGAGTTTAAACAGCTACAACAAGAAGACTTTCTCCTCTGCTTCCCAAAGGACACACCAAGCTGCTGAGTTCAGTGGCCTTTTAAAGGAAAAGCCTTGATTTTTTTCTCTTAAAAGCAAACTCTTCTTTTTATTCTAGCCTTCTACTTCAACGACAGCAGCAAAAGAAAACATCTTCTCTTCCCCAATATATTGCTATATTTTGATGAATATCTAATGTAGGGTACTGTAGGATTTATGCTTTTTTTCTTCATGTGTTTTGGTAGCTGCACCGTGTTTTTCATTTTAGCTCATGTTGTTTTGTGGTCAAACGACATGTGAGAATTTAGTAACAGTATATGTTTCTAGGATCCTTTTTAGCTCTTTGCCTGTATAGCCAAGAAAGACTAATTCTTTTTATCACACACTAAGAAGTTCAGATTTGACCTAGTAGCCTAAGTAAAATCTGGAACTAGGGATTTAATTGCCTTTTTGTCCTGTTGTTTTGCAGGGGGTACTAAAGAAAGCCTATTATTTGTTATCCCAAAGGCTTGCTGAATTTACAGCACAGATGATGGGGGACAACAAAGCTGCTAATCATCAGGAAGATTTAATCAATATTTTACTTTGGGGAATTTGGGTACACCTTTAATTCTTAGCAAAGACTAGTCGATGATCTGATTTAAAAACAAAATCTAAAAAAAAAAAACCAAAACCATGACTGAAAATGGGGCTGCTTAAAATTGTTCCTAAAGGGATTTTTAATTTTCAACTATGACTCTTTTTGCATCAAAAATTTAAATCACTTCCATGGAAAATATCTCTTTACCAGTATTTTGGTTTCACACATTTTATTTTTAAAGAATTGTCTGAACCAGAATAAATAATGCAAAATCATTTCCAGGTTAGTAACTAGGTAGCTGTCTTTGGGTAATTCCCACCGCAGTCATCTCACTCCTAGTTTATCATGGTCAAGAATAATCTCAGCCTATCCTATTCCCAGTCGGCCACACCTCTGCAACACCCTCTTGTCTAAAACTCTGAATAGTTCATAAAATTCCTAAGGAATCTTCTAAGTCCTGCCAAATTCCTCTTTTTTATTTTTCCTTTTTTTTTCTTCTTGTTCTTTTCTGTTTCTGTTCTCTAGCAGATTGATATTTCATGGGCTTTTGCCCTTTCTGCATCTGTTGCATTGTACAAAAAGTCTTTTGTTTATATTACATAAAAATGTGCACACCACCCTCTCCCCAAAAAATCCCAGCAAAGACTGTAGTCCTTGATATATGGAGGGAATACCAATTTTAAATTTGCAGAAATCCTCTTTTCCTCCAGGCAACTAGAGTCCAAATATCATTCACCAAAATCCCTCTGTCTATCTATCCATCCTTCTGTGTATCTATCTTTTTCATATTTATATTAGACACAGTACTGACAGGAAATGTAAAGAAGAAAAAACCTGGCAGAAGTTGTTATAGCCAGATGTAATGTATGCTTTTTCCATATATAGTAATGCAGTAAAAACATAATTTGACTTTACATTAAACTAAACATCATGTTTAAATTTTTCTCTAATAGAAACCTTACTCTAAATCAGTTACTATGGATCAAGTAGCATGAAACTTTAAAATAAGAATTTTAATCAGTTGGAAAGCGATGAAGGAGACTTTGGTAAACATTATTGTTATCTGTGCAATAGGCAACTTGAATGTTTACGAATGAATCATAAATTAACTACACTAATAAAACAAACAGCTGTGCATGGTCTTACAAGATTGGGATGGAATCATCATGTTGCCCTCAGCTAAAATATAATATCTGTCCTATAGGTTAACTTTACCTTCATTCTCTAAACAGAGCCTAAAAAAACTTGCCATTGGTGTGGTAGAAGGCATATTAAAAAATTTACCCAAATGAGTATGACTATATCTTGATCTTGCAGCTAGCATGGAGGAATGATGTTCTGAACGGCACGTCTGCAGTTAACTAGATGAATTCTAATGATTTTGATGGGCCCATCCAAAACAGAAGTAAATGATAGCGAATGTCCTTCTAACATGGCTTTTTCCTCCTTTGAAAGTATGCTATATGACAGTCAAACTTATTCCAGGAAAAGGTATTCAAAGTCAAGTGAATGGGACTGTTGAATCTGAGTATCAAAGGTGTTTGTAAAAATACTTAATAGCAAATGCCTTTAGCCAGTAAGGGACAGAAACCATGCCATGGGGCTTCTCTGCCAGTTACAACTAACCACTATAATTCAAGGAGCTCTGAATATGCATAAAGAATCATTTGCCATTCATCTGTCACATTAAAGAGATAATTAGTGAAGGATGTCACATTAAACCATTAGCAGAAAGAGACTTGGTGTTCATGAAATATTTCTTGTATTGTGAATTCTTTAATAAACCCCAAAGTTTACACATGAAGTTTTGGTATTTACTGGACACTCCGAGTACCATGTAGAAATGGAAATTCTTATGGAATGATCACAATTATTATTGATAAAAACAGAAAAGGGACTGAGTTTATTGCCGTTCTCCCAAATGCCACCACTTTGCAGGCAGGAGGAAGCAATGAAGCCCCTTACTCAGACTATTGCAAGTGTTAACCACTGAAGAAGGAAACGGGCATTTTCAGTCTTGCCGTCTGCTGTTAAGATTTGCTGTTTATGGGCTTGCACATTAGTTGGTTGGCTGGTTGGTCGGTTTAGCAGTTATGAAAACTTAGCAAACTTCCTATGTCAGGTCCTAGGAGGTACTGACTGAGGAGCTGAAGTATTTCTGGTGTCCCAGAAAACCGCCTTTACACTCCAAGTAGCACTGGAGTACGTCTGCATCAACACAAATCCTGCAGCAATGAGTCGGGTACCATTCCTTACCACTGTAAAAAAACATCCACGCCTCCTGCTATAGGCAATGGGAGGTTTGGGGTTATACAAAGGAATTCAGTGAAAGCCCATAAGAACAAGATATATGTCATAAAAAAATTTAAATAACAAGAGTAAAAGTTTTTTTATTGCACAGGGAGGGTTTATTGCTTTAAAACAATACATTGCTTCACAGTGCTACAGAGTTAGTGTTAACTTTGTCATCCTCAATGACGGACTCAAGGAATAAGTGAGGGTAGAAAATTTTTTCAGCTTATACTTTTTCTAGAACAGAGTAGGAGCAGAAGCCATAGAGTTTGTCTGAGGCCGGCTTAAGCCACTATATTTCTGTTGATCTGAAGTTAACCTCACTGTTTGAGGCAGTCATTGCGCTACCATTACCCAGCACTTAAACATGGCCAAGAGATACCACACATTTAAAAGGTAGCATTTTTTAAAATAACAATACATGAAAACAACACCAACTGTAACTTTTAAGAAAAAAAAAAAAAAACCACAACATGAATGCTGTAGCAAATACTCTAAATAATTTGGGTCTGGTCCAGAATCATTTTAAATCTGGAAATTAGTAGTCTTAGGGAAAAAGAGAGGAATTAGGGAAAATAATCACATATAAAGAGTATGATTAGAATCATTTAATATTCTAGTTACTAAAGAGTGCTTAATTTTTAAAACCTCCCTGCTGTTTATCACAGTTAATAGAGAGACGTATGAGAGCAAAAATGAGGGTGTCAATCCATTATACCCATTTTGTTATCAAGAGTAATCACCATGAGAAATCCGGGACTGAAGAAATGATGCTAATTTGGGTCCTGCAGAGACAGCAGCAATACAACCTGCGGCTCCCATTGACGGCAGGGCTTGTTCAGGATGGGTTGGGACAGAAAGAAAGTGGTACTGTGCTTCAGCATCTCAAGTCAGGGGGACTAACCCAGATAACATGAGTCAGAGCAGCCCTCAGGCTGCTCCAAATTTATTATTTTTCTAGAAATTTATTCTGAGATTTGTTCTTATTCTAGGACTTCTATTTTTTCTTTTATTTGGCTGTCCCTTCTTTTTTCTGCTGCCGACGCACAAAATGCTGTTCCAACACATCTGGGAAGGCAATACATTATTTTTTCCTTCAGTAAAAGAAGCCATTATTGGTTTTAAATTATATGTTCCTTGGCTCGATCTTTATATTTCAAGGTAATTACAGATAAAAGTATCATAAGAACATTTACATAGCTTCCTACTTCGTGCCATTCTCACCTTCTCCAGAACTGGCTGCAAGGTGAAATACAATAATGAAAATACATTTAACTTCTTAATGTCACTAGTTCACTAGTAAGCTGAATGTCAAAAGTTTTAGTCAGATTCATGCCTTGTAAGAATGCATGCCATTTTGCATTCAGTCTTTTGTACACATAATTCATATTATCCGATGTGCAAAAAACAATCAAAGTGAACTTTGAGACCTATAATTGCTTATACTGTTTGGTTGAAACCTGCCTGGTTAGTGTCTGAGAATGTTTTTAGAATTTTCAATGCAAAACGTAATATATTGTACTACTATTAAAGCTGCTGCTACTATTTGTAGTAATACACTATAAGAAAAAAAATATCCTCAGACAATTTCTGGTGAAATCATTAAGCAATTAATTATATCTCAAAATGTTTTCAGATCTACAGACATTTCTGATATTGAATTATTTGCTTCTGACTAGAGATGAGACCAAAGCTGAACACCAAATCCAAGCCCTTGAAATCCATCTTTGCTGCTGACACCTCCTTATCGGTTACTCCATGCAGTTCTTTGTTGTGGTTTTTTTCATGCATGGTATGTCACTTCAGGAGGTAATGCTCCTGACTTTTCAGGATGGCATGGGACTGTCGGGAACAAAAAGCAGCTTCATAAAAGATGATAGAGTGATGAAAACTGTAGCTTTGGTTTCTCTGTCAGTTTGCATATTAAGGACTGGGGGATCAAACCAGTTGTAGGAGAAAGATATGTCCTTGATGCAGTTTAATCAAAACCTAAAACGTGTACATGGGTGAGTGTCATACTTTCAATAAGTTCATTTTAGAGCTTAAAAAAAAAAAATCCAAATTTTTTTTTTCATAACCCTTAGAAACAATGCTCAAAGTGTCTGAGAAATAAGGGACCGAATTCTGTGCTTCTAACAAAGCAATCAGGCATTATGGATAACATAACTGTTAGACTTTAGATCTCTTAGCTAAAGTTCAGAAGCAGCACATCAGTTTCAGAACTGTGAAGTCTAAAATATGTCATCTGAATATTTTGGAGGCTTAGTAAATCTACTAAAACAGAAACAAGATATTTTCCACAATGTTATTCTAACTGCATGTATTTTATAGGAAATGTGAAAACATCACTCAGTTCGATGGTGATCCCCTTTCTTGATCTTGCAGACGGTCTTCATCCCTAGCTACAGGGTTGAGGAAGAGTGGGTCTGGAGACCTATAACCCCACAGAGCAATATGGCCTCAAGCTAGACTATAACAGACATGTTCTTTGAATTTATCTGCCTGATACTGGCCCATGGATATCTTTGAGGTCAATAATTTTAAAGGCAGGAATGGACTATTATGATTATCTTGTTTGACTGTAACACACATGAGAAAACCTTATCCAGTAATTCCTGCATAAATCCCAAATAATTAATTGAAATCCCTCTATCTTTTAGGCTTATTCATCAATTATGTACAGTAAAGTAAACCTCTGGCACTAGGATTTTGATTTCCATGCAGCAGGATTTTTGGTGCCAAGAAATATCTTGTTTCTGTTCTCACAGAGCTTGCCACTGTGGAATCTGTGCAAAAAATGGAGGACTTATTTAACCATTGGAAATGTCCTGAAACCAGAACACGGCCTGAAATCTCAGGTGTCCCTAGGCTGGATGGCAATGTAATAATCTAATAAAACATTAGAGTCTAATAAAATAGCATCCCAAACTAGTTACAGGACGGTTTGAGATTATCATTGCTTAAGTGATGATCTAGCATCCCAACCTCTTCTGAGGAGTGTCACTTCAAGAGGGACTTCAATTCTCACACACAGGAGATGGAGAGCAGCCAGCATAGCAAAGGAATGCCATTTGCTATCATAGTTTGAGGTCTTCCTGACACAGAGATGTCTTCTTCCATACACTGATAGGGCCTGGGAACTTCTTGCTTGAGTTGGAGTTGACAGTTTGCAGACCAGAGACCCAGGTTATGTTTTCAGCACTCACAAAGCTCTGCTGTCTTTGATGAGAAATATGAATCCCAGCATTTTCCAACTATCAGCTCCAATTGTTTACAGGGAAGCATGGATAGTGGGCTATGGTAACACTGTGCTTTCAACTTGTCATTGGAAAGATTTCTATGCAACACTAAATGGATTCCAGATTTACAATTTTCACAAGATAAAACCAGCAACAAAATACATGTGTGTGCTTCACTTGGGAAGGGAGCTCATTCTGCCTCCTCTGTTTCTATGTTCTAAGAAGTGGAGTATCTTAACATCATACTCCCAAACACAGCAGCAGCTTGTGCAGATATGTCTAACTGCCTCCCAAGTAGCTTCTCAGATACTGACCATGGTGTACTGGGTGGCAACACGAAGATCAGCTTCAACGCTTGCCTGAGATGCTGGGTAAATCCTCAGATGGCAAATTTAAAGAGAGATCCATGTTGCCATGGCTACACTGCTGTTAACTGAAGCAGGCAAGCTTGGGGATGTCGGCATGATCTGCAGTGGTATTCTTTCTTCTTGTGGACCTGCTTTTGTATCCCTCCCCATGCCGAAGGGCATCAGAGCATCTCCCTCTAAGAAGAGGACTTGGGCTGGAGCTGGGTAGATGCTGGTGGAGAAGTGAATAGCAGGACCCTACACAGATGCCCAAATGCACACTCAGTACCTGCATCCTTATACTAACACAGTAGTGCTATAAATTGTGCTGGGGCTAGTCTGGACATTAGCTTTTGAAGGACTAAGCTATTCAGCTTCGATAAAAGCAGGTTTTCATCTTTTTCTTTTTGGGGGTCAGTTCAGTTAAAAGACTTTAGCTACATGCCTTCACAAAAAGAAACATGTTCATTTCCCCGCATTCACTGCTTACAGCTTTCTCTCTTCTTATTTCTCTAGAGTCAAAAATGCAGTTCCTACCTAGCACAGAGCAAGCTGGGAGTCCAACTGCCTTTAGAACACAGGAAGAAAAAAGAATCATCTAAACTAGTAACAGTTTATTCATTTAAGATAATGGCATCTTGGATGCTCAGCATTCTCGGTGTGTTTTTGCCACATGGACACCTCAAAAGCCATTAATGGGACTCCAAAAATGAGCAAGAAATGTAACCCATACAAAAATTAGAGGTAGTACATAAAAATCTATTCTCTTGTTTCAAATACTCAGGAATTTTTCCTGAACCACAGAGTAATACAGGTATCAGCAAAAAAGCCAAGAGAACAGGAAAGTTGCATTCAAAGTCAGAGTCCACATCAAAGTAGCAAGTGAGCAAATATGAGCAAATGCTTATTTTGTATTGCTTAAGAAAATAAGCTGTTTAACATTAAACAGTCTTCTGAGGCTGCTGGACCATCAGTGTTTTAGGTCACACCATTTTCAGTCTGATATACACAGAAGAGGTGATATAACAGGCTGTTATGGGAAGACAGGTTTGGTCCACCAAGAATAAATGTGCATGGCGAACAGGTGGATTGCTGTTCAGTGCATGAAACTGTTGACCCAAAATATTTTGCTGTAAAAACACAAGTCCTTATAAAACAGGTTCCTTGAAGAATGTGGCAAAGGTCTGGCATGAGCAGGGACGTTGTAAGGGAGTTGGTCGCAAGGCTTTGCTTCTCCAAGCCTGTTTTGCTGCTCACATCTGCCCTCAGTGGGCTCAGAGGGTCTCATAATGCACCCTTTTCTACTGAAGCAGAACGTGAAGGTTAAGGGCTGGCTACTGTAAAGAATAAGATCTTACAGGGATCTTACAATCTGTAATTTGATTGCTTAGTTAAAGGCTAGAAACCATAGCACAGTGTGAGGATCACACCTCGGATTTCCGGTTCAACATTTATTTCCCGTCAAGTGCCCCATTCAATCTCCACTGAAGGTAACAGGAGTCTTTCTCTTCAGCTTCACTGACTTTTGGATGAAGCTATAGTATATGCTACTTAAGAAGCCAAAAGTTTACATCATCTTTAAAACTGGTTAAGCACCATTTAATGGATCAGTAATGGCCGAGGGCAGAATAATTAAAGCAGTATCTCAGTGGACTTAAGGAATTAGAAGAAAATGGAGATTTATGGAAAAAAATTCATTGTAAGAATGAAAACAATTTTCCTGCAATTGATCTGATATGCAGATGAGTGCACCTTTACTCAAATTCATCTCTCTCCTCTCTTACTTAACCGAAGACTTGACCCCAAACCCATTAAAACAGGAGAAAGTCAAGTGTAGGTATATCCGTAATAATTCACAGCCTTCTAATTCTACATTCAGCTTTCCTCATTTTCCCATCTTCATCAAATACTTCTTTTGGTGAATAACAGTAATGCCCAAAAGTATGCATCCTTGAAGTGCTGTTTAAATATCGGCTATTCTTGTCCCACTTGTATTACAACATTGTGTTTCAGGAGTATGCTATTTAACCTGGGACTCTGCCAGCACTTAGGTCTTAAAAATGAGGGGAGAAACCAAAAACAGTGAAAAAACTCTGTGAATTTATAAGCACAGCATCCACACTGGTATGGCATTTTTAGCCCTGATTACACCAGGCTCAAAGCCATGGCAATACAGCGAGCAGTGTTACAGAAGGTTTTGCAGATCTGCTGTACAGTAACTTAGAGTCTGCAAATTAATTGTGGAGGAAAGGGATACCTCAGAAATATTCACATATTCAGATCAAGTGATGAACCTGACATGAGAAGTATGGTGCCTGCTCAGTAACCAGCAGTCAGATGTACTAAAGCAAGCTGAAAGCACACATGAAATGTGCACACATGAAATGTGCACACATGCAATGTGCACACATGCTCATATATGCCCGTATTGCACACCCTGCTTTGGGTGGCTTTTGAATACAACTGATGTCTTAACTTCAAACCATTGACGGGAACTGGAGGGGTTACCAACCAAGGATAATTCCCTCACATAGAGACTGTGATGTGGGTAGTCACTGAATGACATATAACGGTACCGTGTTATTCAAGACTCAGAAGATGGTGTGGTCTGCTGGAAACGTAAATCAACACAGCTTTCAAAGTACAACAGAAAAATGCAATCACCCACAAACACATGGTTTTCTTCCAGGGCTACAGTATTTCTGACTGCCAGATCAACCACCTAAATCAATCTGGACCAGTCTGGAGGAAGCATAATACGTTGTCATACATTGCATCTGAACTAGGCTTTTGCACTCTTTAATCTGTTTGGTCTCTCTAATCTACTCCACTAAAGCTGGAAGTTTCTGAAGAAAATAGTTTTCATTTCAAAGGCTGGAGTGAAGAACATACTTTATGCTGCCAGTGATGCCAGCCATTATTGATTGATTTGTGCAGTAAAGAAAGCTTAAAGTTGTTAATTGCTGTTTGCTGCTTGTGTGTATTTTTATGGTGTGAGCTAACGGCAGGAAGAGATGAGGATGGTTCTGCTGAAGGCCGACAACGGTGCGGACTGCTAAGCAGTAGCATGTGTGAGCAGAAATGAATGACTGAGAAAAGAAGATCTAGCGAGATGTAATTAGCTTTGAACTACAGCTTCCTCTTCATTTTCAGTCAAATGTGTTCAGAGGAGTATGTGTCTTTTGTTGGGAAAATGCCAAGTAAAGACGGGTGGTAGCATTTGCACAGCAGTGGAGAATGAAGCTGAGCAACATTTCTAGGTTTCATTCCAAGATATTTGGACAAACATGAAAAACATTTTGAAAGTACTTATGGGCAGAGATATTTTTTTTTCCATGTTAAAGTTTTGTCATTCTTAGGAAATTTTTATTCTGTTCTAAAAGACAGGCCACCTCTTTCCTCAAAAAAAAAAAAAATCTGGAAAACTCTAAATTAACCACTTTTCTGTTTTAATTTTTAAAATTCCAGTGGCTTTAAACGAATGACAACACGGAAATATGCAGATGGTCATTCTGATTGTTTTCTCAAACAATCCAGAGAACAGAGTATTCGGTGGCTATTTAGGACTGCAGCATTTCCTTCCTTGGCTTCTCCATATCCGAGTCCCCTCCACACTGATTCTATTGTACTTAATATCTCCCATTGTTCCTCCTTATTAGGGAGTTTTATTTCCGTCCATTGAGTAAAATGACATAATAAAAGGAAATTTTGGATAATATAATCTTTTTTTTTCCATAGGAAATTATTCTCCATCTCTTGGGCTTAGGTGATTTGTTTTATTTTGCTCCATTAATCAGAACATCCTGTTCAATCAGTGGTGAAAATGAAATCTTAAGCAGAATTCAGCTGATAGTATAGCATTTTTCCAGCTGTGCTCTCTCCACGTCCTCACCAAGATGCCTTTCTCCCAGACGCTAGTGGATTTCCCTTTAGAGAGTGGCTTTCAGGAATGGAAAACCGTTGGCTTCTATTCACTCCATCCCTGACATATTCAGCTGGGGAAAAGAGAAGACAAAGACCTTTTCCAAATCTTTCAGGATCTCCTAGTTAACGAGTCTTCCCAAATACAAGCGATGCACATATTGATGTTATGAGTTGAAATAAATGTTCCAGAATCTCTCCATCCATGAAGATTTACAAATCTGGTTAAGCCAGTTACATGAGTCATTACGCTCTTAAGAGCAAGTGGTAGCAAAGAAGAACTTCTGTTCAATTCCCTTTTGACAGCAAATCCATTGCTGTGATGCACCACAATGTTCACACAGCCTCTGATGAGTGGTTTTACCATTCCAAACTGTTTAAAACACTCACACTCATAAAATATTAAACAACTTTGCTTTCTCCTGCAGGAAAGTAGAGGGAACCTTCCTAATTGATTTACAAAGGTTTGACTCAACTGCCACATTCATTGCATTACTTAATCAATTCCCATACATACAAAAACTTATTTCCCGCCAAATGTGTCCAAATTAATTGTACAATTTGGTGTGAAGCACATAAAATCTATTCCATATAAAAGGACACATGGCATGTGTATTCTGATACTAAATGTATTTTCAAAGTATTTTGAATTGTTTCCAAGAAATTATATGTGGATTTTGAACTTTTTCGAAGAAGCCAAACTCTTTAACCAAGAACTTTATATAATCTTGTTAAATAAAGTTTTAAAAAATTATACCATCTAACTACAAGCAGAGTTTGCCTCTTAGAATAAACTCAATGTATTATATGCTGGCAGTAAGTGAGCTCTCTTATTGCATGAGTTAACTGTGTCTAACTTACCACGGCACATGACGTTATGAGTCAGCTCTACAAATCTGATGTAGTTAGGAAATTCTCCATAAAAACTGAAGTGGAAAAGCATATTCCCTGTCTACATACAGGAATTCATATACCTAATTCAGATTTCTGTTCTACTTTATATTTTATGCTTGCGTATTGGCTCCCAGGCCATTTTCTGTGAAGGCTCACTGGCATCTGGATATATTATTCCAAAAGGCAGCAGAACTAGAGTCTTATTCCCATTGACTTCTGTGAACTAGCCAAAATCAGAGTTGGGCTGAGTTTCAGGCTGCAAGGCTCCCGAAGCAGTCGTCAGGTTCTGTCCTTCCTCTTTGGCTTGCAGTAGTGTGATGGGTTATAGAGGATTCGAGCAGCGTCTTTAATGAAACCGTTGTACCTGGAATTTACTGTCACCTGTTCATTAGCTATGTATGGTGATTTTAGCTTTATATTTCCATTTACTGTACTGTGAAAGTAAGGCTCATTTCTACCTCCTCCTCACTTTACATGATATGAGGTCTTCTCCCGTTATATAGTAGAAATAGCATTTCTTAGTATGATTGTTATTCTTTAGGGTATTAACCACTTTAATCCCATGTTCTAGCAAATTTCAGGAAATTCTCTCTTTTTTTAATCTTTTCTCCTTTCAGAATAAGAGGGAGATTAAGGTATACCGCAAAAATTTCAACATTTGGCACATTGGATTAAATCAAAGTCTCAGCATTCACTTGAAGGAAAACAAGAAAGTAAGTCTCTAAAATTTACACCTTTATTATATGTTCATAATTAGAAATAAGTGTTTAAAAGCATCAGCTGGTTTAGTATACGCATGTTCACCTAAATTAACAATTAGCAATAACAGAGAAGTGTGACCAATCCATGTATACCTGTGAGACAGCAGATCCCAACAGCAGCTTTGGAGGCGCCCACCAGCTCCGTGTCTCTGCTTGATGCCCGTTAGCAGTTACCCATTTCTCTGCTTGAATACGCTCTGACTGCTGGATGTCCCTCTGCATCCCTTCTCCTACACCAGGTCTATCCATCCTGCAAGGAAAAGGGACCCCGCTATTCCTGAGGATGCTAAAAGACTATGCACTCGTAGTTCTCCTGCAGAAAATATTTCACTTATTTAGAATTCAGCTTAAATAATTGATAATATTGCAGAACATGACAAACATATGGCCTCTTTTCACTGAAAAACTTCCAGCAGTTCTGTAATGTTAAAAAAATTACTCTAGCAAGCTTATTCTCCTTTTTTAACTATTCCTGAATGCTCAGCACAGAGGCCCTATGTGTGTTACTAGGACTCTACAAGAAAGTAAGTATTCTTTTAAAAATAAATTCAAATTAAATGTAATCCTTTTAGCTTTGTCACTTTTCAAGAGCAAATGTGTAGCAACTCTACAATTAGCTGCCATTTCTTCTCTATAATATTAAAGGAACTCACAGATCTTCAGTTGCCATTGAAATGTCTCTGTAAACTGTGCAACCTTTCACACAAAAGATAATTATGAAAGCGCTAACATTCATTTGACCACAACCAATAAATAATTTATGAACTGGGTGTTTGAAATTATGCAAATATTATAAATACTTTTTGTTGCCTGTACATCTGAGTAAGTATGATTCAGAAGAAAGTGTGCTATGGATTAATAGATTCAACATTTAGCAGATTTGCATTTTTACAGTGTTCTTTTCTTTGCTGGTTCCTACTATCTTTAGTATCATAGCTCGGAAAACAACCCCTGACAATACTGTCTCTAACTGTATTTGAATATCCTGGCATCCCTATTCATCAGTCTCTTTGATGCTTAAAATATTTTTGCCTTCCTTCCAGAGCTTTTTATAAAGGGAGAGAGAAGTGCTAGTATCAAACTCACCACAAGCCTTTTGGCCCCCCTACCTCCTGTATTTATTTCTTTATTTAATATATATTTGATTTGTGTACTATTTTGTGGTAAAACTAGTTCTGGTGCTGCTGTGAATGCAATGCTAGCCTTCAGCAGCATTTGGCTATTGTTATCCTTATTGCCTAAGTACTGGAAGAACATTGATTAATATATTTTAAAACCAGGATGGACTATTATGGTCAACTGGTCTGACCTTTGCCATGATGCAGGTTGTGGAGTTCTCCCCAGTAATTCCTGCAACAAGCCCAGTCATATATGACTAATAAACTGTGGTTGCACTAATGACACTTTTTGGCCACCATCCTCTAACCCATGGTCATGCAGAACAAAAGCTCATGTGAATTACGTCTGCGCAGAAGAATATTAGAGTTGAGTGCTTAAGTAAGTTTAGCAAATTCATCTGTGCAACATGGCCTATTGCAAAGGTCAGAGAGCATTTTTTATGCTTTTCCAGCATTATGGATAATTATTGCTTGATCTTCTGGCTTTCCCTCATACTGACACAGTGGAGTTTTGCATCCTGGTTGTCAAACACAAGAAGTATGTAAAAAAAAGTGCAGTTACAGTGCATTTTGCTAAGAGATCTGACAGAACTCACAAGTATTCTTACTTTTTTTCTTCCAGAGGATTTGTAATTTGGCTGAACAAAATGACCTTCCAGTTCCAAGCAAATGCTTAGAAATATATACAAAGGCTACATACATTCATCGTCCTGTGTAATGCAATTGCTGCCAAACCTCAAATCACAGGAAACATATGTAGTTTCATCTTCTGTTACAGCAATGAAGAGTGAAGCTGCGAGAACCACTAAGGCTTTATAAACTATTCAAGCGAGCTTGTGCTCTGCTTCATGTGACCACAGGTCTGCTGGTTGTCTTTTAACAAATCCATAAGAAATTCATGCCTCCATTTGGTTGGCTTCGTGTTCCCAGCCCAGCTGGATCCAAGATTCAGTGTGGAAATCAGTACGGATGCAAAATGGGCTGGCATTGAGGAAATCGTTCACATGCAACCCAGGACACTCCAGCTTGTGAGATCTGCCCAAGAAACTGGGTGACAGGAGTGTAGTATCTCTGCTTTACATAAACTTTCCTGTTATGCTCATACTCCGGTGAAAGGAGGATGCAATGATATTTTATGAAGAAAATACTCCAGCAAACAGAAAAATCGATCCATGGAAATATAAAATTCTCTTGCAATAAGAGCTCCATTTTTTTTCAAAGCCTCTTGCTGACTTCTGTAGGAATCACCGAGCTCCCCATACACAGGAGGTTTGGTCTTTAACTCAGCAAAGGTCACCACTCTGTATGGAGAAAAGCACTAAGGACAGAGGCGGTCCCAACAAGTATAAATAGTTTTCAGCACACATTGGGCAACTATTTGGAGAACAAAAATAGTCTGTGTGCGAGGCTGTGGGGGTGGGTGAGGGTAGTACAAGTGCCAATTCAAAGCCAGAGACTGGCTGACCTAGATGGGCTTCCTGACCTTTTTCCATCCTGAAAGCCTCCCGGTTCCTCGCTGGACTGGAAGTCGTCTGGCTGTAATTAGGGGCGGTTGCTGCTTTCTCTGGCTTCCTCCTTCTGCACGTTAGTTGTGTTTGGCGTGAAGCAGCGATGTTTGAAGAGTGCTCGTGCCCCCCCTCCAGCATTTGGTTAAGCCAATCAGTGGAAAAAATGACAATACTGTCTGGCATGGAATACAGGTGTTAAAATACCTTTATTAAAATAGAGGAAATAACACCTATTAGGAAGTGACCCTGAACTCACACATTTTATTATGGGTGGGAGAAGGCATTTTCCTTTCAGCATACTGTAAATGCTCTCGTTTCTTTCATGGTATTTAACAGTAGGAATGGGTGCAATCTATTTTTATTGCATACAATTTTGTTGTAGACTCATGGAGCGCTGAGCAATGACTTAGCATGTTCCTTTTTTTTTTTTTTTTTTTTTTTTGCGGAAATTTAGCCAAATCATAAAAACAAACTTTAAGAAAACTCCACTGGCAACTTTCCAGCAACAGTGTGTGAGGTTGTTCCTGTAGAGCTATAAAGAAGAAGGAGAAGAAAAATCATCAGTCAGACAAATTTGAGCTCGACGACCTTCTTTGGAGTTTCTTTTGAGAAATGACATTATTCTCTATCAAGCAGGAATGAAGGCGCTCAGGAGAAGGGAGCGAAACCTCACTCATGCTCTTCTGAAACGTGTCCTTGCTGCTGACTGTGTGCACGCCGAGCTGTGGGTGCAATCATGCATATCAAGCACCCACAACCATACAAACCGCTTCAAAAGCGTAGTCAGTGCCCGCTCCTCCATCTCCAAATGAAAAGCACACTGGGTGATTCAAAATGTGTGTTTCTGCTTTGGGCTTAAACAAGAGAGCATTATTTCAGAACGATCCCAAAAATATGTTCCTAATATACAGAGATGAAAGCGTATTTCACATACAAGGGGAAACATTAAAATGTCCATCCATTTTACTTCACGTTGTTAAATACTCGGGCTCTGATTCAGGAAAGCATTTCAGCACGTACCTAAGCGCTAATGCCTGAACTGGAAGAATTAGACCATCCGGGAAAAGGAGATACAACTTGCAACCCGTTAGTGTCTGTATATGTGTGCGTGTGTGTATGTGTCTGCATGTATGTATATTATTCACTGAGAAAGTAAAATGCGGAAATCAGTGATACTTAAAGGACCAGCAGATGAACACCAAATTAGATATCCTTTTTGCAATATATTTTTAATCGGAAAAGGAAGCCTAATTTTTGGCTGAATGTGAGATACTAAAGAAAAAGAAAGTAATTCTGCTCTGTGTTCAACCCAGTAAGACATGTCTGTGGAAAGAGAAATAGCATTCAGTGCTGCGAAACCCGTCACTAGAAAACATTGGTGAATTCAGCGGTGTTCAGGGAACAGAAAAATTGCCTGTGGCTTTGGGGGTAAATGGGTTACTGAAGAGGAGGATATAAAGATCTTTGTGATTGACTTCTCTGTAGATCACAGCAGGGCAGCGAGGTTTAGCACAGCTTCTCCCCTGCAGCTGGCACCTTTGCAAGGGTCACTGCAGCCCCGCACAGGTTCAGCACGCAGCCGTGCACAGCCCCAGGGACACAGATATCTACGAGGTAAGAAAAATAATTAGGTGATTAGGCAATGGGGATAGGGAATAGCTCACGGTTGTTCTTGCCAGCGAAGAAATGGAAAAATGTGTTGAGAGACCTGTTGCATGACTGGGGGAGACAGGAGGAAGAGCAATGGAAGGGGGTGATGTGAGGTGAACAAGAACCACGGACTGCTGAAATATATAAGGTATCTTTGCATGGATAAGCACAACGAAGGTCAGCCTGGCCCTGAGAATCAGGGAGACATAATCAGGGTTTGGGAAAACAACGCTCCAACAAAAGGGCTCCAAGGTTTTCAGGATGTGCACATTAAAAAATTTATACTTGAGAGTATTTTCACCCTATTGTTTCTGTAAATGGAAAACTTTAATGATCATTCTTTCTTTTTTTCCCTGTTACATTATTACTGCATTCAGCACTCTTTTTGGCACAAGCAATTGCTTCAAAGCAGATTTTTTTAGGTTTGTTTTCTGTTTTGGTAGAAACCATGCATCCGCTCTGAAACATTAGAAAGGAGCTAGGAGCAATGGTAGGCGTACAGGGTAGGGCTGATACTGCAACGGTGGGGACTGGATGTGTTAATAAGTATTGCGTCTCTAATGTCTATGCGTCTGAGAGTTTGGTTTTTGTGGTCTGGGGATGGATTTCTTTTGGGGGGCTGATGCTTAGAAATACCCTTTCCTCTACCACCCTCTGAGCGACCCTTTCTTGCCAATCCCTGTTACTCTGGCATGATTATCGTTATGCTTAGTTTGATTTTTAGAGTTCATCTATGGGAATGTAATAGAGAAAAGATGATTCATGGTCAAAATTCAGACATCCAGTGGTGTACCCGTATTTGCAATACAGCATTGCCCAGTTTTGTTTCTTTAACTGGTTTCCTTAAGCTGGCATCTCCCTGCAAGTTGCAGTGGCTTCACTTCTTCAAAATGTACACGAGTAGAAAAGCTTTATGCTAGGATTTCCAGTCTTTCCACAGCTAACCTAGCTGCACAATGACAAAAAAAAATCTTCAATATAAAATACTGCCAAATGACCTCACTCCTTCCTTTAGTCAAAAGGACCAAAAATTTATTTATGTATTTTTAAACACCAGAGACTGATATTATACCCTCATTTCTTTAGTAGAGAAAACTCAAGAGATATGATACAGCATAAAATTTAAGGTAAAGTACAATGTATAGTCTGCAAAGGAAAAAGTAATTTTTGGGAAGATGAATTTCCCTAGGTTTCAGTGAGATAAAATCGTCTTCTGAAAAATTGACTAACATGTTTTGGCTGTGAGCACCAGAAAAATACCACAAATAAAATATTTGCATAGCTTATAAAACACTCAAGTTGAATATTAAAAGCATCTGTTTTCAAGGAATATACTATAATTAAAAGGACTTGAAGTGAATCAGAAGTTTGGATTCCCCAAACGTTAAGCATGTCATAAACAAGTCAATTGATTGGTTCAATATACAATGTAATGGATGGACTGCTACACTACAAGGCAATCATTCTCTCCCGGGGCTCTGTGCCTCACATAAACCACATCAGTAAAGCAGAAATGGTTCACTGGCTTAGCCTACCCTCCACGATTGCATTAAGCTAGATTACTACTGTACCATGATACGGAGGATTATTCTGTCTTTCTCTATGTGGATTGGTGTGTGAGTATGTATGGCTTCTGAAGTTTTACATATTTCAGTTCTGAAGAGAAGCCAATATAGGAAACAAAGATCTACCCGGTAGAGGCATTATTTATCATTGGCATGGGAGATAATCTGGCACATGGGACAGCAGAAAAAAAAAAAAAAGAAGAAAAAGGCAAAAAATAATAGGGTAAGGATCATTACAGTACCGTGAAGAAACTAAATGGGTACTTTGGGTTGTGCCTGAAGCCCTGCTGTTCTGTGAAGAAGCCCCAAAAATCAGTGAAAACCATCCTTTGAAATTTTTCTTGCAGCTCTGAGACCAACAACATTTGAGGACTTCGTTAGAAGCAGAACTGGCAAATGATAACGGCAATGGAAAGTGTTTTGTCATTACAGCACCTGGTACCTGCAGGTCTTCTTTGGATACCCAATGTCTGACATACACTTCTGCCGGGCACATTTTGTGGACGGAGAATTGCAGCCTTTTTTCTCACCCATGAAAAGTAACCACACTGATATTCAAAGCAGTTTTGTTTGCGTCTGGTCCGAAGAGGGAGTCATGTTCTTCTGGGAAATCTCCCGCATTAAAAAGAAAGAGCAGTTCTGGAAGCAGTTTGGGTTTTTGTAAGGATTTTAGAATACTCTTTGAAAGGACAAATCCTGAACAACATGCACAAAAACGAACAGAGTTTCAAGCATGCGTCATTTTCTCATGTGCAAATTCAGTGGGTAAACGTGCAGTCTGTGAGCCACCTAGGCACTTCGGAGCCCACCTTCTTCCACCTTAAGCTCTTCCCCTCATTCAGCTTCAAGACCTCTTTGCACTGATACTTGCAAGTGTCCTTGAAGGACACAAAGCAAAATTCATTTCGAAGGGATCTGCCCTCGATTTGTTCATCACAGCAATCTGAGCATTCACACAGCAAGAACACGGCGTTGCTGCTCGTACACAAACTGTGAAATGTAATGGGAAAAGCGTTAGCTTTTGCAATTGCCATGTTCCTAGACCTAGTCCTGGCAGCAGCCATTTTAGCAAAGCACTGGAAATGCAACCATTTTGCAGAAAACTGTTTTCTGTGGCAACAGAGAGATAGAGGAAAATTTCATTCTTGCTTTGATTTGGAGTTAAAGAAACAAAAGCATATTAAAGGATTCAGGCAGCTCATAGTGCAAACATAGAGGCTCTTTCCTTTTCAGTAAATTTCGGAGAGTCGTCAGATGTTAGTGTGCAAAGAGAGCAGCTAATTCTAAAATCTGTTTAAATTGTTAAACTTATGTTAAACTTGAAGGGATTCTGCTTCACACTGAACTCATCCTGCCAGTATCACAGTTTTCATACTACACTTCTAAACGGTTGTTACCAGCTGTGAGATTATACTGAGTCCATAGTGATTATAGAGCCTGATCCAACTTCTCATTGAACTTAGTGGCATCTTCTTGTTGACTTCAAAGGCAGTTGGACCAAGCCCTAAGTTAGGACTTCAAAATGTCAAGTCCTGTGAAAATTCCATTGTACAAGCAAGGATAAATGCAAATGCAGATAATGCACCAAAGAAATATTAATGTTGAAGACTTAAACCCCCCAAAAGCAAGAGAACTGTAAATTAATCCTATCGTAGCAAATTATCCCAGCCCTCCTGGGTGGCACTTGTAGGCTATATTGCAGTCACTTCCTTTTTCTTATTGAAATTTTAATTGTATTTCTTTTTTTCCTATTTTCCCTGATATTAAACAATATATTAATTGGCTGCTGAGCAGAGCTTTTGATCTGGCTGACCTTTGGAGCGTACCAACATGTAATGATAGCAACCCTCTGTAACCCAAGCAAGATCCGCCTGAAATTCTAATGACAACTTTGAGCTCCCTCTCCCTGAGCTTCTTTGATGGCGTTAGCTTGACTGCCAAAGGGAACAAAGCCTTTTTCATGACACACTATTCCCTGCAGGAGCAATGGAGAAAAAGATCAGTCTTAACTCGAGTCTAATTTGATGAGCAAGTATTTACTCCAGAAATTACTTTGAGGAATAGATGACTACTGCGAATGTGCTGAGATAGTTAAGGGCTGGTTTAGAGTCAGCGGCTGTCCTGCAGCAAAACTGGGACTTTTTGTTAAATACAGAGGACTACATTTTACGGAGAAAGGCTATGACATAATATGGCAAATCATTTGACACCTGCTCTTCCAAGCACGCGAGCACATCCTACCATCTACAGCCACCTACGCACCACCCACATAAACTTCCTGCACCTCAATTCTCCACCCATAAAATGTGAGAACAGCACGGCACTACTTCTCAGGAGGCTTGTGAGATTAATGACGTTGAATCTTTTAAGTACCCTGATACTGTCTTTAATAGAGCTGCATTAGTAGCTAAGATAGATTAGAGGCTTCTTCCTGGAGGTTCTGGGGAAGAGAGCACAGCATTCCAGTCTGTCTTAATGCGCTAGAGGAAGGGAAAGGGTCTTGTCCTAATGTTCGTTCTTAGTTAAAAATCTGTTCTTGTGGTATATATCAGCGCAGTATGTGCCATTGATAAATAATTTTTCTTGGCAGTGAACCAAAATGTTCAAACTTTTCAGGTCTCTCCATATGATGTAAGTATTTCAACAGGCTAGAAAGACATGCTGTTAGAAGGGCAAGCATGACAGGACATATTAGCAATTCATCTGCAAATTATTTGATTTCATCTGAACCCTGTTCTGATTAACCAGGGAGAAAAGCATTGCATTAGATAGAACATTGTTTGAGACTGAGCAAAGAATTGTATTAGATAAAATCCTCTCATGCCTTTTCTTTTTGTTCCTTACTAGCTCTTTCTAAAGAATATTAGCAACTACACTGGTATATTATGTTCTTCTGACTCTTTTTGTACTTAACAGTGTGCTAAACAGTGTTACGAATAAATCAAAGGCTAACAGATTTCTACCTTTTAACAATAACAAGTTACACTTGTCTTCTTTTCTACTGCTTTCTGAAATCTAGATCAATTGACATCATCTTTTTATAAGTATAAAAGGCATTCTATCCTCCTTCTGTTTGATATCCTTAAGCTATTATTATTATTTGTTTGTATTACAGTAGCCGTCAAGCCCCAGCCAAAATCAAGACCTACCATAATATGCACTGAACACAGCACAATATCAAACACACCTTTTTTCTAGGAGTTTATATTATACTAACCAGCAGAAATGTTATAAAATAATCCCTATTTTAAAAGTAGGATAGTAAAGTGTAGGTCTTTAATGATATTTAGGTGTTTAATTCTCTTTGCACAAGGAAGCTCTATTTAATGCTGGGGTCCACAGGCTTTCATTTGTGTGCCACAGGTTGTGAATACACGGCAGAGAGACTAGTTGCTGGGTACTACTTGGAAGTATTTCAGATATAATGATTAATATGTATACTGCAGCCTGGTAATTTCTGATTTAATGCAATCCTTTGCTCGGTTTTGAACAATGACACACTCAGTGAAAAGCTTTTTTCCTGTTCTGTCTGAAAAGCGGTTGGGTTTCGGTAGTTTTCAAATACCTTCAAGAAGCCGGGCTGCAGTGTTTCAGCATCTCACGGAAGTCTGCAGTGAGACTGGACGTGAACCTAGATCATCAGTTCTGGTGACAGGAGCCACTTCCTAAATATTTTCCTGACAACCCTTGTCTATTTAACTGGCTCAAATAATTCTTTACAAAAGATCAAATTCTGTCTGTTATGGATGACTAAAAACTGTCACTCAAGCATTCAGAAACCTGCATGTCTCCTTCATCTTGGAGGTATGTTATTTTATTACTGCTTTTGCTTAGGAATCCCAGTTGCTGCTGGGCATTTGTGCCGTTCAGCTGTTAGGGAGTTAGGGTGGAAGACAGAGAAGCATGCAAGAGCCAAGGTTTAGGGGCATGGGGCAGCAGAAGAGGGGCGTAAGGTTATGGAAGAACAATGTCAGCCATGTGGCAGCTATAAAGCACACAAAGTACCTTTCTGCTGAGGAAAGCCACAGTGACACGGGAACAGATGTCACTTATACATATTGTGCTGAACTGAGTGGTCAATTGCGATTGCTAAAGGGCAAGTGTTGCGTGAGGAGTTGCTAGTTATGCTTGTGCATCAGGATTTTTTATTTCCTATATCACTGCCTTTGATTAATTACTGTTCACTTTGCAGAACCTGAATGTGATTTGGATGGACAGAAACAAGTTTCTCAAATCTCACATATGAAGCTCACATGATAAATTTTCCTCCAGCTCTGTCTGACAGGAGCTTCAAATCTAATGAGACCTTTCTGAGATTTCATTGGCAGCTACTTAAACTCAGAAGGCAAGGGAAAAGAAGTGGTGAAAGCAGGCTAATGTGGAAACTTGATAGAGACATTTCAGAACTGTAGTGGCGTATCACTCTCCATCCTTAACATTTTCCGCAGTGGAGATGAAAGGAGCTTGTGCGAATGTCTGTCAGACAGAAGAAGTTGATACGGTGTACATCATAACTCTGCCCTGCAAAGCATGGCCACGCAGAAGGTACGTGACCAAACAGATGTAAATTTTCGAAAGGGAATGAGCAGGCAGGAGTGAAATGTCTCCAAAGCCTGTTCCTTGCAGCTAGACCTTGGAAACGGGAATCAGGACATAAAATGTGCCTTTACACCGACTCACCAACCTGTGGTGTCAGTGCAAGAGGAGCTGAAGAGCAGCACAGAGCATCCTGGCTACCACACAGCTCCCCCGGCCCCATCAGGAGTCCTGAAAACCTTTCAGGACGGGTGCTGGGGCATCCACACGTGCAGGCTCTGCTGGATGCTACTGCAGGTTTTCAAATGACCTGTGAGCAGGGCACTCATCCCTCAGACTTAGTAAAGCGAACGATTGCCTCTTTTCTGTTTTGTTGTGTGGCACACAGCATGCTCTTTAATTCTCTAACCAAACATAGGACAACATTTTAACATTGTCAATATAATATGCGGGGTATAAAAGGTCCTTTACTGTGTGACCACTCGAAAGCGTTACTAGAGCACTTGAAATTTTCCCTTTACTATCAGCAGAAACCTTTGCCTAAAAAACTTGCTTTATACAAGAGAATAACAGAACAAAGAAATAAAGCAAACAAGTACGTGCGAAACCAAGATTAACTACCAATGCCTTGTAGATTAAACATGGGCCTAGGGACTTGGAGGTTGGTCTTCAGCTCCTGCAAGCTTCCTGGAGACCTCAAAATGTCTCCATTGTTTATATGATTTTATGCCTTTTAGTGAAATGGCAATGACAATAATGTCTTCCTCATCTTTTGTCTTGGCTAGTTCAACTGTGAACTCTTTGGACCCAATGCCTCTTATTTCATGCTAGTACAGTAGGACTCCAATGTTCATTGGTGTTTCTTTGAACTTCTACAGCTTTATCATTTTCTAGCTTTTACCTTATTCAGTGTGAACCTTAGTTCATACATAAACTCCTGTCATTCTTTCAGTGCTTCCTAAACATATTGAATACCACTTTTAATATTTTTTAAGACTCTGTGAATTTTGTACCAGCATTCAATTTTCTGAAGGTCATAAAAGAATCAAACCTGATCTAAAATATCAGCATAAATTGTCCTGGACCTGCAATTTTCCTTGAACTGTGTGTTTTGAGCAGAGCTAAGTAAATGTGATCATTTAACGTTCAGGGTACTCGTTTTTTTCATCACAGTTACTTTAGCTCCTATCTGGGAAGGAAATAATAAGAGATGGGCTACTGCAAGTTAATTTGCGGAAACATAATAATAAAAAACCTGTTGACAATAAAAATCAAGTTGGAAAAAGACTGTTTCTCTTTCAAAGAAAGGATGTCTACTTGCAGATGCTTTCAGATATTTAAACTGTACTTTCTCCAGCCCCTGACCCACTTTCAAAGAGCTTTTAAAAAACTGTCAGAGGAAACAAAGATGTGTTTTTCATGGAATTTGACATTGTTCGTCCAGTACATGGTAAAGGAAAAATGTCTGCTATCTGCTTGAACCTTTTTCCTGCCGTGTCAGTCTGATGAGAAAAACTGCATCTTGAAGACAAAAAGAATAGGGGGTTAAGAACAACACAAGAGATTGATTAACCCTGTGTTGTTATCTAGCAAGTGTCAATAACAAAATGCTACTGGGCTCCTGCACTGTTTCCTTCTAAATTTCCAGTCTCACACCTGTCACATCTCAAGATAACTATCCATCACGGAGTCAAAGTGGCAAACAACTGTGTGGTCCCTTGATAAGGAATAGTGACACAATTTGTCTCCTTCTCCTCCCACAGATTGCAACTAATGGGCTAACAGCAGGTTACAATAGCACAAGATGGATTTGAATGACTGTCAGTGCTAGAAAGCAAGCACAGCTGCAGAATAGCCTAAAGAAACACTGCAGTTTAGATGAAAATCTGAAGCAACGTACAAAACTGAAACCTAATCAATCCACTTTAAAAGGATTTAATGGTAGTCTTAAAAGTTAATTATTGCACATATTGGAGGGTTATTTATGACATGCTTACCCTGTTAATGGCAAACTGTTGCAGAAGCCAAGGCACAGCAAATAATATTACAGTGGAAACAAGCACAATAAGGTAGAGAATATTAAAGACTACAAAATGCCTGTCTGGGATCACATGGCATTTTCCAAATGGATTCCATGGCAGGACATTTAGAAATGTTGAGTTTGTAACAGGAAAATATGAAATCAAATGTACAAATAACGAAGCTAGGAACTTGGAAAAAATTCAGCTCTGATTCAACAAGGTTTGATCAGAGCTCATTTTATTTAAGCTTAGAACATACATTTTCACGACAATAACTTCTTGAAATTTGTTCAAGCCCTCCTCTTTCCTGTACTCCCCCTACTAAAATTATGCATATAAATCTAAATCATAATGAGAAGTGGAGTTTCAGTCAGAGAGGCCCAAGGAACAGCATTAAAGTGGATTGAGAGGTAAAGCGCCTATCAGTGATTTAAAAGGAAAACAGCTGTTATGATACTTATCCACAAGCCAGAAATTGCAAATGCAGTAAATTCAGTCCCGTGGTTATTCTGAAAAGAAAGCCTGGTACAGTAAGATATGACAAACACAGACCCAAGGTAGTCACCTTAACTTGCCGCCATAGTAAGACCAAGAGAAAAACCCTAAAACCTGGTCTATCTTCACACATGACTTTTTTCTTCAAGCTCACTCCAGAGCTAATAGGATCTGGAGAAGAGGCTGGAGCCTCCTGGTTTTCTGGTCCCAAGCTGAAGCGAGAAGCCTCAGCTCTGTGACTTCGCTCAAGCGAGGACGTGCCCCTCAGCACCTCTGAAAGGGAGCTGGGAAGGGGTTAACTTTGAGGAAGAAACCATGACCCCTGTTAATATGGGAATTTGGCGCTGCTGCTAGATCTGCCTCTGATCCTCCTGTTCTCAGTTGCCAGAGTCCTGTTCACCTCTCTTTTCAGCCTGACTTCAATTTAACACCTTCCATTTCAGAGAGGGGCCGTGTTGAACAGAAGCCAACAACATCTGGATTGTGTGATACTGACATCCATGTAGGAAGGTAGGAGGCCTTAAAAAAAAATCCCTAGGATGGCTTCACACCTGAAAATGATTGTCCTCCATTTACTAGTCACTCTCTCGCTCTGGTGCCTTTTGTTCTCAAACTACCAAAAACTGCAAATGAAAAGGGTTTCCTTGGGGAAAACAATGTAGTACAGTTCCCAGAAGTATTCTGCTCATGGAGCATGGACTGAGGCAGCATATTACCAGGCTGCAGAGAGCTATGAGATAAGCAGATGATTTGGGCAGGAGGCTCAGCTTGTAACCTGTTGTGAGAAAAAAACCACAGCCCTGCCTGTTTTAACAGTAAGTAGTGCAGTAAGCCAGCACTTTTGCAATGCATCATTGGAGAGAAAGAACTGGATGACCTTGAAGAGTGAAGAGAGAGAAATGTGATGAAATTTAATAGTACAAAGTGCAACAGCATGAACTTGGGGGCTAGTAGCAGGAATTCCTGCTATCAGCTGGAGTTCATCAGTTGGAAATAATACAGCAGGAGAAAGACTTTGGTATACTAATTACACACTGTATGATTACGAGTTAGTAATACTGCGGCCGTAAAAAATGCTGGGGTGAGATATAACGCAGAAGCACCCATGAAATTACATTTGGACTATTGTGCAGAGCTATGACCAGCCAGGTAAAATGCTCACTGGGACTGGCACATGAACAGGGACAGCCTGCTAAGACAGACAGGGAAACTAAGAGCCTGGCTCATGAACAGGAATAAAAAGGGTCTGGCTTCTTTTAGTTTGCAAAAGCAGGACTGAGGAGGGATATGACTGCAGTCTATAAATACATTAGTAGTAAAGAACAACTGCTAGTGAAGGACAGTGTTGGCACAAGAACAAATGTGTATAAACTGCACTGAGTAAGTGTATGCTTGTAATCAGCAGACTATTCCCAACCATTAGAGGATTCTGCAAACTCTTCCAGTAGGAGTAGAGAAGTCTGAAAACTGAACTGCTTTCCAGACAGACATTTTTACCTGTTTCCTAAAGTGACTGCATGACCTAAACATATAATCTGATGGTCCTGGAAGTACTTTTCCAGGCGTAAATGCAGTAACCCAGCGAATGGGGGACGGAACCTTCACCCCTCCTGTGATCCCAAACCTGAGGTTCACTCCTTTGCCAAATCATAAACTGGGAGCATACAGACATAAATCAAGTGGCATCCAGCTACATTTCACTGGGCAGCCAAAGCCGAAGCTGCCCTCCAGGAAGTTTACAAGCCAAAAAGACAACATATTGGTTTCCTTTCTCCAGCAAATCCCTTCCCACTTTCCAGCCATATTGCCCGATTCTAAGTGTATTGAGCTTCCCAACAGTCTGGAATTACAGCTAAATTCTCAGTTCAATTCAGCTTTAACAGAGTCAAAAAAAATCCTGGGAGATTATCCTGGGATACATTTTATTTTTTTTTCCTGAGTGCCACTTACTACATCACTACCTCAATTCACTTAAGGGTGCTTTATTTAAGATTTCCTTGGTGCCTGCACTCAAAAGTGACAGTAAGATTCAAGCCCTTGCCTTCTTACCTACACCTACTCAAGGCAGGACAAAAATGTGACTCTGACAAAATGGGAGAGGAAAAAGTGCTTTGTTGAATTAATTTAATAAAAATCTACAGCACTGAAATAAAATCAACAATTGCTTTCTTTTGTGCCTTTTCAACACCACGCAGAATAAAATTCTACCTTATCTGGGTAATGTGATAATATAAGCAGATTGTGTAAAAGCATCCGATCATTGTTGGGACAGATAAAATAAACCATAGCTATGCTCTACCTCTCAAAATCAGTATTAATGTATTAACATTTCATGTAAGCTGTGATGATATGTGTCTGATAAATGGCAGAATCATGTGATTAAAAAAATACATCACATAATTTTGGGGATTATCATGCCAATTTGACCACCTGGCTTTGTTGGAATTATTTCTACCGTTCCTGATCACAGAGCAACTTCAGACAGACAGCATTTTTTGACTGTATGCACAAGTCATAAACAGCTTTTTCCCCTTTTCAAATGTCCATTTTTCTTCCCCAAAGCTGGCAATAATTGTTTACTTGTACTGAAAAACTACTTGTTTTAAAATCTGATTTATTTAAACTTTGTATAGTTAAAAAAGGTATTTTACATCATTGAGGAAGGGAAACATGGTGTCCTCATATAAATCAGTCTTGACTTATACCTTTTGAGGGACCCAGGGGACAAGACCTCAAAAATATATATTTTCTGTTCTATTTGAGCTATTTTGTTGGAGTTCTTAGGGCAACAAAGTCCTTAAGGTGTTGTTTCCAAGGCAGAAATCCCTGTGAAAGAGGAGCATCCTGTTTTCTTCTGTGTCCCAGACTCTCAGCTGAAACAGGAAGAAGGACATAAACCATACGAGGCCTGTGCAGAATACATAGTATGGATGTGTAAAGATAACCTGCATAAGTCAATTATATCTTTGCTACGCGTGACTAATGTGTCTATCTATCATAGCTTCTTTCTGACAAACCTTCGTATTGCACCCGCTATCATTTTCTTTCCCTTCCTTTCAGATATTTATGCCTGTAGCGATAGCCAGGTGAACAGCACAGTACAACAATTACAGATACATGAGTTATGTTTTGCACTTTGTTTGATCAACTACCTATTTTATAGACAGGATTAGAAAATTTATATTACAGTCTTAGGATCCCATTTTATGTTCCACTTTTCTGGACAGATGTTGAAAAACCATAAAAAGGGGATTTTTTTAAGTGTTATTACCAGTAAGCTGTTGCAGTGTTAACATTGTCTGTATTGTAGCAACGGAAACTCCAGGAAAGCATCTTCTCTTTCTGTCTCTTTCTCTCTTTAAATTTTATTTATAGCCTTGCAAAATACTTGCATCCACATAACCAGCCCTTGCCGACTTGCCAGAAGATTAATGATATCGCGGTGTTCTTGAGAACAGAAATGTGTCTACCACCCTGGTGAATAATCTTTCCTTTCGCACGTTAAAAGTGAGATGGGAACCGCGCTGGAGAGAAAGGACAGCGTGCCGCGCAGAATTGGCACGACAGCAGCTGTCCCCCCGCTGCTGATTGCAACACGCCAGTCCTGCAACGTTAAGCAGCACTTCCACTCTTGTGCATCCCCCATTGTTTGGGACAGAGGCCGGCTCCCCGTCGGCAGCACAGAGGATGCTAAACAAATACCCTGCATCGTGCAGGGGAGGCTGCACCAGCAAGAAAAGGCACCAAAGGGACAACCACCCCAAAAATATGTTCGATGCTAGCAGCATGCCTGCAGAGCAAAATCTGAAAGCGGGTCCCAATGTGATTTTTTTCCATGGGGGTCATGTTGTCTAATCCCTTTGTACAACTTCCCTGCAATAACATACCTGAAAAGTGCATTTTAAATTGATTTTTTTTTTTTTTTTAATCCCTCGTAGCCTTTGCAATAGCGTGGTTGCTGGGGGCTTTAGCTTTTGCTTGTCTGGGAATGGAAGGAGAATATTCTTGTCCCTTTTACATGTTCTTGTCCCTTTTCCATGTTAATAGTCCCTGCTTTTTGCTTGTGGATGGTTTCGTTTAAAAAAAAAAAACTTTTTTCCTGTCCTTTTTTTGTTGTGAACCTGGTTCCAGTTTCTGCCTATCTCTCTCTCTCACTTCCTTTGACCTTTTCCTCTCTGTTTCTCTCTCTCTTCTTCGTCCACGTTGGCAATAGTCTTTAGCTTATGCTCTTTTATGAACCTTCTGCTTCTTCTCGTTTCAACTCTCTGGACCTGATTTGCAGCTGCTGTGTTCTTCCTACAGTCGTTTACACATGTGCGACACAGGTGTAAAATACTACCATTTTCATTTGTGCTGCTTGTAAATGTCAGCAGAAGAGAAAGGAGAACCTGTCCTTCGCAGAGTGAATCAGCAGACTTTCAGGAGTGTCAGGTACATATGAGCAAAATCTGTGTGAGTCACCAATCATTCCTAATCCATGCCTGATCTCTCACAAACCCTCTCATGCTATTGCTTAACCCTCCAGCTCTCCATTGTTCCCAAGGGCTCCTTTAATCCAGATTTTTCTTTAAACAAGAGGATGTTTCACTTTGATATGGGGGATTTTTTTTTTTTTTTTTTTTTTTTTACAGCTTCCAGACCCCAGGAGAACTGAGCTAAAAATACACACATGGAGTCAGGTATCCACGTGTCGTGTTTACCCTCTCGAACAGCAAGCAGTGCAAGAGCGACTGGAGATGGAAAGAGAAACCTTACGTGTATATTTCCATTTAATGAAAGAAGCTACACCACATTTTGCTTATTCTAGAGGTTTCTGAATTCACCGAAACACCTGACAGCCTCACAGGATCAGGGTTTTGGGTGAAAATCTTTCTTTTGCGTCAGATGTACTCTGAGAAGTCTCCCTCTTTTTTCAGGCTAAGTTCAGTTTTTTAAAAAAAAAAAAATGCAGGAAGCAGGAGTTGAACTGTGAAGTGACAGAAATCCAGCATCAGATTGCCTTAAGTGCTGGTACCATCCCCACTCTTGCACTCCTGCTCATGGTGTGCCACAAACACAGCAGGAAGGCGAGATATTTGGGAGGGTTCAGGTACCCTCTGCTCCAGGTCTGGGGACAAAACAGCAGTGCAGAGCTTGGTAAATAAACCCAACAGCCCAGAGGAGAAGGTTACCTACCATACAAGCCCATGTTATTCGTTCTTTTTGCCCCCGTTTCATTGTCAAGCTACAGCATCCCTTTAGATATTTAGCTGTTGCACGTTTTACCACAAGCTGCTTATTCATATGTGTGCCCCTGTGATAAATTTTATCAGTGCTCAGCTGGATGGTTTCACACGAGGCAGCTGCACAGTGGCTTTTTATCTGTCATGGCACCCCCCAACAAAAACGCAACAATTCTTTTTTTTTTTTTTTTTTACTTAATTTCTGTTGCGGCATTTCTGTCTGTAGATGTGGAGTCAGCAGTTTGTGCTCCCAGAGGAAGCTTACGTGGAAACAGGGAGCCTAGCCGCAAAGTAAAATACGGCTGGGATAAAAGCAACAACAAATCGTAATTAAAAAGCATCAGCGGTCGTCTGCTTCCAAACAGCAAATAAGATTTGATATCTGCTTTCTCACTTGTCTCACCAGTTGCACTCATGGTATATACAGCTGTCTTAAGTGGCAACTGGATCGTTTTCTCTACATTTTAATTCACTCATTTTAAGTAAAAACTGCTCTCAATAACAACTTTACTTAAAAGGACTGCTGACCAGAGAGAGAGTGTGGAAACTCAAAACTTAAAGGCATTTTGCCTGTGACCAGTGACGGCTTAATATCTATCTTCCTGGCCTATATTTACCATTTTTTTACATCTTTATTTGAATTTGATTTTTAATGCTCCTCTAGAAACTTTCCCATCAATGGCACTTGTCAGAACATTTGTTTAGTGTTTATTTCTTTAATCGTTCTGGTTTACAGTTCATAAATTAAAATATCTTCCTGCAAAGTTCCCTGAGGTTTGTCTGCCAACGGGGGTATTTTAAACAGGATGAATAATATCATATAGTAAGTTTCCAGTGTCCATAATAGAGAATTTTAAAGATCATCTGCAGGATTAATTTCAGTTTTCTTCTAAATGGCAAAGTTTCACTTACAAGTGATTTTTTTCGAGTTTCCTTTCTTAAACTTTATCATCCAAGAAAGTATATGGCAAGTAAAATTTTGCCAGCCATTCATCTGTCCTCTGGATTTTAAGGCAATGACTATATAATATGCTCATTACAAAGGAAACAGCTGTTTAAATAACACCAATTTACTTCTATAGGCATCATCCAAATGAACAACAGTCGCTAATGTTATTTTGAGATTCCATCAAATTTTGAGGTCTTGTATCACTGAGAAAAGATTACCGTCCACATACTGAAACTCTGTAATTTTATAGAATTTTTTTTTTATGATTTGCTCAATATTGATTTTTAAATTGGATTCCTCAAACTGCCAAATTTGTACACCTAAGAGTTGTTATGGCTCTGAGGTAGTATACCAAAATATATATTCTTCAGATACCAATATGTATGTGTGTGTATACATAAATATATTTAACTCAATAAATATTCCTCTAAAATACCTCAATATTTAGCCTATCCTGGATATGTATTTACCCAGTCTACCTCCCATGTTTACCTAAGTGATTAGAAAAGTCTCTCGGGCAAACAGTGTAGGTTTTATAACCTTCCATGGAAGTTTTTGTAAATTTGCTTTTTGAAGAAAAAGATCACTTTGGCGTCTTACTCTGTTAATTTCCTTCATTTTTTTTCACGTATAAAATTTTCCTCCTTGTCCTTCAAGGGAAACTGGATAAATAAATGAAAAAGTATTCCCAGTGTCTGTATGGTTTTGGACCAGGATTCAGCAAGGGATTTAAACTTTAAAAAACTGGCCCCACTGACTGCACGGGGAATTACCATGTGCTCAGATGAAGGCTTGTACTTTAAGTTCCTTGCTGAAGCAGGAGTTGCAGTGATCTCTTTTGCTAGTGGACAGCAAATAACTTAAGAGCATTACATTAATAGCAATGGAAGAAAGTTAAAAATTAGGAATGTTGCTGGAAAATACAAAAAGGATGCCTTTATTTAAGATTTCGGTCCCCTTGTTTAGGGATAGATGCTTTAGACACAGAGCCTTAGCTGATTCTGTTGATTTTTGATGCACGGCATCCTGGAGCCATCCATACTTTCCTATCTAGTGAAAGTAAGGCCATACCCCGTGGGGAAGAACAAAACCTAAACAAAACAAAATGTCTCTAAACTAGCACCAGATTGAACAAATAAAACATGGGGGCTTGCTGTTCAAAATATGTTTAAGCAGGAATTGTGGGGAAATGTGAACATATATAGTAATGAACTCACGGTACAAAAGCGGGGCTTACCGCAATTCAGTCTCCAAACAATAGGATTTTTTGTGGGCTTGATCCTCAGAACTGCTGGGCACTTTAAACAATTTCCATTGACTTCTAGGGGAGACGAAAACAGTCAGTACTTCACAGGACCGAGACACATGTTCAGAGTGAGTACGCAAGAGCCAGCCAGGAGCTCCAGCCAGAAATGCTGGCTGCATCTTGTTAGCCGCAGCGAGAGCTTGGATATTAGACCTTGAGTGCTGAGCCTATTGTGAGTGTGGAGAAGTCACAGTATTTATGGAAATCAGCCTGGAAACCTTCCCTGAGTTCACCTTCAAGCCCTACCAACTTAGATCATGCAAGTCCTTTAAGATACTTTGAATAATTATGGACAACCAAAGGATATGAGCCAAATCTGGAACCTTTGCTTGTTCCTTTCATCAATAAAATGCTCAACATGGTTCAGATGGAAAACAACAGGGGGAATCTGCATCTTACGACAGCCTTGTTTGTTAGTACCCCTTGGCAATGGGTTTTTTAATAAGCTTCAGCCTATCAACCTTTGCGAGTTGTAGCAGAAAAGGATTAAATGTCCCTAAAAACTGACCTTAGGGAAGAAAACAAAATTTTGAAAGACATTATTTGTAGAGGCCTCAAAGTAGGCACTAAAAGCTGGGTTCCTTTTTTTGTGTTCAGCATCCACCTGGTGCAGTATCTATGAGTAGTAAAGGAGCAGTTCATGAATTCAGGAACCTATGACCAAACTTGTCCCTCAGTTACGCTGTCTCTCTAGAAATCAATAGGAACTCTGCAGCTCCTGAAATCAAATGTGTCCCTTACGAATAATAATAATGATTATTTTACTTTTTCTGAAGCTAATCCATGAACTTGTTGTTGTTGAGGAAAGCAACAAGATTTTTTCTTATAGTCAACAATGAAATATGTAAAATATGAAAAACACATATAGTTCCAAGCAGAACCTACTACACGAGAGCAGAAAGGTCCACTAAGAACCCTGCTAAGATAATTATATTTAATTCAGAAAACAGTAAGATAATGTGAATGGTAAGAAAATTATGAACCATAGAAATAAACGTCAGGCACGTACGAGTCCTATTTTCAGAAATGTTTTGAGACTTAGCCCACTGATGTTTGTAAAGCATTTATGTGATCCTTGAGTATCAGAGATAAAGGAATGCAAAATATTGCAGTTAAATGTCAGATACGGCTGAAATGCAGAACAAACAAAACACAGAAGATTTACCCTATACTTGCCCCTCAATAAGCAGTCATCTATTTGTGGAATATTTATATTATTCTTATTAATATACATGTGGAAGCTTTCTTCTAGAGTGGTTATTTGCAAACCATCTACAGCCTATGATTTCTAATGCTTAGAAAAGCATCAGAGAGCAAAATTGCAATACATTGAATTCATGGCTTTTGATAAAATTTTTCTAGCTATGCAGCACAAGGTCTTCAAGTACATACAGTATCTCAGATGCATCCTCTTAAAAAATAGCAGTATATTATAAACAAATGCAGCTGTGTTTGGAGCCCCTTCTGAGCTGCATATGAAGTCTATAAAGCAACCATCTTTCACTTCTTGAAAATTACAATGCTAATTAAAAACTGCCTGGTTGATTCCTGGTTGTATTAATAAATGAGGAAGACTTTATTCCGCTGAAATGGTTTTCTGAGAGATGGCATATATGCTTTTTCACAACAGGATCCAGATAGAAGACTCTGAAGTTATTGTCTGTCTTTCCAATACTTCTTTGTTGTTACTTCCAAGATTTTCTTTCCAGTTCAGGACCTTGCAACTTCTAAAACTTTTCAGCAGCATTTTAAAGATAAACAGATTGATTCCAGATTGTCTGCCAGTCATGCTATATCCTGTGTTAAAACTGATGATATATGGATGAGAAGAGATTCAGGTAGGACCTAAAGCACATATGGTCAACATATCTTGTATTCAAAGGAAATAAGAATTCAAAATTCAGTAAAACACTTTTGCCTTTTGAATCTTTTGGCTTAAAATGCACACTCTCCCTCCTTGAAGAATATAACTTAATTCTTTTTACCTGTAGCTTTCTATCGTTGCAAACACTGAAGAATAAAAATCATTTGAAGAAATGACTGAACATGGGAACCTGTGCTCTGTGGTATTATTTTTGCAAGTATTTATTAGGTGTCTCATCGCTCAGTCCTAACCAGACAGATCCAATCCTCAGAAAGTTACCTGCAATCATCAGCACTGCCTATTGGATATGAGATGTTACAGTTTTGCCAAAACATCCGATCTTGTGATCTCATTGCTGGAAACTGCCACCGTATGTCTTCTCCATCAGCTCTTACTGCTGTCCATTCAGTTTGCAGCATGCCCAGCTCCAGCATGTAGACCTTACAATTGCTTTTCATAAACTGGTGTTTATTTTTGTATGACTGTTGGTATATTAGTTATAAAGCACTTCTAATTTTTTTAAATAGTATTTTATTCAAAGCAGCAGTATTTGAAAGAATGACTTCCGAAAAACTCCTCTGATTTTGAGCACAAACATGCCAAGTAGCAGTGGTAATATCTTTATTCTTCTTTCACTGATACATAGGAATAAGGGAGTATGGGGATAAGGAAATCTAGCTTTTGCATAAAAAGCAACTGTGGAGTGATTATGTTCCCCTATTAAAGTACCAAGACATCTTCTGCCTGATAACTGGGGCCACAATCATACTTTTTGAAGTAAAAGTCATCCACTGTGACCATCTGAGCTCATCTTTGAGAGTCTAAACTATGACCGCACATGTGTAAACCACCATCAGGCTGATGGTGAAGGTAACAAATATTATGACTATAATGTCTGCAATAATTGATATTTAGGGATAAAGAAAAACTTTGTTTCTAAGCAAGGGTTCACAAAGTTCACTCCAGAAAATGTGTATAACACTAAACTGCTTCATCACGTGGGAAAGGTTCACTCACATTTTGCACATATGTTTGCACATTTGTTTTGTTAAAACAAATGATGATATCATTCACCTATAGCGAGATGAAGCTCTGCTGTATGACAAACAGCTGCTTTTGTGTTAAATCATCCCGGGCCTCTCCGAATTTATACCTCTTGTTTCAAGGCTGTTCTCTCTTCAGATCCATAGCTGCAGCATTTCATTCATGAATTTAACCTCTCCAGTGCCGCGAAGAGGCTGAATTTCATCCTCCTTGCCTTAACTTTCGTGAAAGGAGTTTATGGTGTTTCAAGGAGAAGATGTCACTCCTACGTCCATGGCACTCAGACCTCATGGGGTCTTTCCACTCATTGCACACCATGTCTCAGCCCAGGAAAATTTGAACAATCCCAAAGCAAAAAGCCTCATCACTACCATAACTAGGTAGGTGCGTACCTTCGAACATGCTAATCACAGAATATATTAGGGGGGACAGCTCTTCAGTTACCAGAGACCAGGTTGGCTTCTCCGAAGTGTCGGAGGAAGGGGTATTTTCAACATATCTTGGGATTGTTGGTTGCAACTCACAGAAGAGCTCAGTCTGTCCACTTCAGGATCGAAGGAGTGTAGATGAGGAATAGAGCTCTGGAAAAGAGAGTGAATACTTAGACTGACATATAGATGACAGACAGCTAATAGGTGATAACTGAAACTTTACAACGATAACATTTTTCCCGTGTTTGTAGTAAGGACGCTTAGAATTTTGGTGGTAATTTCTTTCTTTCAATTTTTGCAGAGAGCTAATACAGCTCTCTGTACAGAAATCCTTGGCTGCAAGGATTTTGTCAGTAAAGGTTTTTTGAGTGCCACAGTTCAAAATAGCCACTGTCTCTCTAAGAAAGCTGAAGGTAAATAGCAAAACCACATGGACAATGTTTTTGGAGTTAACTCTTGCCTTTTCATTAAACTCATACCTGTCTATAGCAAAGGTAGTCACACAGACAATGCATTCCTAGTGATCTTTTGCTCATAGGGTCATTTAGGATTTCAGGTCCCTGATGTGATTGCTGCATTTGATTACTAGTGACTAATGAGATTATTTTTGCCAGTCAGTTCATTTCAACCCGAAGAACGTTGTTTGTTTTTTTTTTCTCTTTCTCCTTGTGTTTCAAATGGAGATAAAGTTAACATGGCCACCTTTGTTTAACTGCTTCTCTTTGCCAAGAGAAGATATCTCAGTGCACCAAGTCCCCAGTACTTTCATACCAGAATCTGTGAAACTGTGAGAGTAGCATTAAAAAATTGGATATCACTGCAAAAATATGGACTTCACCAGCCATGTTTTTTATAGGTGTTACAACAATGACATATTTTAATAAATATGTTTGTTTGAATAATAATAAAAGAGTTGTTCAAGAATGTTGGTATTTGGACTATCAGAGACTTCCCATAGCATTAGTAGACCAAGATTTAGGCCTTCGCACTACTGAGTAATATTTCCAGGATTCCCACTATTACTGTGCATTGACTGTGTATCATCAAAATATTCTTTTTCATTTTTCAAGGTTGAAAATTGAACACAGAGTTTCCAAAAGCCAACTTTTTGAACTCTGTACTGCATGACCCCAGCAAAAGATCTGAAATACAGAGCCAAGACAACATTTCTTTTTCCTTCTCTCTAATTGTCAATCATTCTGTTCACGAGAAATTTCCAAATATAGAATTATTTTGTCTAGTACCCAGCACCTTTTGGCCAGCAAGACAAATTCCTCTCCCTCTAGCAACATTAATGAGGAATGCAATCTTGGCATGTGATGTCAAGTCCCTACCTCTTTCTTATTCTCTTTTAAGTTACCCTCCATGCACACTCTGGTATTCAACTAAGTCATTGACAGAGCAATTAAAACCCTTTCAGATAGGCTGAAAGATATCCCATATGTGTGAATGTCTAAAAACACATGCTCTTTGGTGCAGTACCTCTGCCTGATGTTTGTTCTCTGCAAGCATATGTATGAACTGGAGCCAAATTTTTCTACACTTACTAATCATCTCAAGGGCTCCAATTTTCCGATGCCCAACTTGAGGCAATTAAAGGTGAGCAATTCCTTGTCTAAGAAAGCAAGTACCTTGAGCTCAGCTCCCAGATAATGAGACCTCTAACGTCATTTTAGTTCCTTGCAACTACTGAGCCCTTGGTTGTACCTGGTGTAGAATTTTTGGGACTCCTCTACAGAGAGAAAAAGTGACAAACAGGGAAATAACATCTCTCTCTTTTTAAGAAATGAAAGTTTGAGCATGGATCCATTCTCTTTCATGTCACTACTCTGCCTCCCTGTTTCTCTAATACGCTGAGGACATGCTTCTACAAGCTGCATGTCCCCCACCTATCGTGGGATGCCAGGAGAGCTTTCCTCTCCACTCAGGCTATGAAGAGAGGTGAAGTTCTTCAACAGCATCTTTAACAGAGCTCTTCTGCGTCTTCCTTATGCCTTACACTCTGCTGAGGCTTGGAGTGTCTTCCCACAAACTTACACAGAAGCACCAAGGAAGGGAGGGTATAAAGGGCATATTTAATTTTTATTGCAGGTGTCTAAATAAAAAATTGCAAAAAAGGCCTTACAATGGCTTGTTGGGTCTGTTGGGCCATTCTGGAGCTGTGAAGTGTCTTCATTCATTCTCTTTCTCTTTCATTGAAATGATTTGCTTTGCTTTCATACAAAATAAAAGAAAAAAAACCCCACACCTGGAAACCTTGACATTTTTGCACAATGTAATTCTTGTTTTCTGTCAAGGCCCTGTTCTCCATCACTTTGGCAATTACACGTGTAATTAAAACCTGAAGAAAATGTAACATTTGGACCAATCCATTTTGGTTTGTTATTTAATGATCTTTGTAGCTGTCCTTTAACAATGGCAACTGTAGTACGATGGAGAGAGAAGAATGACAAAAGTTTTGTGGAAGTATAACAATATCAGAGAAAGCAAAAATTGTCTTAAGCCAACTACTCACTTCAAAAAGATATGAAATAGTATCTTTTCCTAGATACTAATATCTAGTAAAAGAATTGGGAAAACAGGCTTTTTCTTCCACAGTGTGATCCCTTTTGTCAGCAAGTCTAGTTTCAGAGACTGGGTATTTTCTCCATCCCCTTTTCCTGCCAGGGTTAAGCTCTAGTAAAATATGATTCTATTGTACCTCAGTAGAGAAGATTCAGTTATTGGTCTTGCCATGCTCTAAGAGGTTCTCTGAGGCCACCTGAAAAAAAAAAGTGTTTTTTTTTTAAATCAGATAATTGCACACACCTGATTTGGAGCAGAGGGACTGAAACAGCCAAATCAGCACAACTTCTTCTAGACGGGGTGGGTAGAGAGCTCTTGCAGGTGGTGGTGGGTTCATGAGAGATGACTCATCCTCCAGCCCATAACCGCCTCAGCATCAACTTACTACCCAAGTTGCTGCTTCTGTGCTCTAAGGTCAGGAAGGATTTTCAACTCAGAGGTTTATAACAACAACGCATTTTTAACAAAGTAACATAAAAACTGACGTGATAGAGAGGAAGGAAATTAAGGAGGAGAGAGGGACCAGTGTATCCCAGGTGTGCCAGTTTGCTAGCAGCAATGGACCACAAATATTTCAGACCAGAAGGTTCAGGTCTCTTGCATAGCCATTTGCACTCTCCACTACAATGGCTAACGTGCTATTCCTGTTTAACAAACAAAAGACCCTATGTTCTTTGAAAGTTAAGTGTTGCTGGTTATTCTTTGTCACTGGAAATAATGCTGTCTGGTAGATGGTTTGACAATTTTTGGCTGCTGCTGCTACAGGCAATGGCTAATGGATCATGCTAGTGGGAAGACCACTTTTCATAAATGTCAGATTTCTTGACTGTGATGCTTTCGGCTAGAAAAATCTCGTCCCTGCCCAGAACTTTAAATACTATCACAAAATAAAATCCAGAGGGAAGACACTGGAGGAACTTTGCTTTGTTAACTGCCATGAAAGTTGGCAAGTACTATAGATTCTAGTGTAAGAGAACATAAGAAAAGGTTTAAATATGTTCTTTAAATATAACAAAGAAAATCCTAGGTGTGAAAATAACAAATACATGTCTTGAAAGCTATCCACCGAGTTCAAAATGTTACCTTTTTTTCTAGAAATGTGGTTACTGGACTTTGATACTCAAGAGAAGTCCCAAAGGGCCTTTCTACAAATAAGTTACTTTTGCATTAACGATTTATTGAGTCAAGACCTTTCCATCACAAACAAGTGTCTATTTGCTGTACCTGTTGGAATCCGAAAGAATAATGCAGGTGATGCCTTTGAAGCTGAAATGTGCTTATTAACACTGTCTCACAAAGCCAGTGAGCGTTGTTAGTAAGAAATGACAGTGTATGGCTCAACTGCACATATTCCACTGCTGTCAAATTATTCAGTATAAATACATCAGGTAAAATGGGCATCCAGCTAAGTGAATTCTTTGCTGATAGGAGTTTCACTGCCTGTTATTTCTGTATTTTTTGCAAGTGGATCCAAAGCTCATTAAAATCAGCACCCCTCAATTTCCATCCAACCTCAAGAGCCAATAAAAATGGAGGGCATCAAGCACATATATAGGATCAGGTCCCGACAGCAGTAAAGCAAATTATACTAATTAATCTTTTCAATCACCTGCCTAATATGGCAAGAGGCAGATGATTGATTACTATTTGCTTTTAAGATAAATCTCCAGTGCAAGTGGTCAGCAACTTTTTGATTAATCCTTTTCTGAGAAAAAAAAAAGTATATTTATACCTTTTCACAACTGCAATTAGTCAAAAATCCGGCGACTTGCAGATTGTTCCAGCCTGGAGGAGAATAACTGTGCTTCTTTGCAAACAATGAACACGCTGGATTCCTCCTAGATTAAAAGAAGCGAAACAAGAGACAAGGACTTTGCTCAAAAGCATAAGCTCTATTTTAAGGCAGGAGATAGCCCAAAAGCTTCCTCTGCACCTGGAATGGTACAATACTACCATAAGCACGCCATGGAATATCTTTTTTGTGTCACTATGCTGAAGATCAACCAAAGTAGACCATTTTCCCCATCAGGGTCAGAGAATTAAATCATAACATCACAATCTGCCAATTTTGAAACTCAAAATAATATATTGGCTCTGGCAAAAAAGGCCTTACAATGGCTTGTTGGGTCTGTTGGGCCATTCTGGAGCTGTGAAGTGTCTTCATTCATTCTCTTTCTCTTTCATTGAAATGATTTGCTTTGCTTCATACAAAATAAAAGAAAAAAAACCCCACACCTGGAAACCTTGACATTTTTGCACAATGTAATTCTTGTTTTCTGTCAAGGCCCTGTTCTCCATCACTCTATACCCGAATCAATGATATTGCCATTAAGTACACGAAACTAGAATAAGGTCTTTTAGAACTACATTCTAAATAATATTCTAGCCTTAAAGAACTTTTGATAAGACTGCATTGGCTAGCACCATGTTGAAGAACAGAGCAGAAAAAACTTTAAAGAACAATAAAAGAACAATAAAAGAACAATTTGTAAGCATTGTTTTGAAACATGTAAATAGTGCTGTCAGTTGGTGAGGGTTTATTTTTTTTCATTTTGTACATTTACATTTTCCAACTGCAGTTTTAGAACATTTCACTGCATGCTACTATCAATCATCCTTAGCCTAGAAATGTACTGTACATTAGTAATGTTTAATTGGCATATTTAAAGTAAATAGCTACTTAGTTTTGCTGTAAAATCTTTGGGAACAATTTTATGATACCACACGGCATTATTTGTTCCAAGAGCAAATATTCAAGTCTTGAATGTTAACTCTGATAGGAGACAATTAGAAGGATTGAAATACTCGGCTTGCCAGGCTACCGTACAACTAAATATAGGTCATTGGGATATTGCCTGCCAATGAAATAAATGTGTCTCATACTCTATGCCTTAAAATGATTTGGGAAGTAAGAAGGAAAGGTTAGATGTAAAAGAAAAATAATAATTGATGCATCTTTGACATGACCAGTGAAAAAGATAAAATAAACATTTATACAAATCAAAAAAAAAAAAAGGAAAAACATAAGTGATGAAAAGAGAGGCAGTGAGAATAGCAAGCTGGAGAGCAGGAGGAGGAGAACAATGGCACGAGGCCAGATCCTGCTCTCAGTTACACCCAGGCAACATCGCAGGCTGAAACTGCATGGGTGTAACTGAGAGCAGAATGTGCTTCCCGGTCTGCTGCTTGTGTATACCAACTCCCAAGGATCTATTTTCACATCAGGTATAAACATTATTCTCTCCACATGCAACTCCTGCACTTTCCTCTGCGTAACCGTAGAGGAGGGAGTTTGCTATAAACAAGCAATGTGGAATGAATTTTTAGGAGCGTATAGCCAGTCCACCATCTTTTACTAGACAGATCTTGGCCTGATTCTCCCGTAAGATGTCTTGTAACCGTGCCACGCACTTTCTCTCTCCCTAACAGATTTCCCCGCCACTCTCATACGTGCTCCCAGATAAAGGAGTAGACGCGCGGCACATGCTGCGATGTGCACTGGCAGTCAGACCGCTGCACGACTGGCAAAACGCGGATGGCACTCTCCGTACTAAGTGGTACGTGATGTTTCATTTACATTTGCCAGCTGGCTAATAGTAGCCAAATGTTTGTTGCAAAGAGCGAGTGAGAGAGAAAAATAGCCATATCCTTTGGCACACAGAATAATAATAATCCTCCTCCAGAACAGGCTGGCAGTGCTCGAGCCAGAGCCATCTTTCCGACTCTGAGACACTATTAGATTCTCCACCCTTCTCTTCTAAATTCTGCAGCAGATTGTTTGGGCTGGAGAGAGATGGAGACAAGAGGTCCCATCTGGTACCAGTTCCTTATTTCTTTGTAGCTCTATAATAGCTCCAGGTCTTTTCACAGTTCATTCAGGAGAGGAGGGGAAGAGTTGGGTGATGGGAGGTGGCGGCCCCAGGTACTCTACAGGCCAACCACCTTTTTATTTTTCTTTTGTATTTCCTTTCTTCTCTTTCCCTCCAGATTGACAGGAGGTAACAGGCATCTGCTCTCCTGCGTTCACGGCTCTATAATGCAGACCTGTCAATAGTTTCCACGCTTGCTGAGATTATTTTATGGGTAAGACATTACACAGGGCTAGACAGAGCTAGTGTGAAACATAGCTTTTACATGACTTTTTTTCCACACACACCCCCCATGACTATGAGCCTTATATTTTCATAAGACCTGGAACAAAACTTTTCGTTCTTTTATATTTTTAAGCCTGTCTTTTCCGACAACTTACCTCCACAGAGGACTAACCACATGTCTCCAGCACCTTGATTTCAGACGCAGGTTCTGCCAAATGACAGTCAGTTTCTCCCACTTTGTTGCATGAGAATGGTTTTTGTTCTGTAGCCTCTGTTTTTATATTAAGTATTACCCCACAGGCAGAGATGATGGAGTAGACTTGCAAGATGTCCATGTAAATACTCGGCGGCTTTCTCATCCCTCTCTTTTCAAGCGCTGATATTCATCAATCCTGGGTGAATCCGGAGTTTCAGTAACACTGAATCCTGTCACTGCAATTAAACAAGAAATGTCAGCAAAGGGAAAAACCCTTCCTGAGAAATGCTCTGGTTAAGACAGCGAGATGTGGGCTTCCAGGCTCTGCTGGAAAGGCAAGAGCCAAGCACCACTGCATCCCGCACAGAGCAGACACGGAGGTGAGGATATCTCAGATTTCTGTCTCGGCTTTCACAGACAAACCCACGGACACTGCTAGATGCAGACCAGTTTCTAGGCTCAATACTCTGGTTTTTTATTTCTCCCATTTCAATGAGCTGAGGCAGCTTTGCTGTTCAGAGGGAGAGACTAGGCAGAGACAGAGAATTAGCAAAATTGAATGGCAGATGACTTGGGCTAGAGATATTGCTATCCTGCATGTGGTCTCTTCTCCAGACTGGAGAGCAGAAAGGGAGAAAGGTTGGAATGTTCCTCAATCTCCTTGATTTTTGTTTCTGTTTAAAATTGCTTTGTGTAATGGGGAAAAAATACGGTCAGAACCTATTTAATGCAGCAGTATTTAATTACAGCAAGGCGTAGTTTCAGTATGATTTCTTTGTCAGTTAATATTGTGCACTAATTATTCATAAAGGACCTGAGACATCACTTAGATACATTTAAATTAAAAAATGAAAGACTGAGAACATGTTTTATGAACAGGAAATCTAAAACTTTATCCTTCTCTCATGATTTTATCCTTGAAAAATAGACGTTCAATTATTTATAAGCTCTATAACAAATATTGTGGAAGAGCAAACCATTGCTGCTGTAAGAAAGGAAACAGAGGCAAAATAAACACAATTACGTTGCAATTCAAGGAACCAATCTGAAAGATGCTGAGTGCATTCTGAGTAAAACAATGTCCTAAGGATTTATTGGTTTGGACAGGACTTGAACTTGTTTACCACACTGAAAGATCAGACTCCAAAAATATACTAAACCAATTTTTTTTTAAACCTGAGTTGGCAAAAGTTTTACATTGAACCCACGGTAGTTTCCCTTTAATCAAGTGTTCAGCTGCATGTACGATTGCCTGAAAGGGAGAGTTCAGGAGTGATTCAAAATTCTGATTTTAAGTCCATGCTTCAGTGTGTTCTTGGCTATTAAAGATGTGGAGAAAAAATAGGCCCTTTATTGTGGTCTTAATTTGCAACATGCAAGTGATTAAGCCTTATCGAACTCTTGGAGGGAGGTGAGAGAAGCAATAAATCTATTGATAAGATTTAGGACATGTGTATGCCTTTTGATTCACAGCTAGCATTGCCCTGTTTAGTGACTAGCATTGATTTGCATGTGGTTTAAGTGCTGATATTTAATTCTGAACTTAAACATCAATTAAACGATCACTGACAATCCACTAGTGATATTTTGATTATTGAATTGAAATACATTGTGAGAAGTAAGAAACTAGGAACATAAATATCATATAAAGTAAGTAAGAGAAAGGAATGAATCTACATTTGTCCTCCAAGCCAGTTGCTCTCTGATTTGTAGGCATTTTTCCAATATGCCTAATATTCCATCAAACATATCCAATCTAACATAGCTGAGAATATTTTTGAAGTGAGAAGGCTAGGTATTGATTATTAAGTCTGCTGTAATGCTGTAACCCACTGAGACAAAACATTGCTGGGAAACAATAAGAGCTGGAGGGCACCTGGCTTGTGCAGGGAAAGGAGGAGAAACATGCCTTCTCCTGCTATCTGATTTAAATTGACCACTTAAAAGCAATGTTTTGAATGTGCTTTTTTGGAGGGAAGTGTGAAAGAGCTCTGGGGAGAGAAGGGTAGGTGGAAAGCAAGAATAAATGTCTCTACTGTTCAAAGAGAGTGAATGTGTTGTAACTGGTATAGTAAGTATAAATAATTCGAAAGAATTTCATTATATCTGAAGGACGAGCTTCTATAAATATCTACTGGACCGGATAAAACCACACTAAAATACCACACTCCAAATAAAACTTAATGATAAGAAGCTTGTTGGAGAAAATACTTCTTGTTTTGATCAACCCAAATTCATACATCCCTCCTTATGCCCCCTAAAATTGGGAAAGGGTAGAAATCATTCTTTCTTTATATGCAATATATTTTGTTCTGGAAGGATGTATGTTTGTATAAATTGACATAAAATGCTGATACCAAAGCAAATAGTTAAAATTGAGTGGTTTGATGTAGCTTTTAGAAATTTTCAAAACCTATTCACATCAAAATAAGCATTTGTTCTGCCCCAGAAGTTTGTTACCATGGAGCTGATGTTTTTAATAATATTTTAAATCTACAGTCATTATTTTTTTTTTTTTCTTTTCACTGCTCACTTTGGACAGTACATGTTCAATGCCCTGAAATTCCCACCAACGTGAAGTGTGCCAGAGCAGGCTAAATTGCAGAAAAGGACACTCACGGGAGGGGCATAACAAGGGAGTACAATTGTCTAAACTGCTCCTAATTGCTCAGCAGATAGAGCGGAGCTATCTTTCAGTGCACACAAACGTATTTTAGCTCTAGCACATCTGATCCCTTCTTGCCTCTAGCCTCTGTCAGGGAGATTTGCTAACTATATCCCATGGGAAAAGTCACATGAGCTTGACTCAACTCCAGCTCTGACAACTGGGATTCCCTGCAGTCGCAATTGCTGTCGCTCAAGTCCAGCGCTCTGTCTGCCCTGAAGAAAAGATTCACATCTTGCAGGAGAAGTATGAAAATTGCTGACTGATTAAGTCCGAACCTTAAATGGTATCCAGAGAGCTGGTTAGCAATGCAAAGTGAGTGATAATGTATACATCAAATGCATGTGCATTTACCCTATTATTTCAGATGGACAACTAAAGGCAGAATGGAAACACAGGTTTCCAACAATGGAAAGCCAGCACCTCTAAATCTTAATTACCTTTTCTAGACAACATTTTATTTAGGTCCTTGCTTAGAATAGCTAACCGTGCAGTTGTGCGGGTGAAACACCATGGACATCTATTGGACTAAGCTAAGACTAAAGGTTGTCACTCATTGTGTATGATGCATTGACAAATGAAAGTTAACAATGAAAATTAAAAGAAAAGTTAGTGTTGTACTTTGGGTGAAATCTATTTCACCTCTAGGAATGGTCCATGAAGTAGGTTTCAGAAAGGTAATCTCTGCCTTTCTATGAATTTCTCTCTATTTCTCTGAAATACTCTATATTTTTTTCCGCACAGTAGTCACCAAGAGCTCCCTAACCAGCAGTTCATAGGCTTAATATTTTCCTTAATTTTTTTTTGTACAGCATGTCTTTTAATCCTTTTCAAGTAACCAGGTAACCGTATGCATCTTTCCCAGAACCAACAAGCTTATGGTGTGTTGTTGGTTTTTTTTAAACTGAATAATAGGAATGTGCTCAGAATTTTGCTGCAGCTATAACTAGGCACTTCTATTAATTGTGTGTTTCAAACCCTGATTTGTATAATGCATAGGTTTTCAGATCTTTCCAGATTTCAGTTGTGTAACATCAGTCCTTAAGTGACTCTACAGTAGTGTCTGGTGCAGCTGTTAGGATCATTGGGATTTCAAATATCTTTCCATATTAAAGTAAGGAAAAGATTTAAAGGGAAAAAAACTCTTGGCCTAATTAAGAAGAGTGAACTAGATTTAACGATGAACAATTTATTGGCAGTTAATAGAGCTCATACATGGTAGCCAGGAGCTAGATAATTTATCATTAAAAAGAATCTCCATTACATGTAAAATCCCTTTTCTCTTGATACAGTGAGCAACTGCACTTACAATTACCATTTTTATAAGCCTGATTCACTGGAAAATGAAGCTGTATTTCACAGAGCAGCAGCAAAACTTGTAGGTGCTGTGAATATTTAAATATGCAGGATTCAAGTTCTTTGTTGAGCAGTTTATGTACTCCTCTTCAGTTGACACTTCTGTGCAATCATGACCTTGATTCTCAAGACTTCATAGTTCAGCCTCCAGTAACTTCTTTATCCATCTGGAAAGCTCCTTAAAATGCTTCTGGTTAATGTACATGGTAGGAAAGCACTCTGTGAACACCCAAGTATGCCCCAGATGTTTCAGCATCCTTCGCTTGCATAAGAGACAAACTGCTGCTCTCATGATCGAAGTGGCAACCTCCAGCAAGCCAGTGGGAACTGTGCTTGTGTGGTTCAGGGTGGGTTATGACAAGAATTAATTTGGCTTCTTGTTTTGCCTTTGTGATTCAGAAGTGGAGAAATTTGTGCTCTACGCGTTGGTTGTCAAGATGTATGAATGCAGCTGTGTCGACGTCGTCGAGTCCGAACCTGCGAGGCTGCCTGTTGGCAACCATGCAGATCCAGACCTGAGTCTTTCTTTTTGGCAAGCAGGAGCTGGGAACGTGATTTCCAACCACCGCAGAGGACAGACTCACAAAGACTTTTCGGTGATTCATCAGATGGCACTTTTCCCAGTGAGTTGTACTCAGGTAATGCCCCAGCACGGTGTTTTGACTTGAATTCCAGTTTGAGTAACTGTATTCGTTTTCATATATCCACAGCCTAGCCTTCCCCTGCGCTTTTCTTCCATCCCAGAAGTGGCTGCATCTCAGCTGCCAAAAGCTTTGGATGAGCTTCACAAAACATCTTTGGATCTTTCAGTATCAGAGGAATTACGTACATTAGGGCATGGGGGAGATTTCCCACTGAAATATCTGCTCCTGCAAAACTGACACCCTCCTGACACCCAAAGGAGCAGGACTGGATCCGCTGGCTGTGGTTTATGGATTTATTTTCATAAAGTGAAGACTGTTGAAACTGGAAAGCCGAAGCATTAGCTCACTGTACCATCTACCACCTCATGAATGGAAAATGAAAACATAAACCAGGTGGTTTCTCCGGGGAAAGAAAAGATTAAGACAGTTGCTCTCTTGGGCCTTCCTCAGGTGAGCAGGAGAAAACTGGAGTAATTCCTAGTTTTCCTAGTCGGGAAATCTACAAAACCTTTGGGATTTTTTGAGGCAAGGATATATCTCTTCACAGAAACTTGCAGCTCCAACACATTTTCCAGCATGGTTTCTCCAGGCACTGTCCCCCTCCAGGTAAGGAAGAAGGCAATTTCACTCTGCAATAAGGTAACCTATGTAAAGCAGTGCTGAAAGCAGCAGCTTTGTCTTATTCGGGCTTTTGGAGACAGTGCTGAGGACAGCAGCATAACCCATGAGCTTGATGAGTAGAGGCCTTCTCCTCTGCTCACAGAGGACGGGAGAAGATGGGCTACCTTGGAGAAGACTGCGTCTGCTGATAAACACATTACCTCCTCTTAGACATTGCTCCATCATTTCTTGAAGGAGGTTTGAGACACCTTGAAGTCCACTCAGCTGGAGGGTCCTGGTGATCAGGACATGCAAGACGTTCTTTGTGGAGATCTCCAGGTTCGGGGCACCTGCACTGCCACCTTTTTTTACAGTGTGCAAGATAAGGAACAAGAAGAGCAGAAGCTCCCTGGGCCATCTGAGGGCACGGGGCACCTCACCGAGTGGCACATTCTTCACAATTTGTAGAACTCAGGTTGGCATCTCTGTAACGAACCTGTTCAACTGGCAAAGATCAGGATGACGCAGTCTCTCTGATGGGACATATCTTTGGCCTGCAGTCCTGTGATGGCTCTCCGAGTACGGTAAGAGATGTGAATCACTACTGTTACTTTTCCAAAATCCCCTTTTAGATCCAGTCATAGATCCACTTCATTTACTGTTTGGTGGCTAATGTCATACAGCATGGTTGACATAGGCCTAACGTACAGCACAAAAATGGGGTCCTTCAGGCTGCCTTTGTGGTCCAGCTCCAGAGCTTTTCTGGCTCATAAGCCCTGTCACAGCTGCAGTACAAAAAATAGACTTCTGGGACGAGAGCTTAGGTGTTCAGACTCCTAAGCATCCGAAATGTCACCTTTCTATCAGCTGTTTGATATTTATAAGGAGGTTTGCAAGATTAAATTGTATTTTAAACATACTTTCCGTCACAATACTTAATCGAGGGGAAAAAAAAATTGTTCCTCAAATACAAAAATACCATTTTTCTTCATTTAAATCTTATCTTTAGAAAATTAGTATCTGTCAACAGGCTGCAAGGTTGTATTCAAAGGGTAACAATTCTAACTTCCTCTGTTATAGAATACTGGCAGAATACGTATTTTAGAGGTCTAACATAATCAGAGATAATTAATCTCATCAAGGTAATAATGAGACAAACAGCTGCATCGATCTACGCAGAGATGACTGATGCAACAAATGAGGTGAACACAGGTCAGCCACAAAAACAGTCACCGGCAGCAGTGGCCCATGAAAATTCAGATCTTGAAAGACTATCTGAATCTAAATTTCCAAACAGACTGCATTTTCCCCTTCCCTCTGCACTTAAAGATTTCACTCCTTTAATATATAATTTTACAATAATTTATGAAAATGGAAAGCAATGTAGAATGCAATCAATCATTCATACTTCTGAATGAAAACCCAGAAATAGCAATGCTGTTCTGCAACTCTGTCAAGAACTGCTGCTGACATCATGTTCGTCCTGCCATCCTGATGAACTTTTTGCCTCATCAGCAACTAAAATAAGCTTTTACTTCACAAAAGCTTTACATTTAATTGTGGGTTTCAGCCATTTATAGGAAGGGAGGGAGGAAATATGATTTGTAAACATATTACAAGTCTGTGTTAATTCTTTCCTTTGATCCAGCTCAACATTGTCTTCCATGGCAATGGGACGAGGAAAAAAATTATAGTATTAATAATAATAGTAATTGGCAAATTTTTAAATGCCCAAAAATTCAGAATTCCCTGTCAAAAATGAGAGATTTGAGTTTCAAAAAAAGTCACTTCAGCATTTTCACTACCTAGAGTTACTGTTTTGGAAAAGTCCAGCATGATTTGTTCTGACATTCTTAAATTGAAATATGATTCATTGTGAATTCAAAAAAGGCTAAGGAGAATTACTGCACGCTAAACTATTTAATGTCAGAACAAACAACTCAGGAGGGTAGCCCATAAATAAAAATTTTCAAAATTTTCACTGAAAGAATAGGAAATCCCTCATTTTGTTCTCAGTCGATTCTTCAGTTTTTCCCTAGTTCTGTTACTAGCCAGAAATTAATTATTTACCTAGTTTTATAGTTAATGAAGCAGCATAAATGCTTTAATCCTACTAAGTTCTCCAGCACAAGGAGAAGGATGCCATGGTGAAACCCTACATGAGTGAAGCCTACGTGAAGCGTAGGGCAAGGTATGGTCCTACCAACTGTGAGACAGGAACATCATCTGGCCAGCATCAAGTAGATAAGACAGGGCATTTCCTGACCTATCATGCCAAGGAGGGGTACAATTTGCAGACAGCCTGAAGTAGGGTTGGTTTTAAGTGCTTTTAAGGAGATTTTAGTTAAGTGAGAGATACCGTCGATCCAGTGTGAATGTATGGACCGAGTCTCAAAATAAACCAACCTTTTTAAACAATAGTGCTCTCTCCTTTAACGTATCCTGTGAGTCTGAAGCCAATAAAGATTTTCCACTGGCAGGGAGGTGTTCTGAGTCAGGCCCGGCATGTGAGAGAAAAAATCAGAGCCTGAGCAGTTCAGGAAAAAGCAGTCTGCCTGAAAAGTAGTGCACTCACATATTGAGAAATGCTTTAATCCTTTCACAGTTTGCTTGGACTCACGCCATTTCATTTCACTTAAGAAAATCTACCACTGGATAGATGGTGCTCATATAAACAAAAGTTTTTTTGTTTTGTTTTCCTGCATATTACTATTGATCCTTTTCATTCACAATTTTCAAATCCTTTTAGTTGAGTAAATTGCTTTCAACAGTCTAAATTTTCCTGATATTTCTTCTACTCTACAGAGATTTGGCAGATCAATTCTTCATAAGATCAGTGTCTTGCCCTAACTGATTTCCAACTCTCTATATTAGGTTATGAATGCCAAAAAAAGAAACGTTCACAGAACTGCCTTGTTGATGCTCTCTGTTCAGGAGGTTGATAGAATGAAGATATGATACAAACTTCCAGTCTTACTCTATCAAAGTAAGCAAATGTATCTGCTTTTGATGAACAGTTTGGCGATGTGATTGCAAAGCAAATGTTATTTTTTCAGATAATTCTTACATAAATGAAGCCTTGTCTTCTTGGGAAAGGAGAAAATAATGGTATTCTTATTTTAAAAAAACATTAACTATTAGCTAACTATAACTTTAAATACTAAGCATAGGTATGTAAATAGAGTTAGCAGAAAAATTTCCATTAAATATATCAACTTCCTTCTAAAATTTTTCAGTTTTCAAAGCCTTGGTCAAAAATTCTTAAGTTATCTAAACATATGTGAAGTCAAGGAAAGAGCAAAGAAGTAAGCGATTGTATTTATAGGAGGATCACTGGCAAATTATAGAAAGAAAAAGAAAATATATTTTGCCAGATTTTGACAGGAAATTTTCTATCTCCTCCCATTTTCCAAAGGAGAAAAAAAAACCCTCTGTCCAGCTCTAACTACTGTAACACCTTCACGGTAAGGACTCCTCATAAGATAGGGAAAACGTGTAATGATTTGGAAGCAAGAGAGTATATTCAGTCTATTTAAAAAAATAAGCTGTAATAGAAAACAGTTCTTTGCAACAGAGCAGAGCAACTGAAGCTGGGGTCTGGGCACTATGAATTGCTAGCCACAGTTTCTTCTCTAGCACTATCATTAGACGTGTGACACACATGTGACATGCTGGCCCTGGAGAAAATATATTTTGCAACACTCCATGATTGCAGAGAAAATC